>NC_054378.1:41419851-42164226 GCF_017654675.1 Xenopus laevis | reverse complement strand
ATACCACAGCTGGCAGCTGAACATGCCTCCTGCATTCTGCCATGTGGGTATTAAACATTTGCAAGAGAAAAATCTGAAATAAGAAAACATGCTTCCATTTTTATGCAACCTTTTCCTTCGCCTGATTTTTTTTTTTTCTTTTAAAAATGCACTTCTGGGACTTAATCACTCACCGGTGACTTATTTTATGTGTAAAATAGTCTCTTTGGCACTCTCGGCTTCCCTGACTGGTAAATTCCTCCACAAAGCCCATCACCTCATCACTCCCAACAGATCTATTTATTGCATGATTTTTAAGAACTGGCAGGTTGTTCCTTTCTGTATGTGAAAGCAGACGCAGTGATAGTGCTATATAGCCATCTTAATCTCTATATGGGCTCCTGACAGGTTCTAAAAATTCCCAGGCAGAATGTCATCTGCTTTTTCTGTTTATACAAAAACCAAGAAAGCTGTCACTTTCAGTTATAATATAATGTCCTTGTAAAGACAATCTCTTCCCAAGACTCACTCAGCACGCAATAAATTCACCCTCCATCTATATCTGTATATCTGTATAGATGATGTTCAGATTAGCTTTGCTTAGTAAATCCATTCCACCCAGTGGTGAATGTAGCCACTTAAAATTCAACATTTGGGCATATCATCAGAAAGACATAACCGGTGCTGGCCACAGCTTTTGGGAGATATACACATCTAAGGGTAGAGGCAGACGGGCAGATTTAGTCACCTGGCGACTAATCACTTCTTCCTCACGAGGCAACTTCGGGCGATTTCGGAGATCGAAAATTGCGCTGGCGTTTTCTCATTCAAGCAGGCAGAAGGCAGGAAGAAGGCAGTTCGGGGAGATTGACAACCCACAAAAGAGGCGATTAGTCGCCAAGCGACTAAATCTCCCCGAATCTGCCCGTCTTCCCTTAGCCTTACAGTGGAAGACGTTATTGTTGGCTTAAAGATGCATGGGGGAATGTAATAAAAGTCGCAAAATTTACACTTCATATTCCACAGCTTTTGGGAGATATACACATCTAAGTGTAGGGGCAGACGGGCAGATTTAGTCGCCTAGCGACTAATCACCTCTTCCTCACGAGGCAATTTCGGGCGATTTCGGAAATTGAAACGCCGCGAGTATATTGCGCTGGCGTTTTCTCATTCAAGCAGGCGGAAGGCAGGAAGAAAGCAGTTCGGGAAGATTGACGACCCGCAGAAGAGGCGATTAGTCGCCAAGTGACTAAATCTCCCTGAATCTGCCCATTTTGCCTTAGCCTTACAGTGGAAGACGTTATTGTTAACTTAAAGATGCATAGGGGAATGTAATAAATGTCGCAAAGAGCAAAACTATGTGCACAGAAAGGAAAAAGATTCCGCATTTCGCAATGTAATACCATTCCTTAAACTGTTATTGCCTTGCAAATTTTCATTGCACATTGCCCACTTTTAAGAAGTGCTTGAAGGTGTCGTAATCTTTTGGAGCAAATGTCACAACTTTTTCAGTAAGAAGTTTTATTACATTCACTGCGCACTGGTGCAAACTCTAAAATTTGCAAACCTTCTTCCACTGTCGGAACTGGTTGCGAAACGGCTATATTAAATTTGCGCAAAGGAAAATTTGTTTGCATAGAGGCATAACTTTTCGCATTGCGAATATTTTTCCGTTACAGACTTTTATTACATTCCCCCAGCAATGTTTTAGTTCATTTTTTATTCTTCTTTATTATGGGAAGAAGAAAGAAGGTCAGGTAGAATAATGGTTTTCAATGGTTTTGTGAAAAGACTCTTTTCTGTAGTTCATTTGTAAGGTTTACTCCCATTCAGAAGGAAACATTAGCATAAAAACACATGCAGACTCCATACCAAATGCGCTCTCTTTCTCTCTTTATATATGTATATATGTATATACTGTATATATACATCTACAAATAGCCTGTGCAAACTGCCTTACTATAAAATACAAGGGCATCAACAGCACAGGAATTAAAAGGGTTAAACACCTTTCCAAATCCATGTGTTGGTGGGTTTTATTGAGATACAATATGGAAAATAGTGGTCCCTGAGGCTTCTGAGTATCAAAGGGATTGTTGCTGTTTATCAAAGTAATGTGCTTCTTACTGTTCTGTTGCAGAATTTAAGGTTTGTATATGAAGAATAGCAGAGTGGAATTACTTTCAGATGTTCTGTATACCTTGTTAGCAGCAACTCTCTGTTTCTTAAAGTAATGTCACACAGGCAGGCCCTTTCCCCCTAAAGGAATCATAGCAGCAATTTTTGAACCAATAATATTCCAGTTTTTAATAGTGCACATTTTGTGTTAATGTTTTCAACCCAGAATTCTTTCCTAAATATGAAAAAATCCTGTTTATCTTTATAAGATATTAAAACCCAAGCATGATACCTGCATAGGTCAGCAATAGTAGGATCATATGGGGCATAAAAATATCATGTATTACCCCTAAATGAGAAGTCCAATTTCATCTACTGATTGCAACAATAGTCTATTAGCAAAACAGACCTATCCCCAGGCAACGCTTGTTATCTTTTCTAGGTGATTTGCCTCTGTGATGCTCTGCAAGGCAACCAAATTCAAGGCTCCTAAGATATATATCCTAATATATGTTCTAATAAATGCTCTGATCTGGTGCCATATTACCAATGACATACAAATACGGTATGTGCAAAAACAGTTTGAGTCATGTATATGTTTTGTTTCCCCTTAATGAATCCAGAGCATGAAAAATGATACTTGGAGGCTACCGCTTGATCTGTTGGGCTTTAGATTTGAAGACGATTTGCTAATTTCGATTGCCTATGGCAAATTTGTGACTCATCCCTCCTAGATATCTCATGACCAGACTATAATCACAAATTGCAAGGAGCACTTCACAGAATCAATAGAATGCCGGGCTGCTCGGAAAGAATAAGACAAAAAAATATATATTCTTTTCTCAATCATAAACATGAAAAGGTTAAATCCATAATGTTCCCTGGCTCACTAGTACCCAAAAATTCTCACTTTTTATTATTTAGAAGGTAAACAACAGCAAGAAAGGCTTTGTTCCTTTGTGCTTGTTATTAATCCCAGCCCCCCCTCCCTTCTCCCACCAACGCATGCTGGATTACACAAAGCAAAAGTCATTAATTTTTATCTCTGACTATCTGTAGGGTTTTTAATGTGGCCTGGCTTCCTTATGCACCACCAATTACATGTCATAAGTGCTTGTAGATGTTGGAGCTGTAGCATGGGCTGATGAATCGCTGCCTGCTCCTTGATTAGTATGCAGGGGATGTGCTCAGCTCAGAGCAGCTGGCATGCCAATGAGGATCTGACTCCGCTGGTCAAGGCATCTGGACATGAATTCAATATGGATCGCTTTAATTAAATGGCTAAGCGCACAAGAAGCAAAGAAACAACTCCATCATTGAGTCAAACAGGAAAATAAAGTCTACATGAGAGAAATAGAGAGGGTGAAAAGAAAAAGAGAGCTTTATAAAGAATTGCAGTGTAAAAGAAACTAGGGGTGGTAAGATAACGTCAGCAGAGACAGAGGGACAAGAGATGGGGGGAATACAACACAGAGGGGGGAAAAATAAAATGCAAGATTGGATTTAAAAAACGGAATGTTCTGCTAGGCAGCTGAGATGTAAATGTGCATTAATGTTACAGCAGGCACACAAACTTCTCCTTTGAAGAGACTGGCACTCCTTTTAGATGCATGGTATGTGTAAGTCATGATCACAAAATGCATGCACCAAAACTCAGTAAAGCATTCTTACACTTTCAGGCCTCTTAAAACGAGGGGAAAAAGACAAATAAAGAAAACAGAAAAGTGTAGCTTTATCAGTCTCTTTTGGCCTGATTTAGTTACATTACACTAGAGCTCTGTGATTGGCTGTTAGAGCACAGCCACAATACAAATGCATAGGCCTTTTATGTATTGGCATGAGACTCAGGAGAGGAATTCCCTTAGCCTTTCGGAAATATCACAAACATTTGCTCTGTCATCTGTGCAACTTTGAAAGGATGCAGTCCAGCCCTAAGAAAACACAACATCATTTGTAAATGAATTGACTTCTTGCATTTCAATTCTCTCTTGCGCAATTTGGCATTGGTGCTGTAGGAATGTAGAAAATATACTCACTCTGATTCCCTGACTCACTCAATGATTCACTGACATTGAAGTGCTTTTTTGTTTTTATATTTATTTTTTTTGTTTCACAGGCTGTATCTTTAACTCTCTCATTCCCAGGTTAGTCTCGTTCTTCTACCAAGCACTACAGTAAAGTGGTCGTGGTTAGCACTTACTGCCATGCTCATAAGCTTGCTCGCATTCTTTTAGTACTCATATGTAATGAAATTGCTCTCTTTTAGAACAAGCCAGCAAGATATTTATCTAACAAAAGGGATATTTTTTTATTCAACATCATTTTATTACCTCTAGCATTTTATGTAGAGTTAATTAGGGCAAATGGTTCATATTCTCAGTATCCAAGTTTAATCACATTCATGGTTTTCCATAAAGGGTTTTAAGCTTAAAGGTTAGGTTTAGAAATAAGCATCTGTGGTAGGCAGTTAGGGTTTTATCATATTCTGCTACTAAATCTTAGAAGTAGACATTACCTACGATAGGTTAAGGCAAGTGTTGTTTGGCTGGTGCTCTGGGGAGACCTGGATCAGTAGCTAGTGGTGTCCCACTTTTGGTCATCCCTATATCTGACTGTGGAGGCCTAGTTAAAAATCAGCCACAACCTACTTACAGTGACAGACTATGAGCCAGAATTATCTGATTTGGATGATGTGTAGGTCCAGAATTCATTATTTATATCTTAATTCCAATGCCTCTTTAAGGTACTGGTAGGCTCATAGCCAAGATCATGCTCATAGGCTGTATCCTCAAATATATTTATGACATTAATAAATTCACCTAGTTTCATATATATATATATACAAATCCAATTGTAATGCTGGCATATCTATACCCAAAGTTATTTGTGCCATGTAGTGCCTGTGCACAGTGTCGGACTGGGATGCCAGGAGCCCACTAGAAAACCTTAGACCGTGGGCCAACTTTCCAAACTCTTATTCCTCCTCTCCTCACTCAGCCTCTTTATTCTCCTAGTCTTTTATATCTACTTACTATATTCTTCCATTATTAAGCATTTTTTCCCATATATAAAGAGGGAATGACTATGAAATAGGTTATGGTTATGGTCTATGGTCTATGGTTAGAAGCAAGAGGCCCACTGACACCTGGGCCCACCAGGAGTTTTCCTAGTATCCCCGTGGGCCAGTCCTACACTGCCTGTGCATTCGAAGTGCTATTAAATAAACAGTGCAACCATTTTTTTAATTATTAAAAAATGTATATTGGGGGGTAAACTTACTTAGGATTAAATGGCCACCTAATTCTGTAACTGTTACAGCAAGAATATCCTTAACTTGTGCCCAGTGCCATGTTAGCAGGTATAACCTTGTAACCCACATCTTCATAGAATATCACAAAAGGAAAAAAAGAATCTGGTAAACATAAGGGGTGCTGTATGATAGATGGAGCAAAGTTTGCTCATAGAATCTCTTTAAGTTGACTAAAATTAGGGTGTCTGTCATTTGTAGGATGTTCATCATTAAAAATGTATTGCAGATGAAGAGGATTATGGTCACCCTTCTTGCCCTGATGGGCCCTGGGCAAATCTATGAAATACTACCCCTATCCTGCAATGCTCATTGGTCCCTGATTCTGCTGAGCAATTTAAATTGTTTAATGGTTTTTCCACAGTAAACCAGGGGATCAGGGATGTTGAACCGACAGGACTCTACAACTACAAATTTCACTAACCCTCTCAAAACCTTCAGTAGTAATTGAGACCCAAAGGGGCACGTCTAAGGCACGAGGCCCAGGCATTTGCCCTAAAATGAAAACGGTCCTGTGTTCACAGAATGCTTTAGCAGACCAGCAATTTAGAATGTATTCCATTTGGTATTCCTAATACCTGTTTGTTCCCATTAATAACATAACGTTTATTAAGTTCAGGCACTTGAAAAAAAATTACTTTGCCCCTTTGTAGCAATAGTGTTATGTAAGTTCAAGGTAGTCACTTTGTTAACTATAGGAACATTTAGTCAGGCTTGGAATAATCCATTGGTTTGAGGATTCGTTAATGAAAATGTACCAAGAATAAAATAATTCTGAATTTCAGACTTTTATGTCTTCTCAATAATAAGGAAACATACCTTTACTTGTTTATGCCTAGATGGGAGCAATTATTTAGGGGTGTATTTACTAACCCTGTTGAAACCTGATACTAATATCT
The DNA here is from genome assembly GCF_017654675.1 of Xenopus laevis. Lineage (NCBI taxonomy): Eukaryota > Metazoa > Chordata > Amphibia > Anura > Pipidae > Xenopus > Xenopus laevis. The sequence goes on along the minus strand of NC_054378.1, from coordinate 42,157,923 downwards.
TGGAGAAATCAATAGAGTGAATAAATCAGTTGCACTGTTTGGGAAAATATTGTTTCAGGTCGAGGTTTGGGATAGCTGCTTGCACTGGAATAAAAAAAATATATGCCAAAAAATTTAGACAGCAGGTATTCTTCTTTTTGTTTAGGTCTAGGCAAATCTACAAATGAGCTTAATATAGCCTACAAATACCAGAGATATGTTAAACTCATTACTGTTTAATTTCCTTTTTTTTTTCATTTGTAGTTGCCCTAAGGCCCTTCTACCATAATGAAATGGTGACCATAGGTCTAGGCATATTTATACTTCATTTAAAATGTTCTTTAAATGAAAATGAAATACATGTTGAATATATATATATATATATATATATATATATATATATATATATATATATATATATATATATATATATATATATATATATATATATATATATATATATATATATATATATTTCCAGGTTTCAGTAATACCACCATTTTTACTACTCAGGCGCAGAAATCTTTCTCATTTTTGTTTCAATGCATGTTTGTAAATGAGATGTTACCTTTTTATCTTCCGCTGATTCTGAAAATGAATTAATATATTAATAGGAGGTTTAGATAGCCTCCTAATTTAATGGCCTCACCCTCGCCTTTGCAAGGTATGGAGCAATTGTGCAGTGGGGCTTCAGCAGAACGGAAGGTTTGTCAGCAAGAGCTTTGCTTCACAGTCTTTTGCTGTTGTGCATGAATTGATTGCAAATTGTCTGGCAGTCTAAGGGTTATAGGCATTCATATGCATTCACTATCCTGCTCATCTCATCACTTTAATAGTGGACCGCAGGTATGTTGCCATGTGAACAGGCCGGCATGTCTCCATGGAAACAGCCAGATTGCAGCACACCAGTCTGGGGAGCAGACACTTTTTCTCTCTAGCTTGAGCTTTCCTTTTGTTAAATTTACAGAAGTGCTTCCAGGGAAAGCGAGCCACTGCCCTTTGCACGGTATCTTCCTTCCTATCTATATTTGGTACAGATCTTGCTCCTGTTTGCTCATCCTTTTTGTAACTGATAGCAAGGTTCACTCTAATATGAAATTCCACTTAGCGTTGAGTGACTACTCGGAGCTGGACAGCCGCATTCCTTGGAGAAGCACAAAAGAGGCATTATTTGTCAATGAATATGGGACTGACTTAGCTATTGTAAATAGGTGCTTCCCTGTCTTCTTCTCTCTTGTGTACCTCGAACCAATCCCTGTACTTTTACACTCAATATCCAATCCCTCAATTTAACTGAGATCATTATTCATTTCTGTACATTCCCTGCCCAAACATATGCCACTTGACTAAACAGTAATGTTTTGGATTATCTGGTATTAACTCTGTATGCTGGTATTGTATAATTAGGGATGCACAAAATCCAGGATCACTTTGGGATTTGGCCGAATCCCAACACTTGAGGGTTTTCATATGATTCAATATTTAGCCTATTCTTTTGTGTAGGATTTGACATTTGAAGTCTATGAATCAAGGAATACCCCTTTTGACTTATTTAAAATGTAGCTCAATCACTTTGTTTGGCTTTTAGATTAAAGGGCCAATATAATCGCATGTCAAATAAATAGCTACATGACTTGTAATGGAAATGTGCTCCATATTTTCTTTGAATTGAAACACAATTTCAATTTCATTATATTTATTTTAAATACTAATTATACACTCCCTAACCCTAAACCTAAATAGTAGAATTTCAGTCCCATGCTAAGGAAAGTTTGTTAAATCCCAAGGTAATTGTGATAAATACTAATGAATTGTTGTTTTTTTTACCATTACTATACCCCTTTATTCTCCTTTGAAATCAGCTCTGTATAAACACTGTGGGGCTCATTTATAAACACTGGGCAAATTTGCACATGGGCACTAACCCATAGCAACCAATCAGTGATTAGCTTTTTTCAAACAGCTGTAGGTTGGGCACTGAAAGCAATAATCTGATTGGTTGCCATGGGTAACTGCCCAGGTGCAAATTTGCCCACTGTTTATAAATGAGCCCCTCTGACTCCTCAACCAGCTGCTGCCAATGTCTCTTGTTTACAGATAAAGTATAGGTTCTTTAACTGGGAGGGATACCTTTACATTTTCCTCCTCCCACTATTGGAGGAAGTAGGCTAATACCTAAAATCAGGGACCTTTTAGTTTCACACTTTAGTATAAGAAGTAACAACAGTCAAAGATATTTTTATTAAAACAATGTCTTACATCTATAACTCAAGTTGAAGACAGGTTTTTTTCAACTCCAGGAAAGACACACACAAAGTCCATGGTGAAACGTTCTAACATTTATTAAAACGTGTGATGCCAAACAAGCTTTTGGGGAAAAATCCCACATTGTACTCAATGTTATGTACCTACATTCAAGGGCAGATTTATCAAGGGTTGAATTGAAAATTCGAATTTGAAATTTTAATTTTCTATTTTTTTATGGTCAAAACTGTCAAATTCAAGTAGTGTTTTTTTTTTTAAAATAAATCTAATTTGATTTTCGAGATTTATCATACTCTGGCCTTTTAAGAACTCAAATTCGACTCCCTCAATCTGGAGTTGTTTGCAGCCTTCCTGACATTGTCGGACTGACTGATGTTGGGGGCTGATTGTTGTGTCACCTTTCCTTTGGGTCGGGGGTGCTGGTTTCATGCTATTCTATTTTTGAAACTAATTACAAGATATAATTAAAGTGTGACACATTTAGATATTATAGTGTGAGGTGTACTAATGACACTGCATAGCTGTACTAGCAACACAGGACACTGATTATGCCTCATCTATTATTTAGCCCTTTGCTAAATGAGACTGTGACATTTTTAAAAAGTACTTTGAGGTTTTTTTTAATTGTTTGCAGTGCAATGGGCAGGCACAGTGTAGTCCATCACAAGATGTCCCTCTGTATTTGTCAGTTCCCTAGAAAAAAAAAAGAAGGAAGAAGTGAAGGATGTATACAAACAGATTGGACATATGGAGGTATCAAAGCCAGCAGCAGGTTGTCAGCTCTTCTGCAAAAAAGAAATGTGTCCATTGTGATCTCTGTAATCACTTGTGCCATGTACAAGCCTCTTAAGCTCTTGTTAAACTAAAACTCCCAGAATTCCTTTCCCTGTATACCACTGAACTACAGCTCACAGCTTCCACTCCACTTTTCTTAAACTACAAATCCTGGCACTCCAATTAAATCACAATTTCAAGCACCCCCTCGAGCTGTTGTTGAACAATTGCTCATTGAAACGCTTTCCATCTATTGATAATTAAAGCTCAGAGCACCCATTTCATCTGTTATTTAACAGACCATGTACCTCCTCCATCTGTTGATGAATTATAACTGGTGAAGTGCAGAAAAATGTGCGTAAAGGCATCATTTTGCCAAAATTTCACCAAATGCATTGGAGTCCATAGGAAGGTTAAGTTACACTGCAGATTAGGCATTTTTTTAGATCTGCAATAGCACAAACATTGGTGTACCTTGTTAGAGAAGCTCATTTCCAGGATGCTACACTTGTTTGTCGTTGTTTTCCAAATATGGTGTCAGGTCAGGTCCTTAATGTGGTCCTCAGGTCAGGGGAGCAGGAACCCCATGGATGAGGCTCAGCCAGTGACAGGTTAACTCTTTATTAACAATCTCTAGGAGAGTGAGATAGATAGGTTAACTAGCACAAGCAGCTTGTGCTCCAACCAAGATTGTAGTAGGGAATAGCTCTCCCCTAGGCCCTGAGTCTGCCTATAGTGAAGGGACGGCAGCTGGACACAAATCCAAGATTTATTTTCCCTGATCATTACTTTGTATGGGATCCGGACCATGACAGGGCATTCCAACCTAGCATTCATGGTGTCAAAATGTACTGCCTTTGCTGAACTGTCCTGACATATGTACCATCTGCTAATACATTGCCTCTGTGGACTGTAGTAGAGTATTAACCTTGTGAATCATTTGTCTTGGACAAATAAACGTGCTCTGTTTTGTTGCTGCAAAACCTCATGGAATCCTTATTATTTTATTTTAACACAGTGAGTGGGTTGTAATTCAACTACACATTTCCTTCATACTTCCACATAGTGAAGGCCCAGCCTTGTGAGTCAAGTGTAACCCTTGCACTAGTGTAACCTTTATTCATCTAATATAGCCCAAAATAGTGTTACATCAGTTAAACAAAAAGCACAGCAAGATTTGAGCATAGATTTGCAGACATTTTCATTGCTGGTGAAAATGCGAATTTCTATGTGAAACTGTACCAGGCCAAAAAGTTCACTCATCTCTAATTATAACTGCCAGCCAGTTTTAATAAAAGCTTTAAGGACACATTTTGAATCTTATATCAAGCAGCTCTCATTGTTAGGCCATACTGGGACCAAGCATCACTGGTGGCCAAGCAATATGTTTCAGATATTTACTGTTGCTTGGTTGCTTTGAATGCAAGGGCTAAGTCACATGCGGTATTATAACAAAGTTAAAACGTGGCACAAAATTCCAAATGACACTAAAATGCAAATTTTCACACAGGAGCTGATATGCCAGGACAAATCAAAATCTCTTAAAATAACTGAATACACATGGATTTTCTGGCACATGTGCCATATAAACTCAGCATATTTGAAAATGGTTGCCTAAATTCTGGCATGATTACAAAACCTTTTTATTGTGGGCTTTCTGCCTAATCCTATTCATCTCTATATAATGCTCTTTATTCTTGCCTCCTATTTATTGTAGGTATTTTGGTGCCAGTCATTGATGATATCAATATACAGCAGTCACTTACTTACTTATTGCTACAGAAAGATTATTGCCATTGCTGTGACTTGTGTTATTATGTGTGTCAATGTGCATGTTGAAACTTTGATCGACATAATGTTGTTTTGGTTTGTGAGAAACATAAATGAGTGCAAAGCTTGTGGGAGAGTAGGGACGGACTTGGCGGTGGGAGACTGGGAAAAAGCCCACTGACCCTGTCCCCAGCTGAAAACCCTGGGCTCCCCCCCTGACCTCTCTTGCAAATAAAAGTAAGGTACACAAGGGCAGGTGGAGGGTAGTTGCAGCTGGGCAGGGGGTCAGGGGAATGTGTGGGCCCCTGAGAAAACTGCCAGAGTGGGCCCTGAATCCAGTCCAATGCTTTGGTAGAGTAAAAAGATTCATGGACAAATTAGAAAAAGGCCTGGCTGATGCATGTGCATGAAAACGCTCATATTTTCATACCCTGCATTTTTAATTTAGTAAAAACGCCACTTGTGACAGGCTTTGGCCAAGGACAAATAAATCCTGTTGGATATTTAACTGCAATGCAATGCTTTTTTGCTAATTAATTATCAAAAAATGTGTATTGATATGGGTGCTGGCTGCTTCTGAAAATTTACTAGTGTTGCACGCATACAAGTTCTTCAACGGCAATGTTTTAGTATGGTGAAACATCCAAACTGCCTGATTTCCCAAACCCCCCCCCCACACACCCTCCTTATATTTTGGGTCACCATCATTTTATGACTTTCTGAGAATGTACTATTCACATATTTTGTGCTCTTAGAATTACTGGAGCATGTTTATTTACAAAGATCATTACATCTCTGTGCATTAATGTGGCTTGATTACGTCGACATTAATCATTGCCACAGTACAATAAAAGATTCATTGGGAGCTGCGGTGGGAGGAGGTTTTGATGATGAGGAGGATAGCCTCCCTCTATCCTCTTACGGCTCATTGGGGTCAGAGACGCTACAAGGTGCAGTCAGCCCCTTGGCCAATAACCTCACAGTAACCCTGCTGGTAATGCAATCTACTCCTCATCAGAGGCACTGCTGGAAGTCTAAGACCAGGTTTCTTTTTTTTCACTGTAATGGCATCCGGCATCTATAATTATGCTATTTTCTCTCTTGTGCTGATTAAATACGATTTACCCAGAGAGCTAAATGATGAATATTTAAGTGAAGTCTCTAAGTGAAATTGCACCAATAAATAAACTTACAGTGACAGATAGGGAAAGTTAGGTTCTGAAGAACTCTGTTAGCAGATACCAGCAAATAGGCAGTGATGTTTCCAGTGCCAGAGAGGTCCTGGTTTCAAGCAAATTGCTAATGAGGACCAATCATGCAAAGATTTAGAAGACTCTTGGGTAGCTGCTGTAGTCGCAGGAGCAATATTTCTGGGATCCATGAACCAAACAAGACATTTATCACCTGCTATTGTACTGATGATTGTGGTTGTTTACAAAAGGCCTGGAGGCGACTTCACCATCTATGGAAGTAGATCCTGTGTTATTACCATTTTGAGTTTTAAAGCCCCATCTTTTAAAAAAAAAGTGAACTTTATTTTGCCTGTTCAGCAGAGACAGTCAGGAATTATTTATTATTATAGGTGTGAAATATATCATGCCCTTTTCCCATGCATTCCTAACTTCCTTTCGAGAGCTAATTTTGCTTCTATCTGTCATCTGTTATCTTTGACCTCAGTCTTTGGAAGGTGTTTGAATATTGTGTGCCATTGTTTTCTCTCTGTCCTCGTTGTAGCATCCTTTTCCAGTTTTCATAGTCTCTTTCAAAGACTTAAGCTCTAATTTTCCCTCTGTCATTCCACCCCTGCTGATTGCAGGGCTCTAAATTTAGGTCACCCAAGGCAATTAGGAGAAAGAGCTGCTTTTTTTCTGAAAGGTATTCAGCAGGCAGTGAGCCCAGTTTCCAAATGAGTTATCAGGTGATATGATGTTTGGCCGCAGTAAGCGTGATTGACAAGGTGCTTGTGTGTTCACAGATACATTATTTAAGCACGTTGAGATATAAGAGATCTTCCACACTAATTACTTAGAAGGCTGTATTAATCACAAGACACTTTAATACCCGATCAATACTCGCATCTGTCAGCGACCTTGTAAATCACCTCCAGTTCCACTCTGCTTTATGGCAGAAGCCACCTCTGGAAGAATCATTGGGTAGTGAGGTGCATGCAGTACTGTAATAGCGGTTACCAAATCACAACACCAACTGCAAACATGGCTCTGCTATTTGTTAGGCAACCTGTAAGATTGTAATTAGATCATCAAGCAGATTAGAAATTGGTCAGATGCAGCAAATATACTTCATTGTGAACATAACCATATTATATATATAAAATCATATTATAACACAGGTTAATTGAAGTATATAAATTTGCCTTTAATCTATTAAACTGAACAACAGATGGAAATGCATTTTACTTTATAAAGGCAGGAATCTATACAACCTATAAATAATTAAGTGGTCAATGTCAATTCTCACGGACTGGCAGCTGTATGGAAAACACCTCTGTGCTTACTTAATGTACAATGAATTTTTCCAAATGAGTACACCCCCCCTTAAAATGAGTGCAACATGAGAGCTAAGATCTGTACCCTGGGAGTATATATCGTGTGTCAAATGTCACAATGTGTTTCCATGATTGAGTTTGGATGCTTTAATTTTTGCATGGCATTCCTCTCTCCATTTCCTATATTTTGCCATCTTGTCTACTTGCTCTGTTTCGCTGTTGCTCTGCTGCTCACGATCATATGAGTGGCTCAGATCTTTTCCTTAGAGGCTGTTTTAACGTCAGTTCTTTTTTATTTCACTTTATTTGTGGCCTCTGTCATTCTATTGGGGCAAAGGGGTAAAGAGACCTGACACAGAGTGCAGCAATGTGCTGGAGCCAGAATCTATCTTCCAGGCCAAGAACGAAAAAGGATTCATGGCAGGACAGCAGCTGTTGACACGCTCTCTAAGACATATTGCAGGTAGCATTATTTATTGTGGCACAGAGTTCAGAGAAGTGCTACCTCGGAGCACCCTGAGAGATCCTAAAAAGCCCATCTCCTATCAGGTGAGGCAGATTTATGAGCACTATTGGCGGAGGGGTCAGGCTGTTCAGTGCAGTCAGAAAAAGCTTCTTTAGAAATCCTGGCTTCTCTTTTCTAGCACATTCAGCCCTGTGTGATTGCTTCAAAGCATGAACTGAGCAAGTAATGCTCACCATAAAATTGCACAGACAGGCAGCCTCAGATAAAGAACTGAAAGAGAGGTTAGAAAGGGATAGAAACCTACTGCAAAAATCACTGGGCTGGGATAGTGCCAGCCTACAAAAAAAAATAAGAAACACAAACTGAAGAAGGTAGAACACATTATTGACTGTTAGTCAAATTGAAATGCAGTCAAGTGTTTCACTCTGGAAAAATAACTTCCGTACAAACAAGTTCTATCCAAATTAAAAATTGAGCGCAAGTTAAAAAAAATGTGCCTAAAGGCCCACGGCCCATAAACGCTACCAACAGACCGAGTCGGCAGATTATTGGCCAGTGTGTGGGGTCATCCAATGGGCTTCCCCAATCAATATCTGGTCGAAAGTTGGGCAGATCTCGATCAGGCAGGTTAAAAAATCCTGCCAGATCGCGGCCACGTCTGTGCATTTATGCGGTCCTGCGATCCGACCGTCCGTCTCGGATGCATTATGATCTGATCATTGGGCCCTAGGGCCCACAATCGGATCAGCCCAATATCGCCCACTTCAATGTGGCCATATCAGGGAGAGATCCACTCATTTGGCAACATTGACAAACGAGCGGATCTCTATGTCTATGGTCACCTTAAGAGCCAAGTGCAAAATGCATGATGCTTGGCGACTGTTGGGACTTTGCTCACCATCATCTAGGATAGCAAATAAATCTTCATTCCAGATGTAACCATAATTAACCTTTATTCAGGGCTTTTATGTGTATTTATGTCCACTTTAGCCAGGTGGTAGTAGTATTCACAACAAATACATAGTTCTAAAAAAATCCTACTGTACCTTAGAATTTTGGTTCCTTTGTACTAAGATGTAACCATAGGGCCTGCAGTTTCACCTTTTACAAAGTACAGTACTGAGTTTTGATCCAAATATTTATTAACCCTAAAACTATTACTATTTATACAAGTATAAATGACCACATTTGAAAAATGTGCCCTAATGAATGATAACCATATAACAATTGCCCAGGTTAGTGTTTTTCACTCTGTTACAGAAACAAAAGGCAGTTGAAGTGAGTATGGGCCACTTGACACCCCATTTGGAGCTAAAAAAAAATTAGGCAGTTGAAATGCGCAAAAATAATACATATAGCAGTTGCTTTAAATCTCAGGCTCAGTTTTTGGCTGTTGAAGTTGCTCAACTCAGTCCAGGTTCACCTCAAACATGAAATAGATTGAATATAGTATGTGTATGTAATGCTTTATGCCAAAAATGCATTATTCAACATAAAATCAAAAATCTAAATAAATACCACATTCATGTGTCCTGCAGTTTGAGCATAGAGCAATGCAGTTGGAAGATCTGTGGAAAGGGAACCTGCTGTACACAACACATATTGAGTAAAGCACTTTATATAACAAAAGTTCAATAAAACCGTATTTGTTTTTTTCTACAGGATGGCTAAAGGTTTGAATGGTCAGAAAGTGGTTTCTGGCTTCCTTAAACCTCTGAGGGTATTCTGTGTCATGATTCTGTTATTCAGCTGCTTGTGCCTTTCCTGGGATGGCTAATCCCTCAGCGTGACCAGTGGAAGCTGCAGTATTGATTTCTGTGTCTCTTTAAACCTCAGTTGTGTTAGTTGCTTGTTAGACATCTGAAGGAATATCCACTGGGCTCTGAGGCAATTGGAGAGCAGAGCTCAATTGGTTGCTCTTGAGAGAAGTTTTCGTGAGGTTACTAGTCAAAGCCAAGCAAAGGGATTAGGAGTTAAGGAAAGAATAGATTCAGGGTACGAAAAACTCTTGAAGGGCTCAGACTTGCATGGCATCTTTGTCTTTGTCTATGACTAATAAAGGAGCACCTTTCTTTCTGTTTCCAAAGAATAAGAGGTCCTCTTGAGAACCTGCCAACAACATAAGGGAAATGCTGATGAGAATGTGTTTAGATTGTGAAGTGCAGGCTGCACAGTAGAAGAGGAGAGGAACGGAACACCGTATTTTCTGTTTTACCAATTGTAGTTACAAAGCGAGCTTGATTCATGAAAGCAGCCAACGGATCTTTGTGTCTGTTTAAAGGGACCACTCTGTCCAGTTCTCATCAGCAAACATTACACCAGCCAAGAAGGTACAATAAGTGAACCTGTTTAATGCTTTGCTTTCATACAAACCGTCTGTAATTCCATAACACTAAGTGGATCCTTCTCAAAAGTTCACATTCAATACTCTGGTAATAGATTGGAGAGAGATTCTTGTTTGCATCTCCTCTCATACAAATAACTAGCTGCTGTGTACATGTAAATACACGTTGCTGTGTATACTACTCAAATACATATATCTTTCAAAGAAGAACACTCCTTGTCAATAGATATACTGCTTTGGTACAAATAACAATATAAAATACACAATCAAGGCACGGGACACGCAACAAATAATAACATATGAGCTCTATGACCATTTGTGTCATGCTACTCCATGGAATGGTATGTTTATTTATTATACAAATGTTTCAGTAAGTCATATGACACTTGTGACATCAATAAGCATGTATTTTAATTAATGACATCAACACCATGTATATGAACATATTTTACAGGCGTTTAATCAATCTTGTATACACAAGTCTTTTAAAAGAAAAAATAATGGGGATTCAGAAGACAAGACCTTCTAATTTCTATCTGTTTTTAATGTCCATTAACTATTGGGTGGCACTGCATCTTTGTGGGTAGCACTTCTGCTTTGCAGCTTAAATGTTCCGAGTTTCATTTCAACTTTGGCACTGAAAGGTCTTAGAACATTTTCCCTAAATCTGCATGGGTTTCGGTTCAAAAGTGCTCCAGAAACATACAAGAACAAGAAGGTTAATAGCTCCTGATAAAGCCCTAATGTGTGAATGTGACAGGGGCTAGTTTAAAAGATGAACCTCTGTAACAATTGATTAAAATGTCCTGGTGCTATATAAAATAAAGGATAAAAAAAGAAAATTATTGTAGTCACAATTTAACCTCATTTGCATTGTTTAGTCCTTACATTCCTTTGTATCTGCCTGTCCTGTAGAAGTTGTTCTTCCGCCATTTCAGAACCCTCCTAAAATCTGTAAGGACTCCCACCAGCCAATAAGCTTTAGTAGTCTACAGAGAATCAGAGCTTCACTGATGAATGGAAGAACTAAAATGTCATCTCTTGATCACACTCCTTAAAATGCTCAAACCACCTAATTAGACTATGGTGGAAACAAAAATTCATTTGATCAATCCATGCAGTTTTTGACGACTAAGAATGTCCTTTCTGGCCTGCAGATGCTGCATGTGCAAAAGATACAAAGCAAAAGATCTTGATCTGTTCTCAGTAGGCCCCATGTGTTGCTTGTGCGTCTTCTAGGATCATCTGGACACTAGTACTATTAAATGAGCAATTTCATGAAACATTTGTTATAGAGTTGCACCAGATGATTAAAGTATTTCATTCACAAGTCAATTCAGTTGAAATGGGCCAATAGTAGGCCCCCTAAATAAATGCCCCCTATGCAAATGTTTATCTTGTGCATCTAATAAAGAGGCCCTGCAGAAGATTCTATACAAGTCTGAATCTAACTAAAGGAACCCTAAATCAGGTAAGTGTATAGGATATGATTTCCTTGCACCAGGATAGGTACAATCGGATAAAAAGGCAGCTCACAGAACGATTGTCTTTCAAAAGTGCTATGTTATAGTTAAGGCACTTCCTTTGTTAGTTTCCTGTTATTTTCAAACAAGTCTGATTCTGGGATATGCACAAGTAATGATTTACATCTACTATGGTTATCATATAATCATTTGATTAATTATACCAAAAATATGACATTATCACAATGCTCACTGACTATACAATCTATATACACCCATGGAAATGTCAAATCCTGTTGAATAATTCCTTGACAGTAAGAATATATAAAGTCAATATGCAACAACATTGCATGAACCTTACTCATCACACTGTGCTATGTAAGATAAAATTCATGGTAAGACACAGGAGGCTTAATTACATACAAAATGGGTATATAGCAGTATCATGTATGATATGGTCAAGGCACCAAGGATGCAAAGTAAGTTGTCAAAAATGTCTTTCCTCTTAATCAAGTTGTAATGAGCAGAATGTGTTTCATTGACTTTGAAATAAAACAAAGTACCGCTCACCAAGTCAAGGAATTGCAAAAGAAGCAGGTAATATTTCACTTGCTCCTGCTTGCATTGCCTACAACCTGGCTTTTAAAGGAAAACTATACCCCCAAAAGTAATACTTAAGCAACGGATAGCTTTTATCAAATTAAGTACCACTCTCCAAGTCAAGGAATTGCAAAAGAAGCAGGTAATATTGTTTTGTGATGCCCTATGAATCCTAGGATCTCTGGGGACGGCCCTATTTATGATTGGCCAATGGCACATACTACTTAGAAAGTATTTTATTATAAAAATGGTTTATTTACACGGAGCAGGGTTTTTCATACAAGCTGTTTTATGCAATATATTTTTATAGAGATTGTTCGAGGGGTATAGTTTTCCTTTAATTCTAGCTGGAAGACAGATTCACTAAATCTATAAGATCCCACAACAAGAATTGCCCAATTTGCTTCAATACGCTATCATGTCCCTTTTTTTTCTGTTTGAGAGACTTTAAAGAAAATGGTCTATCCTGCTAATTGTTTAAACTAGCTGTTTATTCATTATCTTTTTCGAAGCAAAATGGAAAGTTTTAAAACACACCAGATCCATGAACATCCTTGAAAATTGTATCCTTAGAAATTGTGCTTAGTGGTGTCATAATTTCTGAGTGTACTTGCATCAGAAGGCGCCAAGAAATTGTGCTTACTGGTGTCATCATTTATAAATGCACTTGCAACAAAGGTGCCACTTGCACTTCCACTTAGTTGTGCTTGGCGCTGCTTGGTCGGCCCTGCCCTCTCGTGAGAATCACGTGCAGTATGTCTATTGACTCAAGGGAACCCTGAAACTACCACCACCTCTAAATGTGACGGTAGCTACAGGTTTCCCACAGCGGCCTGTGTCCATCTCTTAATTCTCAAGAATAAGGCGCAATATAACTTGCTCTGTACTCAATTTGTGGTTTTATATTTGCCCATTCACCAGTTTACCTCATCAAACAGGCTTTTATTAGACAGTGTGTCCTGTATTACTTGATGAATACCTGCAGAGGGGAGATTAGAGGAACACGCTCACAATTTGCGTGTCACTAAGCAGGAAATAACAGATGCTTCTCCATCTGGCTATGATGAGATGACTGCTGAAGTATAAAATACTCATATTTTGCAATGCTGCTAAAAGAAGGGATTATGTGATGTTTGTATCCTGGGAATATAATCCTGGGCTGAGAAGCCAATGTAAACCCAGTAGCAGCGTACCTATTCTAATATTCTTAATCTCTCTATAAGCATCTGATTGTTTTACTCACAACATACAAAAAAACTTCATCCAGAATTTACTTTCACAGTAATGCAGACGCTATAGAATTCAATTCACAGTGATGTTTTCCAAACAAGTGGGATGCATAAATCAGCATTTTTGTGTAATCCACCCACAACGCGGTGTTGCATACTGTGAGTAAAAGAGTTGCACAAAAGACCATGGGGCAAATTTACTAAAGGGCAAAGTGGCTATTGCTAGAGAAAATTTGCCAGAAATACCATTCCCAAGACATCGCTAATTAACAGATGTAGAGGACAATTCGCTACCGAAAGAGTTCATCGCTAACAAAGTTTCGCACCCTTTTGCCAGGGGCATTTTCTCGATCGCTACTTCACAAATTGCAAATTTTCCATTACATTACCTCTTTCGCCAGAGTTTCGAACTGATAAGGTGAAACTACATTCTCCTCAATCTTATGTCAGTGACATCATATACTGTATGGAAAAAAAGTTACAAAAAATGAAGAAAGAAAAACGCTGGTGTTTTAGTGGGATTGTCTTTAAAAGTTGTAACTGTTAAATATTTTTTTTAATAACTTTTTAACTATTTGAGGGTCATGCCACATTTGTTTTAGGGTGGGCTCATGTCTAGGACAATAAAGGATCTTTTTTTCAGTAAGCGAGGTACCAGCAGGGTTAAAGAGAAGACGTAGTCAAAGTCAGGAGAAAGGTTCAAGGCAGGTGGCAGAGATCGTAGTCAAAGTTTGGGCAGACGTCAAAAACAGAAATTCAAAATCAGAAACAATGCTTCGTCAGGATCAGTAACACTGGAACGAGCTTGGGCATTATAAAAATGGTGGACAGGCCTTTTAAACAGGATGTGGCGACAAGATTCAATTCTGGCTCCCAAGGATGACATCATGACGCCCAGCGTCAACACGCCAATGTCGCAACGTTCAGCGTCCATAGCAAGAGACGCCAGCATCAAAGGGATCTTCACTGTGCGTAACCCGGGAAGTGGAGAAGAGAGGCAGCGGGAGGTAAGGGACCGGAGAGATTTCCCGGCACGTCTTACAATACTGCATAGTAGGACAGAAACCAATCAGCAGTTAGGCTTACCTGATAGGGAACAGAATCCTGTCTTTGCTTCTGTGACTGAGGGCTGTGATTGGCTGTCCCCCTGCTACTGTGCTTCTGGGAGGAATGTTAGGACATACCCACCCCATATTTGAAACATAGACAGAGATCAGTGAACATCTACATTGAGCTCCAATAAAGGGGCAATTATCAAAGATACTATCTGCACAGAACACTAAAATGAGCAACATTTTGTTAATCAATATACTCTGCATATTGCAATAAAATGTCCACAGTAAATAAACCAGATTACAACTGAAATATTTTACCCTGCAATATAGCGGCTAGGGATGGGCGAATTTCACCCATTTCGTTTCGACAAAAATTCACTGCCGGCGAAATGTCGCCAACACCCATTAAAAAAATGGGCATCAAAAAAATGTTGTTGTGCAGCGAAATGTTTTTTTGATGCACGACGCCATACAAGTCTATGGGCGTCCCTACTGATCACAACTAGCCTAATGTGCAGGATAAAGGCAAATACCAATGATGACTTTCTGCTGATGGATTTGTTCATGAAGTATACATTGAATAAATGGAAATACATTCAAAATATTCACGTTCATCTTAATGACTCATCTCTTACCTTTCTTGTGACAAAGCATAATGAAATGTATTCATTTCTCTGTATTCATCAGTTTTTCTAATCTATGTGTATTATTATTATTATTATTTAGGGTTAGCATATATAACACTAAGCATTTTTAAAAATCTGAATCCGAGGAAATGTATTTGTCTAGGAGCAGGCTTGTTGTGTTTTACCTTGTTCTCTCTTGAAGAAAACTGCTTGACTGAATTCTAAAGGGGACGTGGTGACATTAATGGATCTGTTTTATGCAGCCCCAGTTATTATTAAGTGCATCCCAGATCATAAAAAGCAGGGCACAAAACAGCAGACCAGTGGGGCTTCTCTCCCTTGAAGATAATAACAGTCAACATGAAAAAAGGAAAGGGCAGAGGTCATGCAGCTTCTGCCTGATTGGCTGGTGATACTCTGCAATGACATTTCTGCCTTTTTATTAGAAATTCAAAATAATCTGCAAGAAAAATGCAGCCTATTTACAGGAAAAAAAGCGTCGCTAGTAGAAATAGAATGACCACAATAAGTGTCATGGACAAAGTATTTACAAAGACACCTTCAATTATTTGAAAATACACCTTCAATTATTTGAAAATACCAATGGGAACACTTCAACAATTTTTTTTTAGCATAATGTGAAAAATGTAAAGTTGTGTATATATTGTGCATGTCAGGATTTGCTGCTAGATTCCATTAAAGGCAACTTGCTAGGGGGGATAATCACTGCTACATTTTCAGCAGAAGAACCAGCCTTTAAGGTATTGATTTGGTGATTAGCAGCAATGCAGCACAATAGGGATATGACTATAGCCACTGCAACCTCATTGTAGAATGTTGAGAACCACAATGTAGGGCATTATTATAATACAGTATGGTGATAGCGCAAGGTTTACCCTAGAAATTGGTGCAATTTACCCTAGCAACCAGGAAGTGGGTTATATGAGTGACAGGAAGATGAATAGAGGAGTGGCTATGTATAAAATAAATGTAGACTCACAGAGCAATGGTTTTTAGGCTGCCCGGTCATTGTCAAAAATTAAAAACTATAAATGAATTTAATATAACATTTTTTAACATCCTAAAGATTAAGTTAAATATATAAACTACAGCATCCCTTTAAAATATATGCCATTTTTTGGGGACATATTAATCTGTGGGTGAAACAGAGCTTACCACAGGTCACCTGCCATTATCTATGAACCTGTAAAGGAACTGTATTTACTGTGATTTTCACATCATCGATGTCCCTACAAAATTCCATATCAAGCGAATAAAGAGTAGCGTGATTTCTCTCTGGCAGACTTGAGTGAGCTCTAGGTTCACTCTTTGATAAAGATGTCCCAGTGTATCTGAATCAGACATGATGTGACATCCACACTTACTCTGCTAAGCGGGCATTCTTTATACAGACTAATTAAAACTGAGGTGCTTAATATTCTTTTTCCTACTTTGACTGTTTAAATTCTGACAATATGGTGGTCATTAACAAAGGCACCTTGCAGTGTGCTAGGTGGAATGTAGAAGAAAAATCGCCATGTTTGTTATCCTTAATGCAATGTTTTTTCCAGGATTCCAGAATAAATGCAACCATGCTCCTCCATATCTGTGCCCAATACAGCAAAATTGGGGTGTAGGTATTCAGAGAGCAGGTTGGGTGCAAAGGGGGGGTTTCATCTAATTTACTGGGTGTTCTTTTGAAAGCAAGCTGCTGTGGCAACAACTAGATCCAGGCTTTCCCAGTATCCGTAGGTGCAGTTGCACACCATTTATCAGAGGAGTCAGGATGGATGTCAATATGCACAATCCATTGTGTCCATTTTAGAGGGAACACACTTGGGTGTGTATAAATGACCCCTTTATTGAGAAAGTGTGTACGTTCTTTTATTATATTGCTACAGTATGTAAGAGGCAGATTTCATAGTAATTCTGCAGGGTAATATGAATTAAATATTTATCATCAATGAGCGGGTGTTATAACCGTTTTAACCATATTTTCTTTATTACAGTATTTGTTTGAGAAAACATTGCACTGGTTTACGGCAGCTGCTTAATGCATTAAAACATTATGATCAACGAATAAACTGATCAATAATGTGCTGTAGCTTCAAAGTGCAGAAACAGCCATCTTTTTTTTTTTTGCCCAAAATGCACTTTGTGGTCTTGTACAGGAACATTGCTGGGCTGCCTGTGCTGTACAGTCCTAAATACAAGAGGGATGAAATATTCAGAATGCATAATCCAGGAGGCAGTAGTGTACCACGAAAAAGCCTTCAGGGGCCCAATGTAATCCGTCTCTCCTCTTCACAGCCCTCTCACTACCTGCTTGTCCCGTAAAAGTTTTTGGAGAAGCTTAAAGGGTTTGTTCACCGTCCAACACTTTTTTCAGTGAAGTTGTTTTTAGATTGTTCCAAAAATATTTCAGAAATAAAGACTTTTTTCATTTACTCTCTATTTTCTATTTGTGGCTGTTTTTCTAATATAGAATTTTAAAGATTAGTTTTTTATCTTGTTATTTCTATCTGAATCAGCTGAGGGAGGGGGATCGCCGACTCTGTAAACGATAAATTTAGTTGATACATTTTTTTTCTTTGGCCCTACTGAGCTTATTGCTCAAATGCGGCTGAGAAATGTATCAACTAATATAGCAAATTGCTATGCTACCTGGATCACTGAGATGCCATTTATCAAGGGTCGAATTTCAAATTTGAAAAACTTCGAATTTGAAAAACTACAAATTTGAATTCAAAAAGACCAACCGAAATCAAATGGGGTTTTTTCGGCCGTATGTGATTGACTAGGTCCATTTTTGATCAAATTCTAATCGTACTAATCGAAGTAATAGCAGATTTGAATCGTACGATTTGAAGTTTTTCCCAAAAAAAAAAGTTTGATTTTTCAAAGTCCACCAATTGACTCCAAATAGGTTCTAGGAGGACCACCATAGGCTAAAACAGCAATCTGGCAGTTTTTAGGTGGCGAATGGTCGAAGTCGAATTAAAAATGTATTTGGACTATTCCCTAGTCAAAGTACACAAAAATTAGCTCAAAATTAGATCTTTTTCATTCGAATTTTCACTTTGACCGATATATCTGTCCCTAAATGTTAAACTTCAATTTTGTGAAACACAGTAAAAAACTAAAACATTGAAAGCAATTTTAAAAAGTCTTTGTTTATGGTCAACAATCTGAAAATAACGGAACTGAAAAAGTTGTTTGGAAGGTAAATACCCCGTTTCAGGTAAGTGAAGAGCTACGGAAGGGGGAATACGATACAGCAAACCACAAAATGCCATAGGGTCAGCTGTATAAATAGTTGTGCCACTGCCTGGAGGGAGACATAAACCTTTAGGGAGCCCTGTACTTACCTGAACGTATCTAAATACATATTTATGTTGGCGAATTTAGCTGAAATATATGCAGCCTCACACTAAGAATATTTCTTAAGTTTTGCCTTTAACTGGAAATTTGTCACATATGTGAAGATCCCCTTGGTATGTGCTTGTGTGAATTAACTTATGTAAGAACTGTTTATATAAAGAATTGTAATCATGTAACAATAGCCTTACATCCTACAGATGCAATGTTTTTCCAACCCTGCCCTAAGAAAGCATAGCAATGCTCACTCTTGTAGTTAATATAGTATATTCATTTTTTTCATTTCATTATGAGTTCATACAACATAGCAGAATATCTAGTGGAGAATAATATCAGTTAATGGTACAGGTTACCTCAGTTACCTTTCTGCCATTCATCCAGCAATGAGCAGCTGAATGGGGCTGCTTGCTTGAAATTTGCTGTCATATTAATTTTGCTATTCTAGTTTAACCACATATTTATGGGGTTATTTACTAAATATCCGAATGCAAAAATCACAAAAAATTTGTGATTTTGTTTTTATAAAATCTGACTTTTAAAAAATCACGAATTTTTCAGCATTTATTAAACCCCAAGGATGGAAAAGTCCAAATCTGAAAAACCGGCATCTCAGACCTGTCAAGATTGCATACAAATCAATGGGAGAAGTCCCAATGATTTCTTGCTGTGCACTGGGTTTCGTGCAATACCCTGATGTTTTCGGGTGAAAATTTAAAAAAAATGTTGAAAATCGGATGGAAAAATCCAAAAATGAACAATTTTCAGGAAAATGTAATAATAAATATTGTGAAAAACGATTTTGATCGAAGTTTGTAGCAGAAAATATTGAGATAAATTCGGACTTTGATAAATTACCCTCTTAGAGGCACATTTATAAAGGGTTGAATTCGATTGTATTCGAAATTCGAATATTTGACTATTTATTTATAAAATCGAATAATTAAAATTTGGGCGAATTTTACTTGAAAACTCAAATCTAATTTGAATCAAAGTCCACAAAACGTGGAGCAAAACTCAAATTTCAGGAAGGCTACAAACAACTCCAAATTGGTCACTGCACCTCTCCTATTGACTTATACAATTATTATTCAATTAAATTAATTTGGCAGGGTTTAGGTGGAAAATAGTCGAATTT
The DNA here is from genome assembly GCF_017654675.1 of Xenopus laevis. Classification (NCBI taxonomy): domain Eukaryota; kingdom Metazoa; phylum Chordata; class Amphibia; order Anura; family Pipidae; genus Xenopus; species Xenopus laevis. The sequence goes on along the minus strand of NC_054378.1, from coordinate 42,138,333 downwards.
GAATTCTTAAAGGGCCAAAGTATGATAAATCTCTAAAATCTAATTAGAATTTTTTTAAAAACTTAAATCGAGTTTGGATAATTCCCTAGTCGAATTTGACAGTTTTGACCATAAATTTTTTTTAAAGAATTCGAATTTGAATTCGAATTTTCAATTTTACAATAAATCTGCCCCTTAGTATATGGTTTTTTTAAAGGAGCAAACAGCAGGACAGATAATGCCTAAAGGTGGCACAAAATTAGTTTTTGCATAATATAAAGTTATTTGTAAATGTGGAGCTCTACTCTACACTATTCTGGACAGAAGACACTGTGTTTTAACATTTACCTGCCCTCAACTCAGCCAAATGAGGGGCAACTCCCAGCAGATCCCAGGAGACCAGGCATTACACGTGGCTCTGGCACTCTGATGGTCCCTCGCTAATAGGTGGAGGAAGGGTATTGTGGCTGAACTTTGCCACTCAGGTAAAATAAACTTAGGTGCCAGTTTTAATGTAGAAACAGATTGTTTATTGAACATCCAGTATAAGAATATTTATGCTGTTATCCTTTAAAGGCCTTCTGCAGCTGAGCATTTAATATTCCAGTGACAACAATACTGAAATAACATATTCGCTTCAAAGGAGCTCATATGAGGTAAAACACATGAAAGAGCTATCCCCAGTGAATGGAATCTAGGTGCAGGGAGGATTACCTGGGTTCCTTTCCACTGTGGTCCCTGCATTAGGTATTGCATTACCTGCCACACTACTTTTCTTTAATTGGTCGACTGAGCTGACCTTGCTCACTAATCCCGCGAATTTACGGCGAAAAAAAATTTGTCGCCGGCGTCCAAAAAATCAGACGCCGGCGTCAAAAACGGGCGTCGTCAAAAAACGGCGTTGGCGTCAAAAAACGGACGCCGGCACTGTTTCACGAATTTTGCGAGAAATTCGCCCATCACTATTACTAATCTTTATTCATGGGGTTCAGATGATGATCAGCTTCTGGACCTACAGCACTTCCACCTGCCTCTTGAGTGCAGAACCTAGCACATGGTGAACATTCACCTTTTATCAGTTGCAGGGCAGGCATCCCATAATATCACAGAATGAATGGAAAAATACTTTCCTCCTGCAGGGCACAAATGTTACTAGAAAAACATTGAAAAAGCACCTATTATCTAAATTGTTTCCTATACTGGAGGTGCAGACTAATAGATGTCTACTGTATGAAATATATAAAGACTACCATTGCCAGTTCTGTTCATCTGGACTAACCTCCCTATCATGCCATGTTTCTAGACTATGTCACCTGCAAACTAATACCATCATAAAAGTTAAAGACAAAAAATTAAAGTAAATGTAAGTCCGGACCAGAAAATTATACATGGGTAATTATTTAAATATAGCAAAACTTTGGCATAACCATGGCCTGCTTGAATGCATCATTAGGGAGCAAGACAACATTTACTCGCTCTAAGTTATCTAGAACGTGCTCTGTACTTGTATTGTATTTATGCAGCTGAGCCTTATATATATATATATATATTACTAAGAAGTTCATATCAAGTCTGTCAAGCCTTTTCTTGTAATGCTTACATTGTAGTGCTTCATTAAAAAAAACTATAACAAACGTCAGTTATTCTATCTACGCCTAATTATATCATTTATTTTGTATGTATTGAAACAATTGATTGTTTTGCATTCAGCATGTATGCATGCCAGCAATAACATATTATTGACATCATAGATACTATCAATGAGAGGTAACTCTTAATTACAGGGATCCTCCACTCAAAAACCATCTATTTTTCTCTTGTACATTCTTAAAAATAGGAAATATGCCAGTAAGTGTGCACTCCTTTATAACAACACCTTAGACACAATAAGGTATCAGAGTTAAAAATATGCATACTGTTAAAAGTTTGAACGGGTAAATGTGTAATATTTGAGAGGCCATTGTTGTCAAAATGAAAGCACAAAACTGTGCATGCTTTAATACACGAGAGTAAGATTTGATTAAAAATGACATGCTTTCATTTTGAAAGTTATAGCTACAGTTTATAGTAGACAGGAGCCTTTCTGCCTTCTCCCTTTACTGTGGTTCTAGCTCAGTCATGCTTAGCATGGTCAGCACCTTAAATTCACTTTGTTCTCTTACATCACATCCATGAGTGAAAACAAACAAGAGCATATGGTTCAGATAATACATGACTCTATGATAGAATTCATTTAGTAAATCATATTTCCCCAACCTGTTAGACCATTTACATCAGGAGCACTGATCATGTCTATACAGACAGCTATTAACCTATGGGAAGGAGTCAGAATAAAATATATTTACAGGTATGGGACCTGTTATTCAGAATGCTCAGGACCTAGTGATTTAGGGCCTTTTCCATACTTTGGATCTCCATACCTTAAGTCTACCAAAACAAAAACTTCCAATAAGGATGCATTATATCTTATTTTGGACAAAGTACAAGGTACTGTTTTGTTATTACAGAGAAAAATGAAATATTTTTTAAAAAATTTGAATTTATTTGATTAAAATACAGTCCATGGGAGACAACCATCCCATAATTTGGAAATTTCTGGATAATGGGTTTCCGGATAACAGATCCTATACCTATGTTTCTGCAATTTATAAGAATGACTTATTCTTTGCACAATAATTGTGGAGCACTGCTGGGGGATCTACAAAGAAATCCACTCCTAAAGATATACAAAGTACAAGCAGTGGAAGCATCTACACATTATCTAAGTCACTCAAGCAATTAGATAGCTGTAAACTTCTAGAGACCTTTATATTCTGAGACATTTAAAGCTTATGCATCAAACAAGCGCATAGTCAGAGACAGCCTCACCAATAGGGACCTTCTTAGTAAATTAGACGTGCACATAATCTGTTCAATTTATGATACTAGAGAGTATTTAATGTTTCACAAATATATGAACATGACCTAAACAGCTGATATTTTACCCTAGAGAAGAGCATAGCACCTGTCAGGGTGACATATTATACTGTAAGGCAGAAGCATTCAGATAAGCACAGAATCCAAGAGCAACTGACTAATACAGACATAGATATTCCTTCTAATTTGTATGCAATATGCATAGCTTATTGAAAGCTTTAAAATATTGTAGACAGATATGCACATTGCCAGGATTACACACACACACAGCCGTTATGCACTAGCATACAGTGCAATCATTACAAAAGATCAAATAGTCTACAAGATATACTGTCTGCACATAATTAGGGTCATCGTAATCAAAACAGATGAATTGTACATTACCAGACAGACACATACATATAATTAGTGAGACATACATGTTGCTTAAAGCATTGCGATACTTTTGGGAAATAAATGTCCTCTTGATTTGCACAATAATGCAGATGAGAATGGGGAAATCTCAGCTAGATGAATTGGGAGGGTGAGGTTGCATATACACGTTCCCGATGTCACGAGACATGGATGTGGCACATCAAGCGAGCACATCTTCTTGCAGAGCCTGAGCTTATAGATATGAGCCTGGGCAGGACTGTAGATCTCTTGTCATTTTCATGACCAGAAACAAAAAACATTGTATTGTAAAGAGTCCTTTGATCCATCATGGCCACCATAACATATAAATAAGCTCTTTGTCACAGCAGTCTTTGGAGCCTCATGTACCTTAGTTATATCCAGCTACTCAGGACTCTAGTAACATCTTCCACATTACACTGGGTGCATACTATAGGATGTTTTTTTCTATTCGTTTTGCTGTGCCTGGCTCATGTCCAAAACATACCAATCCTTTCCTATGCAGAATATTTTGGTGATCTCGTTCATGAACATAATTAGTTACCTCCGTCTTTGCCAGCTGATCTCCTGTGTGCGGACTTTTTTGCCACCAGTTAATAACAATGTCCTTGAAATAAAAAAGCTAGACTTGAAGGTTCTTTCATTCTGTTTCTAGAAACATTGCCCACAAGTTTCCTTGTTTTGCTTTTATACCAGGTGGTTTTGTTATATCAATGGTTTAGGTCTAGAAAAGCACATTGTCTCATTAGATTCTTCCATGATTCCACCCTCAGTTTTCCATGCTTGGAGTCAAGGATTCCCCTCATCTTACGTAGGATCACATTGTCCTCTACTGTCCAGATACATTCAATCAGTCACATCAAGGTGGCAACCAATGGTGGAGAGTGACCAAAACTCTGCATATATTTTGGCACAGGTAGATTGCTGGTGACATTTCTCGATCAGCTCCTTTTTCGTGTCTTTCTTTTTCTGATCGCTGCTTCGTTCTCTCCTTTTTGCTGTTTTGGCTTCACCCTGAACAGCAGCTCAATCCCCCCCTACTTCCTGTTCTGCAGTAGCTCACACTGTGCCAAAGCTGTATGGCCAGAGAAACAGAACTCGCTCACAATGAATAATCAATACAGCTATTGATCTGAGGGAAATGTTTGTAAATTCCGAGGAGGGAATTATGAAGAAGCCGTGGAATTAAAGTGAGGCGAACGAGTCAGGACCCCAGGCTCCTGGGAATGCCGATATTCCAATGGAAGTGTCGCTCAGACTATGCCTGTCTGCATCTGGCAAGCGATGGGCACAGGAATGTCAGGGCGCCTGTCCTCGCTTTCTCTTCAGCTGCTTCCACCGATGAATCAGGAGGCACGGATCTGCCTGAGGCTCCCCGAGTGCCACTGCTTGGCAGAGAGCCAGCACAGCTTTGTTTTCATTATCTCATGCTACTCTGCAATTTGCATAAATGCATATGCTTATTTACTTCTAATGCTTCATCAGCACAATTCTGAAGGGGAAGAAATGAGAAAACGAGCAAAGTGTGTGCATCACGTTCACTGACCAAAACCTTGTAGAGCGAGGAAAGGATTTGTCGAAAAGCGCAGGAGAGCGTGAGCTCCAGACATCGATCAATGTGTATATAGTGCTATAAGAAAGAAACTCTGGCAAGGCAGAGTGAGAGGAAAACAAGAGGAAGTACAGTAGGAGAGAGAGGAGGGTGAACAACAGAGCGAGCACAGGAACGATTATTAGAGGAGAACAAGCTGATATGACATTAGTAAGCTTGTTCCAAGCCTTTTATTAGAAATTCACTTAAGATCCCTACACCTTAGTTGGTTGGTTGGTTGGTTGGTACAGCAAATACTCTTACAGGTTGGGTATTTTGGCTTCCAGTGTGAAAAATTGCAAGCTCTTTATCCCATTTGCCAAATAGGTGAGCTGGAATTCATGTATTTTTACTATTGACACAACTTTGGCCCAAGCCAACTTTAGACATTTTTTTCCAAATGTGTTTCTTCTTCTAACTTAAAATGTTTTAAAAACATTTTTGCATTAGGGTACAGTAATCATTAATAAGTGCCTGGAGTTCTGAGCAAAAATCTGAGTTTAATCAGATTATTGGGATACATAAATCCCAACGAAGTGTCAACTCTGAGAGTGAATGTCTAACCCACATTGGTCCCATTGTGCATTATGCTTAGGAAATTCGTTTTTTTTTTATTTTTGAATGATTGTACAGTCACCCCTTCATTTAAATAAATGTGTGAGCTACCCACTGCATAAAGAGGATATAAATAATAAATGTGATATATTGTGGATTGCTTGCTTGATTGTTCTATATTTCACAAAAATGAGCAGTCATTACAAGACATGAGAGCTGTGCATGGTATGCCTACAGGGTTGGTGTCCTTGTCAGTTACTCTATATATTTTGTTTGGGCTAATTAACATGACATTGCTTTCTATAAAGACCAATTTAGGTTGTGGTTTCCGAAGCTGCGACTTTAACAGGATCCTGCAACTTAAGAGGCTTTTTGGGCCTATATAAAATGACCTTCTATGACAAAAGAATATGAAACTGTAGTCTACAGGGGCAAAACACACACAAACACTCAAGCTGGAAGATGCTAGCAATATATTTAAAAACAACAGTGGTGAAATTAAGAAACCAGGGCCCCACTAAGGGCACAGGTGATGGCAGCTGTCAAAGAGGGTAACCTCCATCAACTTTTGCTTACGTGCCTTAAGCTATGCTTCTGAATCAAAATAATAAACAAACAACTAATACATGAGCAGTTGCCTGGAACAATTGTGGCTTTATAGCTGGCTAAAACACAATAAACATCAATGTTTAATGTCTATACTTTTCATAAAAAATGCCAGACTGTTTTACTTCAATCCCGATCTCTCACCTGTTATATCATAATGTCTGTATTTGTCCTAAACAACAAAAGTCATGCATTCTACTTATAATATTATTTGCCCTAAAACAGTAGTGGCTGCTTACTAAGTCAGTTTTGCTGACATATTTTATTATTGTATTTCTTTAATTTTTTTTAGAACTATGTATACTATATCAGTGCATTCCCTCTGTCAATTATTTTTTCCTGTGTAAACAAGTCAGCTACACTTTTGCCTAGACAAGCATTCCATATCGCAAAAATGATGCTACAATAAAACCTTCTTATATTAATCACAGACTAGCAGCAGGAATGAGTGTACATCAAAAAAGGTAGGTGAAAAATAAATACTGTGTTGTTAATAAAACAAATATTTTAACATCTTCTATAGTTCAGTCAACTTTGAATGTCAATGATACATAATCTATAGTTGGGACATTCACCAATAAGACACAACGACAAAAAAATAATCTATAATGTAATATCTAAACAATTAGAAATCATCTTTTTCTTGGTTTATGTAACTAGCTCATAAAATTTGACCAGTACCCTGGCATCCACTCGAATAAGAATAACTGTAATTATAATATACATATATCATGGCTACAACAGAAAACTGAGAGGCTCATATGATCCTTAACTTTGTTAGCCATACATGGCATTAACAGAAATTCTTTACAACTAACAATTTACTGTATCACATCCTGCTTTGAACAAGGTGCTCTGTAAGCAGCCTTTTTGATGCTTATGGGTACAAAATAATATATAGTAATATCAAATAGAAATGATATCTACAAATGTCCAAACCTTTGCAAATATTCTATGACTTATTCTTTTCTCAGCTCTATCTAGCTTTATAACTTTTATTGTTCTTTAAATCCTACTGCACTTATGCATTAATGTTAAGGGAGTGGATTTCTACTACTAATGCAGATATGTACTGTAACTGATGCTTCTTGCAGTGCATTAGACATACAGTGCCTAGTATATACACTAGACGTCATGTATCTCAGCCCATGCATTGCTGGGGTTTGGCATCTAATTTCTGCTCCACATCCAACCAAATACCCCCTGGCACATTTGCTCATTGCCCCCTTACACATGATGTCACTCTAAGTTGTTAATAAAGAAAATAACTTTATTGAACTAATACAGTATATATAGTGAATAAAGTACCCCCTATTGTAAAATATATGGCTATTATAAGTTACCCAGGAGTTTCATGACCATATAAAAACACAAGGCCGAAGGCCGAGTGATTTTATACAGGTCATGGAACTCCGAGGTAACTTCTAATATCCTCATATTTTGCAACTGGGGGTACTTTATTTATTATAATACACAAATTTCAGTCAGTCATGTGACAGAAATGACATCAGAACTCACCTTTTATAACTGAACATTTCAGCCCTCCTTAGGGCCTTTATCAAGGATAAACAAATGCAGTGTTAACAGTGTATTTATATTCATATTTCATTTATTTTCCAAGTGGTGAGAAAGTATACTTTTCTTTGATCTTTTACAATGGATAGTGAATGATGCGAAGTTCTAGTTTGTATGACCTCATACTTGGCGCCAAAAAAACTCGTGGGGAGGTGGAGATATAAATACACTCACGCAGTGATCTCCCTCTCCGACGTGCACACATAGGGGGACCACAAGTGGTAAAAGGCAAACTAGTGTCCAGCTGTAAAATTGGCCAGTTTCTCTTAATGGTTGCACCAATTTGTTTGCTCAATGGCGAAAAATGAGAGATGAATACCGGAGCATTCCTTTCCCTGTCTTCCCTGGATGTCATTTTAAGGCATTCCAATTTAGATTTATTAATAGCTTTTTCTAGTTCGGTTTCAAGAAATTTAGACTGATATCCCCGCTGAAGAAATCGAACACGCATATCATGTGCTTGTCCCATTGCTGTCTCAAAATTGGAAGTGTTCTGGAAAACCCTTAGAAATTGTGTGAATGGAATGGATTTCAAAATAGGGGGTGGGTGAAAGCTATGTGCATGTAGCACCGTATTTCTATCCGTATTTTTACGGTTGTCCCAATGCTGCCAGCTGAACTAAAAATCCTAATATTCAGAAAGTCTACTGTATTTCTATCAATGGTCAACGTGAATTTCACAGGAGAAAGTGAATTAATACTGTCAACAAATGATTGTCCAGTGTGGTCCCCCCTCCAGATCAAAAATATATCATCGATGTATCTTTTATATAAAAACTAACTGTTCAGAGTATGTAGAAAAATTAATGTTCTCAAAATAATCCATGAATGAGTTTGCATAAGAGGGAGCCACAGTGGACCCCATCTCTGTACCTGTCAGCTGTAAATAATAAGTATTTTCATACTGGAAATAGTTGTGAGTCAGCGCCATCTCCAAAAGGGAACATAGGAATTCGAAACTGTATAAATAATAATATTATATTGACATCCAAACTGTGAGAAGGCTTATTACAACCTCAAAGCTAGTGCAAACTACAGATCATTGTAGATCAAAGACTAATAGATTCTGGGAGTTTGTTGAAAGGCTAGGCACATTCACACCTCCTCCGGAGTAGTGTCAATTTACTAAGCAAAACCAGTTTGTGGCAAGTTCACGAGAGCCCATAAATATCATTTAAATATTTACCTAGGGTAAATATTAACCTCAGAGGTTAGATCTAAATAAATTCATGTTATTACTGTATGAACCACCTTTTTTTTTACGTGGGTAAAGGTAAGAAAGCAATGTGTGTCTCGCACAGGTACATATTGTACTGGTATTGTCTCTTCTTACCTCTAGCAAGAAAAAATAAGTGACAACTTTCTGACACATAAAATGCTGACTACGAACAAAGGACCTTTTGTCAATATATCAGTGAGTTTTGTATGGGATATGAATATCTTGTTTAATGATTTAATATGTGCAGCAAAATTTTCATTTCGTTTTGCAGTTATGGTTACCTAGTTATGGTTACCTATAAGGCACATGCTGGCAAATTATAGATTCTGGCAAATGCCAGAGGGGCTGCTGAGAGATGTCATAAGCAGTAGCTAGTTTGGGCCTGGTGGGGTGCTATTTGGGCCTCTGTGTGCTTGAAATGCCAGGGCCTATTTTGAATCCCAGTATAGACCTGTTTACTATACAACTTGGGATTTTCTATCTGCTTTTACATGCAATAAATATTTTGCAAACATAGCTTTGTGATTTGTGACTTTCTTGGACTGAAACTACTGTATATAGTTGGCAGCCATTATTGACTTTTGAGGTGGCAGACCTATAACACTATTTTTACTGATACTAAGAGGTTCTTCAACAACACCCTATGATATGTTTAGCTGAAACTATAATAGTGCCTTTTGCTTTGTCATGCCATCTTTTGGGACTGTCACATATCATATCAACAGTGATGTTTCCTATAGAAAAGAAAAAAAAAACATTACACTTATATTTCTGCAGCATGACTTAAATTCCAATTATCTAGAATTAAAGTGACTTTGGTTAATATCTTCCTACAATGCAATTAACGTTAATCAACTTTAATAGTTTTGCGGCAAGTCCAAGAGCAATCAAAAATTTAGAATCCACGAATCATTCTCTAATTACTGCATAAAATGTTAATAGAAATAATCTTCCATACCATAAAATATCAGTAAATTCAGCTGTGAATATCTCAGTGGGTACTGAATACTTTGTGATGTCTCCCTAGCAGCAAAAATGAAATGAATCTTATTGACTGAATCACGGAGCTAAACCCAACTCATCTGCATGTCTACACACTGACCTCAGACATTACTTCAATCTTTCATTTTAACTGCTGAATCAAGGATATTTGCTGTAATAATGTATTATGGATAGCAGGAAAAATTAAAGAAAAACAGGGGAAATACACTAAATCGGTCAATTAAAATTAGATTCAGATTTGGAAAGTCAATAGTAATATACAAAAATAGACTGAATATTAGTTAGTTTGTAGAAGGATGTGAACTAGGGTCTATCAACAGATATGTGAACATTTTGAAGGGAATTTCCAAAGTAGTTTACCTTGTTCAGGTACCTAGCATTTCCAGAACATCCATCTCTTGTACTTCATTTATATTGTATATTAAACGAATAATGTATATTATTTCACGCAGTTGTACAAAGCAAAGTTTTCTTCTCCATCAAAAAGACTCATATGTATATCATATCATTGGGCAACATGGTGGCTCAGTGAGTAACACCCAAAAACTCATTAGCGCTAGGGTCTTGAGTTAGTATCTCGTCTGAGCACTGTCAGAAAAGGCATATGTATGTTACCCCCATGTTTGTTTGGATTTCCTCTCACACCCCAAAAACCTACAGGCTGATTAATTGGTTCCTCCCCCAGACAAGCTCAAATAGATAAATTGTGAGACAGAGGATTCATTTTTTGGCAAACTGATTTGGGGAGGCATAGCCTCTCAAAGCCTTAATGAAAATCTGCCTATGGGTAGATTCTAAATTACTTAAATTAGTTAACATATATTTCTACACAAGTATACAGGCAATATACAGTGAATAAAGTACCCCCTTTTGTAAATTATAAGGATATTATAAGTTACCGAGGAGTTTCATGACCATATAAAAACACGAGGCCGAAGGCACAGTGTTTTTATACAGGTCATGTAACTTCTAATATCCTCATATTTTGCAACTGGGGGTACTTTATTTATTATAATACACACATTTCATTGAATCATGTGACAGAAATGACATCAGAACTCACCGTTTATAAGGATATAATTTACAAGATATTCATGGCTTTTGTGTATTCTGATGTCATCAGTTATAAACGGTGAGTTCTGATGTCATTTCTGTCACATGACTCACTGAAACTTGTGTATTATAATAAATAAAGTACCCCCAGTTGCAAAATATGAGGATATTAGAAGTTACCTCGGAGTTCCATGACCTGTATAAAAACACTCGCCCTTCGGCCTCGTGTTTTTATATGGTCATGAAACTCCTCGGTAACTTATAATATCCTTATATTTTACAAGAGGGGGTACTTTATTCACTATATAATGTACTAACAATACTGTTCTGGCAACGCATATAACAAATAGCAATCCTATGTCTATAATAGTGTGGCTTTTATTAAATAGTAGACTTTTAAACCAACATAACATAAAGGATCTGTATCCAGGATTAGCTACTGTGCAACATGTGCACTGATTCAGGTGTAACTGTCTGTGTGCTGTAGATCACTGCAGGCTGCAGTATAAACTCCTTTGGCATATCAACAGTTTCAATAAGTTTGTAAAACATTAGGTTAAGGATTTCTAACTGAAAGACAACAGGAACATTTTCTTAATCCTGCACATTGGAACTGGTGCACCAGGCAAAAGTTCCTAGCTCAGCTGTGCACATCGGTTCTGTCTGAAGTAGCAGAGCAGGAAGTGTTCCTGGAAAAACAATTTTACAGGAAACAAAATGTAAGTGCTGAACTTATTCTCTTGCACAAATTTTATTATTGGGGGGGGTTGTATGTTTGCATAACTTTATATGTATAATTTCTTCAAATCTCTCTGATTAATTTGCAGGAAAGTGTTAGCAGACCGGTTATAAGATCTGTGGTTGTTTTTCCACCATTAACTTTGCAGTGATTAAACAATATTAGGGGATTGTCAGCTAGCAATACAAAATCTTACACTGTATGGCTTCCTTAATGGAAACCTGATCCACTTAAATAATTGGTAACTTTTTGGAAATTATTTATTGAAATTATCAGCTCAATATGTTATGATAATTATGGATTTTTCACTCATTATTCATATTTTTGTGCACTTGTTTATGTTCTGTGGCAGTTATACACGTGTCCTAGACTTCAGTTCCATTCCTTCAGGACTTGATTGCTCTGTGTCTGGAGTGTGTTCCTATGGAGAGTGCTCTTTACTTTACTCACAATCCATAACAAGGGGCCAATTGGACACCAACTGCAATAAGTGAAAGGGCAGCCAGAGACATACCAGCATAGAATTAAAAGGTGGAGAGCACTCCTCCTTTGTTATGCCTGTGTGAAGCCAAGAGGCAAAAAGCCTTTAATCCAACCACTGCACAATAATGTTATAAATATGGACTGAAACCGTCCATAACTGTTTTTTTTTTCATTAACACTGAACATTGTGGCTGAGCATTTACTGAAAAGTAACCAATATTAGAAAGCAATTGAAATTTGCAAAGGATTATGGGGTGCCCTTGCACAGTTTTCGTAATCTTTACAATTTCTATGGTCTTAATTTGAAAGTAAAGCCAGGGATCAGTGGCTTCTTCTATCCTTGTCAGTTGAAGAGTAGATGAGAGAGCTGGACTGTGCAAGGGTTGACCTCTGCATTTAAGCAGAGTTTTAACTTTGTGGAGCTTTGATTATAGATACAATAGTTCTAAAACCCATGCCTTTGGTAGAATTTTACCCCTCCCAATAATAAAACGTAAAGACCAATATGCCTCTGATGCTGACAGTTATTTTTACCTGAAACCAAGGACGTGACAAAGTTGAAGTTGTACAAACTCTAATTATTTTCTAAATAATTTTAGAAGATATTTCCTTTTTTAATGACAGCACGCTAAAAGGAAAGAAAGTAAGTTGTACTTAAAAATATATTGTTAGGGGGGGCACAAACATATTATTTTCCATTTTCAAAATGGATAGGTTTGTTTGCATAGCATTGGAGTTTATACCAATATGCTGTTATAGAGCTGTACCTGGTAATTTCTAGGACACTACCGTAAACACAGGTAGTCTATATAAAATACCTTGGGCAAAGCTTGAGTAAACCTGTACACGTGAAAATATTACTCAATACTAATTTGTTTAAGAATGTGATATGCATATTTAGGTCATTTGGAAATCAAACGTTCATATTGATCTTGTATTGCAATAAAGTATTATAATAGGTCATCAGATGTAAGGAAGGAAGGAACTCCACAGGCAATTTCGGTGTGATCCAACGCGCTGCGCATAAACGCAGGCATCATGTCGGATGCGACGGAAATAAGGTAAGAGATGGAAATGTCGGATGCAGACACCATCCGACAATGCTACTACTTACCTTATTTCCGTCCCATCCGTTGTGACGCCTGCGATTTTGTGCAGCGCATCGGATCGCGCAGAAATTGCCCATGGAGTTCCTCCCTAACTGATTGTTGGGAAAAAAAACCAGGACCATAAAACCAGTGAGATTGAAGTGAAGTGTTAGGAATTATTAAAGGCTATGAGAGTTTGTTTAAATTACAGACATATATAAAGGAATGAGGGAATCGATCGGGAATCGAAGAAATGAAATAGGATACCATTAAAGTAGCAAGGGAGCCCAAGTTTGAAAAGTCAAAGCACCATATATCATGTAGAAAGAACAATACTCTGATATGTTCTATGACATTATCTCCTATCAAAAGAAAGAAGTGAAAACAGGAGGCAGAATGAAAAGGTGGGAAAAAAATAAAGGGAAGAAAGTAGCTTAAGAAAGATAATACCTGCAGTGAAAAGAGGTTTCTAAGGTGGCAGCAATACACTGCCTGACATTGCCTGTTAACTTGGTCACTCCAAAATTTCAGTGACCTCACCCACCAGAAACACCACTGCCTGCACTGATCCCGAGGGCTGAACAGGGCCGATCCACATTTTGCCACCTGAGGCAGGCTTCGTTTTGCTGCCCCCCCCCTCCCCACGGCACTCACTTTTCCAGACCGGGAAGGGGGTAGGGGGGGTCCACATCACTAGTGCACTAGGAGAGCCGAATTTCCAAGTTGAAAACCGGCATTTTTGCCGCCCCTGGCAACCAAGGGGGTGCTGCCGCCTGAGGCGAGTGCCTCAACTCGCCTCATTGGCAGAGCGCCCCTGGGGCTGAAAATTATCCAAACAGCAGCAACTTGCTTGCTATAAAGTATATTAAGGTATATGCAGGGATTCTGTCATGGGAAAACATGTTTTTTACAAAATTCATCTGTTAAAAGCACTCCTCCAGCAGAATCCTGCATTGAAATCGATTTTACAAAAGAACTAACAGATTTTCTTATATTTAATTTTGAAATCTGAAATGGGGCTAGACATGTCGTTAGTTTCCCAAGTGCCCCCAGACATGTGACTTGTGTTCTGATAAACGTCAGTGACTCTGCTGCTGCACTGTAAGTTGGAGTTATATCACCCCCTCCCTTTCCCTCCAGTAGGCGGGAACAATGGGAAGGTAACCAGATAACAGCTCCCTGATATTCCTGTGCACCACCTAGTAGTAGACATGAGAACAGCACTCAACAGTAAAAATCCAAGTCCAGCTAACCCAATTCATTTACATTTAGTAGGAGAAACAGTAGCCTCAAACTAGTTCCATTGTGAAGTGCTGGCTCTTTCTGAATGCACATGACCAGATAAAATGACCTGAGATGGCTGCCTACACATAATATTATAACTAAAAAATAATTGTATTGGTACAAGAATACCATTTTAAATGGTAGGATGAATAACTTCTATTGTACACAGTGTAATTTAGTAATGAAAAATTACGATAAATATGATGACAGAATCCATTTAACATCTTTCAAAGTATGGAAACATTTACATTTGGAAATGTTACAAAACACTCTTTCATACTGGATGCATTTGCATTTTGGGGTTTTATGTCTCTAGATACACCATGTGAGCATGGGCAGGCCCAGACTGAGCTTTAGAATATGCCCTGGCATCTCAAGTACACAGAGGCTGAAAGAGCCCCCCACCAATCCAATGCATGGGTGAGTCTCAGTTTCAGGGTTAGAGGGGAAGGTTACTACAGATCCCTGAGATGATGGTTCTTCACATCACTAGCAATGCGATTATGGAAGTCCAAAAGGGACTCTGATAACATCTTTGGTTATTTGCCAGATGTCCCTTGTACCACTTGAGGGCAAGACTCGAAAAATTATTAGCAACATATGGGGAGAACACAAGTTTTTGTTCTCCTTCACTTCATGAACAAAGTTGGTGTAGAAGGGCACTGAGGTTGTAATTGAGCTGTAATAATTATTTACAACTCCACATGCATTCAAACAGGCAACACATGTGTGAAATGAACAGTAGTGAACATAACCCCTGGTTAAAAACCATCAAAATGCTATTTTAACAGAAGAGCATTGAGTTACAGCAATGTAAGAGCCTATATTCCTTGCCAAAACTATAGCCAATAATTCTCCTCAATAAGGCAAACTGTAAATCTCACAACAGTCAACCTGATGGTTTCTGGCAATATGTGAATCATAACCATTGTGATTCCAACATATAGTAGCATTTCTTTAACTTCTTCTTGATCTGTAACTTGTATAGATCGGCAGTGAAGAGAAGTTGAATAGAAAGGTACATCATTTACACACGTAAAAAATAATATAGGCCAAATGCAAAGTCAACATATGGATATCTTTTTAGGTAAACTTCTTCTTTAATAAATGACAGTCCTGTACAAAATCTGAAAAACTGATCAGCTGACCAGATCTCACCTGATATTATAAAATGCATTTGCTGCAGGATGCATCGATAATTGCTGTGCTCTTCTGTGTTATATTTTTCCTTTATGAAGAGGAGGTCTGGGCTATTTATTTTAAAGTAGTACTGCACAGCTGAAATGATTCACAAATGAATCCTGCAGCCACAACTGATGTCTAGCTCCAAGTCAGCTTTATTGCTTCAAACGAGCTCAAGCTATGACTGTGCACATGTTCATTAGGTTCTCTTTTTGATAAACAGTCGTTTGAAGGCAAACGCGAGCCAAGAAACGATCGAAAGGTGCACAAATGATGTCATTACATTTTATTCACAGATAAATGTTATTTTGTGGAGATTTCTATTTTAGGAAACACTGCCTTTCTAGCTGTTTCATAATGTCCCAACTTGATAAACTTGAATTTTTTAAAGAAAACTAAGCAGTGGAACTTTGTGTCTTTTGTAGTTTGTTTTCTGTTGCAGCTTTAAAATTGGACCAGGGGCCTTGGTATTTTGACTCCGGTAGAAGCGCGTCAGGTTGTGCTGCACCATGCCACCACAATGGGATTTTTGAGAAGCTAACAGCTCAATGGTTAGTATACTATGTGAATGACCTCTTGGTTCCCACCTCATGTCTTCTATATAGGTGAGTATCATTGGTTTTCTTATGGCTTGTTCTGACCCCTGTTTAATGTGGGTGATCGATGCTAGTTTGAGATGACACATCTGAATACACACCCTAAACTTACACAGTAGTTTGCGCTATACTGTATAATTACTGATAGTATGTATACATGAACTGTGGGAAGGAGCTATATCACCGAGTATTGACTGTGCTGTATTTATACTTGCTGGTATATCACAATTGATGGGTTGGCTATTAGCTGTTTTTAATTGTTTTTAACAATAAAAACATTTTTGGCCTATTTATGGGCTATGACAATGTTTTATAAAGTATGCAATTTTATTACATTTACCTGTGGTGTGACCTCTCTCTATGGAAGTAGGGTTTTGTATTTTGGATGGTGATCCAGCTACCATCCCAGACAGTTCAAATGAGAAACTATTGTTGTAGAATATTTGATGTATTTTGAGTGAGGGAGGTTTAGGCAATGAAGATGAAACCAGTCCTTCCATACATGCTTTTAATTCTTTGTTTGTTCATAGCAGTCCAAAGGTTCTTAATATCCATTGTCAAAAGAAAGGAGTCAGCAAGAATGTTTCCCTCTCTTTACAGTAGTAAAATAATTTGTGTATGAGGCTGTGACAGGTGTCCCTTAGGTAAGAGTACATGCGGTGTACTAAAGGTGGTAAATAGAATTTCCAAAATAAGTCAATTGTCAATATATTTGGTCACCTAGAGAGATTCAGGCATAGATATCCAATAAGGAAATTCTATACTGAGGAAATTGGGTGAATGTATCTGTTTTTTTAGCTGAGAAAAAGAGAACTATAAATGTATTCCTTTTTTTGTTTTGTTCTTAATATGTAGTGGGATCTTGTTTCTGTCTACAATGTACTCTTGTCAGTAAGCCGGGATACGATTTCTTTTCAATAGTACCCATTTCAATAGAAAACACCCACTTTTATCACCTGTTCATGTTATTAGATTCTGTTTGCCTTTCTCCATGTGTATTGTCACATTTTATTCTTTTGAATAACATTATGGTATATTCTTCTAGGGATACAAAACAATTCAGTTGTTAGTTGGGCCAATTTCAGGTATAGATAAGGACATAGTAGACTGTGCTTCCACTGGTTTCAGTTGTTTATGAACAAAATGAAGTTCTTACTTCAGGTATGGGATCATTTATCTGCAATGCCCTGTAGGCAACACCTATGCATAGCTTCTTAACAGCAGCCTAGAGCACACTGAGCAGGTGCATTTCACTAGCAAAATCCAACATGGTGAGTTCTGTGCACAACTTTGCAGGACTGGATCTTTGCTTTATAGTGCTTCTATAGAGATACTGAACCTTCAGGTTGGTTGTAAAATATTGTAAGGGATTTCTATGGAGAGAAATGTGTGGAAGGTATGAGTCATTTAGGCAAGGATTGGTATTGTGCCAACAGGTAGAAAAGGAGTGATTGAAGGTTAGAATAAGATCAGGGTGATAAGGGTTAAGAGACAGGAAGAGTCTTAAATAATATGGTGACTGGAGCAGGATAGAATTGGAGCAAAAATAGAACAAGAGTAAGACTAGAGTAGGAATGTGGGTGAGAACAAGGGCAGGACAAAGAGCAAGAACAAGAGCCAAATTAAGGAGAGAGATCAACAGAGATCTAGGAACATACTATAATGCTTAGAAGCATAGAACAATGTTCAAGCTCAAGAAGTGAGGTGGATTGGGCTTATATAGGGCAAGGTCAGCCCTGACTGGCTCACCCTATCCAACCAATAAAGTTGCTGAGACCAAAACACAAAGTTCCTGGTTTGAATCCCAGCAGAGCCTTACACTTGCCCAGTAAGTTCATTGTATAAATTATGGTATTTCTAGTCATATTAGAGTTTCATACATTAGGGTATGGAACCAAAAACCCAGATTTTCCTGGTGTGAATCACAGTAGAGCCTTACACTGGCCCAATAAGTTCATTATGTAAAATATGGCATTTCTAGCCATATTATGGTTTTGTTCTTTATTAAGGCTACCAGAAAATCTCCTGTTCTCACAACGGAAAATAATGCTTGACTTGGCTTTTACATGAGCAACAATACCTTTGAATGAAAAGACTTGAAATTACCTGTTGCAATTATAATCATGTGTAGACCCTTCCTTCTGCATTTTCATGCAATTCAACCCGCCTGCAACAGGTTTCAATTCAAAAGTGTTTTGGGTACTTTTGTAGTTCTAAGGAAGAGCAATTTCCGTATGTGCCATTACCCTTATACTACATGTAAATAAAAAGGGGGGGTGGTTTAAATTTAAAGTATTTTAAGAAGGGCATATGAAAGCCCAGCAGTATATAGAGCAATCATCTGGTGCACTTTGATAAACACACACTACCGGGCAGGTGATTGCAAGCGACTTTTAACATCAGAACAGCATTAATTTATATAGACTTCACTTAGGAATGAGAGTTATAATACCAAAAATGCAGAGTTATATGTTTTGTGTAAACTCACCAATGCAATTAGCATATACCTCTGCTGTAATTGGAATTCTTGGAAATAAGATTTATGTTTTTTTATTGAAAAAAACATGCTGTTATATCAATATTGGCTGCATAATGTATTTTGTGGGGGGAAAACCCCACCTTTCAAACCCCGAGACTGATGTTATTAACACCAACATCACTGCATGCGTCTCCCCTGATCCCTCTGCAGCTGGCCTGCAGCTCTCATTATCTCAGCTAAGCACTGGTGCTTCTTAAGTTCAATGTCAATAGCTAGTTAGAGGAGGGCGTTTGGGTCAAGGGATTAGGACTCAGAGCTGTCCTTGGTGTTCGGCTGCTTGATCTGCAGAATTCATCATCGGAATAAAAAAATCCCTCTATCTCTGGCAAGATCAGAACATAGAAATGTCATTTTGGGGGCTGTCAGCTTTCTGATAAGGAATGACATCAAAATTCAAGGATAAGTTGTGTTTGAGGAAGAGTATGTAAGTTGAAGATGAAGAACAGAACAGAATGTTGACAGAAGATTTTAAGTGAAAAAAAAATAGTTATTAAAAATTTAATCTGTCCGCCTTTTACCTGTTTAATCTAGTCTATATGTGTGTCTTGTGAGCACTGGATTCGTAGAGATTGGACAGAAAATGGTGTTTGCTGCATGTGAAACATTTTTGCATTGAAATGAGTAGCTAGTTTTTGTCTTGTCGTTTGTTTTCATTTTTTGGTCATTACATTACATGGTTTTTCATGGTTTTACTTTGAGATTAATCTATTATATGTGTTCATGCACTTAACTCCATTTTCATATATTTTATATAAAATTATATTGATATATACTGTCCATCAATGGTATTTATGTTATAGGGTAAGTTAAGATTGTGGCCTATGGCTACTATATAACAGTATTCACTATATAAAAAGCTGTGCGTTTTTTGCAACATGCAACACTAAATTTGTAATATACGGAACAGTTATTTTAACAAAATCTTGAAAGAACAGACTTTGGGGTTCTCGCCCGTTATCAAGCGTATAGCAAAGAGCCAGTTTGAAAGAGCAAGTTTTATTTAAAATGGGCAAAGCAACAACTAATTAAGATACAAAGTGGAAAGTGCATGCATAAATACCATTCAGACTCATTTATCAACACTGGGCACTTTTGCACCTTGGCAGTAAACAATAGCAACCAATTAACAGCCAGCTGCAGGTAGAATAATGAAAGCAAATATTTGATTGGTTGCCATGGATTAGTGCCCAGGAACTAATTTACCCAGTGTTGATAAATGAGCCCTGACTAAACATACAAAAGGTGTATAAAATGCATAACTTACAAAGCGAAAGGTCTATATAAAAATGCCAGACAATGAGTTTTTATATTTAGAATATAACATACAAGAATGGTGTGCATTTTCTGTAAAATGCAGAGGTGTATATATATATATATATATATATATATATATATAATGATTAATGTATTATTAATAAAAGGGTTCCAAGTGCACCAGACCCTCAGCAAGGGGATCAGAGATCCGTAAAGAAACAAAAGAGTAATGGGCACTCAAGGTTACAGAATTTACATGTGCCCATCACCTTGTTTGTTTCCTGACTTCGAATGTGACACAAATTTCATCACAATTACATCAAGCTGATGACATCACCAAATGTTGGAATGTTGATGGAAGGATTTATTTAAATTCAGCCCCAAGAATATTAGTGAGACAATGCAGTAATGCTGGGAGATTAGTCCTGACTTGCAGTAAGTGTTCCCATTTATCACACAGGTTTTCTGTTCTTTTTGGACAGGGATCTGTGCAGGTCAATTTTGTCTCAACAAGCCAGTCTTGCATGGGGGGACTTATTGTGCTGAAAAGCAGTAGAGTAGTAAGTAAGTAGTAAGTAATTTAAAGTTTCTTTTCACTGAATCCAGTCCACACCATGAAAAACTACCGTTTACATTCGAGATTTCACATTCAGGCAAGTAAGCTTCTTTTCGTATCCATGAAACTTACAGTTGTTCATCAGACTTCAAATGATTATCCTTTCTAATCTGTATCTTTAACTGTATTTTTAGGTATACTCTTTAGAGTACAGAAGCAGACAATTTTTTTTCCATGTATCACTACCTGTTAGATTATAACAAAATATGATGGTTTAGGGGGAAAAAATCCATTCAGGGAACTTCTGTCTTCATACATTGCCCACTTCCAGTCAGGATCCCAACCATTTGATGCACTGCATTGTGGTTTCTCCTTTATTGATTATCTATGAATAATTAAGAGGGGAATGTCCCATGTGTTTTAATGGCTAAAGAATAGAAGAAATACTTATGTTCCATTCCAACACAGGTTTTAAAACCAACTGATAATTCTAATGTGTTTTCTCTAGGGCCTACATAAAGACTATTAAATTGGGGTGTTTTTTATTAAAGGAGTATTAACACTTTTTAGATATCTGTTATATTATCCCTAGTCCATGACTATCTAGTGACATTTTTTTAAATGCCCTGTTTTCATTCATAGGCCTTAATCACTAAGATTTGCTAAATACGTTTCTCTATAAAAACATGCAGAGACACAATTTTTTAGCCTAACCCTAGATTTTCACCTTTAGAATAAAGTGCGGGCCAGATATGCAATACATTCCAACCAAGGAACAACTCTAGAACAGCCAACAGTTACACCAAGAATAGTTGCCTGCTAAAGATAAGACTCTGTTTTTGTAAATAAGCCTTCCACCACTCTCATTGTATTTCACTGATGATGCCCCCTTAGCCCTACAGAAAACCATAAATGATTTAAAATAAACAGGCTTGTTGGACATTTGTGATAAAATGATAGAAAAAAATAATGGAAGAAAATCAACCTATAACCTATAAATAAATAAGTAAATGCACAAGATGTGCTCTCATGAATGTGCACACAAATGTTTTGGCCAGCACACACAACAAATTGTGAATTTTGTGTTACAATGCAAAATTTTGTATTCATTTTGACCTAAGCACATCATTTTTAAAAACTGCATACACACGTTTAAAATGTGCATGCGAAATAATTTTTTACACACATAGCTGAAGAAAGAATTAGAGGAAACATTGGTCAACTACCTGCACATATTTTTTATATGCTTCCCATGTCTGTGTGGTTTCCAACCACACTCAAAAAGCATACAGGCAGGTTAGTTGGCTCCTGAAAAAATTGCCCATAGCAAATGCGATATCAACTTTAGATTGTAAGCTCCACTAGGGCAAGGACTGAGGTGAATGATGCATATACTCTGTAAATGGGGTTATCATCTGTCCTGTTTTCATCCGGAAAGCCCAGGTTTTGGAAGGGATCTGTGGAATAAAACTGTCTGTCTAGATTTCCAAATTAGGAAATCCGAGCAGGACATTGAAGATAATGACATGGTGATCAGTCAGTCACTGATCGCCATGTCATGAACCCGCCCCTGACACACCAAACCCTCCCCAAAGTGCCAACTGCCCTGCCCATAATTAGGGATGCATTGAATCCAGGATTCGGTTCGGGATTCGGCCAGGATTCGGCCTTTTTCAGCAGAATTTGGATTCGGCCAAATCATTCTGCCCAGCCGAACCGAATCGAAATCCTAATTTCCGAATGTTTTCCCCTTCCAGCCCCTAATTAGCATATGCAAATTAGCGTTTGGATTCGGTTCGGTATTCGGCCAAATCTTTCATGAAGGATTCAGGGGTTCGGCCGAATCCAAAATAGTGGATTTGGTGCATCCCTACCCATAATACCACACACCACTCCCCTGACATCATCTGTCCCGCACCCTGCCTGGAGTTCCCAAATGGAAAAGGTGGTAGCCCTATCTGTAAGGTCTGCAGAATATGATGGCAATATATAAGTAAAAGGTAATAATAATATTAATAACAGCATTTTTGTGAAAACATAATAGTGAATATTTTGGCAATATGGTTTATCAAGTGTTTTTTGCATCATTTCATTGTGTTTGATATAATTCCTTGCGTTATTATATGAAACTTCAACATGTAAAACGTGCATTTAAAATTCATTACAACCAGAATATACAGAAAATAACCTAAATGTGGATATGTGCATGTAATGGGCCCTGTGTCATTTCTCCTCAGACATATTACTTGTATGGATGCTTTATAGGAATTAAGGCAGTCTCTGGAAAGGTTAATCTATTTTTATGTTTTTGTTTTTTCATTGTTGTTTTTTCCATTACTGTTTTAAGAGCTGAGTGGTCAGCATTCCTAGCCATCAAGTTTTAAAAATGTTTCATACTAAAGCCAGATCCAGTGAGAAAGGCAGGCAGATCCTACCTGCCAAATTGTCCTAAATGAAGAACATGTAAGGGACAGCCCAAACCTTGCCCATGTGATTTTCCTAGTAAGGACTTTACACCATTTACTAATGATGCTAAATGATGCTTTATGTAAAATGTTGTAGTTGCTTTTGACAGGCATCAAAATGCTGCAATTTTTGGAAAATTAAAATGATAAAAACCACATGTTAGCCTATGGGGACCTTCTACAAACTTCTAAGTCTTTACAAATCGAATAAAAATCCTTCGATTGTACGCTAAAATCGTTCGATCAAAGATTTTTATTCGATCGTAGGATAGCCAAATCCAATTCGATATTCAAATTTCGAAGTTTTTTGTACTTCGAAATTTGACCCTTGATAAATCTGCCCCCCAAATGTGCAACTTTGGACACATTGGATAAAATTGTTTGCCCCCTCGCGACTGCAATTACACTGTAATCGTGGAAATCGCTACTGAATTGTGGGTAAAAAAAACATGGTGATTATATTTGATATTGCACTTAGTCCACTGTACTTGACGTGGAAATGACCCTTTTTATTTTTATAGGGTAGTGACCTAATGAACCTATAAGAGTCCATTTACTGCACTGGGTAAAATCAGTATTGTTGTTGTTATAGATATTATTTATAAAGTGTCAGTGCTGTACAAACCCAAAAGCATACAATGGCTGAAGTTCCTTAAAGGAAAGCTATACCCCCAAAAAGAATACTTGAGCAACAGATAGTTTATATCATATTAAGTGGCTTATTAAAGAATATATATTTAAGTAAATATTGCCCTTTTTACATCCCTTGCCTTGAACCACCATTTCGTGATGGTCTGTGTGCTGCCTCAGAGATCACCTGACCAGAAATACTTCAACTCTAACTGTAACAGGAAGAAGTCTGGAAGCAAAAGACAGAACTCTGTCTGTTAATTGGCTCATGTGACCTAACAAGTATAGTTTGTTTGGTTTGTTTGTGTGCACTGTGAATCATACGATCCCAGGGGGCAGCCCTTATTTTTTAAAATGGAAGTTTTCAATTTATGATTACCCAATGGCACATACTACTAAAAAAGTATATTATTTTGAAAATGTTTTTTTTACATGAAGCACGGTTTTACATATGAGCTGCTTTGTGCAATCGATTTTTTTTATAGAGACCTACATTGTTTGAGGGGTATAGTTTTCCTTTAAGTAGTATGGGTCATACAAAAGCCTGGGTGCATGCAATTATGTGAGGTATCCAAACAGCAAAAAAGAAGTCCACATTTTTAAATAATAAAGCTAACGTTTATTGGCAAGTCTACATTTCTACTAGATCTAAAGATGGCTGGAATGTCAGCTTGGAATTACATTTCAGAAAAACTTGATTAAAACTTACTAAACTTCTTGCATTGTGCCATCTTTGACTAGAAAAAACGCCCCTGAATTCAGTCTGCACAATGTCCATTAAACACTTGTTTCAAGAGTATTTTGAACCTGAATCATTTGTTCTGCCTACTCATTATGTTTCTCTTTATTCTCCCATTTTCAATTCTTAGCATTTTCTTACATTTCTCTCCCTATTATGTATAATTTAGTTTTGGTGTTGCTACAAATAGACTCTCTGCCTTAATTCTGAATACTCAGCCTCTCACTGCTCTTACCTTCTTCCTTGATAAAATGCAGACTGTGAAGAGGAGGAGGAGGAGGGAGATGGGAAGCAGGAGCAAATCTTCCACTGTGTTGGCTCTTGTAACTTGGAATATTTTCACAGCCAGAAATTGGCAGATGGTTTGAATAATCTCAGCTCCGCTGAAGTATGCCTCTGTCTGGACATTACATTGATTCACGCATGACATGGAACACATGGACTGAGCATGTGGCATACACATTACATGGAATCGGTGATTTTTCTTTGGTATCCAAGGCTACCTCTTCGGAAACTTTTCCCATAAGTGTACACAGTCTGGACACCATAAAACAGCTGAGAAGCGAGACTGTTTACCTTGAGACTACAAAATGTACATGAAATATGCACTTTCTTGTAAACATTACACTTTTATAGCAAATGTTCGTTAGGAATGCAAACTTCTGGCCAGTTGGTAAATTCAGTTACTATAGGGTTATTATATGCCAACATATCACACAAAAACTACCAATACAAGTGATAAAAAGGGTTCTGTCCAAAAAGAGCTTAAATCATTATATTTGGAATATATTGGTTATTGTTATACTTGGTAGTGTTTATAAGTTTATGTTTGTCCATAATGCTATCTAACCTCCAAGTGGTTCCTATGTTATTCAGGCCCTCTCTTAACAAAGAAATGGTGGAGCACTCTGAAATGTAAAAATCTTCACTGCCACTACACCCCAAAGCAGGGTTAGTGTGTGTAGAGTTGGGCTTTTTGAGTGGGTATGCTGGAGTATTAATAATAAGATAACAACTGTGAATCAGTACAGTGTATTAAAAAGGAAAACAAAAGGGAAAGTTGTAGGTCTGTCAGCAGGGTGAGATTGGCAAAAGCGGAAATCTAAGGACTGGAGATAGGTGTATGCCTTATACCACAGCTGCTGTATGTACTCAGAGACAAGTGACACAGCTGGAAAGGGCCTGTGAAAAACAAAGGAAATGACAAAGTGTTTTGTTAAAGCATGGAAAGAGGATAAATCTGAGAGATGAAAGGGCACAGCTTCCGCAGGCCAGGGGTGCTACACACAGCGGCCATCAGAGCATTCAGCAAACCAAGCTCCAAAAAAGTACAAAGGACCTTCAGTGGGAGCTAATGAGGCGCATCTAATTATATTTAAGAAAGTACAGCAAGACTTACTTAGGAATCCAGCCCTCCCCACTTCTGCTGCTGGAGTTGGCATTCCACAACTTTGTATCCTGTGGGGGGTGCATGAGGGCAGGCGTCTATGAGTATTTTTTTCCCATCACTAGGAAACCTAAAAAAAGTATATTTGGTATTTCTAAATATTGTAAAACTTACTTTGTCCTCTTTACAACTTTGTTACTATGGTATTTTCTTTGCTGGCTGCAAGTGTGCTAAAATTGGAGGTCCCACGAGATTCTCTCTCTCTCCCCCTCTCTCTCTCTCTCTCTCTCTCTCTCTCTCTCTCTCTCTCTCTCTCTCTCTCTCTCTCTCTCATTTGACTGCCCACAGTGTTTACTGTACTTTCCTGTCCCTTTCGTCTGCTGTTTTGCATTGGCCATGTCACCTGCTCCTCTACTATTGGAACATTGTTCCTGTTACGTCTCTGATAAAGGCCTGAGAAAAATATTACAGGACATCTGTCACAAGTACTTAACTAGTAGTCTTGCTCCCCAACATGTGTTTCTGATTCACTTGCTCCAAGATAGTCCTGGTTATATGTATTTTGGCAGCAGGCCCTGCTTGGCATAGTGCCTGGCCCTGTCTCTTTGTCTCAGTCACTTACAGCATATCTTCTCTTTCTCAATGAGAAAACCAGCTTTAGAGAACAGTAAATGTGCAGAGTAGCTGTATGCCCTGTGCATGTTCCATCATGGAAGTAGTCACCCCCCACCCCAAACACACCCCAGCAATAATGCAATAAAAAGGCTGCCCACAGCTGAGGGCAAGTTAAACACAAAAGCAGTTTAAATTAAAACAAATTGGCCTATTAAGATCTTCTTGTTGCTATAAATACTAAGTAGCTAAACTGAACTGAGGGACAGTGGCATGGGAAAATTCTCCCTGGAAACTTGCTTGTGTCAGATGAGATACATGTAGCCAGAAAGCTTGGGAAGAGACTGAGGCAGGGGAGGGGGTCGGAGTATGTAAACATCAAAGGAAAACTAATTAATCAGAGTGAGAAACAGAGACTAAATCAAATAAATATGAAGATAAACCCTGCTTTAAAGTCATACGTTATCAGTGTCTCTTTATATAATGCATGCATTAAAATGCAGGTCACAGCTCAAATATATGAAGCTTGAACTTTTCAGGAAAGAACATATTAAAACATTCCACTATACTATGCTGTAAAAATGAACTCCCCACTGTATAGCCAACATGTCTTAAATGATTTGTATCTAAGAACTGAACTTTATACTTGACTAGATACACGTGTGTATTTACTGAAGTTTATAATTAATCATTCGAATGTTCCCTTGGACACTTGTCATTTCCCCAACTAACTTTCTACAGCTTTGTGAGCAATACGTAGTACATTTAAACAAATGGATCCACAGAAACATCTCTCATGCTAGGGAAAAGCTGCGGGCTTGTGCTTGGTGTTTTTCTCACAAGCCTTCAGTAAAGCTTTGACAGAATTACACACATTAGCTCTTTTATTTCCTCTCTCAGAGGACATAGTTATTATTTTTTTCCCCCCAATGTGCTGTAATTAAGTTTGACATAAGCACATGGATTAAATATGTGGGCTGGTGACAGAGGGCGGCTCCTTTTCTTTTTTCTTCACCCATATAGAGAATGTAACAAAATAATGTGTAAACTTCAGGAAAATGAAGGGCTGCTGAGCAGTGGCCTCATTAGTGACAGAGCTGCTTATTTTACTGCAGTTTTGTGTTAATCATTCAACTGCCGGAGCACCGGCAGCAAAGCTGCTCTACATACTGTATTACAAAAATCACCCATAAAAACTACTAACATTCTGTCATATCAAATCCTTTCCACTTCCACTATAATAACTAAGCCATGAAAATTCTAAAGCTACATTAGGCCTTTAGTTTGCATCATTTGCATATATACAGTATATATATATATATATATGTATAGATATATGTGTGTGTGTGTTTGTGTATGTGTGTGTATGTATATTTATTTATATTCTTTTTCATTTATATAGAAGGACTTGTATACACAGCACTCTACTGTTCAACCCATATACATCGTAGAGTCTAGGACACTATGTTCCCATGTTTCCCTGTAAAAAAAATAGCAACTTGTGGACACCAGCATTTAAATGATTAATATAAGATGTAGGAAGCAATGCAATAAATAAAACAAATATAATATTTTCAGTTAAACATTAAACTGTAAATTGTTAAAGGAAAACGAAAGGTTAACAAAGAAGTACACTAGAAATCCTGCATGTTACATCTGCCGATTTAGTGGGCAACTTGCACTTTTCCCCGAAGTAAGTGGTCTAAAACCACTTTTTACTAAAGGAGAAGGAAAAGTCATCCTGCACCAAATGTTAGGCACCCGAAGTGATTGTATTGACTTACCTGAATCCCTGCGCCTGTGCTCCAATCAGCAGAAAACTACACTGGCCCAGGGTTCATCCCCATGGAGCGATCTTCTTCTGGTTTCTTCTTCCTTTAAATTTTCACGGGGCAAACGCATGTGCAGTTGAACGAAATAGCCAACTTTATAGTTAAAGTTCGGATTTTCGTTCTACTGCACATTCGCAGCCGCACGAAGAAAGCAGAAGACAATAGAGAAGCAATCCGTGGTGCTCACTGGTAAGTCAATACAATCACTTGGGGGTGCCTAACATTTATCACCCCCAAGTGCAGGATGACTTTCCTTCTCCTTTTATTAAAGGTACTTTAATGCACTCATCACACTTATGCACAGTGTGCCTATTGATGAAGGGCACTCAGAGAACTCTAGAGCTTACACCTGTTCAGGAGGTGGCACTGGCAGTAGATCCAAAGTTCCCTAACTGCCCTGCGTCAATTGCCAGAGCACAGTTGTACTTAAAGGGATACTGTCATGAATCAGTTAATAGTGATGCTCCAGCAGAATTCTGCACTGAAATCCATTTCTCAAAAGAGCAAACAGATTTTTTTATATTCAATTTTGAAATCTGACATGGGGCTAGACATATTGTCAATTTCCCAGCTGCCCCCAGTCATGTGACTTGTGCCTGCACTTTAGGAGAGAAATGCTTTCTGGCAGGCTGCTGTTTTTCCTTCTCAATGTAACTGAATGTGTCTCAGTGGGACATGGGTTTTTACTATTGAGTGTTGTTCTTAGATCTGCCAGGCAGCTGTTATCTTGTGTTAGGGAGCTGCTATCTGGTTACCTTCCCATTGTTCTTTTGTTTGGCTGCTGGGGGGAAAAAGGGAGGGGGTTGATATCACTCTAACTTGCAGTACAGCAGTAAAGAGTGATTGAAGTTTATCAGAGCACAAGTCACATGATTTGGGGCAGCTGGGAAATTGACAATATGTCTAGCCCCATGTCAGATTTCAAAATTGAATATAAAAAAATCTGTTTGCTCTTTTGAGAATTGGATTTCAGTGCAGAATTCTGCTGGAGCAGCACTATTAACTGATTCATTTTGGAAAAAAAATTTTTCCCCATGACAGTATCCCTTTAAATAATCAGGTGCAGAGATCATGTGCATGCCAAACAATGGAAATGATGCTGGGCACATTTGGAAAATATTTGGGGCAATTCTGTCTGATTTGAAACAAAGTGCGTAGTTGCATATATTTTGCAACTATGCATATATTTTGCAAATCTAAAGCAATTGTGCAGTTGCAACAAGCTAATCACTCCTTGACCATTATACTAGCAACTGAGCAGTGGAATATGAATTGGAAAAGCCTCAATAGAATGATAAGTGATAAAAAGTAACAACAACAATAAAATTGTTGCCTCACAGGACAATAGCTTTGGTCTGTCATTTGAAATCTGGAAAGAGGCAGAAGAAAAAGGCAAATAATTAAAAACGACTATTTAAGAAAAAAATAAATGAAAACAGTTGAAAGTGGCTTAGAATTCTCCATTCCATGATATATTAAAATTTGACTTCAATAAACCAGTACATTCTGCATCAGAATTTAATTATCAGCACTGTAGCTTCAGCTCCTATGACATATGAACCTCATTGTCTGCTTGATTGTATGAGACAACTACTAAGCTTAGCTTCTCGGCAGCTGCTAAGACTATACTAAGCATTGTAATGTCACTGACATCCTAAAATGTTTGAAAACAAAGGTGGAGCTTTTGAAGTGAACGTATTCTTTAAATCAGTACCAGGTAACAGTACATTATATTCAAATGCACACTAAACCCTGTCATTTTTGTTGTTACTGCCCCTTTTATAAGGGAAAAGTATTTGAAAGACATGGCAGCTATCACAAGCTATTAGAGCTTCAAGTAGTGATGTCATAACATTGTTAAGTGAACAGTTCATGTATAATTTATTCTTCCTATACTATTTTTAAATCAGAACATTGGTTTAGATATGTCACAGTCACTTGAAAAGGGAGCGAATAAATTGCTTAATCTGCATTCTGGTAACATTTGGTATGCGAATGAGACCTTTATAATTTTGTGTCAGAGTCTCATTAAAGTTGACTTTGTAATCCAAAATGGCAAACAACACTATTACATTTACTCCGAATGGCAGAATAGAATTAGCAATCTACTAGTTGTTGAGAAATTTTCTTGGACTTTGGTCTTTATACCCTTTATTCATAAAGCTGTTATTTAAAAGAAAGTGTTTTTTAAACAAGCCAAGGTGTGTAATGTTTTAATATTAATGTGCAGTGAGTACGTGAAATTCTATGGTTAAACGCAGTGTCTCTGGGGGAATTTTTTTTTTTAAAGGGATACTGTCATGGGAAAAAATTTTTTTCAAAATGAATCAGTTAATAGTGCTACTCCAGCAGAATTCTGCACTGAAATCCATTTCCATTTCTCAAAAGAGCAAACAGATTTTTTTATATTTAATTTTGAAATCTGACATGGGGCTAGACATATTGTCAATTTCCCAGCTGCCCCAAATCATGTGACTTGTGCTCTGATAAACTTCAATCACTCTTTACTGCTGTACTGCAAGTTGGAGTGATATCACCACCTCCCTTCCCCTCCCCCCCCCCCCCCAGCAGCCAAACAACAGAACAATGGGAAGGTAACCAGATAGCAGCTCCCTAACACAAGATAACAGCTGCCTGGTAGATCTAAGAACAGCACTCAATAGTAAAAACCCATGTCCCACTGAGACACATTCAGTTACATTGAGAAGGAAAAACAGCAGCCTGCCAGAAAGCATTTCTCTCCTAAAGTGCAGGAACAAGTCACATGACATGGGGCAGCTGGGAAATTGACAAAATGTCTAGCCCCATGTCAGATTTCAAAACTGAATATGAAAAAATCTGTTTGCTCTTTTGAGAAATGGATTTCAATGCAGAATTCTGCTGGAGTAGCACTATTAACTGGTGAGTTTAGAAAAAAAACATGTTTTCCGATGACAGGATCCCTTTAAAAAGGCATGCAACAGAAATTCTTTGCTACTTGAATTTGTTCCATTGATTGTCTGGGGTGGAGTAAAACAATGGCTTCATATTTAGGTATTAATCTCGTGGAAGAAAATATACAGCATTATAAATAATGTGATACGCTTATTGTAATGGATGGTTGCTACTGTGACCTGCAACATTCATTTAAAGAATGAAAGACAGTGTAGCATTATAAATATACCAGGGGCATAACCAGATTTTGCCTTATTATATCATATTCAAAATGTGTGTCCCATCATTTTCTTCCTCAGGGAAGCACTAATCCAAGGAGGGTTAGCTATTTTAAAATTTCCCTTCATATGTCAGTCCTCTCCTGCAGCCTCCAAAAAACATCATCTTTGTTAGCAATTGCCAACTGAATTATAAACAATTGTATACAGGTATGTGACTCATTATCCGGAAACCCATTATCCAGAAAATTCTGAACTACAAGAAGGCAACTTCCTATAGACTCCATTTTAAACAGATAATTGAGATTTATAAAAAATAATTTCCTTTTTCTCTGTAGTAATAAAAAGTGCCTTGTACTTGATCCCAACTAAAATATAATTAATCCTTAGCAGAGGCAAAACAATCATGTTGGGTTTATTTAATGTTTAAATAATTTTTAACATACTGGTATGGATATCCAAATTGCAGAAAGCTCTCTTATCTGGAAAACCCCAGATACCAAGCATTCTGGATAACTGGTCCCATACCTGCATTACCATTAGGTATAGGATATGAGCAAGCATTAAACTTTGCGGTACCCTATCAAAGAGACTTATATAAAGACCTGTTGCCTGTAGTTATTTTTGACCATCTCTACAAATCAGTTTCCAAAAAGTTCCTTATCCTTATCAGCAGTTGACCTGGATTTAACGTTCACCTGGAGAAAACTAGTACCTACCACCCCCACCAGTAATGAAAGTGTTAAACAGCAGATTTCTTTATCCTTTCATTTTCCTAAACCCTAAAATGCAGTTCACACTAATCCTGATTTATTTTGGATTTATCTGTGTTATTAATTCTGGTGATGGATGTTGCATAGTGCAGAGGAGGGTGACAGTGTGAAGTTTGGACACTGTTATTTCTTCCTCTACCCTTAACCTGCTGAACACATGCCGTTTGTTACACAAAGGATTTCTCAGGATGAGCTGACTGCAATGATTTGATGTGTTTTGTTTCCCATTAATATCTTGTCATATCTCTTTTGCACTAATCTGGATTTAATGTGGATTTAACTATTAACAATGCAAAATAATTTGGGTTAAAAATAATCTCTCTGGATAAAGTAGGGGATAAAATACCAAACATTATCTGCTTTGAGAGTACAAGGGTATATTTACATATGCAAATCAATAAGAAAAAAATGAATGTGAAAAAAATGTACTTACAGCTTGTTTTGGGACAAGGTCCTTGCTATTTCAATCATTTGCATGCTGTCCTACAAGGTATAATAAAATCAGTTTTCAAAGTATGTATAATATGAAAGAAACACCTTAAAACTTGGAAATGGAGCCTCTACTACTTCCACTGTAATTTTTGCTCTTACCAGTACTAATTCTGTGTTTTTGGCTTCTGTGCTAATTTCTCACATTTATTATCTCGTGATAATTTTGTCAAGCACAAGAAAATTGTTCTCAAGTTGTATGTGCCTTTCCTTTGGGTTCCTTTGGAAGCATTTACTAATGCATTTCCTAATGCAACTTGGGAAATCTCAAGGTAGTCCACTTAAATCCCTCTGAAGCGCATGTGTTAACTCTAGACATAGAAGCTAGGCTAGACTCTAGAATAGCAACTGGACTAAACTATGTAGTGAACTTGCCTATGAGTTCTTACAAGCATATTATATAAATACTAGTGCAGGTGTATAACCAATAACAACTAAAATATGAGACTGTCGGAAATGAATGCATATGTAACGCTAATCTGTGCTATCCACACCACAAATAGTTAATGTCCAGCTAAGGTAGGAGCATGGGTTACATTTCTCTGCAGGATCCGGGCCTTCGCTTAGTGGAAGCATTCCCTTTAAGGTGTAGTACAACTACAACACCCAGCCTACTGTGCATACAAAATGATTGGGCGCCAGGAGGTTCTTCCCTCTCCGCTGGGATCCCTATACTACAGGCAATATGGCCTGGGAGAGATAATTCCAATCCATCACTCCTATATTGGAGCTCAGAACTGCTCTTATTTAGCTCAACCCTGACTATCTTACACTCCTAGAGTGTACTAGTACTGGGAGCTACACCTGCCACTTTCTATTCCTCATTCATGGGGTTGCCTGGTCCCGACTTGGACAAATGCCTTTCTGGGCCTTGCTATACCCAGGCTCCCCTGGGCACAACCAGCTGGATCAGCATCCAGCAGCCAAAGAGGAAGAGGCCACTCCTTACACACACTATATATTATATATTATATATATTATATATATATATATTATGCCTCTTTATAGGTCCCTGGTAAGGCCTCATCTGGAGTATGCAGTTCAGTTTTGGACTCCAGTCCTTAAGAGGGATATAAATGAGCTGGAGAGAGTGCAGAGACGTGCAACTAAATTGGTTAGAGGGACGGAAGACTTAAATTATGAGGGTAGACTGTCAAGGTTGGGGTTGTTTTCTCTGGAAAAAAGGCGCTTGCGAGGGGCATGATTACACTTTACAAGTACATTAGAGGATATTATAGACAAATAGCAGGGGACCTTTTTACCCATAAAGAGGATCACCGTACCAGAGGCCACCCCTTTAGACTAGAAGAAAAGAACTTTCATTTGAAGCAACGTAGAGGGTTCTTCACAGTCAGGACAGTGAGGTTGTGGAATGCACTGCCGGGTGATGTTGTGATGGCTGATTTAGTTAATGCCTTTAAGAATGGCTTGGATGATTTTTTGGACAGACATAATATCAAAGGCTATTGTGATACTAAACTCTATAGTTAGTATAGGTATGGGTATATAGAATTTTAATTAAAAGTAGGGAGGGGTGTGTGTATGGATGCTGGGTTTTCATTTGGAGGGGTTGAACTTGATGGACTTTGTCTTTTTTCAACCCAATTTAACTATGTAACTAACTATGTAACTATAGTGCAGTGTGGCAGGAAGTTGTCATTACACCTCTTGGCCAATAACGCTGAGCAAAGGGTGGGGCCTTAAAGCCATAGGGGCAGATTATAGGAAATAAAAATTGTTGATAAATTTAGAATGGATGTAGTGTTTGCATACTGATTGGTTAGGCAGAAAAATTAATTTGTTCCACTGTTTGATTTTTTGTCCTGTAGAAGCTTTGTAAAGAACGGTGCTACCGTCAGTTGTGGTTTCATGGGTTTCTGAAGTGTATCTTGCACTTTCTGGTTGTTTTTATTTGCTACTTTGTACTTCTTTTTCTGTTATTGTTTTATTCTTGAATGAATGGTTCTAGTGCTTGCCATGATGAGACAATTAAACAAAAACTAAATTTGTATCCTCATAAATCCTTCGCTAAGCCTGGAGACCTGGTTCTTCACCTGGCCAATTAGGTCCACCCTGTGTGTTGAGAATTTGGCCAGTCATTAAATGGGCATATATGTATGTGTGTATAGGCAGATTTAGCTTTTTTTTTCAAAGACAGAATTTGTCTACTTCTTTTTGATGAAAATCCATTAGAACTTTGCCCTTTTGATGTAAAAATTAGTTACAAATACATTGTGATTTCTCTCATTTCGTTTTGGCTAGGTTATTAAAGATTATAGAAGCACACTGCACTATACAGGTACTATACACTATATATATATATATATATATATATATATATATATATATATATATAATATATATATATATATATATATATATATATATATATATATATATATATATATAGAAAGTCTTCCAATTTCCTTGTCCATAAATTTGCTTGTTGTAACAAGATATAACTGAACATATTTCAGTTGGTGTACAAACCAATTACATTTGTAAAACATCAGGTGACTGCCATATCCCCATATATCCCCCAAATGAGTAATAATTCATCTTACAGGTTCCATGTTACCAGATTGGAGGCTGTCTTTAATGTTAATAATTGTTTGTTATTTATAATGTTTTTGAAGATGAGGTAGAAGAAGAAGTATGACATAATTAAACCAGAAATGCTGACTCTCTAAACCATTTCAGCCCAGAATGGTTAAAGGAGAAGGAAAGGCTAACATTAAGTAAGCTTTATCAGAAAGGTCTATATAAATACACCAGTAAACCCTCAAAGTAATGCTGCTCTGAGCCCTCTGTCAAAAGAAACACCACATTTCTTTCCTTCTATTTTGTACACATGGACTTCTGTATCAGACTTCCTGTTTTCAGCATAAACCTCCAGGTCAGGGCTTGAGCATGCTCAGTTTGCTCCTTTCCCCCTCCCTCCTCCCCTTTCTGCTGTAATCTGAGCCCAGAGCTATGACTAAGCAGGGAAACTCAGGCAGGAAGTGATGTCACACCAAGTGAATATGGCAGCTGCTATCCTAAACAAACAGAGAGAGTGTCTAGAGCGGTTTACTCAGGTATGGTAAAGCATTCCGCAGAATAACTAGTGTTCTAGCTTACACTATTGTGTCTAATCTATTAACAATAAATTGCTTTGGTACCTTTCCTTCTCCTTTAAGTCATTTTAAAAATAAAATACGGGGAGCAGTACAAGTATATTCTCTTTATGGGAGACCTGTGCTAACAGCTGTAAGGAAGCAGTAGGGATGTAGCGAATGTTCGCGAACGTTTGGGAACGTTCGCATTTTGAGTTCGCGTTCGATCGTTCGACCATTCGACCATTCGAATTCCTTCGACCGCTAAAAATCGAACGATTTCCATTCGTTCGAACGATTGTAAGCATTCGATCGAATGAAAAGCATTCGATCGAATGGCTTCGATCGTTCGATTCGAATGAAAATCCTTCGATCGAACGATTAAAATCCTTCGATCGTTCGAATCGAACGATTTTAGCGTTCGCGAACGTTCGCATTTTTTGCCGGTGTTCGCGAACGGCGTTCGCGAACACCAAATCGGCAGTTCGCTACATCCCTAGGAAGCAGCTGCTTTCCCCCGAACCCATCACAGCTTTTTAAATCCCCTAGATATCAGGGGTCATTTACAACCTCAAGTGCAGTAAAACAAAAAAAGTCTAACTATTGTAATAAAAGTTTTATTTATGTTGTATGGGGCACAATTTCTTGTCATCTGTGTCTAAAAACAAATGTAATATGGGGTAGTGGAAATGGGGAGGAATTTATCAAGTGAGAAAAATAGGACTATCAATAAATAGCTTGGTTGGGCCAGTCAATGAAATACTTCTACAGTATTACCATTTTAGAAGTGCCATCAAAGAGTCTTTAGCTGTTATCCTCCAATTCCATCAGTTGTTAAGACTGGCAGTTTCCCAATAATTCTGGCTACCTTCTTCCCTGGGGTGAGGTCAGCAGCAGCAGTAGCAGAAGGTGGACGTCATACCTAACTGCACAAATGTGACAATCATGTTAGCTCAGACGGTTAGCAAGTGACTACATGCTGATCTCTGACCTTGGCACTGACCTATAGATTGCCCAGCAGGTATTTTGAAGTTGTGCATATTTTAAACACGATTTTTAAGCTTCTTGAACAAAAATTCAATTGGCATCTAAAAGTGGCCATGACTGTGTGCTCATAAAATTTAATATTTAAAGTTACCTTGAAAACAACAAATAAAGTCACATGAATAGAACTGTAAAAATATTTAGCAAAAAATGTTCCTTTGTCAATGTTCCTTTGCCAGATGGGTTGGGGAAAATAGCTATATCTATATATCTAAGCTTTAGGGGCAGGAGGAAGTGGCTTGTTGGGACATGTATTGCACCCCTAATATTCAGCCTTTAGTGAGGGCTAAAGATTAAAACAGTCAAAGGCTAAAAATTGGACAACTGGACTGGAAATAAGGCTCTTTGTTAATAAAGAGAAGGTTATGTACTTTCACAGAAATTATATAAGTGTGAGTTATACACTAAATGGCAGTGTGTTTGTGGTGTCCTTGACAAGGATCTGGAGGGGCTTTGGAGATAACAAGTTGTCTAATTCCAGGCTGTGTCCTTCTGTAGATACTAAAGCAAATAAAGACTGGTCTTGCATAAAAAGGACATTGACTAAAGGGATGAAAACTTTTTTTGCCTCTTTATATGTGCCTCACCTGGAGTATGCAGTGCAGTTTTGGACTCCAGTCCTTAAGAAGGATATTAATGAGCTGGAGAGAGTGTAGAAACATGAGGCTAAACAGGTTAGAGGAATGGAAGCTTTTACCTGTCATGGTTGGGGTTGTTTTCTCTCGAAAAAAGACACTTATAAGGGGACATGATTGCACTTTACACATTAGAGTGCATTATAGACAGATAGCAGGAGATATTCTTTTCCATAAAAAAGGATCATTGCACCAAAGGCCACCCATTTAGACTAGAACAACAGAACTTTCATTTGAAGCAGCATAGGTGGTTCTTCACATTGAGGTTGTAGAATGCCCTGCTGGATAATGTTTAAGAGTGGCTATATATTACATAATATAGATATTGGTATATATAGTTTATGTGAGTGTATGGAGGGGTCAGTGTGAGTGAGTGTGTGTATGTATGGATGCTGGATTGCATTTGGGTGGTTTGAACTTGATGGACTTTTTTTTCAACCCTTAACTACTTAACTGTTTATGTGTACTCTCATTCATAGGTGTACCCACAAAATTAATAACAAATTTATAAAATATTGAAATATAAAAACATGCAGCCCACATTTTCTTATCATGGCCTCCTTACACTGAAGGGGAAAGACCACTACACTGTACAAAATTTATATGACAAGAAGTACTGTATATGCACATATTATCCTCACATAAAAATGAATTATCATGACAAATATATCAAAAAAGGTGACAGATATAGACATAACAATGCTTGGCATTTTATTTAAATAATGTTCATCCCTATCTTCATATTCTTCTTTCAGTCCCCTAGCATGCTCAGTAAATATTCAATTACATTTCCAAAACAAACTAGTTTTGCTGAATCAGACTAAACCCAGTGATTCTCACTTACCTAACTTTGGTCTAAGATCATCGTGGCAATGCAAACATATAATTTTTTTAAAGCCTTACATAGCTTTTACCAAATTGATGCTCTTTTAAAGAGCTCTACTTTCTGTTGAAAACATGTTACTGCCCAGTCAGTAGATCTTTTAGGCCTCATATAAATGGTTCCATCTAAGGGGAAGATGTATTATGTGGTATTAAAAAATAATACGACACACATTACCAGGCATCGCCGTGTAAAAAAAATGGCATAAAAATTGTGTCATTTTTTTACGCACTTTTTCTTTGAGCAACTTCCACCAGAACTTAGTTAAAGCACTCTAAGCCCTCTATCTGAAGCACTCTAAAACAATGGTGGAAAATCTGGCGTTCACATGGCATACAATAAAACACACCTTTTTCGCCA
Source organism: Xenopus laevis (assembly GCF_017654675.1). Taxonomy (NCBI): domain Eukaryota; kingdom Metazoa; phylum Chordata; class Amphibia; order Anura; family Pipidae; genus Xenopus; species Xenopus laevis. The sequence continues at coordinate 42,099,627 of NC_054378.1, read as the reverse complement.
TTTATTTTACACCGTTTTTTGAAGTTTTTTTTAGTGAATTATGTTTTACACATGATAATAAATAGGCCCCTAAGTGTGTATTTACCTGGTAGGTTGGACACAATATTTATTGTCAAACTACTCTTGGACTTCCTGTGGAGCCCACCAGATCACAGAAGTCTCCATATGATACTATAATTATTATACATATATATATATATATGTAACACGTTTTTGGACTATCCAGGCCAATGGGGTTAATACCAGCTAGTAAACTAGAGCATGGGTTACACTGGACTCTAGCACTTAAGGCAGGGCCTTTGCAAAGTGGAAGAAATGAAGGTGCAGTGTAGTGCAACTACAACTCCCCCAGGCTACTGTGCTTTAACCAATAAAGAAATGTGTGTCAAGAGGTTCTTGCAGTCAAACAGAACAAACTTTTATTTATCAAATGATCCACAGGTTACTTAAATCAGTAAAGAGGCATTTGCAGAATATATAGGCATGCAGCTCAGACAGTATATCAGAGGTAGATGCAGGTCCATTCCCTGCGGATGTAGTCAAGGCAGTACTTCCCTCCAGGCAGAAATACCTCACACATGGTCTGGATCTCACCCAGCGGAGTGGTCAGGGAGGTGAACCATCCACTGTGGTCCCTTCACTGTAGGCAAAGCCTACAGCTTACCGCCTGGGAAGCTACTCAGTAGTACACCACCTTGATGGAGCATAAAGCTGCTCTTTCTCTCTTCCCTCACTGTCTTACTCTCGTAGACAGTACTATAACAATTATATTCCTGCCACTCACTAGCCTCATTGACAGGGTCCCTGCTTCCTGACTTCCACACTAGAAGTTCAGGTCCCTCTAGGGCAAACTCGCTTTACTGGGCCTTGTTGTACCCAGGCTTCCTGGAAACATCCAGCTGGATCAGCAACCAGATGCCAAAGAGGAAGATTGACCCCTTCTCACTCACTATACCAAAGTGTGACAGGATGTGGCCACAAATACAGATATCAGGAAGTGTAGGGATTTAAAGCCATAGGGGCAAATTAGCCCTATGGGTCCCTACATATATCTTAATAACAATTATGAAATTGTGTGCCCTTTGCTGATATCTTGAAGGTTATAAACTATAATAAGCACTTGAGTTTGTCTGTGTAGGAGAGTTATAGCTAACCAGGAAGACCAAGGTCACAAGAAATGAACAAGTCAGAATTGGATTTCTGTCACTCATGCTTTGATACAAAAAAAGAGTATAATTTTCTGTTACCAAATGGCATTAACCATGCTTCTTATAAAGGGACATGTTCACCATCATTTTTATTATATTTATATACAACTTCCAGCAGCATACCACCTAAATGCAGAACAGTCTGTCAGGAACTCCCTGGTTTCAAACCAGGGACGTGTTATATTCCTGCCACTGCTCTTCCTGCTTGGGCAACTGGAGGCAGAGTGGCAGCAGCCTAACCCTGACAGAATATCCTTTTTAATGCTGCCTCCAAGTCCATCCTCTCATGCCCCCTGTCCAGCTGTGGGTAATAGTTCATTAAAGGGCCTTTGAAGCCCACTTCCCCATCTCCCCAATGCTGGATCATTGCCTTCATGCCTTTAGTTCTTATCTGTGATTCTGAAATCCTGATCTTGATCCTGTTCCTGCAACCCCTTCCTGTGATCCTGCTCCTGCCTTTTACAGTAAGTCCTACTCCTGTTCCCTTTCCGTCAGAGGGGTAAAAATTCAACAATCCAATCTCTTTTTAAAGCTATGTAATGTATCAGCCTTTACGACTGATTCAGGGAGAGAATTCCATCTTCACAGCTCCAATCCTTTTTGGTAGGGTACTAGTTGTTTCCCCAACATATAGCTTCCCACACAGGCATTTCAAGATATATATAACATTGTCTGATTGTCATTTGATGCAGTTCATCCCTTCATATCCTCTCCCAGTCATGGGGTGATAAAACTTAAAGTACGCTTTGCAAAATTACACTTAGCACACCTTCCACATTTGTATATTTCCTTAGTACCATGTATCTTGTTTTTTTGGTGGTTCATTTAGTACATGGACCAACTGGTCTTTCAAGTTGGTGGCCCGCTTGTATGCCATCATTGATGGATCCTTTACCCAGTGTCCAGACTTTTAATCTATCTGCAATAGATGCCAATGCCTATATATTACATTTTAGTTGATTTTTGTTTGTTTTTTAATCTACGAGTCCCCTTAGCTTTCCTCCTAGTCTCTTCTAGGAGTTTAGCCCCTGCTTTCAAAGTGCTTTCAGCTTTCACCTATCATCAAATTTATGACAATCTGTCTTACACATAATAGTTGACAGTATGGCAGTCCCCTAATGGTGGCAGATGGATAAAAACTATTAGGAACCAAATAAGCCACTCTGTTGGTCGGTTTTCTATATTTATGTCAATCACAAACTTGCTATCTTTTATCTCAACTAAAACATCAAGAAAATGTACCTTTTCTCTGTCATGTTCAATTGTAAATTTTATTGTGGGAATTCTATAATAAAGGTATACAAAAGATCATCTGGCCCCTGCCAAACTTATAAACAAATCATCTACATACCATAGCCAAATATGTCCATGGGACCAAAATTCACTCATATAAAAAGTCATTTTCAAACTGTGCCATAAAAAGTTTGGTAAAACATTTTACCCTGGCTCTGTTCATAAACATAACACATAAAACATTGCCCTAAAACTCCCAGAAACATGTTCAAACTTCATAATCTGCAAAATTTCATGTGTTTTGTATGTTGGATTTTGCATTTCATAGCTGAAGCTGTTAATTGATATTTGGGCAGTGGAATGCTACCAACCTCAATTACTGGCTAAAAAGCAATGAATTGCAGTAGGCTGTGCTACATACTATTGTGTTCAGCCTAGCATGTACCATGTTAACATGACCACTGCCTGAAAAACTCCTCAGGCATTGGCCCTTTGAATTATAGCTCTTAGCCACTAATGGCCAGTCTTCCCTAAATGAATTTGATCAGGACTAGAAAAATCGTACAAGTAGGGCAATCAGTTCAAAACACATTTCTTCCAGTGACTGATTGTGGTACACCAAACTCCTTATAACTCAAAAATATGCTTGATCATAAAGAAAGGGCAGGTTTAGCCATTGGTAATTTGTAAAATTTCCCATTCACATACTACATACCAGCACAGTGGATACACGGCCAAACAATTCCCTAAAAAAGAACTGTTCATCTGGGTGCTAGGGACTGAATGTGGTCCTCTGAGGGGTTGCTATGAAAGTGTAAATCATTGAGGTATGCCAATATGTTAGACTGGGGAGAGTACAAACACCAGGCCAGTACTCCTCTTCACTGAATATTGCACCATTTTGGGGTATCATTCTTCCAGTGCTGGCATATTGTGAAAGGTTCTAGTGTTCACTTGTGAGTGGGTCAGGACATTAAAATCTTCTGTTTTTACTATACTATACATGCATAAGGTCCAGGACCCTAGCAAGGTACCAGCAAACTTTCAAAATATGGCAGGACAACTCTACAAAAATATACTCCGGGCAATGCGAAGAGGAGCACTGGCTCCAGGTGTAATAGCAACTATAATCACTTTGGGTGCCTGATAGTGATGTGCGGGTCAGGGTTTTCCTGACCCACACCTGATCCTAACCCGCCCGTGCTTCCGGGATCCTTTTATAGACCCGCGCCATCCCACAGACGTAAGACTATAAAACCGGAACCCGGAAGTCGGCATTTGAAGGTGGCGGGCGGGGAGAGCAGAAGAAGAGCTCAACCCGCACCCGCCCCCCACCCGCGAGGAGCAGTGCGAGGTCGACCCGAACCCGCCCGACCCGCGGGTAAACCTAGTGCTTGATATGTTAGCATCTCCCCCACCCATGAGTTACTTTTCTTACAATTTTTTTGTAAATTCTTTATTTTTGAAACATTTCAGAAAGTAAAGGGAAGGGGGAGGATACAAAAAGAAAGAAGGGAGGGTGGGGGAGTAGCATATGCATTTCACAAAATTAAACAAATAGTAATAAGCACAGCATATTCTGAAAACAAGTCATAACTGGGTATTGACATGTACTAGGTATCTAGACTGATTTGTAATCCCATATGCACAATGTAGAGGGTTATTTGTAAAATCAGACTTTTTTTCACAAATTTTTCAGAATTTATTAAATCCCGAGGATGGAAAAGTCTGAATCTGAATCTCAGACCTGTCAAGGTTGCATATAAGTCAATGGGAGAAGTCCCAATGATTTTTTGATGTGCGCTGGGTTTTTGGAAATACCCCGATGTTTTGGGTTGACGGGTAAAAAATAAAAAAAAACATGAAAATCGGATGAAAAATCTGAAATAACATTTCGGCTGCAACTCAGCCTTTGTCAAAGTTTAAGTTTGACAAAGGCTGAGTTGCAGCCGAAACGTTAGTTCCTAAATAAAATATTTATACCTTTGTGATAAGTCCTGCGAGTGTGGCTTCTTCAGTGGTGGATTGTATGCAGTTTTCGAGGCGTGCACCCAGGCAACGTGTGCTGATTTATCGTGAGTGCTATCGTGATATATATATATATAAAATGCATCAGGCCTGGTTTCTTTATTATGGAAAATAAAATGTAAACTTTTAATCTTTCACAAAGGAATGAACAGTTGCACACCCTTATTTAGATTAGCCTGGTGCACAATATTAGAGGTTCCGGCAACCTCACAAGCAATAATGGAAGAAGATATTGGCACAAAAGGCATTCAAGTTGCAGGGAGCACCCTGCTTGTTTTAATGTGCGGAAGATGCAACGTTTCGGGGACATACCCCATTTGTCAATCATGTGAAAACTGTAGTGCAGAAAATACAAATAGCGTGATCAATTAATAAATTAGCATATACAATTGGTAAGATTGTAAAATAGCACATTGCGTGAAGAGTGACAGCGAATTGTTGTAAAATATTAAGATATTAAAACCCCCAAGGGAACATGTTCAGTGTCCAAAGGTCTTTCTTAATTGTAGTAATCCATATTTGGAAACTCCGAAAACTAGTCCATCGGTGTTTGAAAAAAGTCCTTAGGTGCAAAGGTAAAAGAGTGTAACAATTTACCTAAAAGGAAACAATTTACCTAAACGGAAACACCACTTATAAAAAATAACAAAAGTAGCAGTCAAAATAGGAAAGGCAGATTGGCAACATTTGTAACAAGTTACAACATAGCATACTACTCCTGCATTTAAAGGGAAGGCAAAAGGAAATTTTACCTGTCCCTGTGTAGATATCAGGATGGTTTCTTATCTGTTAAAAAAATATAAAAAGTATTTAAGTCAAGGAATGCATGGTAATTCATAAATAGCAGGACAAATTGTATTCTTCATTAAGGCCCTTAGGATTTTTTGTTTGGAGTAGCCAAATCCAAAAACACTCCCTACGGAGTAGCTCGCTTTTTTGTCCTGACCCTGACATACCTCCTCTTTTTCTAATATCAGTGTAGCTGAGCCACCCGATGTCCCTGTGTGTGAAAAGCTAATAAAGTTTCTTTTTTAGAGTTGTCATTTCTTTTATTACCCATAGAATCAAATGTTGTTAACTGGGGTTTATAATTACGTATTGTGGACTTATGTTCATTTGATCTAACTTGAATGGATCTGGATGTTTGTCAAACATAACTTTTAATCTTTAGCATCTGACTTTGGCTCTTCTTCTTGGTGTGATCCAGGCTTGTGCCAGCCTCCTTTCTTTGGCTAACAACATTGCAAACTTTCCTTTAATAGCTAGCCCTTACTTCAAAAACCAAAATACTTACCAATTTATTAGAAAATGCCGCCTCCAATTCAAACATGGGAATATCTCAGGTCACTCCAAGGATGTAAGGAATTGCAAAATGAAATCTTTTGTTTCCACATGTATAATGTTCCCAGTATAATCACTTACTGTATACACTGTTGTCTCTCTCCTCACTTCTCTTTAATACAGCCTCTTCCTAGCTTAAGTTACTAAACTGACTTGATGACTGTCAAAGGGCAACTGCATGGTTTTTACAAGCTCCAAATATTGTTAATATAAATAATGTCCTCATCTTTTGCACAGTCAGTATGCAGCAGAGAAAAGGAAACATCAATAAGCAGCTATTTTAAAGTAAAGATGAAATAATAGCAGAACACATGGTAGGAAGTCACAGCAGAAAACATCCTTCAAGGCTCCTGAGATTCCATGAATAAAAGCATGGGAACACATGGCTAACGTATTACATATGATTTGCATGTGCTTGTCTTCCACAAGTGCTCTTTCCAGCCAGCAGAACACAGAACCAGGACAAAAATCATGGACTTTAACCTTGGGTTCAATTTGCAGCCTGCTGACTTATCTGTGGGCTTTTATTACTCATTGGTGTGGTGTTCACAGCCACAGGAGATGTTAATCCTTGTGTTTTAACTACACATTACAACACACCATGTTCTATATTCTATAATTAGTTCATAAATGAATAAAATAAATAATTGTCCAAATATTCAGTGTAAATAGATATAACCATTCTTTCATTCTAATCAGAAGGATTATTCTCTCCTACTGAAAAATACAGAAACACTGCATACTGTTAAAAATTCATGGATATTAGAAAATGACAAACACATACTGTATATTAAACCAAACAACTTTATTTAAAGAAATGCTGTTCATAAGGGACATTGTCATAAAAAACAATCGAATGAATAAACTTTAGAATATGTAGTCCCTACTATGATCCTACTGTCTCTTAATGTTATCAGGGGCAATCTGGTAACCAGTAAAATGCTGTCTGTGGCAGGGTTTCTACCCTGGCTTAATAGTTACAGTGGTGCAAATTTGGCAAGTGAGCACATATCACCCCTCTTTCTTCTTTCATTTTTTTTTCTTTCTTGTCGAATGATGCCAAGTATTTCTTTTGATTTTGCCTTGCCTTTATATCTATTTCTTTTTCTCCATCCCTGCCCAGCTGCTGATTGAAATCTCTTAGAGGTGTTTTATCACACAGTAATAATTGGTAAATGTAGCTATTAGATTGCTAATGTCCTACATCAGAATCCCCTCCTTCAAAGACTATAGTAATGATCTCACACCTATCTAATGCCTGCTTAATAGACTCACTAATGGGCCATTTTTCCCCAGTGGTTTATGAACCCTCTTGATGGCTCTTGGTGGGATTCCCAGTGTTTACTGCCATGTCCTCATTCACGGACTACAGTTCTCAGCAGTTTCTAAAGCTTCCACCTCTCCGCCTTACTGCAAAGAAAATAATCTGCTGAAGCCTCCTGTGTCCTTAATTAATTATTTCCTCTCTGTTGCATACTCTGGCTCAGTGCCCATATACACCAGGAATGCTCCCCCTAAGCAGCAGGTTCCTATTCCTTCCATGACAAAGGGTCCAGACAAGTGATTTAGTGCTGGGAGGTGATGGGTTCTAACTTTAAACTTCATTGGGCATAAAAAAAAAACATAAAGCACACGTTAATTCAATAAATATGACTCCCTACAAGAAAATGTTTTCTTAGAACCATAATAATGAATTGTGTATTGTAATTTTCTATGAAACCAAAGTATACTTTGTTAATAGATTATTGAAAGCAGAATAAACTGCAGATCACAAACAGAGTTTACATTCACTAAATTTTGGAGGAGTGATATTTGTGCACCAAAAATTAAGCAATCATTGCTTGGCATACCTGCCACCAATAAAAAAACAACCTGAAATTTTAAAACAACTGGAATGAGTTATACCAGAAATATTTATTAGGGATATAGATGGATTGGGGCATGACTGGAACAGGTCTGTGATTCGGGGGGGTGCACTGGATGCTTGGTCAATTAAGTTTCATTTTCCATTCTCTCTTTATGAATCTTCTCCATCTTCTTCTGGAGAAATCATGATGGTCAAATGATGGCTTATGCATACATTTCGATTTCTAACAAAACAACATAGTTGTACATCTGAGGCCCCTGAAAATATTCAGTTTGGCCCACTAACCACAGAATGACCAGGAAAGAAAATAGAGCCAACTGTTGATGCAGTATGACACCCATGCAGCTCTTTAGCCAACTCAAAAAAAGCCAAGGTTACGATTTCACTTGTACTGGGTTAACCAACCTACTGGTCAACAGAATTATTCATTAGATCTGTTAAGTATGCCCATTCTTGTGTGGCCACTTTGGAATAGTCAAATGAGACAATCCATCAGATACACCTCCTGACAATCTGCGAGTTGCTATGTAGAGACCCGAGCATGCATGCATTTTTCTACTTGATTCTATAGAATCATTAGAAAGTGACAACATCATAAAAACAAAAGTGTTTTCTTCTGAGAGTGTTAAGAAGGCAGAAAGTTAAATGGAAGATTTGTCCCCCTATCCAATCTGCATTTACCCAAATTCTACTTGCCCATTTCTTGTAGGTACCCACAAATGTTGCAGGAGTTAAGCTCATAAATATGTACAGTATATTGGGAGGACGTCTGATTTCACTGGATAGAGACCAAAACTACAAAGAGCAGAAGCAAATGCAACAATACTTATTTGGTAGCATCCATGAAAATGTACATTGTGCAGTTTGGGCATCAAACTGTTCAGTAGACCCCTAGCTTTCCTATTTAATGTGTTTTATTTAGTATATATGAGAAATGAGATGCTGTAAAATGAAAGCTTTGGGGCAACCACCAGTGTGGTGGTTTGAAGTAGAAAGACCTTGCCCACTTTCTATTAATTCATATACCTAGTGATACTGTTTCTCAGTTACCCTAGAAGCTTGCAATCTGTTTTTATCTTGTCCATGTTACCCTACAAATCCTGAACTAACAACTTTTACCACAACTGCCACATTCTGGTGGACAGTATGGTGCTTGCTGCCCTGCATATCCATGTACTATGAATATTGATCAATCCAGAGATCATGCAGGTTTGAAAATATAATTTGCCAATGAACCATGTCAGGCAGTTCACCAGCAGATGAGCTAGAGAAGAGGAACCACAGCTGTTTTGATTGAGCAACGCACACAGATAATAGGGACAATAGGAAAGTGGACCATATAAACACCTGAAGCCTTCAAATCAAGTTGTGCACTAAAGACTTGGAAAGTTGAAAATAATTTGATGCCTGACCTAAAGAGTTGACCTGATATCTTTATTTTCAAACATGTTTTATGTTCATTCTTTCTTGTTCTGGCCCAGCTGTGCTGTTCATTTAATACAATCAAATAAAAATATGGTTTAGAATATATGGGGAAAAGATGTACAAGGCATGATTTTGGAGGAATCCATATGGGGATATTTCACTACAAATAATAGGCAGTAGATTATTTAGTGTTTCCATGTGGATTGTATTTGCTGGTATTTTTGTGACTGCTCATACTGTACTTCCTATTTCGAAAAAAATAATAGTGATCATGACTTGCTATATGGTTGCCATGCTAGATTTGGACTTAAAACAAGTTCATCAGTCACAGATTTGTGGCTGGAGTGATTAGGGATTCTTTAGAGATAGCTCCAGCCATTTTTCTTTTAGGGAAGAGACATACGGGAAAATTTAGTAGCCCGTTGAATAATCGCCTCTTCTTCGGGTGAATAATCTCCCCGAAAAGCCTTCCCGCCGGCTATAATCGAAATCGCCGGTGGAATGGCACTCGGAGTGATTTGTTTTCCAAAGTCGCCCGAAGTTTCCTCGTCAGGTAACTTTGGGCGACTTCGGAAAATGAATCGCTCCGAGTGCCATCCCACTGCTGATTTACATTCTAGCCGGCAGGAAGGATTTTCCGGGAGATTAGTCACGCGAAGAGGCGATTAGTCGCCGGGTGACTAAATCTCCAGGTGCATAGTGCAGCAACTATTATATCTGAAAAACACACAACACTATGTTAAGAGGAAGTTCTAAATATTTTCTTTTAGCATCTTGTACTGTAACTGAATCATTATGCAAACTCTGCAGCCATGTTTTTGTATGATATGCCATGTCCCTAAAGGGACATTCAAGAGATGACCTAACAGGACCAAAGGATAGGGATTTGCTGTGTAAAAACTTGAAGGCATCATTACTATTATAAGGCAGCTGAAACTGTAGGTCAGTATAACAAGTTCCTTATATAAAATTAAACATTTCTAGATATATAACTGTCCCCTGTCCCACCATCCTCTCTCCCCCCTTGCGCATTGACTGGTATTTACATCCTCCTTTTGCTCAACACATCTTACCTTACTGTTACTGTCTGCTTCTTCCATCCTAATATTCTTCCTCTTCCCTACCATATTCTTCCCTTCTTAGGCCACCATCTGTCTTTGCCACCACATTCCCATAATATTTTCCTTAGCTCTGTCACCTCATCCAACCTCATCCAAAAATTGATTTTTTGAAATGCTTTATCCCCCTACAGTTTGGAAACCTCTGACATGCTGACAACATGAACCCAATGTTTTGGAGAAATGTTTTGTTATAAAAATATTTTTAGGTTATATCAGTTTTTCCATTGTACATGTATTTGAGGTCTAGAGGCCTGCTGCATTTTTATTAGCCCAAACATGCCTGACCAGTACACTCAAAATCATCCTCTGTTGTTAAATTACAGTTACCTGAAAAGAGCTTGTCATGTAATTCTAACCTGAAAACACAGCGATGCAATTACATTTTCAACAGAAAACCTTTTCTGTAAGTGTGGGTGTATCTGGCACTGCCTGATATCTGATAACTCAGTTTTTCACTCTATGATCCCTGTGCCTGTGTGGCACACCTGAAAGAGCTAGGACTGGTTTATCACCTCTTGCATAAAGAAAAAAATCTGGAGACTTACGACAGACGGTATTCCCATTTATGAGAGCCAGCTGGTATGGTACTGGAAGTGTGCAATGTCAGCATTTCCTCCAGACTTGTCATGTGCTACTTGGCAGGTAAACAAATGAGAAATTCCTGGAGTCCGCTCATGATCAGAATGCATATGCAATTGAACACAGCACAGATATCAGCATTCAGAAGAGGGGAAAATTAAACTGAAAGATAATCCACACAAAGAAAAGGAAGGGCTGCCATAGATCCCTCTGAACTGCTCACTACAAAACAGACAAATTCACTGTAGACAACCCAACAATATTATTATATGTGAACAAGGCTGCAAATAATATAATTTTGCTCATGCATTATTTTGCCAGGTACATTTACTGTATTGCAGTGAAGCTATAAGGCTGTTTTTTCATCCATACCTTTGATCAGAAGCAACTATTATCGAGTGGTTAGATGAAGGAGCACATAAGAAGTGATTTGCATGGCTTAGAATACAGTTCCTTTAGTGTTATTCTCTCTTTTTCTGGTTTGGTGACACAGTGATCTGTATTGTATGAGTGTTTGATCTCCCACACACTGAGCTGGAAAATACTCATGCAGAATCACCCTGTGTACTTTTACCTTCACAACTATGTTACACATGGCAGTTACACTGGCACAGAAAGTGCCAATACTTCCTGGACCATCCTGTCTATGAAAGTAGTGACACAAATGATAAGGGTTACTGCGCGCACAGGGTGGAATTTGGCATTCATGTCACTGCTTACATACATGGAAAGGTTTATGGTGGTGTTGGTGTCCTCTCTGCCAACATTGTTTCCACCAGCTGAAAAAAATATCATGTGTGTGACACATCCCTTTGGACAATGGCATGAGGATGGCCTAGACCGATTCGGCAGCTTATCGGCCCATGTTTGGGGGCTCCCCCCAAAAATCGGCCTGATATCGATTGGTCAAGTTTTTTTTCTACGATCCAGGACCACATCAGCTAGTTGATGCAGTCCTGCGACCTGTCAGCGCCTATTTGTAGCATTGTAATCCGAACGGGGCAAAACTTTCGGATTCACCCAATATCGCCCAGCTGTAAGTGGGCATATCGGGCTAAGATCCGATCAAAATTTGTTAAAATTATTTCCTTTTTCTCTGTATTAAACATTACCTGGTACTTGATCCAGACTAATATTATCCTTAATCCTTATTGGGAGCAATACCAGCCTGCTTGGTTATTTAAATATTTACATGATTTTGTGGTATGACGATCCAAATTACAAGCATTCTTGATAACAGGTCCCATTCCTGTACAAGAATTACCAGAAGTATCAGAATTAGGTCTCTAAAGATCTTGACAAAAGTCTTGATAAAAGGCCTTACTTAAAATTGAAATATCAAGTAGTAAATAAACATTTTTACATTATCTTTTTAAAACACCCAATTATATGAACTCATTTACCCACCACCCAGACAACTGGAAAACATTCTGCTGCTTCTTCAGTTTCTGTATTACAAATTTCAGTAAATACCCACTTGGTTATTTTTTACAGCCTTAAGGGATTTAAAATATTGTAAATTGGCACTCCCTGGGTATAGCTAAATGATGCACAAACCAGGAACATCAAGACAAACCTGAAAATCCTGGCTCTTGATTGCAGTCCAAGAAATTATTTCCTTTGGCATTGTTCAACACCTACTCTTGTCATCCAGGGATAGCAACTAAATATATCTTTTATCTACATCCGACATAAAGAAGAACATAGCCAAGAGCTTACCATTCTGGCGAGCTGCTGGCACAAAGAAAATTGTCACTGGATAGGGTGAAAAGAAAGCTCTTGAAACTGTTAGTGTGTTTACAATGTTAGAAGTGAGATCTCCTATATGAAGCTAAAATTGAAAGATTGAAGTTGCGCCAGCATTGACTTCGCTGTACTTTGCCGCACTTCGTCAGGTGTAGATTTGCCAGGGCTGCGCAAATTCACGAAGATCCGAAGCTGCGCACAAGTTACCAATTGTTTGTGAATTTGCGCTAGCGATGTTATGATCAGCGGTTCGAAATTACGATAGCGATCGGAAATTTGCATACGGCGTGCAGTTAAAGTACAATTGCCATATATGCAGCAGAAAACACATTACACTACACAAGGCCAGGGAACCTTAATGAATGTATTCTACTGCCCTACACATGTGCCCACAATAAAGTTTAGGTGCCATATGTTATCAAATGTAGAGGGCAAGGAGGGTACCCTAAAAAAAAATGTACAATTTTTTTCAGCCTATCACTCTTAAAAAAGTAAAAAAGCCAGTGGTTTTTGGGACTTAGAAAAAATTTCAACTTTTTTTGGAGCAATCCCTATCTACTCTATTGCACTTCACCTGGTCTGAGGTGGCGAAGTAAAGTCTAGCGCAAGAGGTAACGTTCATGAAAATCCGCAACTTGAACGTGAATTAGCGTAGTTACATCCCTTCGCCAGAGTGCAACTTCGCCTGGCGTAAGGGTGCAAAGTAGTGCTAGAGTAGGTCCACTTCGCTAGTGAATTTATGCCAGCACCCGTTAGTAAATCAGCGAAGTGGCAAAATGACATCACGCTGGCGAATTTTCGCTAGCGTTAGCCACTTCGCCCTTTAGTAAATTTGCCGCTATATATCAAGCTATGTAAAATTTGTCATGCTGTAAAACTGGTGTAATTTTGTGCAAAGAAATGGCTTATTTATAAAACTGTGTATTTTTCCTTAGGGGTTGTAAATTAACTTTAATAACATAACAAAGATAATGATATTCTGAGACAATTTGCAGTTGGTCTTCATTTTTTATTTTTGCGTTATTAAGCTTTCTGTTCAGCAGCTCTGCAGTTTGGAGTTACAGACGATATCTGGTTGCTAGGGTTTTGTTTACCTTATAACCAGACAGTGGATTGAATGTGAGATTGGCCTAGGAATGGGAAGGGAAACTGATTAGAAGGAAAAGCAATAAAAAATAACAATAATAACAAAAATGTTATCTCGCAGAGCAATTGTTTTTTTCTTTTTTGGTCAGTGACCTCCATTTGAAAGCGAGAGAGATGTAGAAGAGGAAGGCAAATAACTGAAAATCTAAGGAAGACCAATGGTAAAGTTGCTAGGAATAGGGCGTTCTAAAACATAGTAAAAGTCACAGTCAGTTAATCCTTTATTTTACACCACCTCTGGCATGGTGTAATTCATTGAAGTCAATAGAAAATATTCAGGCACCAAGAAAATGATGTCATGAGAAGTGTCAAGTGTTTTCTACACAACATTTTCAAAGAGGCCCCCTACAGTTTACACAATGGGGCTTATGTATAAAATTTGCAAAGTGCAGAATGGTCCATATTTGCCCTGTGCATGGTTATATTTATAAAGCTGGATTGATTTAATGTACAAACAGAATTGCAAAATTTTATTCACTCTGCGAATGTCCATACAAGCTTTTTAAATATGGCATAATCGCAAATTGCGGTGGCGGAGAAAATATTTTCGGAAAACAGTTTTGCAAATTGAGAATTTAATTTACTGTCACAGCTATTGTGAACAACAACATCGCACAACAACATCGCACAGTGGCTGCACTCACGCAAACGCCCTTCTCATTGCAAGCCATTTGCAAATATTTGTGCACAAAGCAAATTCGCAAAAAAGTGCAATATTTCAGCGTTCAGGAAAAAAACATTTGCAATACAACCATTTGCGAATAAATATGCGCTGTCCAAACTTTATAAATGACCCCCAATATGTTTACAGAAATCAAATCAATATGCAACTAGTTCAAAATATGGAAATATGCCACAAATTCACCTTTTACTACTGAAATCTCGGACAACTCTGTTAACTTTTTGGATGTACAAATGCTTAAGAAAAACAGAAAGCTTTGCACAAATATCCACAGGCCTGCTGATTTCCATCATCCAAAAATAAAAAAAAATGGAATCCCTAAAGGGCAATATTTAAGAGCTAGAAGATTCTGTACTAATGAAGAATCATATGATCAGGCAGCAAAATGGCTAAAAGAGAGATTCAAATAAAAAGGTTACAATAGCAAAAGGAAAGATTCAAGCAGTAGCCAGATAAGTCAAATCAATTCCTAGAGAATGTCTGCTGCAAGGTAATAAAAAGAGAATCACTCTGTATCCCTTTTGTGTCGAAGTTTGATCGTAAAAGTAAAAGTGATTAAAAGATACTGGCTGGTGTTATAAAGTAATAAAACATAAGGGAAACTATTCACAGAATTACCACTCCTTACATACAAGAGAGGGACAAGTCATGTGCTTCAGACTTAACTAAGCAAAAATAGAAAATAAATTTTTCACTCATCCACATAGTGGCAAAAGCACCCCTGTAAACCCCTGTAAACCTGTATGTTATGTGTGAAACTACACATATAGGGGGGTTAATTATCAAAATCTGATTTTTTCTGATTTTTTTAAATAAAAAAGTCCGACCAAACTGGAATCCGCCATTGTACCTTATTTATTATTAAAAAAAAGGCCAAATTCAATAAAATCAAGCGAAAACCCGAATCGTATGATTTTTTTGGAGTTATTTTCCCGAATCATATGGTTTTACAAAAAGTCCAAAATAGTCAGATTTTTGGGATAATTTCAGCGCAGACCACAGAAACTTCCAAATAGGATAGGGACCTCTCCCATTGACTTATATACAACCTTGGCAGGTCTGAGATGCCGGATTTTCAGATTCAGACATTTTGCAGAATCAGGCTTTGATAAATCCCAAAATTTTTGAGGTTTTTTTCCACTATGGCACAGGGAGCAGATGCAAAAAGTAAATGTAGGTGCAGAGCACACTGTTAACTCACGTATAGATCAGACAAAGGTTTGTAGATAAAAAATGGATACTTTATTTATACAATCATCTCTTGCCTGACGCATTTCGTGTCACTAGGACACTTAATCTTAGGCTTGATTAAGTGTCCTAGAGACACGAAACTTCAGCTTAACTTACTCCAGCCGATGTGGCCAAGCAAATCACCTAGTTTCATTGTTAGCAATAAGCCCTTAAAGGAACAGTAACACCAAAAAATGTAAGTGTTTTAAAGTAATAAAAATATCATGTAGTGTTGCCCTGCACTGGTAAATCTGATCTATTTACTTCAGAAACACTACAATAGTTCATATAAACAAGCTGCTGTGGAGCAATGGCGGAAATTGAAAAACGGCTATATGGCACAGGTTAACTAATGGATAACAGATAACACCATTAGACAGACAGAGCTTATCTGCTATCTGCTGTGTAACTTGAGCCTTTTCTCCTTTGAATGGCTGCCCCCGTTGCTACACAGCAGCTTATTTATATAAACAATAGTAGTGTTTCTGAAGCAAACACATCAGTTTTACCAGTGCAGGGCAACAATGCATTATATTTTCATTACTTTAAAACACTTTTATTTTTTGATGTTACTGTTCCTTTAAGTGTTTATATTTTTATTTGTTCCATGGCAACTAGAGCTCTTCCAATCTGATGCTAGGGCCACGTAGGTTATCCAGTTTGGCCTTTCTTTTGTAACAAGCTATAGGTAGGCTCTAGCACCAGATGTTTCAACTGCTCAATGGAGAGTTGAGTTGAGGCCCTGCTACCTGACTGCATGAGTGGCTAAGCCATCATTGAGGGTAAGGTGTATGCATAGCACTGACAATAGTTTAGCACTGGGCATAATGATAATGCATTTATAGAGTAACACTGGATGTTTCATATACTAAGGTGATTGCATGCCTCTGAGCATTTTAAAAATAGAAACAGGGACAATAAGATCCATCATACACAGCAAAACATTTTGCTCCCACATTATGTCCATGCACCTACATATCACACCCATTTTATACACCCCAGATGTGCCAATATAATAACTAAATGGATAACAGACATGGCTGTATGAACACTGCAGAGAAAGCCAATGAGCATTCTTGTAACCCCAGACAAGCCAGTAAAATCAATTCCAGATATGTCAGTATAACCACTGTAGTAAAAGATTCAATGTATTTCTCACTTACAGTTGCACAAGCAAAATACCAACGCCAAATTCCTTCTTTTCAAATTTCCATTCTGCTTGGTTCTCTCTCTGCTGCCCTCTGACTTACTTAAACTCCTGTAAAAAATCCAAGATGACTGTGCATCTCATAGTGGACTGCACAGCCATATTGGACTTTTTCCCAGGAAGAAAAGATGAGGAGCTAGCCAACGCGGGACATTTTTATTAGAATCCCGGACAGATGGATGTGCACTGAAAATCTTGCCTGTCCTGCGAAATGTGGGACAGTTGGGAATAGGGTTGCCCACAAACCCAACCCCTAATTTACACATTATTCAGAAGCGCAAGTTAGGAAGGCATAGGTGTACCTCCTCCACCCCACCTATCTGATAACTTACACATCATTCAGTAGCACAAGCAACACAAGCACAGAAAGGAAATAAATTATCCTTGCAGATTGTGCCCTGGCTGGAATCAAACCTAGAACCCCAAACTGCCCAATTTTCAGTAATATTAGAATATTAAAACATTTGCCAACATAAGTCATTATATTTATGCAGTCTACCCTTTTCCTTTGGAGCCCTTAGGCAGGCTTAGGTTCATTAAAAAATCCCTTAGGGCAGGGGTCCCCAACCTTTTTTACCTGTGAGCCACATTCAAATGTAAAAAGAGTTGTGGAGCAACACAAGCATGAAAAAGTCCCCTGGGGTGCCAAATAATGGCTGTGATTGGCCATTTGGTAACCCCTATATGGACTGGCAGCCTACAAGAGGCTCTACTTGACGCTATACTTAGTTTTTATGCAATTAAAATGTGCTTCCAAGCCTGGAATTCAAAAATAAACACCTGATTTAAGGACACTGAGAGCAACATCCAAGGGGTTGGATAGCAACATGTTGCTCACGAGCTACTGGTTTGCGGAACACTGACTTAGAGGATCAGATATGACCAGCAGGGCTCTAGTTGGACAGCCCTATACTTGTAAATGTGTAAGGAAGTGCCAACATGTGTATATTATTCCACCCCTACCAAAAACTTGAAGTTGAATCTGCCATAAACAATCCCATATATGTAAAGCTCTCTGATTAATACAGATTTTGTTATGCGCTTATTCAGTTGCAAATGTAAACTTCCGACAGTAGGATCTGAATATGATATTGAGTCTTATTTTAACTGATATCTCGCACTGTCTGTCAGATCCATTTGGTCTTTTTTATAGCTCTGTGCCACCATTCACCCACATATGTTCCTGAATGGCAACAGTCACTGATCAACAAAGAGACAAAAAACAGATTTTTAAAAATCATGCTGTTCAGACAAAAATCTATTTACAAGGGCAGATATAGATACACTTTTGCACATCTGATCCTGAACTTTAAAAAAAATGTGCAATGTATATTTTAATTAGCACTAATATATCTACTTTGTAGCAATTAAAACAAGTCTGATTATTTATTATTAAGCATACCATGGGCTTCAAAGCTGAATGTCAAATTTAATCTTATTCCCATCTGGAAAAGGTTGAGAATCGTGGGGTTAGGGCATCATTCACTATTGTGCAATTTAAACATTTGAAGAGCAACCTTTATTTAGGTATTAGCGAGAGTTTGCAAGTCATCTGGTCCACAGCTGGTCAAATTTGTTGCACCAGTGGCAACTCTTGCTTTTTCTCCACTTCAGTAAATGTTATATATTTCTTGTAGCCTGAAAACACCTGCCAATGTTCCTACTAACTTGTTATGATACTACTGCACACAGAATACTATGGAGCACACAGACAGGTTAATTTAACAAAAAAGGAACATGCGCAAAATGCAAAATACGTTGTGTGGAATTTATACTTTCTTTTTTTCTAATATAATTGAATGTTTGACCTCAGAATATAATTGATGTTGGACCTACAGTGGAAAGAGTTTCATATCAGGCAGTGCTGCATACATCACTGTATTCCCCTGGGGTGCTACCTGCTTGAAAGTTATTCCGGACACGCAAGCTGGAGGGTGCAAGGTTTAGGTAAATACACTTTGCAATTTCTGCCAGATTTTTAATAACATATATTTCAACAAAGATTGTATTAAATGCCATGCATGCCCTCACATATAATAAAAAGCACCAAGGAGCAGAAACCCACAGCAATCAATAAGATGTTCACTTTTAAACAGGTGAGCAGGAAATTCTATCTACTGATAAGAGGTGCAGCAAACATTACACTTTATAATACATAACCCCCTAAGTGTTTTAACATGGGGCTCAGCTTTCCTAACCACCTCCCCACCATTTAATGAAGACATAATAAGCTGCTGGGCAGGAGGGAGAGAGCCTGGAAGAGATTGATCATGGCCAAATTAACAGCAGGTCCGGACTGAGAATTAAAATAGGCCCTGGCATTTCAGGTACACACAGAGGCCCAATCAGCCCACATTAAAGGGCCCTAACAGCCCCTACCAGCCCACTAAATACTGACTTTCTATGGGACCTTATAGCAGCCCCTCTGGCATTTGCCAGAACCCACAGATTGCCAGTCCGAGCCTGATTAACAGGCCCTGCTGCAGCAGAAGGGCCCTGATTGTACTAAAATGCTTGTGTGCCATAAGCACCACTGCCCTCAAATCCATTTCCACATTTTTCTTGGGCACGTAATAAGGCACCTCCCACTTTTATGTGCAAAATAGAAACAAACAAAATTTCCAGGTTGTTCCAATGCAAGAATTTGACTTCATCCGTGCTTTAATGTAATCAATGGTAGGACAGATTTTAGTTTTGACTTGCCACATACTGGATTATAATCTTCAAAATGTTAGCAATGTTAGTGTTTTAAGTAATTTTCTAGGTGAAATTACTAAATTAGCCACTTGCATTGCTACAGAATTCTTATTGCATACAAGTTGACTGTAATGAGAACCAGCTTATAACAATACTTAGCATTTATACATATGTCCTTGGCCTGTTGGCAGGGCTGCCTGTAGGGGGGAACAGTTGTTCAGAGCCCAGTGTTTTTTTGTGTCTTAAGGTGGCCATACACGGATAGATCCGCTCGTTTGGCGATGTCGCCAAACGAGCAGATCTCCCTCCGATATGCCCACCTTGATGTGGGCAATATCGGGCTGATCCGATCGTGGGCCCTAGGGCCCAACGATCGGATCCTTCACGTTCGCAAACGGGCGGTCGGATCGCGGGACCACATCAACGAACAGATGCGGCCGCGATCCGATGGGATTTTTAACCCCATCCGATCGAGATCTGGCCGACTTTCGGCCAGATCTCGATCGGGGAAGCCCGTCGGGGGCCCCCATACACGGGCCAATAAGCTGCCGACTCGGTCTGTCGGCAGCTTTTATCGGCCCGTGTATGGCCACCTTTAGGGGGCCCCCAGCCATGCTGCACTTATTTGTTCAGACAGGCCCCCCTGCTGTCAGAGAGCTGCAGACTACGGAGGGAGGGTGGGAGCTCACACGCCAGCATCATCTTCACTCTAGCAGCTTTTCTTTACTGCCAATTGGTCACTGGTTCAGGAAAGCTGCATGGGGATTGGATGGGCTGGAGGGGAAGTTCAAACTAACTTGGCCAATAGTGGATTTTTTTTATTCTGACCAATTGATTAAAACAAATAACTTTTATTTGTACATTAGAAATGCAGGCAAATCCTAAAATGAAGTGCAATATGGGTTAGAGTAGGTACCTGCTTATAAAAAAAAAAGTCTTAAAGGCTTTGTAATCCTTTTGGCAAAAGTGTTTTTACTGTTTTAGTGCTCGTGTCTGTGTGGACTTTTTACTGTGGGGTTGGAAGGGGCTGGGGTGGAGCCCAAGGGGCCCAGAAAGTGTTGTTTTACAGGGCCACTTGATTTCTGATGGAGGCCCTGCCTGCTGGAATTGTTAATCATATTAAATCATATTTAAAATTGCTTGTGATTCTATTTTGCAGCAACTGACTCGTACATCATGCAAAGCTTTGTGGCATTTATCACCAGGGATATATTTGTTATTGTGAGCAGAAATGCATTCACAGATCAAACAAACTTTAGATTAAACTTTAAATCTAAGATTTAAATCTTAAAAATAGGTTATGCTATGTCCAATGCCTATGTTTGCTTTCTGCTTACCATAACAAATGTATGTGATGCTTACGCTGGCATCTTGACAGTGTGGAATGCCACCTTGATGCATTTCACATCAAATAAGGGTCAGAATAAACATATACTCAAGCCTTTAGGGCAGGGCTGTGCTTTTAAAGGATTTGTTCTGTTATACAGTTTTTTGAAACCCCAAAAATGATTCAAGTATAATCCATGAAATCTTAGGCCAAATTAATTCCCAACATTTCTGTTTGATTTTTGGTCTGCACTTCAGCCAAAGGCCTGTGGTTCTAAATGGCTGGCTGCTGCTCAGTGTTGCATGTGGGTTACATTGCATGTATAAATCTTGCTTTGTACAATGAGTATGGAGATAAACTGTAATGATTGGGTTTAAAGTTCAGATTGCAATATCAGGGTCACAGTTATACATTGGGGTTATAATATATTTGCCACAACATGTGGCCTTTTAAATATTTATTTTCTTTAGACCCCAGAATTCTTTGGTTGATTTGAATACATATTCAACACTGTTACACTGAAAATAAATTTAAAATCCTGTTCCTACTTCCCACTGAAACCAAGCGGAAATGCTGTATCTGTAGCAGATACTGGAATTGACACGTTCACCACTTAAAAAAACGATTGCTGTGCAGTTTCTGGGTGGTGCCCCCCTGTCAATGCCAGCATCTACCATTGACAAAGCATTTACCTTTACTGAATGAGAAGTAGTGACAGGAGAATGAAGGGGTTTTGAATGCAGTATTCAAAGAGCATAACAAAGGCAAAAACTGCCCCATGTGCCATAAAGTGTTCTGGAGAATTTTTATTTTTTATTTAATGATTCTTGAAGACCAGTGTTCCATCAAATATGTGCAATGTGCATGACACTTATCTGCTGTGTGCTGTTTCTAAGAATTCTGTGAGAGAGGTAGTGAAGAGTCCATGCAATATTATGTATTATTCAACTATATGTGCATACATCATTATCTGTGCAGTCCATAATTTGTTTTTCGTGCTGGTGCTATAACTTCTGTGCATGTTCTCAAGCGATCATCTTAGTAACCTTATAAACTGGAGAAATGCACATTCTAATGTATTGTTGCCTCTGACTGACAACTTGGTAATCAAGTATCATCCAATTTCCATGCAACTCTATAACAAATAAATGGGAATGTGATGTCTCATTGCAAGTGAGTGAATCTGAATGAAGCTGTATGTTTTATGAGCTCATACACAAATGCAGTCAGATTGCATGCCATGCATAGTTAGTGTGCCACAAACAGTGCCATGATCTGAAAAATGTAACCAGCCCATTATAAAGATAAAAAGGCAGTTGTACATGACACTAAGGGAAATTGCTACTAATAAACGTATAGTTCATGAATCAGTTATCATGCCTAGATATCTAAACAAATGCAATTAAAATCAATGTGCAATTTTACAATCGCATTTTGTTAACTGAAAATTAAATTTTTGCATTAAGCAGGTAAATTTAAATCTGGACAGTGAGATCAGAAAGAATAGCTGTGCCTCCTATGGAGTTTTTTTTTAGCACAGCTGATGCAAATGTATCCTTTTCTGGGGCCTATGTACCCTGTTGCCCCAGGTGTCAATTCTCCATATAGACAGCAGCTTTGGCGCTGAATCTTCGCTTTAAACCCACCAAGCAAATACTTGTCAGGGAGGACAAGCCTGGCGTATTGGGCTTATGGCAAGGTGCAAAGGAATGTGCAACACTGTGCGCAAATCAGCCCCTTTATTCTTGCAATACCAGTGTGCCAGGCTGGAATGCATTCAATATTTGCAGCCAGGTCCTGCCCTGTCTGCCAACACACCCAATGCCATCAGCTATAGACAACAATGCTTACTTATTTCCCACCCCTCACACACATATATATCTATATAATACATATATATATAGACACAACGCTATACACATTTACTTCAATACGCATGTAGCCTCAGTAATATCAGCAATATACACCTAGTCCGATATAGTACATTCAATGTTCCTGCCAGGACCAAGATCTGCAAGTGGGACAGTACACAGATTTATGTTAGCCAGTCCTTTTTAGCCATAGTCGTTTCATTTATTTCTAACAATAGAAGGTTGGCTGGCAGGTAAAAGTCGTGGTCACTCTGCTGTGTGTTTTGTACCTGTGAGAGCTTGGCGTGTGCATTGAGTGGGGGCGCAGGCTGAAGTGCATTGCGCTTGCATTGGTATTGCGCTGCTGTCATTGAATGGAAGTGTGCCAAAACCGCTCCGCTGCAGGAGGAATCTATAGTGCATAGTCCCAGTAGTACAGGTTCTCAGTACTTGCCCCGCGCTGACATTACTCTCTCTGGTGCGCACGATCTGCGATCTATTCGACTTTCCCCTGGCTGGAGCAACTCCAGCTACGTGTTTCATTACTAGCTGCTCGTGGGGCCCTATTAGCACCCAGCCCGCAGCCAAACCATTCCCTGGACGCTTCTCTGTCCTACAAAATAATCTAACCCATGTTACCATTTACTGCATATTCATCTCTTCTTTGTGCTCCATTTAGATGATCCGCATTCTTCATTGCTTCCAATATGTGTGAGTTTTTTAGTTGTAATTACAAAGGTGTGACTTTTATGTTACATATTTATTTATACACACATGATATATATATATATATATATATATATATATATATATATATATATATATATACATACATACACACACACACACACACACACACACACACATATATATATATATATATATATATATATATATATATATATATATATATGCAAATGCGAGTGTACCATACAGAACGTTTCCAATAATCTCTATATTAAAATACTTTTAACATATAAATAAATATTGCACTGAACGTGTGCCGAAACCTGGTATGGTGTTATTACAGTCAAAATACTAAATTTGTGCGTATGCATATATGTGTATATATAGTTATAGATACAGTTTTATATATATATATTGTTTTAATGTCTTATGAGTACTATAAAATGAGTAAATATTTCTGTAATTTTAATATATATATATATATATATATATATATATATATATATATATATATATATATATATATATATATATAGACACAGAATCATATTTCAACAATAACTCTTTTATACAGGTGGATTAAATACAATAATCTCGTATGCAACACGCCATCAGGATCTTATTAAGAAAAGGAGGCAAATATGTGCACATGCAGATATGGAAATATAAAGAATTTATATTATAGATAGATAGATAGATAGATAGATAGATAGATAGATAGATAGATAGATAGATAGATAATCTGTGTGTACTTTGGGAATAGTTAAATGTTGCAGAAGGTGAAGCAGGACAGTAGAAAGCGACAAGGAATTATTGCAGAAAGGCAAGTAAATTTGGGGTGATCCTGGGTCCCCTGCTCCAGACCTAGGCTACAGCTACGTGTCCAAACTTAATGAGAACCCTTACATTATTGTACAGTAGCAAGCAACACTGCAAATCCTCTGCAAGCTACATTCTACATTCCTAGCAGTCTCCAACGCCCCCAAATATCCTGCAGCCCCCCTACAGTGCTGAACTTCAAGTACACTCAACAATCTAAAGCCACAATATCATGCCCCTGCGTGAAACCCTACATTTTTCCGCTAGGAATGTCGCTCAAACCAAATATACTCAGGACATTTCCACAGCAATATTTTTTCATATATTCCTTGCGCTCGCCGTGCCGACCCTCTTATACAAAGAACGCACGTGTGTCAGGCAAGTTCTATACTTTTAACAAACGCAGTTTCCATTGCTCCTAAATCTGTCAGAACGAATGAACACTTGTCTGGCCGTGTACCCCTCTTTAAAAACGAATAAATATTGAGCACAGTGTGCAGGTCGTCCCTGGAACGAATTTAAAGAGAACAGAATGGACCATGTTGGTGAAACGAATATGTGAATGTCCCAAGTACGAGACACTTGACTATACATCCGTCCCATTGAACGATGTCGTCTCTTTCGGTCTGTCTATTGATCCATCGATCTTGCTATCGACTTGTCTCCCAGGAAGCACACGTTTCTATAGCAGAGCAGCGTGTGTTGTTTCCAACCTGATGAGGTGTGTGTGCAGTGTGTTCATGTTTGTGTAGGCTCCCAGCCTATCCAATCACTGTACCCTAAATGCAATGCTATGTGAAGGTGAAACCTGTGAGAAATACACAGATAGGAACTGATGGGCAGGTGACTATATAACACTATTAAGACGCCAAGGTAGCTTGGTACATGCCAATCATACCCACTGGGATGCTTAAATATATGTAATATTTTCTCCCTGTGTGATCCAGATCAGTTAAGGACACTCTCTGGGGCTGTTCTTTAAAAAGCAGGATAGGATAATGAGGCAAAATCACTGTGTTCCCTAGCAATCTCCTTACTGATTGAAAGTGGGGGATCTGTTTGCGTATCCCTGGCACAAAATTGAACCTGTCCCTTCCTGATAAGGAACATGTACATGGCATATCCCTGACATCCCAAGCCTGGCTCCAATCCTTAGTACAGAGGTGCAAAGTATTGGTGCCTGCTCTCTAGAAGACAGAGAGTGTGAGGGGCCAGAGGAGACGGTCTGGAAAAAGGAAGGAGGGAGAGACAGGTGAGTGAAGTAAGGAGGTCAGGTCACATTTAGTTAGTTGTATATTGGACTTCCAATCCACAGGCTTATATTTCCAATGAATTCAACGCAGGAAGCAAGCACAGCATGCATGGCACTTTTACATTTAAAAAACATGTTATGCTTTATAGTACATCATCTATATATCTGATTACATATGATATAACCTATTTCTTATATATATATATATATATATATATATATATATATATATATATATATATATATAAGAAATAGGTTATATCATATATATATATATACACACACAAACACACACACACGTATGTGTGTGTATATATATATGTGCTTTATAGTACATCATCTACATACATTATATACAATTTCTATATATCTGATTACATATGATATAACCTATTTGTTATATCCTATATATATATATATATAAACACACACACATATATACATATACACACAGAATCATATTTCAACAATAACTCTTTTATACAGGTGAATTCAATACAAACAAGAAAAGGAGGCTAATATGTGCACATGCAGATATGGAACTATAGAGAATATATATATATATATATATATATATATATATATATATATATTTCTGTCTCCTGGTATCAGTTTTTAGTATTGAGGTGGCAGAAGCAGAAATAATGAGTAGTTCACCTGTAAGATCTATTGAGTAACAGAAAGGTGCAAGCGTTGCACAACATGTTTTCGGGAATGTTACGTGTATATACACACACACAGAGAAGGATGGTTTTCAATGTAGTTGTAGGCAATTCATATAACAATGCCATGGTAGGAGGGGGTGGCGGCTGATGAACTTCTTACCTGGAAAGGTGTAGCCCCCCACCTCTTGCAAAACATAAACGGCAGGAAGCTGGTGCCCTTCTTTGTGGGTAAGACCAGGGGCCTCCACTCGCTACTTTTCATGTGTGCCAGTCACAATGGGTATACACAAGTTTGGCGCACACACACACAAGAGAACAATACAAAATGTTGTCGGATTGTCGCACACACACAGCGACATAAACACACACACACTACACTGTACAGCCGACAGGCTCCGCTCCTTCCCCTGTGTCTGCATCAAGTTTCCGAGTCGGGATGGAGAGGCTCGGGCTCCTGATTGTGCAGGTGGCGGAGGGTGGGACCTGCTGATTATTTGTGTCCCTGGGTGCTCGGCCAAACAAAATCAGTCCCTACAATAATAGCTCGGGGTCAGTGCTGACAACTCCCCTTTGCCCCTCTCTCGGCGCATTCTGCCCCTCCCCAAATTCTATGCAGCCTCGGTTGGCACTTAGATACTTGGCGCAACTTTTCCACTGTTTGTCCACTAAGCCAAGGGGCGAGCTGATGAAAGAGTTTGCTCAAGGTTTCCTCACACCGACAAAAACATGAAACACTGACCCCAAATAAGTCAGCCGTGTTACTTCACGGGCAGGCTACAGTTGTACTCATGAAACAGGGCTTTGTCTAGAGGAGACACTTGTCAGCATTACACCAGCCCTTTGCCCTATATCCCCTCGGCCGCCATTCATTAGGGTGTCCCTCCGCCGTGCCACTGAGACCCACAGTGTATATTCATTAGGGTGTCCCTCCCCGTGCCCTCACCCGGCCACTGAGCCCCACAGTGTATAAGTATAAGTACGTGTGTGACTGGTGCCATTACTTTCAGTACAGTACATATAAGACTGAGGGATGTAGGACAGGGATGGCAAAAGGTCTACATAAACTTTCTATTGTTTTCCCATCCACTTCTCCCAGACCCCACTGCTAAGCAAGTGAAGCCAAAATCAGTTATGCGCCCCTCCCTGAGATGTAGTGGCAGCTGGCCTTGTCACCCCCAAATCATATATTCTGCACCCCTTTCCTTTTCTCTTCCCCAGTTGCTTTGAGTTTCGCCCTTCCCCCAGCCCTGTTCGTGTGCCTCCCTCAGCAGGACTATTCCTGTGCCCCCTCTGTGCTATTCCTGTGCCCCCTCTGTGCTATTCCTGTGCCCCCTATGCCCTATTCCTGTGCCCCAGCCCATTCCTGTAGCCTCAAGTTCCATTCCTGTGCACTGTTCCCCCATCCCCACTCATTTGTTCCTCTCCCCTATCCCCTCTCCTCCCCTGTCCCTGTTTCTCCCCCAGCCCCTCTCCTCTCCTCCCCTGTCCCTCTCTCCCCCCTCTCCTCTCCCCTCTGAATCTCATTGATCCAGGCGCTGGTAATTAGCCCTTCCCGTCGTGCCTGTGTAATGAAGCACATGCGCACTGAATTAATCAGCCATTTTTTGCAGGAAACTAATTAGCAGAATAAAGATCCAAAGACTTTTTTTCTTGGCGACCATCAGATGTGAGTGCGGGCTCCTGGTGTCCGGAGCTTCTCCCCGCTGCCTGTGTGCCCGGGTTGCCCTCCGGAGCCCGCTGCCCGCCTTTCACCGCTTCGGGGCTGAACCCGAGCGGCTTCATGGGACCCCGAGCCGAGCCGGAGCGGACTAACCCAAGCCGAGCCGAGCGGCGCTGTGCCGAAGCGCGCCGAGGACGCAGCGCCCGAGAGCCCTCAGCCCGAGCCCATGTAAGTGACAACTTTGCCTGCCTACAATCCCAAGTGGGGTTCCCCCGGGACCCCCCTCAAAACTTGGGGACACAGAAGGGGTACTGACCTGTTATGGTCCGGATTCGGTGTGACAGGGCGATTTGAATATGTCCGAGGGACTAAAGGTGTACAGCTGCTGTACAGTAGAGATCCATGCAGGAGACTGCTGTGTGACACTCTGTATATGTGTGTCGGCTGCAGCTTCTTCTCCAGTCAATCGTGCTACTACTACACACAGACCTACTCTCCTGGATAGCTGCGTGTGTGCGAAGCGAGAGAGATTTATATATATTTATAGAGAGACAGAAAGAGCTTATTGTAGCCCGGCCGCCCTACATTGTGCACTCAGTCCATGTGGCTCTTAGGGTTATTCCTGGATGGCTTGTCATCTGCTGCGCTCAGTTCTGATTGTGTCCTACGTACTTGCTGTTCTGTCATTGTCACCGTGTGTTCTGTACAATGTGGGGCGATGTGAGCACCGTTTCTTGGGCTCTGCTCCCCGCCTGATTGTCTTTTAGCACATCTTAAGCCCCAGTATATCAATTATTGTGGAATAATTACTTTTTTACTCACCTACTGTGTATGGCATGTGTACATGGACGCCGTTGGGGTTAGGCTCATCAGCTCACATGCAAAGTGTAGAGGCAGAGTAATACATTGCTTTGACACGTCAATGCAGGATCCCTGCTCCCCACATCTCTCTTAGTAAGTATATACCAGAATAGAGGGCTTTCTCTACTCAAATCTCTTGTTTTCTTGCAAAGTGTGTGTCCTCTTTTTTTTTTTTAATCATATATCATATCCCCTCATTTTTATTTTTAAATCAATTATTTGGGAGGGTGGTAGGATGGGATATAATCAACAACATACTTCCATAATCAATATCCTTATTTTTTTTTTTTAATTTCCTGTACAATGAGAGCTCTAAGGGCTATTTTCTTCTCTGTCCATGCCTGGATTTGCTTTATAGTAGAATATTTGTGGGTATGTTACTTTTTTATTTTCTCTCTCTTTTTTTTCATCCTTTCCATTTGTGTTCAGAATTACTTTGCCTATTATGTGGTGCTCAAAGATAAGCCAGCATGAATACAATTAGCACTGAGTATGTACAGGGGTATAATATGCAATCTGAGTATGAGTGTCTATTTCCCTTTCAGCCTTTCTTTTATAGCTAGGTCACTTTAGCCCATGCTGGGGTCATGGATCTAGCTAAAACTCTCTGCATAGTTGACCTCCAAAATATTTCCAGATATTTTGGCAGTTAGTTCAAGTGAGAGAATTGCAATATAGGGTGAGCAGGCATTGTTGCTGAACACCCTCACTTCTTCAGATGGGTCACTGGAATCTTTCATTTTTCAGCCACTCCATCTTGCTTTACTCTATTAATAGAAAATTGCATGCTACCTATACATTCACTGTCTTGCTATCTTTTTATTTTTCTTTGTTCCAATTCATTTTAATTTTCTAGAAAATATTTTCTGAATCTGTTTTTCTGTCTTGTATTTCATTTTTTTAAATATATTATCACTCTTCCTTTTACCATAAATCATGTAGATTTTATAAACATTTTATTTTTTTTTAAGTCAAGAATCTACAACAATGGCTGAAGGCTTTTTGTGTTTTAGTAGTTTTCAGTTGACAGGCCCATCTTCCTCCTGCTTAGTGTACAACCTGTATCTCTATGTACCCCTGCTTTATTTGGAATTATTTTCCTGGGGGCTCAGTGATTTGCCTCCTTAGGGTCACATCAAGTTCGAGACTGTGAAGGAAGGTGCGGGAATCCTGGAATGAGAGGCATAAAAGCTGTCCGACAAACGGGGTCAGCTCGTATGTTAAGAGAGGCGACAATAGCGCAAAGAATAATAGAAAGGAATACCAGCTGCTTCAGTTTTGTTATTTTGCTTTTTCATCTTTCTTGCCCCATCCACCCTCCTTTATGTTGTGTATCCCCCACCTTTTTTTTTTTTTTAATTTTTCACTGTTTCCCTTTCTCTTGTGTTACAGATTGCGACCTGCCTGTAAAGTATTTGCTCTAAAGCTTAGCTAAAACAAAACCAGCAAAAACCCTATTGAATTCAGGCAAATAAGGTTAGGTCTGCAGCTCATATTACAAAGCAGTTTTGAATATGCTGCCCATCACACCAGACCAGTTATTCCTGTTGATACAACATGAGAGGAAAAAAAGGCATTTAAATAATAATTTGTTAGCATAAGAAAATGGAAAGTATTTTCTATCTTATAACTGAATAAGCCCAACCCTTGCCCCCGATTTTTTAAATTTTGGCTTACAGATTTATTGTAATATGACTGTACAGTGAAGTGACTTAGTGATTTTTTTTCTACCTTTTTTTAAATAAAGTTGATAATCATGTATCTGTGCCTATAGTGCCCAAGGGGATACAATTTTATTACATGGGGGGAATCGACTGTGATTCTGTGGTTTTACAGTTACTTCACATGTTTGTAGTTGTAAAATCATTGCCGTGATTATGGATTTACAGATGTGGGGTGTTTCAGGAGAGGGGAGCGGTGCACACTTCTCACGTTATCAGGAACAGTGTATGGAGATGCTCCCTTGATTATTTGGGTGCATTTTTCTATATTTATGATCTGTTCTCATTGCTTTGTTGATTTTTTTTTTTTTAGTCATATCTCCACTTATTTTCTTCTTGCATGGGGAGACACTGTACAGTTTTGGCCTGTACTCTCTTTTAAGGCCTTGTGGTTTGGCCTCAGAACATACCTTTTTATGCCTTTCCTTCCACCTTCTAAACAATGCTGGCAACAAAAAAAAAAAAAATACATTTCATTTGGAGAGCTTCCTCATTTTCTTTTTTTGGAAAATGACCGCATTATATATGCCAGATCAGTGGTGTTATTGGGAATGTGACGTCCTTCAGTACAGTAAGTTGTCAAGGTGTAACCATTTTTAAATGTCCACATTCAATTTAGGCCTCAAAAGTGTCCCTCTTTTTTTTTTTAATTATTATGTAACAGAATCCATTGCTGCATTAAAAATTCAGCATTACAGGCTGACTGTAATGCTGCCTATTAGAGGCTCTGTCTGGGTCAGTATTAAGTCAAACACAAAGCTGTTGTCTTTAGATTTAAAGCACCAATAAATATTAAGTATCTGAAAATCTGCAGTGTCTGGGGCCATTTTTATGTAGTATTCTCTTTTTTCCCCAACATTGTATGTTTTTTTGCCCCTCATAAACGTAACTGTCTCTTTGTCAGAGTTCCTTTTATCATCTGAAATCTTCATCGTTCCTCTCATATTTTCAGTTTAGTGCTTTTTATTTGTTTCCTCCGATGACTTTAGTGAACATATTTACACATACTGCTGGTTTGCGTGTGCCTAACTTCAGGTTTTGTTTAGGGGGGTATTTGATTCTGTGGACAGAATGTACTGTAATTCATCCCATTAATTTCCCTCATCTGATTGTTGATTTGCTCCCTGCTTATTTTTCCTTAAATCTTTTCTTCAGAGAGGCAAAAAAAAGGAGAGAGAAAACATTGTGTAATTTTCAATTCAGCTGCAAATCGAGACTCTCTCTGCCAGTCTCCTGCTGAGAGAGACGAAAAGTGGGGATTCAGCGTTCTATTTTTGCATTTCATTTTTTATCATTATTATTTTTTTGTAAGACTTTATTTTCGAGTTACTATTTGACTTATTTCATTTGTATTTTATTTTTTTCTTCCTCCCTTTCAGTTTGTGCAGAGAGAACACAAACATTGCAAATGAAGTGTGGCCTGAATGTGACTCTCACTAGCTGGGTGAGTTAAGCATACAGTTTTGTGTTCATCGTTCTCTAAGCTCCCAGCATTCAGAGATGGCTGAAAGTGTCTCGCTGTTGACATTTTGGCTTGCTGCGAAACCCTAGGGTAACCTCTCTGTGCTCCTCTGCTGCCGGCCTTTTGTTCCAGAAGAATTGAGCTAAGGTGCATTTTTCTGACTGAAGGGCTTTGGAGACCCATGTGTGCTCTCTGCCTACAGAAATCAGGCTGCAGGGTTTGCTGTCTGAGGTGAACACAAAGTGGTGTTTTGTTTTTTTGCAAGTGGGTACTGGGTGTACAAACCACATTTGTGCCCTTTGAGTGCTTCTCAGGTTACCCTCAAGTGTATACTTATTGTTATAGTTTTATGTTCTTACAACACTCTATCTTGCTTATTCTTTTTACCTGTTAACCTGTGACGGCTATAATTTTCTGGTTTTGTGACGATCAACCATGAATAAAAGGGAGGAAGCCTCATGCTATAATCAGTCAGTTTCTCAGGAGATTTTTCAGCCTATAAAGGAGAAGTGCATTGTTTGTAATCCAGATATTGTTGAACTATGTTTATAAGGTGTTTTCCCCCCATGTTGGGCCTGTACTGTGTTTTCTGTACGTTTGCGGTGTCTTTTGTATTGTTTTTCACACCTTGTGATATCTGATTATGCCTCCTCTGTATTGCAGTGATACTGAATCTGCTTGATGCACCAGACTTCTTTTATGGTTAATACTTTTCTTGTATTATTTTTGGGGGAGAGTTAGTCATTTTCATCATTCTTATGGTAAATACCGTATGTCAGTAATGGTGTTAAAAAATATTTTTAATAGTTCGGCCGGAATTTGTTATGACTGGACTTGGGGAGTGGGCTGTATATGCTGTTATTATTTTTTAATATTTTTGAAGCAGAATATACCGTTTACCTAGGGTTTGCTTAAAGGTTGTCAGGCGTGCAGAGGCTACCACCCTGCAGCCAATCTTAGACGATATTTTCCCTAAACCCGCCTTTGCCTGCAGAGAATATCCAGTTAGGGATATAGAGCTTTGGTCTCCACAGCAACAAGACCTGAAGGACATCAATTATCAATTTATATGTACAAATACATTGTTACGGAGAAAAGCCTGGTATGAAAGGTTCCACACAATTTTTTTCATCAGCAATTAAAGGCACAATTCACCATGCAGCACTATTACTATGTAAGTCCTACAAAGGCATTTGTCTCATTTTAACTTCACTTGGAGGATTATGTGCATCGCTTCCTCAAACCTCATAGGCATATAGGAGAGGAAAGCTGCAGGTAAAAAGACTTGTGTGTGGCCTATTATGGCTGCAGGTAAGCTGCTTGCTGTGCGCTGACCCCTTTAGTTCATTATGTTTGTAGTGGGCCGTTGAAGCGTGCTAAAAATGAGAGGTTTTCTTAAAGCTGCCTTTACCTTGCAAAACTTGCAAAAGAATTGCTTTAGCTTAGAATTACTACTCTGTTCCTTTGTAGACAGATATATGACATTTCCATCTAACCATGATGCATGTGTTAGAGTTCATTTGTTTTTTAGCATGACAGACCTTTACTTTATGGGCATCCTGAAGCAATTGGAAATAATATTTAATAAACTTCACTGGGATGGGAAAGGTGGGGTCATCCTCTCATGCAGATGGAATTTTTCCCTCATTACTATTTCTTGTTTCATTGTCTGCATTTTAATTGCTTCTCTATGCAGACTTTACACCCTTATTAGTATAAATAAAAAGTTGGTTCTTGCTGTCTGCCAGGTTTTGTGGACGCGTGAGGATTCTGATGTGAACATTTTAAATTTCCTTATGCCTTCCACTCGTACAGAATCTTAACACATATGTACTCCTTTTTTGATTGCCTTATGAGAACCCTCCTTGTCTGGCTTGTCATTGTCCTTGTTATTTGTATATCACTACATATATAAATTCTTATTTTTTTTTAAAAGTCTATAACTCTTATGTAGTAGTCAGAAACACTCTCTCCTGGCCAACCCCCCCCCCCCCTCAGTATCACTGGACTTGATCGAGTTGCATCTTAATAATAATACTTGTGAGATTAGGCCTGATTAGAGAAGAAGTAGTACATGCCTGTGGCTGTGCAGGGAGGGTCTGACTCTGTTTTCATGGTATTGCTGCATTATTCTTGGCAAAAGGCAGAATGTTCTGCCCATAGAGTGACTGTAGTAGATGTTGCGTGCGTGCCCCCAGATTCCCATATGATGTCCATACATTGGTTGTATCTTTTGTTTCATCTTTGTTTCATTACCCCTGAACTATATAAACCAAGCAGTACAGATTGAATTTAGTGCATTGTCTGCACATAATGAATATTAAAAAAAAACATTATATGGGTTTGTTGACATACCTCCTGTATATTGCTATGTAGTGGGCTGTGGTTTGCCTTCTGTGCTGTTTAGTGTGTTGTGCTGGGATCAGTGCAGATTCAGGCTGAATAGTTTGTCAGGGGGAAGCTGAAGCTCCAGCGATATATCATATCATATCATTGGTGCAGGAATGTTTGTGTCCAATGAGGGAGTGTGGGTACCCAGAATCCTCCCCCCCCCTATCTGCAAGTTATAAGCTAAAAATATATAGCTTTAATGCAAGAGAAAGAGGCTCCACAGAACCACTTGCACGCATGTCTTACCACTATAGTGCACAGGGAAGGGATGATTTTTTTTGGTCTTGGAATCATGACTGAGACGATGCTGTGGTTATGATAAAGGCTTGTGTGTGTGTGCTTTGTGCCATTGGAGCTATTTAAGTAACCAATACCGCAAACCTTGATATCCTCAGAGATATAAAGAATTGTAAAGACATTTTTCTCTTATCAAGACATTTATGTATTGCGTTTAATTTTCCTATTCTTCAGCATTGAATGGCGACTAAGTATGACCAAAGGCCAAAGGTGCATAGGCTTCGGTGTATTTGCCTGTTCTCGTTTATTCATAATGTAAATATATATATTTTTTATATATATTTAAAATGCTCAGACTAATGTTCTAGAGAACGTTGCTGGATTGCTTGGGGAATGGTGGTTTTAAGCAAGTTTTCATCTGAAATTGTTCCCTGCTCAGTCGTATATTCCAGTTAGAGATATTGGAGGCAGTACTGCAGAGCTCTTTTAAATGATTATAATACAGAGCCCAACTAGTGTTATGTCACGTGGCGGCACATCAGGTTTTACATGATATAGATTGTTGTAGTGTACCTAGAACTACTTGCTCAAAATGATAACCCCCCCCCCCTTTCCCCATTAAGGACGGTTATAGCTGTAGCTGTGTCTAGTCACCAAGGACCTTTCATAGGAGTTGTAGTTTCCAAATAAATTGGGCAAAATAGTTAACTCTGACCTTGATAAGTATAATGTTTATGGAATTATATGCATTTCTTCACCAGATGTACTCCCGGGGTACTGCTTTTCTCCCTTCAATCATGCAAGGGATTTTTATATCTTTGGAGAGCTAAATCTTTGCTTAAATTGTTGATCTATTTGCTGTCCTTATAATATCATACCTTTTATGCCTATTGTTGTGTGGTTCCATTTCTTAATCATATCATGTCTACAAATGATAACTAATGCCCACATCTGGAGCCACGATAGATTCTGATTACATCAACCGTTCTATGAATATTCCAGGCTTTTCCATTGGGCAGGATATTTTGATGCAGAAAGGAACAAGCATCCAACTAAAAATACATAAGTGTGATTGTGATTTATCTGTATACTAGCATTAGCAATGTACCTTCTGCTTGTTTCTTTTTGTTTTTGTCTCAGATGCAGACTCGGTCGCTGAATAGACTCAGTCTGTCATATTCAGTCATTACACAATCATATCATTTACATTTAATAACCCACCATCGGCTTTTTCCAGCTACACTGCATTGAACCCAGCCAACTGGTTTTCAAGATCGTCTTTGGTTTTATGCACATCCGTACAGCTGACACACTCAGACCAAGTAGTGGTGGAGGTGGAGGGGTGATATCCATATATAGCATAATTGGGTCAACAACTAGTCAGGTTTTTTTTCTTCTGTAAGAGGCTGTACAGGCTCACATGATCATGCAGGTAGGCTGCAAGTTGACTGAACCACATAAAAATATGTGCCTGTGTAGCTTGGCATAAAAAAATAGCTTAGTCTGTAACTGCAAGCTGAATTTGGAAACACTTTCATAGATAAAGTAAGTCATGTACTGAAACACAGAACAATAAAGTGGCAAAATTGTAGCTTTATTGTCATTTCAATTTCTTTAAAATGCACATAATGGTGGACACACGCCAACATAACCCTCATCTTGAATGCTTTACAACTTGTATTAGTATAAAATTACAAGAGGACCTTTACAAATACGTAAGAAATTGCTAGATCACCAGCTCATGGTTTTTAACACAAATAATTCTCTGCTTCCATACTGCTAATTTACTAAGGATTTCTCTAGAACAGCACTGTAGCAGCACTTTTTTTCCTATCTGTGTTTGGTGTACTGTGCAGTATAATTGTATGTAAATGATGTAAAGCTATTTGTATATGTAATTTCTTGAAATCTGTATACTTTATAATTTTTTTATTAATGTATCTATGTGTGTGTGTGTGTGTGTGTGTGTGTGTGTGTGTATATATATATATATATATATATATATATATATATATATATATATATATATATATATATATATATATATATATATATATATATATATATTTGTACTAGGAAATGCAGCATTGTCCAATTTTAGTGTATATAAAAGTACACACAGGGAAAACAAGTGTAATATAACAGTATAAATATACAGTTTAGGTGCCATGATGTGGTAAGCACAATAATAGGAAAGGCATCCCTGCACCATGGAGCTTACCATCTAATTGGATACATAAACATCATGCACAAATATCTGGTGGAAAAAATACACATAGCTTTGGGCATTGCTTGGCTTTTAAGTGTTAGGACTGGACCACATAATGTTCCGGGGTAGGATCTGTTCTTTTAGAAGAGATTGAAAGAATGTTTCCTACAGTGCCAATAATATGAGTTGAGAATGATAGGGAATGGTCAAAGATTACCCCTGGACAGAGTGGCAGATCAACAGAGTTCATGCTCATGCCATTAATAGTAAGAGTAATGGTAAAAGGAGGAGGAGCACTGCTGTTTAGGTGGAATGATGTGCTCTGTTATAGCTAGGTTCAGTTTGAGGTAGCATTGAATAATCAAGTAGTTTAAAGTTAGGAGGCAGTTTGATATCTGGGTCTGAATGCCAGTAGCTAATGAAAGAGTGTCTGGTTGTCACCTGCATTATCATTTATTTACACAGTACCATACAGTTGTGCAGTAATGGTCCTGAAGTAATGTTGCAGAAGCCAGCTTGATTAACATACATAGATAAGAACGGACTACTGCTACATTGCTTCAAAAGTCAGAACCAGGAGTGAGTGCAAATAGCAAAAATGGCTAAAAAAAATGACTGCTTATAATTGGCAATACATTTATAAATAACTTTAAGGCAATTTATTACATTTTCAAAATATTTGGAAGAAATCAATATGTAACCTTAAACCCTAGTTAAAACCCTAGTTAAAAGTAGAAGTAGGACATCTTTCCCCTATACAATTGGAGTAATTGGTATTATGTGTTCATTATACTGGAGCC
This sequence comes from Xenopus laevis, assembly GCF_017654675.1. Lineage (NCBI taxonomy): Eukaryota > Metazoa > Chordata > Amphibia > Anura > Pipidae > Xenopus > Xenopus laevis. Next base: position 42,062,176 of record NC_054378.1, on the reverse strand, counting down.
TGCAGTGGTTTGAAGTGCTTAGTAGGCTTCATTGTAGAAAAGTAGTATTAAGTAAGGGTCTATTGCAACTGTTTCCTACATCAATTTTTCATATATACTACACTAATCTTCATTTATATTGTATATTATTGTGTTCTAATTCTGGACTTGACAAAATATTGGACATCCAAGAAGCATCCATTTGTTGCTGTACAAAACTTTAGCTGAAGGGGTTAATGGAGACTGCAGGTACATGCAGCTGTCCACAAAGACCTGTCCTTCTGCATTCCTCTCTAATTTCTGTTTGATTAACATAAAAAAAATCTTGTAGTAACAGGATTGTGGGGAATCAAAGAGCCTGAGTGGAGTGAGCTTTTCTGAATGCATTCTCACTTTTGATGACGCCAGGCTTCCTTGTCATGCCTCACCTTTGAAATTTAAAAATAAATAAATATATAATCTGCCCTGTATGTAGCTATACTTCTCGGAAAGCAAATTGCACTTTGCACCTTACCCAACTGATGTTTGCACGCAAAATGGAGAGCAAAGGGTTTTGGCCATTTATGTGTGCTGAATACTGTTTGCACAATACATTGGTGTCCTCTGGCATGTTATTTAGGAGCATGAAAGGATCCCTGTACTTGCCACTAGTGATGGGTGAATCTGACCCATTTCGCCTAAAATTTGCCGAAATGCATTGAAGTCTATGGGCAATAAATATTTTTTGACGCACGACAAATTGCGCAATAAATTTTTTCACCTATTAAGAGTCTACGGGCGTCATTTCCGCTGCAAAACTTCGCTCATCACTACTTCCTAAATGTATATTTTATTAAAGTGCATGGGTTTTGTTTGTTCTGCCTTATAGCTACAATTCTCCTGGTTAAAAATTATGTTAGAGCTATTGAAGCCATCAGTGCTATACATGAACATTTCAGATCAACGATTATTGATGCTGCCATATGTTTTGTAAGATTAAAATACGCTACACTCCAATATTATTGGCCCCACGGGAGACAGTTGTGTGATTCCACTGGAATGCTGTTGTGCTGTTTAGACATCTGGTCTTTAGTTCTTCCCAGTGGTGTACACATAGCATCTACTTCCTTTCTGGCAAAAAAGTGCAATCACATCACATGGTCTAGAAAATATATATGCACTATAATAATCCATGATCATGCATAAAAAGCCACTAAACTCCTTTAGAAGTAATTTACTTGTATCCAAAGCTACCAGTTGTACTTGACTTTGCTGTTTCTAAAAGGGGTGGTTCCCCTTTATTTTTTATAGTTTATTTGCCTTTTTCTTCTGACTCTTTCCAACTTTCAAATGGAGGTCACTAAGCCCATCTGAAAACAAATGCTCTGTAAGGCAGGCCCTCTCCTATTTACATTCATCTCTTATTCAAATCAGTGTGTGGTTGCTAGGGTCATTAGCACCCTAGCAACCAGACTGCTGGAGAACTGCTGAATAAAAAGCCAAATTAAATTAAATTGTAGCTTATTGCAAGAAAAAAACCCAGCATGTTTTGACCATCTGTGGGATACTGAGCCATTTTTTCACCTAAGGACTAAACATACTTTTATCGCATTATCTTATTTTCTGTTGGGGTTACATTTCATATATTACAGTGCCTTGCAAAAGTCTTCACCCCTTTGGTATTTTTCATGTTTTGTTGCCTCACAACCTGGAATTAAAATGGATTGTTTGAGAGTTTGCACCGTTTCATTTACAGAACATGCCTACAACTTTGAAGATGTTTTTTTTTTATTGTGAAGCAAACAACAAATAGGACAAAATAACAGAAATCTTCACCCCCCCCCCCCTTGTTGTGACATTAACTCTTTCACCCTCAGGCTAATGTCACATACCGTGGCTTTTCCACTGGTGAACAAAATCCATGTCCCTGCCTGCACATGTGGGCCAGATTTCAGTCCAGAAACTCACACTTTTGGTACAAAATCCCTCCTGTGTAGTACACAATTCTTGAAGTACCTTATGAATGTTGTATGCAGTGCTTACTAGAGACTGATACTGTTGTCTTGGCCGCATTTTCTTTTCTTTGGATTTTTGGTAACATTGGTATTGGTAAATGATGGTGCTTGAATGAACGCAGTCTCAAGTAAGTTTGGAATTCTTGTGAAAAGCAGATGTGGGCATTAATAATTGGATGGAAACAACACTGTATGTGAAGGTTTTGGTGTATAAAATCAAAGTTAATAGAAATGCTTTTTGTCTGTTTTGGCTGAAGTATCCGTGATCATCTTAAAGTAGGAATTCCCTTTCTCATCTTTTTGGCTGCTGCTCCTGTGAACTTGCATTTAAAAATGTTTGGCAACAGGTTGAAGTAGTCTGACCCTACAGCTAGCCACCTTCCTGTCGCAAACACCTTTCCCTTGAGCACTTGGCGCTAATCGTACTATTTGCTTTGATTTGTTTACAAGTGTGTTAAATTAATGTAAACAGCCCCAGTTCCCTCCCTGTGCCATCAAACTTCATCAATTAATCTGTTTGAATGTGAAAAGGGATTGCAGATTCCCTGTGGGGTTAATGTTTATCCAAGCTTCCTTTCCAACATTAACAAGGAGGTCTGTAAGCTGCCTAGGGGAGGATTAGTGACCTCACTCCCATGGAATGGCTCTGCCCTGATAGAAAGAGGGGTTTGCCCTCATCGAAGGCCAGGTACAGAAACCTGCTACTACCTTGTGCTATCAAGAATTAAAATAACTAGAGAGTAAAGCTAAATTTAATTAATGGTACATATACACAAAGAGTTGCAATTTGTTTCAGATAACAGTAAGTTTGTTTAGTAACGTACAGCTGACTTGGCTAAAAGCCATTCTCCTGCTCCATAAAAAGGAAACGCTTCATTGTCACTGTGATATGGCTGAAAGAAGTTAAATTATGGGATTTATTCACAAACAGTAATTATGGGAAGACAGACATTGCGCTGTATAGCAGATATAGCCATCTGCCACAAATAAAATATTTCTTTAACCAGTGTTTTGCGACAATGGCTGCATTCTACAATGTCTTCATTCTGGAACTACTCAGATTTGTAATATTTTCAGTTTTTTGGCACAGAATATTGCAGTTAGTGCATCTGATGTTGTTAAATGTCAACTCCCAGGAACCCCTTACAGCCTGAAGTTGTAGTTCTACCATAACTGGGGGGCTTCACAGTGCATATTCTATTTTCTCTTGAATGAAAGAAGTAAGGCCATTGCATACAGTAACACCCACACAGGTAAACAGAGAAGCATACTCAGATGTACATAGCTATGCATGAACACTCTCAAATATCCATATGGATGTCCTCTGTCATTTTGTGCTGCTGGGTCAGTGCCAGTTTCCCTGGCCCTGAGCCATTACAGTGTATGAGCTAATACAACTGCACTCAATGACATATTCTGTACATTGAACCTTTTGTGTGCATTGCAATTTAACAGCCAGAAGGAAAGGTTCTACTCCTTTATATTTTATTTTATGTACCCATCTAGGAAGGGGGAATGCTTGGCAGCTCTTCTCCCTCTCTTCCTTTTTATATTGTTATCTTTTTGGCCATTGTTAACCTGATTTAATCTGTACTGTTTATCAAGAAACATATATACATAATATTATATTTTTGACCCATAGTAAGGAAATTCAAATTTTAAAATGGATACATTCTATAGAAAATAGTTTTAATGCACTCCCATTTGTTTATGTTGCACAGGGTTGCCATCAGAAATCATGGTGCCCCACTCATCTAAATTGTGTCCCACCCACCCTGTGAGTGTTGTGGGCCCTTTGTAAGAACCACTGGGGACCAATATATTGCTTTGACTGCTCAGGAGTGGGAGGGCTCAGCTATACTTAAAGGAAAACTATACCCCCCAAACAATGTAGGTCTCTATTAAAAGATACTGAGTAAAACAGCTCATGTGTAAAACCCTGCTTCATGTAAATGAACCATTATCATAATAATATACTTTTTTAGTAGTATGTGCCATTGCATTGCTTAAAGGAGAAGGAAAGGTTAAAACTAAGTAAGCCTTATCAGAAAGGTCCATCTAAATATAGCAGTAAACCCCCAAAGTAGTGCTGCTCTGAGTCCCCTGTCAAAAGAAATACTGCATTTCTTTCCTTCTATTGTGTACACATGGGCTTCTGTATAAGACTTCCTGCCTTCAGCTTAAACCTCATTGCCCTGGGCAAGAGCATGCTCAGTTTGCTCCTCTTCCCCTCCCCCTCCCTTCTCTACTGTAATCTGAGCTCAGAGCAGGGAGAGACTTAGGCAGGAAGTGATGTCACACCATGTTAATACTGCAGCTCCTATTCTAAACAAATAGAGAGTTTCTAGAGCTTTTAAACTCAGGTATGGTAAAACATTCTACAGAATAAATATAGCATTCTAGCTTGCACTATTGCAGCTAATCTATTGGCAATAAAATGCCTCCGTAGCTTTCCTTCTCCTTTAAGTATTCATTTTGGGGGTATAGTTTTCCTTTAACATTTGGGGGAGCTCCCATAGCATTCAAGCCCCCCTCATTTTTCAGAATACATTGTGGTCTCTGCTCCCTTTACAAGAGAGGTTGTGCAGTTAATGAAATATGACAGAAAAAATGCAGGCTGCTTGGGGAAAATTCAATAAAATAATTCATAAATTAATTTTCTCAGCTCACTGTTTTCAGACACAAGAAAAACCTTTTAGCTTGATAATGTTGCCCCTTAAACAAGTTTTTGTTAGACTTGTTACTGTAATACATAAGTATAGGCAGAATTGTGTATGTGCATTTCATTTATCTGTGGTAGTGGTCTGTTGAAAGCCCACCAGCATCAAGTAATGTGGTAAGAAGAGATGTGGGGACTAATTAGCACACACCTCCTCATTAGAGCTTTATTGTTTTTGTCTGGCAGCATGTTAGTACAGAGCACAGAGAAATGTACATTCTGTCCCAATAAGCACCTATTTTATATTTTTCATCCTTTTGCCCATCTGCGTACAGATTGTTTAGGTCTCAAAAGAACAAGCAAACATCTTTGCAACAGACCCACTGAAACTAACTGGCACATACAGTGCAAGGTATTGCAGACACAAGAAAGTGGAAATTTTAAATGTTCTAATCATTGTGGCATCACAGAGTTTTTCATAGAAAATCTCAGCTCCTCGTGCCCATTTTAAAGAATCCGAAACTTTTAATTCCATGTAATGGCCTGTTTTAGACAAATGCATTTTGGCACATAGTAGCTCATTGGCTTCTTATTTGTTTAATTTAAACCATATCTGATGATTTTTGATAAATTGATAACAGGAATTGTGCGAGTCAATAGAGATGTAGACAGTTTGCCAATAGAACTCCCAGAGCTATTGATCTAGCAGTAAATTAAAGTCTTACTTAGTAGCTGCCGATATTTCTAATCTCTTCCTTCACCAACAGGCTTGCAGCTACCTTCAGCCTGGGGGCAGAGAACAGAAAAGGGATGGAGATGAGTGACAAGGGACATGTTTTAGAGTTATTCTCCCTTAACTGTCTTCTATCTTATGAAGTTTGGTGGCAGCAGCCTCTTTGAGATGTCCTTATGGAACAACAGGATCAGCTAGCTAATGTTGGTTGGGCTGATCGGTACTCCAGTGATTGTTTGTCTGATAAGCTTCTTTTAAGTCTCGTTTAGGATTGAGTCAGCAGTCAGCTTTCAGGGAAAAAAATCTCTTGGTAAATGCTGTGTTTTTTCTAATACCCCAGAGCGAAAATCAATGGGAGGTATAATTCCTACACTTGTTCTTCAGCAGCTTTCAAGTGCTCTGCCTGATCTTGCATCCTGCTGTTTTCCATGCAAAGGTCCAGCATGTTCAGTCTGGACAGATGTTTGGGTCCTCTGCACATTTGCTTTAACCTCTGTTGTCGGGTTGTAGCCTTATTACCTATTTTTAGTGAACGAGGTAAATCTTAATGATGTGGATTGATTATTTAGAAAGATGTTCTGTCTGTGCAGAAACATTAAGATGCTTAAAATGCCACAATCATTAGTTTGGGGCTGTAACAAGTTACTGGTAGGCCCCACTGTCGGATAACATTTGGAAGGCATTTGTGTGGCCCATCAGTGTATTAAACAAGAGTTGAGGGTAGTAAGCTAGTATATTAGAGAAAGATAAGCAGTGCTCGCTGATTGTGGATCAATAAAGGTTAGTGACATCATATCTCAAAGTGAGAGAGTTTCTTAATGCAGCTGTATTTATCAGATGGGGCTTGGAGCCAGTAACCCTTCTCTCACCTGTCATGCAGTCCTTGCATACATTTTAATACCCACGGATGGAGAATAATAATTTAAGGTGGTGAATTTCAGTGCTTGTGTGTTGCATGCATTGTTATTTGGGATGGCGCAGAGTGTTTGTTCATACAGGCTGACTGAGCTATCTGTCTAGGAAATGACTTGGGAGCCGTCCAGAAAGGCCTCACTTCCTGACACACTGATGACTCGACAGCCAAGTTCGTGTCCTTTTGTAGGGGGAGTGACTGAACTGAGAGATCAGTGAAAGCAAACTGTGGTTTACCAGATCAGGTTTGGGCAGGTAGCAAAGGGATGGAAGCACCACACTCGCTTCACTGGGCAAAAAGCGGGCTACTTTTTGACAATGACCCATGCAGCGTGTGGCCCTTTTCCTTGTTTAAAGACACAGACCTATTCTTGGGCTTAGATTTTGGAGAACACAATTGGTGGCCACAAGTTTAGGGATTGGATATGGCTGGCTGTGTGCCTGGGAGTGATGTGGGCAGGATTACAGACAGCCTTGGAATGCAGCAGAGAGCCCGGGGCTACCACATAAACAGGCACTTTGCCACAAATATTCGGCACTTCCTTGCACTTTCCATCTCTGTGGCACCTGCACACAGACACCTCTTTTGCAGTGGGACGCCCCAGACAACAAAGGATACATCTCATTTTTTTGAAATCTGGAAGCTTTGATGTGCTTCAAATACACTTTCACATGTACAGGTCACTCACTCAATTGCGCTTTCTTTGCAGAGATTTGATGGGTGGCAATGTTTGTGGACGGCCTAGAATATCTGTTCAGTGACTGGTCAGAGCCATGTGTACAAGGGCAGAATGGTGGGGGTGTTGTAATATGATCTCATTTATGGGGGGAGTTGAGAGTCAGGGACTTGGCAGGTCCTTTCGCTCGGTCAGTGGGAGGGTTTCCCAGCTGTGTGCTACCCTGAGGTTTAATGCATCTTGCCTACGGATTATAATATTAATTACCGCCGAGACAAAGAGGGATTTAGTGAAACTGCTCTAGTCTTTTCCTTGCGGGCCTGTTTCCTCACTGAGAGATGGCTATGGTGATTTTCGAGCCCTTGTGAATGTTTCATATTTGGGCAGAGGAAAGACTCAGTGCTGCTGAATGTGGCCTGTCCTACACATTTATACATATTATACCTAATGACTAAAATGTATTTGCCAAAGATCTTCTGTCAGCTCTTATCCAGAGTGCTGATTCATTCTCGATAAATTCCTCTTTTTACAGAACTGACTTTCTAGTTCAGAGATGGTTTTGACCCCGCCACTGTCATTTGCTGAGGTGGGGCCCCTTGCAGAGATAGGGTGAGGCAGGGATTTTGCAGCTGGGTGCTGCTCCTATTTTGCCTCGGGTGCCCCTCTGCCTTTCTCTCCACCCCTCCTTCTCCCTTTCTCAGGAATCTCCATTTAACTTGATGATTTACTTTGAAGTTGCAGAAAGAGTTTAGCAGTCAGAGGGCAGAGCTACAGCCGCTGGCATTTCCTTCTTTGTAAGCAGGGAATGATGTTCCCCAGCTGAGCGAGCAGAGCCTGCGCCAGGTCCTAATTAAACCTAATCACAGTGACAATGATACAAACAGGTGTTATAAGGGAAAAGAAGTCATGTCGAAACTTTAGTGACCCTTGATGAACTTGCAGCTGTCCGCTGTACTGCTGGTGCAATAACATTTATTGTGACGTTGGGTTGCCACCCCTACAATCCTGGGGTTGACTTCTTGCCAAGTAGAGTGATATAGGCTTTTGTTTCTATATTTTATTAGGGTCTTTGCAATAATCCTAATAAACAGTTTTATCATTCCCAGCAATCAATATTGTGGCTGAGGCTGGAGTATTATCTCAGAAGTATTGATTACCTTTAACAGCTCCACTGTGGGCCACTTTTATTAACCCCTTCAGTTCATTTCTGCATGTCAGGCCTCATGTTGATGCTGCTGTCTGTTACAGCAATATCTGCAAACTTGTGGCCCTTTAGTTGTAAGCTTAACAAATCAAAAGCAGGTAATAGTAGTTCACTGAACAGCTAGAAAGCAAAGTCTGACATCCTGTGTTACAGAAATAGACTTCTCAATTGTTGTGTGTGTGTGGGGGGGGGCTAATTGCTAGAGTGCTATGGTAGCCCTTGAACCCCTGCCCATTGGCGGTTCTGCTGTGCTCTGTGTCTTACACCAGAGTGCAGCACCTCCAGGCTAAAGGAAGTGTATGTGATGCCTGTCTGTGTGTCCCGAATGGGCATACACAGGCAGCACAGCTTAGTGAGCGACATAGAATGGAGCTAGAGTCACATCTATGGACATCACAGGTTGTATACAAGGTAAAGGGGTCTCAGATTTATTTTTCATTATTAATCTTTTGTTGGGGCACAGGGACATCAAATTAAACCTATGACAGTAAAAAAAAAACTATAGTTATGGGTGCTGTTTTTGGATACAGCCTTTGAACTATGTAAAAGTTGCCATTTTGAACAAAACTTAAAACTCAACTGTTAATGGTTCTTCAGGATTGAAGTTGAAGAACACTGGTTTTAATCGGTACCTAGTAATAGAGAAATTTGAAGAAAACTATACTTAGTAGTCCTAAGGTTATATTGCTATATTAACACTACCACACAATGTCAAGAACTGTTCATAACCACTCAGACATAGACATTGTGATCCTTCTGTAGATCTTGTCCTGTATGGTAGATCACATCAGTGCAATGTTGCGTAAAAACCACTAAGATCACGTTTATCAAATGTGACTTGATGGATGGTTGGTGTTTACTTAATTAAAACACATTCTCTGCTTGATGCTGTTGTCCATAACACTTAATTTTTGGGTTGGCAGTTGTAGTACAACATCAAAAAAATGTCAGACAGCTCTGATTTCAAAACTTGTCATTTGTTGTGGAGAGAGTTGTGAAAAGTTTGTGTCTAATTCATATAAATTAACAAATATGCAGCAAATGGTTAGAACAAAGCCACTGTATTTTGACAGCCAATGGTACAGAAACTAAGAGGTGCAATAAGCAGCTCAGCCTTAAGCACCTAGTTTGCATATCTGAGCATATATATAGGGGTATACACTAAAGTTGGCCATAGACACAAAGATCCGTTCGTACGAATCATCGTACGATTGGACTTCCCCATCTCCTGACCTGCCACTAACCATTCCAATCAAATAAAGTACAAAAGAACAGATCAGCCGATGTTCTGCCCCTGACAGCAATCGTAAAAAAAGTTATGTCCGACCAAAGCTAGTGACAGTCTCCCTCTGAAAATCGTACGATCGGCAATACATGCAGAGATATTATCGGCAGCAGACCAAAATCTTTTAACCTGTCCGATCAACCGAACGACTGATCTCCGCCGGAACAAAATGGAAAGTTTACTATTGTTAATATTGTTTGTGGCTCCCTTCAAAAGAGTCACCTTTTAAACAGTTATAAGTTATGTAGGGATCCATTCAAAGCAGAAGGATGTCATGCTAATGTTTTACTTTTATGAGTAATGGGAATTTTTTTGTGATCGTTAGAAAAAGCAATTATGGATATTATAGTTTTGTTACTGGGACATTTCCTGAGAAAAGTTGATAAAACAAGGTAGAGACATCTTACATGTCTTTGAATCCAAGTATGGTTTTATTAGAATAATTGCTTTTATTTATATCTACTAATTCTATATATGATATGGTCATTCAAATTTGCCAATATAAGCACTTCCTTTCCTATAGGACATTAGGCAAAAGGTTGAAAAGAGGACGCGAGATCCACTTAAACCCTCCCACACCTCACCCTCCCTGAAAGAGCAAGGCTGGGAAACCAGGTGCTTGTGTCTAATGGAATTTCCCATCACTTACTGCCTGCTGATTTCTGATCAATGAAAATGAATTTGTTAGCTCACTGCAGGCTGGTCAGAATTCTGCTGTTCCAACTGTGTCAGTTCCGGTAAAACCTGCTCATCAGCAGCACAAGTGGATAAAATGAAATAAAAGAACATGTACAGAATTATCAGTCTATCAGCACAGTTAACTCTTTTTGTGTCCTGTGTTTTCTAAAAATAAATGTCCCTTTGTTAAAAGATGTTAATGTACAGCTCTATAACATGGCTTGCCTTATAGGAACACATTGCTGTACGGGGGTTGTTTTGAACTGAGGGTGCTGATTAAATGCTTTGAGATTTGGACTGCTCCTCTGAATTATCCGGTGACCATGTTGTTAATCCAGCCATGGAATTTGTTATATGTCCTTTTTATAAGAAAGTATAATGTACATTAAAGTAAGGATGCACAGAATGATTTTTGCAGGATTCAAACTGAATCCAAACACGTCTCAACTGCAGACCAGACCTACAGTTTCATATTGTATGTATGTGATTCTCATTGTTTTGTTTTAAACCTTCGCTTTATATTTACTATAGTACCTCATAATTTTTGTTCTGTTGGAGTTCATGTAGCCATATGCAGGGTGTGAGATTAAAAAGTTTGTATTAAAGGGGCTTCTCAGTGGACTGCTGATTTGTTTTGACTGTGCTTGTTGGTACAGGAAGTAGAATAGTGATCCCCCAATCAGTAGCTTGTGAGCAACATGTTGCTCTCCAACCCCTTGGATGTTGCTCCCAGTGGCCTCAAAGCAGATGCTTATTTTTGAATTCTAGGCTTGGAGGCAAGTTTTGGTTGCATAAAAACCAGGTACACTGCCAAACAGACTCAATGTAGGTTGACAATCCACATAGGGGCTACTAAATGGGCAATCACAGCCCTTATTTGGCACCCCAAGAACATTTTTCATGCTAGTGTTGCTCCCCAACTCCTTTTACGTCTGAATGTTGCTCACAGATCCAAAAGGTTGGGGATCCCTGCTTTAGCAAGAAATAAAACAAAACATAGTTATTTATTTAATTAAGCAAAAGGCAGGTAGTATGTTCAGCCCAAGCCTTATTTATTGCACTAATGTCAAAAAAATAAATATACTTCCTCTTTAAAGTGGCATTCATTGTGTTCAGTTACACTTGTAATATATCTAAGGCAATAGCATACTCTGCGGATTTTCCCAGTTTCCAATAGTAAAGCATAACCTGAGGTGTCCTAATGAATGCCTGTTAATACTGCTGGTATTTGCATGAGAGACCTCCTAGGTTTTAGATAAACTCCGCAAATTGAGAATCAATGAGATTGTGAAAAGGCTGTGATCCAGCCAAGGGACTAAATCAATATTAGGATTTATCTGTCACATAAAAGTATTCCAGCACCGGTTTGAAAAAAAAAAATTAGCATAGAAAGAGACCATGGCACACACTTTCCCCAAGCCTCTCTTACCCACACACAGGAGTCGGGTAGCTTAAATAGGAGCAGGAAGGATACTGGGTAAAGTTGCTCTGGCTGTGCATGAAACACACTGGCAGAGAGTACAGATTTTTCCACTGGTGATCCCAAGGCTGTAACTGAGCCGCCAGCAGTCTTGTTTGGCTTGGTAGTTTCTTTAGCATCCTGCTGTTAGAAAAGCTGTTTATGCTAATGAGCCTATTAAGATTTGAAGGCCTTTGCCATTACCCGTGTCTGTGTGTGCGAGCTGTGCCCCATTAACGAGCATGCACAGGGCAACTCTTGTTTGTATTGTCATGGTGCCAATTCCGGCACCCTGTGCCAGAGCAACAGGAAAAGAGACAGCTGTTAATGGCAGACTCGCACCTCAGGTCTTTTCCTGCTGAGTGGAAAACACACAGGACCCAAGCTACTCCAGAGGCACTCCTCAATACAGAAGGTTGGTGCTATGGAAGGGCCTGTGTACCTGCTCAATTGGTGACTGATGTGCTGCATCAAATAATTTTGAACCCGATTTTCTGCCATTTTCATTTTATCCATCTGCAATGGGTCCGCATTCTACCTTACCTATTCTTTATTCCTTCTGTCCTTTGAAACATTTTCCAGCCTGCTTTTTCTGTGACCACAAAGTTTTTATGAGGTTGCTTCCTCTTTAAAAGCTACTGAGCTGGCGCTTTCCTCTTTCAGTTGTTTGTTGGAAATGGCACTCGTTCTTAGCAAAACTGAAAGTGACAACACTTTCTTGTTTCTAGATTTTTATTATCATTTTGTAATGCTTTCCAGTCTGTCATTCAGACCACTGCCTGGTGGGTGGGATAGTTTGGACTCTATCATCCATCCAACTGTGAACAAAGGTAAAAAGGTAAATACTCTCATAGAGTTAAGGAAAGTACTAAATCTAGATTTTAAGCAGTATGCATACAGCGAGCTGCTTGCAGGGAAATAAATGGCACTTAACCACTACTCCTAAATAGAGCATTTCTCCTGAGGTTTCAAAGATAAATGAAACCCTCTAAAGTTCTTGAACTGGTAACTGAAAATAAGATTCTTGTTGAATAGACTTCTATTTAGCTTGCCATAAACTGGCCAACAACAGTTAATTTATATGTAACATCAATATGCATTGATCTAGCCAAAATGATATGTAACTTATTCTTTTGTGTCTATTTTTGGTTTGCTGCCAAGTAGTCTCTTGTGAAAGAATCAGCTAATTAACACTATACTAATTAATTATTTTAGATTACATGGTGCTGGTGTTTAGATTTAATCTATAGGATTTCTGGGTGGCATTGATTCCAACCCTTCTTTACCCTGAATTCCATTTAAGTGCTTGTTCACTTTGATCTTTAGCTTTTTAGAAATGACTGTCTACCCAGAATTAGCATTCCTATGATGTCTACATGTAAGGTCAGATATATTTAGCTTGTAAGGTGATTTTGTTTTGTCCAAAATTATTTGCTTGCAAGATATTGGGTGCATTTGATATAAAAGGAGCGCCAAAAGAATGCACAGCATTAACTTTTACCAGGTATAAATGATCTTAAGCAGCCAATTCTTCTAAGTATGGATATTCTTCTACTTCACTGCAGAATGTGTAGCTTAGGAGCACTTTGCCTTCAACATCTGCACTTCTGTTAGAGGTCATTGATTTTACGGGAAAACCTGTTTATAGACAGAGTGCTGATCGACCTGAGGAGTTTGACTTCTACTTTCTTAAGTAAGAGCAGCTTCTCTTCTATTGACTGACAGTCAAAGCAAGAGTTGAACGCTAAGGGAAAGGATATGTGGACTGTATCGTACCATATCATTATTAAATTACTATGTTTTTATAATACATATGCAGAGTCTAGTTTACCACTATCTATTCTAATACTTGTTTGAAGTCCATCTTTGGCTTATGTATGGATAACTATTGTTTTTTTCTTTATTAATAATATTGTAGAATTAATTTAAGACCATTCTCCCTTTGCCTGGCCTCGGGAACACAACAGCCTTTGCATCGATAAACAAATCCCTAATGCCCAGTCAGAGTGTTTCTCAATGCTCATTGCCTCCCCTTCCCACAGCTTCCTGGAACTTACCAAGCTTTTATGGCATTGATTTTACAACTAGCCTGTTAACCCTCCAGCCCTTCAAGCCATGCCAATGTTACTACTTGAATATGTCAATCACCCCTTAATAAGCTGTGTCCCACTGTTGAATTATGGGCATAATAGCAGCACTAGCTACATTATTTTAACTTCTTCTGTTTATTGTGCATTTTTGAATGTTGGTGTTTGTTCTGGTTTTTGTTTTACCTGTCACCATATCAGCATAACAGAATACAAATTTGTCCTCAACAGTTACTGGAATTTTTACAGCAGTTCTGTACATCTTTTCTAACTCTTGGGTGCCTGTTACACTTTGGACATCTAAGAGTTCCTAAAAACTATATCCCTTCTAGTTAAGCAGCCAAGTCACTAAAAGACAGATACTGGGAAATTGGCAGGACCGTCATATGTTTATTGCTTTAAATGATGCTCTTATGTAAAAAAAAATATAATTTGAATACAAAATACTGTAGATTAATACAAATTTTAATATAAACGCCTGTTTTCTTAATCTTATTTGGTTCTCATACTGTTTTTTTTTCTTTTTCAGATCCAGAACATTTTGGGTGCAATGAACTCTCCATGTAGGCCTCGCCATGGAAAGCTGTGACACTCCTGTCATCCCTGGGAAAGATAATGGATGCAGCATTCCTTCACAACAATGGACTGAATGCAACAGTGCCCTTAACCCTGACCAGTCAGGCAACATGGAGCAGTCCAATATGAGGAGCCATGGGTCTCTGGAAGGCATAAGGAGCTCATTTAATGAATGCATCTCTGAGAGCTCTAACCAAGCTGGTGCCATCTCTGAGTCTACCAGAACAGTCTGCTGTAACGATTGTTCATCTTCCTTTGCTTGTTTGCAGGATTACATGGAGCATCACTGTCGTAGTGCACAGCCCTCTTTTCCATTGAAAGAGGAGAGTGAGAGTGATATGAGTGAGGAAGGCGAGGAAGAAAGTGATGTAGAGAATTTGACTGGAGAAATTGTCTACCAGCCAGATGGGTCTGCTTATATAGTTGAAAGTGTTAGCCAGCTGCTACAAAGTGGTGAAGCTTGTGACAGCAGTCCCGGTGGGCCTTTTCTTTCCCTCTACACAAACTCCTTGCCTAGTTCCACAGGAAAATCCGAGGATTCTTCCTCTGCTGGTTCAGTTTATCCACAAATTATCAACACTTTTCACATAGCCTCATCTTTCAGGAAGTGGTTTGAGAGTTCAGACAAGTCTTTCCTGAATACCTCAGCCCTTACGGGTGTTAGCCCTGTACTGCACAGCTTCCGGGTTTTTGATGTGCGACACAAAAGCAACAAGGATTACCTTAACAGTGATGGTTCTGCCAAAAGTTCATGTGTATCCAAAGATGTCCCTAATAATGTAGACCTGTCCAAATATGATGACTTTGTGCTGTATGGTAAGAGGAAACCAATTCTAATGTGTTTTTTGTGCAAGCTTTCCTTTGGCTATGTTCGATCATTTGTAACCCATGCTGTGCATGACCACCGAATTACTCTGAGTGAGGATGAGCGGAAGATTCTTAGTAACAAGAACATTTCTGCCATCATTCAAGGTATTGGCAAAGATAAGGAACCACTTGTTAGTTTCCTGGAACCAAAAAACAAAAATTCTCAGCACCCTTTTGTTTCTTCTGCAACTTATGCTGGTGCTGGTAATAGTTTTTATGGAAAATTTAGTGGCATACGCGTGGAGGGGAACGAGGGTCTGCAAGCTAGTCTAGCACTTCTGCAAGATAATGAAGCTGTGTCTAACGCGGTAGATCAGACACAGTCTAATATATTGACACAAAATGCTTTAATTAATCTTGGGGGGTTGCCTAGTTCTTCCCTTAATTCCCCAATATCCCCAGTGCCCTTAACCTCCTCAGGCTCTGGCAAAACCAAACTTACCCATAGCAAAGATCTAGAAATGACAGAACTGGAAAATGAGAAAATTGAAGAACAGGTTAGCCTGTCAGAAAGGGTTGAGATAGATGATGATCGTGATGAGGAAGAGGAGATGGAGGAGGAAGATGATGATGATGAAGAAGAAGATTGCAAAACACTGCTCTCTACTGGGCTTGAGGACGATTTGATGGACCAGCCTCCAGATGACACTGGGGCATTTGCCGGGAGCAGTGGCCATAAGGACCTGTCTCTCACAAACCAAAGTATTTCAAACTCTAATTTATTGCCTAATGTGTCCCAGACTTCTGTAAGGGGCACCACTACTAGTTCTTCTTCCTTTGTTGACTTTGATGGTGCAAACAAGAGGAACCATTTAAGCTTTAATAATGATGGCTTTGGTGCCAGCATGGCAGAGGGTAGGAGAAAATTGGACTTTAATGATGAAAGTGCCAATAGGGACAATGCCACAGCACCTGAACCAAATGAAAGTGCAGAGGGTGAGGATGGAAGTTTTACCACCCGCCACCAGCATGTTGATATCCCCTGTGATCTTGGATTAGGGGAATGTGCTTCTGGGAGTGGAGTAGAGTGTCCAAAATGTGACACTGTGCTGGGCTCCTCACGCTCACTTGGTGGACACATGACTATGATGCACTCCCGAAACTCATGCAAGACTCTTAAATGTCCAAAGTGTAACTGGCATTATAAGTACCAGCAAACGCTGGAAGCACACATGAAGGAGAAGCACCCTGAATCAGGTGACTCCTGTGCATACTGCAAATCTGGACAGTCTCATCCTCGACTTGCCAGGGGAGAGAGCTATACATGTGGTTACAAACCTTTCCGTTGTGAGGTATGTAACTATTCTACCACTACCAAAGGCAACCTCAGTATTCATATGCAGTCTGATAAGCATCTAAACAACATGCAGAACCTGCAGAATGGAGGTAATGATCAAGTCTTCAGCCACACTGCTGGAGTTGCAGTTGCTGCTGCCACCGCAGCTGCTGCTGCCTCCAACATTAGTCATTCTTGTGGAGCTCCCTCTCCCACTAAACCAAAAACAAAACCCACCTGGCGCTGTGAAGTGTGTGATTATGAAACCAATGTTGCAAGGAACCTACGTATTCACATGACCAGTGAGAAGCACATGCACAATATGATGCTACTTCAGCAGAACATGACCCATATCCAACATAATAGGCATTTAGGTCTCAGCAGCCTACCCACTCCTGCTGAAGCTGAGCTGTACCAGTTCTACCTGGCACAGAACATGAACCTGAAAATGGAAAATCCAGCTTCAGATTCCCAATATATCATGGGTGGCTTCCAGCTTGATGCAACAAGCCCGATGCCTGGAATGGCTCCTGCTCTTGGTGAGTACCAACTCTTCTTTATAGGCAACCTGCTCTGCACTGTACAACAAAGGGACAATGATATGCTGTTATTGGTTGTTCAAATTTAACTCCCTGGTTTTGCATTATTTATTTATTCTGAGTATTATTACTTGAATGCTACTGTTGTACTTTACTGCAAAATGAGTAAAAAACTAGTTTTATGAGACTGAAATTACTCTCTAAAATGAGGCAGTCTGCAACAATACGCCAGATTACATGCATACAAACTTCTGGTACAGTGATGCTGAAGCATGAGCACAAATCTATGAACAAGGCTGAAAATTATATAAGCAAAAACTGTCAGTATCTGATATATTACCAAACAACTGCCATTGGTGGATGCTCTAGTAAGTAAACCTAGCTGAACTGTACAGAGAGCATAATTTACTAACTTGTATTATTTCAAATGAAAGAATATCGGTGGAAAGGCTGTTGTTTGCACTGTATATTTTTCCTCTGAATCTTAGCACTTAAAACATCAAAAGCAGCAGTCACCCCTATACTTGCATGTAGGTCACCTGACAAAAAATTCTGTCAGCTCAAAGTATAGTAACTTCTATCACGATGAGTGGTAACTGCATTGTGTATAGTATTTTTAGCAACCCAGAACTTTAGTATGAGACAGGCAGCTGGGTTGCCGCAATTTGGTCAGTCTAAGGCTCAGAAATGTAGAAAAAGGTACAAACAGCACACTGAAATACGCTGTAATAGTGTACAACATTGCTGTCCAACTTCTGTGGTACCGAGGGCCGAAATCTTTCCGGCCTACATAGTGGAGGGCCGATAATGAAAGCCAGTATTGACCCCTCCCTGTTTTTAAACCACACCCAAAACATCATGTCCACATTAATGTTAGTAGCTCACCAATAAACCAAATGGTTTGTTCTCACTGTAGGGATATCACTTATCACTCGTATGTGAAAAAAGTTGTCATATTAAGACATACCCTTAAATCCATATGCCTCCTCTTCCCCTTGGATAACACAGCACCCCCAGCACATGATTAAACACCTTAGGTGCCCCTAACAATAATTTATTTTCAAATGCTAACAAACCCCCAGAACAAATACCAGGCTTATGTTCCACATGTAGAGCAGGGCACATGCATGCAGAGTATGTCACACACAGGCAGAGCAGGGCACACACAGGGAGCATAGGGAAGGCAGAACAGAGCAGGAGAAACCTATCAGGAGTACTCCAAGATGTATTTCATACAGTGACACAGTGCTAGTGCCCCTCCAGCAGTTTGTATGAGTGTAAACAGGTGAACAATGTGGGCAGTTTCAGTCGGATCTCAGGTGTGAACAATACAGGGGATTAGTCTGAATTTGAGGTTTAAACAATGCAGGGTCCAGTTAATCTCTGTAGTGATACCATTTAAAGGTTACACATGGTAATCAAACACAGCAGGTAGGTGGGGGGCCACACAAGGGGGGCTGCCAGTCGGAGAGCCCTGGTGTACAAAAAGAATTTATTGAGCCCACATACAAAAAGACTCAGAAATGGTCCTGGCTTAGTATTCAAATGTAAGCTTTAAAATAATGATTTCAGATATATCTTTAAAACATATCTTGGGAAATGTAACTATTTATTCGTCATCTGAGTATCTGTTTCTGGGTAACCGTGATCACACTTCCTAAGGGCTTATTTAATCAAAAATGCAATGTTTAATACAGGTCTAGTTGCCTATAGCAACCAAGGAGCAGTTGATGGTCACCTGTTTAAACTCAAACATCTGATAGGTTGCAATGGATTACTATACAGCACCTTGGGGTTCATTGTGGGCCTGTTTTTTGTCAGAAATGTAAAACACTTTTGTGTCTCTGCATGGCTAACTCGTCTCTGAGTCAAGGATTTGTGGAATGCATGTGCTGAATTTTGAGCTATCCTTGAAGTATTTCCCTGGAATCTTTTGTAGGTTGTTTACATTTACTAAGTTTTGCAAAAGTGCAGATAATTGTCTGTTTCTTTTCACTGGTTGCTAACAGATTGTTGTTTAGATATCTGTACTTTCTTGCAAGTCCACAATTTAATCTTCTGGATTTATTTCCTCTTTCCCCAACAGTTGGTGGTGAGATCCCTTTGGACATGCGACTTGGTGGTGGACAGTTGGTGTCAGAAGAGCTCATGAACCTGGGAGAAAGCTTCACACAAACAAATGATCCTTCACTTAAACTGTTCCAGTGTGCAGTATGTAACCGCTTCACCACAGATAACCTGGATATTCTAGGTCTGCACATGGGTGTTGAACGTAGCCTTCCAGAGGAGGAATGGAAAGCAGTGGTGGGAGATTCCTATCAATGCAATCTTTGTCGTTACAACACACAGCTGAAGGCTAACTTCCAGCTACACTGTAAGACTGACAAGCATGTTCAGAAATATCAGCTTGTGGCTCATATCAAAGAGGGAGGAAAGGCAAATGAGTGGAGACTGAAATGTGTTGCCATTGGAAATCCCATTCATCTAAAGTGTAATGCTTGTGACTACTACACAAACAGTTTGGAGAAACTGCGTCTGCACACGGTGAACTCAAGACATGAAGCCAGCCTGAAGCTGTACAAGGTGAGGTAACTGGACCATAGGCATCATTAGGTAGCTGTGTTATTGGCTATAACATGACCTCCATGATTACTCTTTATATAGTGAATAAAGTACCCCCTATTGTAAAATATAAGGATATTATAAGTTATAAGTTAATGACCATATAAAAACACGAGGCCGAAGTAATTTTAAAATGACTTTCTATTTGTGATTGTTTTTCTGTTATTGAATTTTAAAGTTATGTTTCACTTATGTCTTTCTAGAATAGCTCAGGGAGGTGAGGTTCAAAGGTTTTGTAAACTGTTCTAAATTGATACATTAGTTGTTACATTATTTATCTTTGGCCTTGCTGAGCAGAATTCATTAAAGGCAGCCATTAGAATTGATACAATAGTTGATAATAGTCCACAGATGATGCTGAGAAATGTATCAACTAATGTAGCAAATTGTAATAGTTTAGACACTGCTCTTGGCTTACTATTCTGCCAGAGTGAGACAGGAGCAATAAGTTTAAAATAAACTTGAAACAAAAAAAGAAACCAACTGCTTGTTTCTGCAAACAACATAACTGATATAAAGTGTTTTGAAGGTGAATAACACCTTTAAAAGAGTTGAAGGCTATTCAGGCAGAAGAAAAGTGACGATTCGTTGCCACGACTTTTGAAACGAATCAGGTGACGGTTTGATTTGGCGATCAGTTGCTGCGATTCGTTTCAAAAGTGGCGGCATATGCTCTTCTTTTGTACACACACACACATTTATATTTGCCATGTTGCTGTTATGGCATTCTCTATAGCAGGGGAACCTTTTAACCGTTTGCCGTTAAAGGGGTTCTTCAACTTTGAGTTAACTTTTACTATGTTATAGAATGTCGTGTTCTTAGCAGCTTTTCAGTTTTTTTTCCTTTAGTTTTAAAATTATTTGTTTTCGGCTTCTGCCTCTTTCCAGCTGTTAGATGGGGTCCCTAAACATGGCAGCCAAAAAAACATTGTTCCGTGACTCTACAATTTTATTATTATTGTATATTACTTATTTTTCTATTCAGGCCCTCTCCTATTCATCATCCAGTCTCTCATTCAAACAACTGCCTGGTTGCTAGGGTAAACTGGACCCTAGCAACCTAATAACTGCTGAAATATCAAACCGGAGAGCTGCTGAATAAAAAGCAACATACGTAAAAAAAAACAAAAAAAACCACCAACTGCAAATAGTCTTAAAATATGGATGTCTACATCATACTAAAAGTTAATTTAAAGTTGAACTAATGTAAGATGGCTGTGGAAGATTACTTACAACATGGCAGATTCCTTTCACATATTTAAATGCAAATATGCAGAGAAGAATTGTCTGTGTACATAGTAAGCTCTGTTATTGTGCTTGGGTATCTTAAGTTTAATGGTAAACCGGGCCATAGATATTTATGGGAAATATTCTGACTATGGCAGCCCTGGTGGTGATGCATTATTATATATATTTTTAAACTGAACTGATGACCTGGCAGCATGGCAGCCCCCACTCATGTGCATGGAAAAGGTATAAACTCTGCTTGTGGACTTAGCATGTTTTCCGTTGAAGATGACAGGAAGGATAAATATATCTTTTAGCAGGAAATCAGTTTTACAGTTCATGCATTTTTTTTTTTTTTGGTTTGTTTGTTTTTGCATTTTTATGCATGAGAGCAAAGTACATGCATTTGTATAGGTATTCTTTATAAGCTTCATTAAAATAAAACCAATAGTGGTAATACTAGATTATACTTTTCTACAGAGGATTGAAGAATGCCTAAGCCAATTTAAATTATCAAGGAATTGTTGTTGGTAAAAATATTCAACTTCCAGGTGATTATTTGTGAGGAAATGCAGATTCAGTCAATGTGCATTGACACCAGGAACCACTCCTGCCACCATACTGTACAGAAACTTCACTCTATGTTTAATGGTAATAATGTAAGCCTAATTCCTTGGCATGCAGCATTAATAGTAGCCTTATTATCATTCTTAGCAAGCGCATATTGCACATATGCTATTTCTTATTGTCTAAATGCAAACCCCTCCTGGTCTGAGCCTCCTTTGGTGCAATAAACAGGCAGAATGATCTGAACTAGTGCATTTTGGCTATGCACACAGACGACTAAAGGTGGCCATACACAGGCCGATAAAAGCTGCCGACAGACCGAGTCAGCAGCTTATTGGCCCGTGTATGGGGCCAAGCCAATTTGGAGAAACCGCACACCTCACAAACCTGAGCAGAGCTTCCTGGTGCTCGGCGGTAGGGGAATCGGCAACCACCCAGCCAAGGTACGTGGAAAGATCACCGGCACACAGGAGTTTGTTCAGCAGGGCAAGCCCTTGCAATTTTAATAATGCAGTGCAACGTTTTGGGGCTTGACAAAGGGGCGTGCCCCGAAACGTTGCACTGCATTATTAAAATTGCAAGGGCTTGCCCGGCTGAACAAACTCCTGTGTGCCGGTGATCTTTCCACATACCGTGTATGGGGCCCCCCGGCAGGCTTCCCCGATCGAGATCTGGCTGAAAGCCGGCCAGATCTCGATCGGATGGGACAAAAAATCCCGTCGGATCGCGGCCGCATCTGTTCGTTGATGCGGTCCCGCAATCCGACCGCCCGTTCCCATTCGTTAGGATCCAATCGTTGGGCCCCAAGGGCCCACGATCGGATCAGCCCGATATTGCCCACCTCAAGGTGGGCATATCGGAGAGATACATTGCCAAACGAGCGGATCTCTCCCATGTATGGCCACCTAAAGGAATGCTGTTGCTTCAGTTAAGACCACTGGCCCAATAAGCACATCTTAGTTGGAGTGAGCAGGACCTGCAGCTGAGACTTCTAATTTTGACTGACAGCAGTCCATTAGGAGTGGCCAAACTCCCTGACCAAATATAGGTGTATATATACATACCCTACATTTGTAAGTTGATAATATACTTCTATTCATACAGGCAATTTTGTCTTGTTCCTCCAGTCCACCATGTGCTCTCAAGATGGGCCTCTGGGTTTTGGTTCTCTAACCAAATGTGCAGTAATCACAGAGGCGTGACAGATCCCGTAAATAGTCTTTCATTCCCACAGAATTCCTCCAGACACTAGTATTGATTTTCACTGGACTTAAAGCCTCAACCTCCTCTCTAATCATTTCATAATGGCTTTAATATGAATGGTCAGGTACAGTTCCACATAAATCTCCTTGGCCTTATTTCACTAACCTTGCACACATTTGCAAATCCTTCTCTTGCTCTTTCAATCCTTTGCAATCTCATGTCCTGCATACTGCACCCAGACATCACGGGGATGTTTGAGCAGAGTTTTTTCTTGTTCTCCACAAAATTCAGACCCATATTTAGAAGTCCTTCATACTGTGAATTCAAGGGGCCTTAGACTGGAGACTCAGACTAAGACTGATTGTTTGCTTTCTTTCCCTTTGCAAATGTAATGCATTAGCACTGCAAATTTATAATCAGTTTAGTGCAAAGTTAACTGTGTGAAATCAAATTCTCTGCTGGGAGCAGAGGAAAAATTTCTATAGATAGATATCCCATGTGCATTTATTTCATATTTACTTTATTTTGGTTGCATTTTTTTGCAGGTGGGGGAGGGGGTAGGCCATGGTCTTCTTTGACTCCCAAGTATGGTTGTATAAGTTTATTTTTACTTTTAAAGTTTGCCTCTTGTTGTAGCACAGGCTTATTGATTTTTTTTTTTTCAGTGCAGGATTGTGCACCCGAGAGCATTATTCAGTGCCCCAGCAGAGAACGGGTTATTTTACCCTCCATCACGATGGTCAGGTGAGGGCCAGGGAGAACTTTTTTAATCCTAGAGAAGTGGTGGTGGGAGAAAAACTATTCATTGCGTTGATTCAGCATAATTGATGCGGCCTCATTTCCCACAGCTGATGAGGATTAGAGGAGCCTAGTTTAACAGTCTCATTTTCTAGTCCCAAAGCATACTCATTTTAATGTGTTTCTGTTAATGAGCTAGAAGAGAGGAGGGGGTGTTGCCGAACATTGTACAGGAAGCTTTCGCTGCGAGTCTTGTCTTGTGCAGCATTCCACAAACCCCGGCTAATGGCAAATCTCATTTGCCAAGACAGCCAAAGTTGACGCAAAGTATTGTCTAGCTTATTAAGAGTGCATACCCTTCTGCTAGAATGGGCACAAAGCCACAGGGAAAAAAAGAAAATGTTAATCCATTTGCTGCTTACCAATAAAATCTGCTACTTGATTGAGCTTTCTAGCAGAAGTGGTCTGTTTTGCTAGCTTAATCATTGGCTCTTAAAGCTGTTTCTTGTGTTTGCTGAAGTTCAGAGACTTGGAAGTGACAAGACTCATGCCTTTGGGGACCTTTCTGGCAGATATGCAGCCTGAAACTAACAGAATGCAGGCTCTTCAGCTGGCAGCTTGAAGCCATATGGGGAGCTTCTGTTTGTCTAGCGTGGAAGGTGGAGTGTCTGCTCTTACCATATAATGGGCCAGCTCAGCTACAAGTGAAAGCTGTTATCTCTGAACTGGCACGAGTCCAGTCCCCCTGGCACGGGTAGCCTGTCAGTTCAGCACAGCACACGATGCTGTTCCCCAAGGCAAAGCCACCGTTGGTTTAAGTAGGCATTAAACAATTACCCAGCCTTAGTTCTCTTCACCTTCCACAGATTGGCTCTATAAATTGTCAGCTTGCTGACATTTTAATGTGAATTATGTCATGTGGTATCCCCTTTGAATTCAACATGCCTCAGTTTGTAAATACAAGAGGCACTCAAAGGCTTGTGGTTAGTGAACACAGAGAAGGCCTGGGGCTTTTTGGTGGGGAGAAGGCAGGAACTGATGCTCTCTTCATTCTGTCTGGGTTTATGGCTGGAAATAAATACACTTTGGAATGGTCAACTAGGGTTCTAGCTGCCTAAAAGGGACAGTGTAGGTTTAAACCAAATGTGTTTTCTCTACTTTTTCAGGAAGACACGTTGCAGACAGTTTTTTTTATTTTTTTGTTATTTTTTACAGATATATCCTAGTTGATACAATTACTCTTTATGTACTCTACCACATTTGAAGGTATGCTGGCAATATTTTATGATTCTTATATTATCCCAATGACTGTACTAGGAAGGACTGAAGAGTTTGTTTATGTAGACTACATAAAAATATATAACTGCAACCCTGTCTTTTTTTTTTCTCTTGTACTATTGCTGTTATTGTTTTCCTTCCATTGACTGGGTTGATTATGGGTCCTACCAATGAGAGTGTAGGGAGCATTTTGTTTGTTACTTTAGTTGAAGGGGCTACATGTCAGCACTTGGGACAAGCAAGAGTGATAAATCCAGGTTTTATAGGTGTTGCTGGTATGGGTGATCCTGTTACTGGCTGGACCTCTGAACATTAGTCCCCTGAATGTAATTTTTTTGCATATTTATTTGCCCTTGTACATCATCTGTTTATGACTTACCCCAGCTGGGACAGTACCAGCTGGCTGTCAGAAGGTTGCTAGGGAACATGCAGGCCTCTTTGCTGTTTCCTAAGGACAAGGCCTGGCTCAGCACTCCAAGACCTGAAAGCAGCATGCATCAAAGCTAACACAATAGAGACAAGTAGGCGGCTGTGACCCCTTCCCCATTCTCTCGTACCTCCTCCCCTCATGCTCCATGCTTTCTATGCATCCAAGCTTCTTGGAAATTAATCTAAGGGAATCAGCGGAGTGTGTGTGTGCGGCTGCACTTTCATTTTTGTCACGTAAGAACGGATCATGTTCCATTATATGTTTTATTAAAGGATCACTTTTGTTTTACAGCTCTTCTGCCCACCGTGTAACTGTAAAATAAGGAGAACTAAAAAATAACCTGCCTAAATTTGCAGGTCTTCCTTTTCGCGTTTTTTGTGATTTTGCTGAAACTGCATGTCAGTTTATCTTTTTGCCTTACCGTGTGACAGGTGAGCAGACACTCAAAAAACTATTCCTCCACACAGACCTGTAAAAGTAAAGACTATATTTATTCAGTTCTTAGCATAAAAACTAAATGAATTTACTCTTTTCTTTTACACGTCTGTGTGGAGGAATTGTTTTTTGAGTGCCTGCTCACCTGTCATATGGTTTGGATCCTCTCCCCCAGCTGAAGGTTCAGGCACCTGAGCCTCCTCCTATACTTGGAGAGTTAATACCTGTGACCCTGCTTCCTTTGATGTGTATTTTTTTGCTTTGCGCTCTGCTGTTTACATAGCAGGCCTTCTGGCTATATTTTATTTTTATTTTGTTTTTCTTTTACCACCCCCATTAAGGCAGCATATGAGATTTCTCTTATTATAGGTGATCGGTCTTTTGAGGACAATTTACAGCTTGATTTCCAGAGACCTACCTGTGATTGGAGTCGAGAGACTCGCTCACTCAGGGACTTAACCTGGCACAGCATTGATAAATGTTAACCTCACCTCTAAGCGCAATTAAGGCTAGAAGGAGACAATCCAAGATGGAGCTAATTTAGGAACGTATTGTTTTGTGTTAATCTATTTTGTTTTCTGTCCCGTGAGGGGAAAGGCTTAATGCGTAGTGAAGCATGCATAAACTGCAAGCTCATTAAGAGATGGTCTGTTTATCAGCCTCTGCTAAAAGCCCACAGCACAAGCTCAGGCAGCTACTGGTGCAGGTTCCCTCTGGGTTTTGGCCCCTCCTCATTAAGTCCGTCCTGGCTATTGATTGGGAAGCTGTGTTTGAAAGAGTCTTACTTACTCCATGCATTATCTTGACAGATTGATCAGACCTGATTGAGAACCTCTTAAAGGAACGAGCAGCCGTAATGGGAAAGTTGGACTCTGTCATCCGTTAGGGTGATTCTGAGAGCGAGAAGAACAAGCTGACATCTTGGAGCAATTGTATTTACAATTAACATGGTCGAAAACGATTGGCTGTATTGATTGCCCTTCCTGCAATTACATATCCATTGTTTACATTCCAGCACTTCAGTTATAAAAAGGAAATCCAATAATTATTGCATTATTTAAAGTTAAAGTGCTACAGAATTTGCTAGTTGTACAAACTGCTTGATTTACTGTTCGGTGAAGGTCTGGGCTGCATTTTTAATCCGAAAGTCAAATGAAATTAGCTTTTAATGAGGCTAAAAAATAAAACTTGTGTGTCTCTATTTGACCATTTGTTCTTTTCATTTGAATTTAAATAATTATGCCATGGACTGTTGCCACAAAATGTGGCACAGGTTCAAAGGAGTGTTTCATAGCATGACCTGCCCCTTTATAAATGTAAGGAACGGTGTCCGTTGCACTGACGATCATAAACCTTAAGTACAGATACATATTTTTGAAAGACTTTTTTTATTTAATTATTGAGTAGCTTCGATAGCACTAATATATCCTATAGGTCATTAAAACCTTGTAAAATTGGATCAGCTAATGTGTAATGAATACTAACTTCCAAGAATGTGGGAGGAGAGGCTCCTGAAACGCCTTATTTATATGTATTTAACATATTTTGGTATGCATCCATAACTTTTATGGCTCCTTACCCATTAAGTTGTGCTATATAAATAAATTATGATTATGTTATCTAGACAGTAATATTTAAGGCTATCTACATACTTGTGGTTAGACTTTTTAAAAATATATGTTTTTTTGAGTAATAGCTGACCTACACCATTAGATATGATTGCCTTGGCCCTACCAGTATTCTGGAACTCTTACCTGTCATGGCATGTTTACTTTCCCACGCTAGTCTTTTACTTGAGGCAAAGGTCAGCAGAAAATCTGTACCATTTGCTGCTATTGACTGTCAGAACCTTAGAAAACAGTTTTATCCTCATTTTTCACTTGCTATTGCTATCCCATGGTTATAGTAGCAAACGAATCAATCATCATCATCTCTGTGCATCACTGTCAGATTGCAAATCCCTAGAACTCATGTTATCCACTGTGATATACGTCCTGCTTTAAGTACAGGACAAATTTGGCATTACAGGTATGGAATCTGTTATTCAGACTGCTTGGGACCTGGGGTTTTCAGGATAATGGATTTTTCCGTTATTTCGATTTCCATACCTTAATAAAAATGTAAAGGGTTGTTCACATTAATTTTAGTATGATGTAGAGAGTGATAGTCTGCGACAATCTGCAATTGGTTTTCATTTTTTATTATTTGTGGTTTTTGAGTTATTTAGCTTTTTATTCAGCAGCTCTCCAGTTTGGAATTACAGCAATCTGATTGCTAGGGTCAAAAGTCCCCTAGCAACTATGCATTGATTTGATAAGAGACAGGAATATGAATAGGAGAGGCCTGAATAGAAAGAAGAGTAATAGAAAGTAGCAAAAACAATACATTTGTAGCCTTACAGAGCATTTGTTCTTTAGATGGGATTAGTGACCCCCATTTGAAAGCTGTAAAAAGGCAAATAACTAAAAAAAACTTTAAAATGTAAATAATGAAGACCAATTGCATATTTGCTAGGAAGTGGGCATTCTCTAACATACTAAAAGTTACTTCAAAGGTGAACCACCCTTTTAATAGGATGTGTGCATCCAATAAGAATTTATTATATCTTCGTTGGGATGAAGTACAAGGTACTGCTTTACTGCTTTTTTAAAAATCAAAATTATTAGATTAAAATGGAGTCTATGAGTAATGACCTTGTAACTCTGAGCTTTCTGGATAATGGGTTTCCAGATAACATATTCCATACCCGTATAAAGCAGGTGTTGGTGGTGTTGGTGGTGATGGTTTATAGCTAGGGTTGCCACCTGGCTGGTAGAAATTATGCTTCATGCCCATGTCCTAAATAAGGATAAAAGATAACACTATATGAAGGTCGGTATATATGTCACAGTTTACCTGGTGATATGTAATGCTAAAACAGGGTACACTGTACCTTACCAATTGCAACACCAAACCACACCTCCATAGAAAATAGTAGGCGACCCCAACCCCATGCTTTTCCATTGTACTTTCTTTTCCCTGATCTATATCTTACCATTTATCTCTCCCCACTTAAAGGGATACTGTCATGGGAAAAAATGTTTTTCAAGATGCACCAGTCAATAGTGCTGCTCCAGCAGAATTCTGCACTGAAATCCCTTTCTCAAAAGAGCAAACAGATTTTTTTATATTTAATTTTGAAATCTGACATGGGTCTAGACATATCGTCCGTTTCCCAGCTGCCCCCAGTCATGTGACTTGTGCTCTTATAAACTTCAGTCACTCTCTGCTGTACTACAAGTTGGAGTGATATCACCCCCCTCCCTCCCTCCCTTCCATCAACTTAACAACAGAACAAAGGGAAGGTAACCAGATAGTAGCTCCCTAATACAAGATAACAGCTCCATGGTAGATACAAGAACAGGATTCAAAATCCAGGTCCCATTGTGACACATTAATTTACATTGAGTAGGAGAAATAACAGCCTGCCAGAAAGCAGTTCCATTCTAAAGTGCTGGCTCTGAAAGCACATGAGCAGGCAAAATGACCTGAGATGGCTGCCTACACACCAATATTACAACTATAAAAATATATACTTGCTGGTTCAGGAATTACATTTTATATTGTAGATTGAAGTATTTGCAGTGTAATTTAGAAATAAAAACTAGATCATAAAAATCATGACAGAATCCCTTAATAATGGCAATCATCTTTTCTATGCATTTCTTCCTTTTTCACTTTGCATTCCTTTTAAAAGCTTGGTAGATCCAAGGTGTGCTTAATAACTTGATATATTAGACTTTACTAAGACTTTAATTATTTATTTCACATATATTCTACCCCTTTCCCCACACCTAGATGCACAGAACACTTTTTTATGCATTGGTTTACCTTGTGTTGTCATTATGGGGGGAGGTCAACTAGTGAGTGTGGTGCAGAAAAGCCCTACCTTTGCCAGGAAATTCCAAGCCTGCCTGCAGGTGGTGGACTGTTGATGATGTATTCAGCCATAGACTTTTATGGATTAGTTGAAGCAGGCCTGTGAGGACAGCTGCTTTCACATAACTTTTTCATTAAAGCAATGGATCCTCCAGCTGAAGAGTTTTTGATTTATGACTTGAACTTGTGGATATCTGAAGGAAACCTAGAAAAGGGCCTCTGAGTTTTTGGTGAGACGTGGGGAGGTTTGTATGGATTTTGCAGACTGAAGTAAAAATATTCCAAGCACGAACTGTATACAAATGATTGTTTCCCTGCTGGGTTGTTTTTATTTCTTAGTGTATGGACATCAGAAACTAAGCAAATTGAGATTTTACTTACGACACGACTGAACTGGCATAAAGTCTATTTACAGTTTTGCCAGCTGAAGAACGTTGGCTCATTCAGGAATTCCCTCATAAAGATGGCACATGGGAAATGTTGCTTTGTGTGAACAGGACTTTGTGTTACTATAGTAGTCATTGGCTAGTTTGCGTGTATGCTGCTTTTACATTTTGGGGATTGCTGCATCTTTCCCCCCAGGGCATTCTCTGCCTTCCATCAGAATGTTTGTCTGTCTGTTCTGTTTTAAAGTGGTGCTTCAGCTTAATCTGATCAATATTTTGCTTTCCATGCGTGAAAAACCAGATGTTAGAAGTTTGCTATTGTTGGGGGTGGGAAAACTGACCCATAAGCTTTCTAGCAATCAATAACTTGACACGGGCGTTGATGGACCCTTAAAATAATGCAGGCAAATTTTTTCACCATTCAAAATAGCTTTAAAAGTTACCCCCTCAGTTTAGTATACCGAGGCTCAATGGTTTCTATTTGCTGCCATAAAGTGCATAAACTTCTTACATTTGTGTATACGTCTCATGCTCTATGTGAATCAGATAATCCTGCCAATTAACTAATAGAATATGTAATTTTATTTTCACAGAGTTTGAAACAATTTGTTTCATTTGTTTATTTAGCAAGATTTTCTGAAAAGAAAAGTTAAAGTAACCATTGGTCACCCAGCACAGAGGATTTATGCTCTTAGGCACTTTTTCACTGGTAATTGAGGATCTAGTGTCACTAGCAGCCGTTTATATAAATGCCATTGTGCAGCAACCTATAGTGAGTAACTGGCATTTTTCCTGCTTTTATTGATTATATAAGCCTACATCTTTTTTTTTCCTACCCAGTACCCTGTACTCTGAGTAACACGTTGCTGCCTGAATTTGTCCTGTTGACTTCAAAGGACTGTGCCAAGTGTAGAGTTGTGTAAATTGCTGTTCTTATTTTCAACATTAATTTGATGTAAATTTGGCACTGGCAAGAACATTAATTAACACAGCTTTATACATGTGTGGGATGTGTTGGCTGGAAATCCTGTTTTGTAGAAAGCTTTGAAGTCCTAAACATGCAAGTCCTTTATACTTTTCCTTTGTAATAATTAGACACTATCTTGTACTAGGTGATAAGAAAGCGGACATAAATCCTCCATATTGCATCCTACACCACTTTTTCCTCTTTTACATCATTATAATCATGCCCCAGTATGTTTGAAAGAACTCATTTATGAGTGTACAGGGCAGTATAGAAGGTGCATGGGTTAATATATAAGTATCGTTCTGTCTTTTTAAATGCTCTGCACATTTTCAGCTTTTAAATTAATATATTTATATAATACACAAAAGCCATGAATATCCTGTAAATTATATCCTTATAAATGGTGAGTTCTGATGTCATCAGTTATAAACGGTGAGTTCTGATGTCATTTCTGTCACATGACTCACCGAAACTTGTGTATTATAATAAATAAAGTACCCCCAGTTGTAAAATATGAGGATATTAGAAGTTACCTCGGAGTTTCCTGACCTGTATAAAAACACTCGGCCTTCGGCCTCGTGTTTTTATATGGTCATGAAACTCCTTGGTAACTTATAATATCCTTATATTTTACAAAAGGGGGTACTTTATTCACTATATATAGTATTGCATTTTATCTATAGATATGCACATGAGCTGTTTGCTATTTGTGTGTATGTGCTAAGTACAGCTTGGAGAGGTGGTTTTCAGACTTCTTGGTTGTAAAGCTTTTTTGTATTTATAACAATATTAAGGGTATATATAAAATATGTTTGTACCAGTCACTGAGGTAAATTTACAACACTATCCAGGGCAACGATTAAGCATACCACATGTATATCGCCTCCTCAGGACTTCATCCATCTCTGAGTTTTAGAGCAATGTTACATGAAACTACTTTAGAAACTTTAAAGACCCAGTAGGACCCCCAATAATAAAAATACAAAAATAAGACCTATGCAGGCCTATGCCTTAAAATGTACTTTTTGCAGTATAATTATTTTCTCTTAAATACTTCTTTCATTCATTTCCATTCTTAAATAATACAGCATTTTTAAATCTTACAGGCTAATTATACATGTTAATAATTGTGTATTTAAAAGGGGTAGTATACTCCCTTGTACAATAGGGCTTGTGCAAAACAAGTTTTTTGCCTCTTGTTTTCAACAATAGAAAGTGTTATTTCTTTAACTAAACGGGACTAATGGATATTTCATGTTTGTGTCCTTGTGAGCTAGATAATTTTGCACAGGTATTCCCCTGCAAAATGGACTCCTGCCAACAAAAGAGTCACCAACACAATCAATTTATATACCTCGCAAGGACCAAACATGGCGTATCTATTTCCCTGTCTGCTAAAGAGATATTGGGGTAGATTTATCAAGGAGTGAAGTTAGAAATCTCCACAGTCCCCAGAGTGAAATACCGCCTCTCTATTCATTTCTATGGGATTTTTAAAAGAGTATTTATCAAAGGGTGATAGTGAAAGTTCACCATTGATAAATATGCATTTAAAAATCCCCTAGAAATGAATGGCGAGAGGACTGTGGAGATCTCTAACTTCACTCTTTGATAAATCTACCCCATTGTGTTTTAACTTGTTGCGCGCCAAGCTTGATCTTGACAATACAGAGTACAATTTAGATCAAAGAGTAAACTGGAAATGTAAATTCTATGCCACTGACATTTAGGTTCTTAACGGTCAGAAGTGTAGAATTCAGTCTACAGCAAGCAAACAGGTAATTTAAGAGGAACCTTCAGCTCCAGTCGAGCCATTCTATTCTATAGGATTATACAATTAATCTTAGGGCTCCAGCACACAGGGCTTTTTGATTTTGCAATGAAACGCTGGATGCCAAGGTTCTTCCCATTGATAGCAATGGGACCATCAGCCAATAATCTGAGTAGTAATAATGAAAATGCTGTATGCATCACAGTACTCCGATTAACACAATTGCTGCAGAAGGGGATAAGAATGTTAACAAATAACTGAATAGTGACCTCCCTAGGAAAGGTAGTATGAGAATGCAATAGAAAGGAATGCAATAGAAGCCTGTACAAGCCTTGCAATTATATTATAGTTATACATTTATGCATAAGGAAGAGAATAAACAGGTGGGTTATAGGGTTAGTGTGCAATTAAGGGTTAGCTCTACAGCAAAAAACAACCTGTATTTAGTACTTACTGCACTTGTAATATTGCCGGAAAAGGTAATTAATTGGGTTTCATCTGCTTCTTTGTTCATACTGTTCTTTGCTGCATTTTTTTATAGTTGTGAATGCATTTATCCCCATCCACTCACATTGTTCCATTATTCTTTTTAAAAATGCCTGTTTGTTTGTTTTCCTGCAGCACTTGCAACAGCATGAGAATGGAACAGAAGGGGAGAACTGGTATTACCACTGTGTGCTGTGCTCATACTCCACCAAGGCTAAACTGAATTTAATCCAGCATGTGCGCTCCATGAAGCATCAGCGCAGTGAAAGTCTACTGAAACTGCAGAGGTTACAGAAGGGACTTCCAGAGGAGGAGGAGGAGTTGGACCAGATTTTTACTATTAGAACATCCTCATCACCTGTGACAGGTAAGTGTGCCAGGGCCACATAAATTGAGTAGGTGAGATTTGATCTATACCCGATATATATGTATATATATATCACACATACATATTTTATATTATGTATAGTTGGGGGGACACTAGATTTATTAGGTGGGTTGGTGTAGAATATGTTTGTATAAATACTTTAAAACTCTGTCTAGTAGTTCATCTGGGGGCATTCATATAAAGACAGGCTCCTGTACTACCGAAGAAATACTGCTACTTGTGATGCATCTGCACATTCTCAGTCAAAAGCATCAAACACCTGTCTCCAGGGTTTTCATTCTGCTAATTGCTGGTATAGTGAGACTGAAACTGTATCTGGAGAGGCAGCCTCTTTTAGCCCAGTACCTTTGGGATTTTTTTTTTCTTAATGGTATCCTTGCCGTCTACACATCTGCCTCTTCCCCACCTTTACTTTCATTAGACGTCTAATCCTGTGTTGTTAGCCTCTTTTTTTTTTACATTGTGTCTTTTAAATACTTTTGCTTCACCAAACCTGTAGCTTCAAGGTGCTGCAATCACTTGGGCAAGCTGAGAAGTATTCACTCTGCCTCTAGCATTCCTCTGGGGAGACCAGATCCCTTTACTGGACATATTGTTTCAGCAGATTCTGCTAATCTTGACAGAGTCCTTGGCATCTCTCCTCCAGCACATTGCCCTCATTGTTATAGGTCTCTTGTGAGAGTGAGGGGGCCGTGCTAGGAGGGATCCTAAGCACAATGCTTGTTCTCTGAATGAAGCTTTTGTCAAGAAAAGAAAAGGGTGAACATTACTGTCAGCTCATGGTTCTACTAGAGTGTGTCTCTTCGTGCCTGTAACTCCTCCACTTTATTATGTCAGCAGACTTTAAGCCACTGTGGTGTGTACAGTCAGACTCCTTTATTTTCCTCAACCTGTGTTTCTTTTGTTAAACATGGATCACGTGGATGCACTTGTTTTTTCTAATTCTGAATGCCTTATGAAACATAATTAAAAACTGCACATACCATGACCGAATTCACAACAAGCAATCTGTATTTGTTTGGATTCTGTAACACTGGTTGCCACCTTTCATTTGTGTGTTGCTCTGCAATAGTATTAATAAATAGAAGCAAACTTACTTAAAGGGGTTGTTCACATTCCGACACTTTTTTCACCTCATTTGGTTTCCGATAGAATAGACTTTTTCCAATTACTTTCTATTTTCTATGTGTGGCTGTTTTTCTAATATTGAAGTATAAAGTGTACTTTTTCACCTTCTAAAGCAGCTATGCGAGGGGGGGTCACCGACCCTGTAAACTTCTAAATCCATACATTTAGATGAAGCATTTCCACTGCTGAGCAGATTCCCTGAGTTTCATTAAGGCAGTTCCACTAAATGTTCCGAATCTGCACCTGAATTACTGAGCTGCCAGACTGAAACACCAGAGACCAGAACATTCAACTTTAAACGTAGATTTTGGAAAAAAATAAAAAATGGAAAGTAACTGCAAAAAGTATTTTATTTCTTGTAAACTATCTAAAACCGACTGAACTGGAAAAAGTTTTGGATGGTGAACAACCTGTTAATGCAGGGGCACACTGGCAGATTCGGAGAGATTTAGTCCTTTCTAAGTTGCCCGAAGTTTCCTCGTGCAGCAACTTGAAGCGCCGCGAGTGCCATTTCGCTGGCGTTTTCTCATTATAGCAGGCGGAAGGCAGTTTGAGGCGATTGTCGCCCCGCAGAACAGGCGATTAGTCGTCAGGCAACTAAATCTACCCATTCACTTTTTTTGAGATAACTTTTAGTATTATGTAGAGAGTGATATTCTGAGACAATTTGCAATTTGTTTTCATTTTTTATTATTGAAAGTTTTTGATTTATTTAGCTTTTTATTCAGCAGCTCTTCAATTTGCATATTAAGCAATCTGGTAACTAGGGTCCAAATTACCCTAGCAACCATGCATTGATTTGGATAAGAGGCTGGAATATGAATAGGAGAAAAAAAAAATAACTATAAAACTATAAAGAATAAATAATAAAAAGTTGCTTAGAATTGGCCGTTCTATAATATAATAACATGACAATTAATAGCAAGAACTCCAGTGGCTTCTTGCCTCCTAAGACAGCCGACCTGATACCTTCCCCTGTGTTTACCTCTCCTGGGGACGGGATCACAAGTTGCACTACACAAAAAAAAAAAAAAAAAATCTGAATTCCTAGGTAAAATATGACTTTCTGCTCTTGACGTTACCAGGGGCTTTTCGCTGCCCTGGTTAAATGGCAACTTGCATCATAGCAGTAGCACCTCCTGATGTCCTCTACAGTAGTAAAAAGGCTATACAAGGTGTGTTCCTCTGCTTTCATATTAACCTGCATACTTAAGAGTTTGGATTTACAGTCTTCTGCCCTATTCTTCCCTTGCCACTAGGGATGTTTTTGAATGAAGCTGTGCACATAGACAGGAAGACACAGACAAAGTTAGAGAGGGCCCAGGAATGCCAACAATGTCATGGAGCCTGTTTCTTGTTTGCTTTCTCCTGCTTGGAGCTGAGCGGCTTGGAAGAGGATATGAAACTCTTTATCCTCCTCATTTTCCTTTTATTAAAGTGTTTGACGAATAATTCCAGCCTATATTTAATCTGCCCCCGGCTGCACAGAGGGGCCAGGAGAGCAGGGATGGAATGGGACACAAATATTTTCTAATTCTTCTGAAAACAACCAGCTTATATTTGTAGAATCTTAAAGCCTCAAGGGCACAAAGAACAGATATTGTAGGATGTTGCAGGCTATGGAATGTGTTTGATATAAACATATAGATGAGCTGTTGGGAGTTAAGGCGAAGCATAAACACAGAGGTGATCTCCTCCATGCCTGTCGTATAATATTCACAGTGGTGCACTCCGTGTACAGCATTATAAATGGAAGGGCAAAAGGTGTCTGAAGTGTGGGAATCAAATGCAAAACAGATGCCCTTTTATTGCATTTCTAAAGCATTCAGTCATTCAGTGCTCTTATCCCTGTCACCTGTATTATAGAGCAAGGAACAGAGATTTCAGCATGTGCTCTGTTCTCATGGATAAGGACATTTACTTATTGATATACGTACAACTAATGTTATATAGTACAGGTATGGGATCCGTTATCCGGGAACCAGTTATCCAGAAAGATCCGAATTACGGAAAGGCCATCTCCCACAGACTCCATTTTATCCAAATAATCAACATTTTAAACAATTATTTCCTTTTTCTCTGTAATAACAAAACAGTACCTTGTACTTGATCCAAACTAATTAATCCTTATTGGAGGCAAAACCAACCTATTGGGCTTATTTAATGTTTATATGATTGCCTAGTAGACTTAAGGGATGGAGACCCAATTTCCGTTATCCGGAAAACCCCAGGTCCCGAGCATTCTGGATAGCAGGTCCCATACCTGTATGTATGTATATTTTCATTTATATAGTGCTACTTAAAGGAACAGTAACACCAATAAATAAGTGTTTTAAAGTAATGAAAATATCACTGAATAAAACTGATCTGTTTGCTTCAGACTGTGTAGAACAGGTCACGTGCACACTCAGGCCCTTCGTAATAGGTTCCACTTGGTGCACAAGGCTTAAGGGAGACGGCACTCCCCATATCCAATAAGTCCAATAATTCAAGCAGGCACACAGAGCAAGTTAAACCGGGGTCCCATACCTGTTTGCTTCAGAAACACTACTTTAGTTCATATAAACAAGCTGAGTAGCAATGGCGGATTTCAAAAAAAGGCTATATGGCACAAGATAAAAAGTGGATAACAGATAACATTATGTTCTCCAGAGTTTATCTGCTGTCTGCTGCTTAAGCCTTTTTTTCCTTTGAATAGCTGCCCCCATTGCTATATTTTTATTACTTTAAAACAATTAGATTTTTTGATGTTACCGGTCCTGTACAGCAGAACAATAAATGAATAGAAAAAATGGGGTCATTGCTATAATAGATACAAAATGCACAAAGAACAATACTAAATACAAAGTACAGTTACAATCAGGCCCGGACTGGCAATCTGTGGGTTCTGGCAAATGCCAGAGGGGCTGCTATAAGGTCCCATAGAAAGTCAGTATTTAGTGGGCTGGTGGGGGTTGCTTGGGCCCTCTATGTTGGGCTGGTGGGGGATGTTTGTGCCTCTATGTGGGCTGATTGGGCCTCTGTGTACCTGAAAAGCCAGGGCCTATTATAATTCTCAGTCCGGACCTGGTTACAATGAAGATTAAGAGCTTAGGAGACAAGGTGGAGGTTGCTGTGCCATAGAGCTTACAATCTAAATAGCGTTGTTTTACATTGCCCCGTACGATGGCTGGGTGGTACTCATTGTGGCAAATATTTTAAAATAAATCCTTGACAGTTAAAAGGTAAATCCATGTTTTTATGTCCTTCTGCTCTTCTACAATGGGAACAAAAATCCAGAGTTTATTCTAGCACCACTAGTCCACCCATCCTCCTCAGTCCCCTTTCCAACTCCCTCCCCCTCCATTCACTCATTTCGACTCCCTGCGCAAATTGAAAACAACTAACCTTGTCATATTTAGTGCACCACTCTCAGCCGCTGCCTTCCAGGGCTAATCAGGCACAAACATATACGCAAAGTTGCTAAGCTCTGAGCTGTCTTCTGAGCATTAAAGTGTCCTGTCTGCCTGGGAGGTCACTCCTAACTTGGATGTGCCGCTCATGTACGGCCAGTAATATTGATTGATTAATGTATAAAAAGCACCAAATCTATTTGCTTCTATGAAACAGAGCAGAGTGCAGTTGCTCGCTTTGGATTTTTCACCTCATGCCGTTTGTGTGAAGGATGCCCGCGTGAGTGTGTGACAGTGCACTTACATTTTGCTGATCTATCCTCTGTTGCTGATTATATAGTATATTTGGACAGCCTATTCTTGCCATCAGAGCTTCCTACGGGCTCTATTATTTGCTCCCGGTGAGAGTTTTGAGTTCTGCCACATTTAGGCAGCATGATATGTCCTTGTGCAGTGTTTGCTATGAGTTGCTGCTGCCAAGCAATGTTCTCATAGCATGTACTTCTCTGAAGTTTTGCATGATTTGTTCTTGTTTTACAGTAACCTCCTCACCTGCACAGACCTGCGCCACTCCCAAAAATGTTGAATAAGGCTCTGCATTCTCATTATTATTTTAATAACAAGGCCATCTACCAAGCAGTTGTTTATAGCAGTATAAACACCATGCACTATAAGGGTAACTACACGAGCGCTTTTACCTGCGATAGCATCTGTTCCGACGTGCTGAGATGAATCGCAGGCGTAACGTCGGATTCGCCGAATCTAAGATAAGTAATAGGAATGTCATACATTGTTGCTACATGCATCTGGCACGTCATGACTGTCGGATGAAGATGCAACATGCAGCGTTTGCATCAGATGTGCCCGGCAACAACATTCGACATTCCTGTTACTTACCTTAGATTCGGCACATCCGACATGATGCCTGCGGTTCAACGTGATCCCATGGATGCTATCGCAGGTAAAAGCGCTTGTGTAGTTCTACCCTAGGGAGTTGATTTTTACAGATTTGCTTTGTTCTGATCATACTGGAGGGGTAGAAACCAGTTGCTGGTTACTTCCCTAGGAATGCAGGGAAAAAACATTTATGCCTAAAAATTCCTTCAGTTCACTGTGATTCATTTCATTTTGTTTTTCAAAAGGGATCCACACAAGGTGCCAGTACCTTTTGTAGTCACCCCACTACCTTCTGTCTTTCTTTGTGCCAGAAAATCTGACAATCACATGCCTTCTGCAATAACTACACACAGTATATCATTTGAAAATGCCTGCGAATGGACACACAACATTTCTGTGTAGTTAGTTGCTGACAGTGTTCCTGAGAAAAAAAACAAAAGTTGAAAAAATGGTTAACCTGTGCCATTAAAGGAGAACTAAAGCTAAACTAAAGAAGTAGGTTAGAAATAGTACTACATTATGTTTTGGTCTTCTATACCAACCCAAGGAAAGTACAGCCCTTTAGCAGGGAAGATCTGTGCCTCCAGAGATGCCCCAGTAGCTTCCATCTTCTTTTCTGCTGATTAATTGCACATGCTCTGTGATGCTGTCACTTACCTGAGCTTAGGGACAGACTCAATATACAGTACACATAGAATACAAATGCCGTAATATAAGGCTGGATTGTAATTAATAAATATAATTACTACATGGCAGCACAGAAACCAGTGCAACTAGCATCAGAATTTATTAATCAGCTTTGTAGCATCAGTTTATATTACAGACCAACCTTATTTTCTGCTTGATGATTTGCGACGACCATTAGCTTCTCAACAGCTGCTCTGAGCATGTGAGTGTTGCAGACATTTTCCAAGACGGAGACCCACTGTGACAAGTTTGAAGTCCTGGATCATTGCTGCTATTGAGAAGCAATGTTAGGCTTATGCAATAAGGTCATTATATAAAATATGAAATTTTTAGCCATATTCGCCATATACGGGGCTGCGGACAGTCCTGAAGTGGGCCGATGAACAATTAACGTGGCATGCTGAATTGGACACCGACCCTGTCCCGACCCCCCTGACTACCCACCCACCCCCTGGTCCTTGCCAAAAAATTGGCCTCTTCTTTGGTCCCCAGGCCAAAAAAGGGTCAGGCCCCTGGCCTGAAGGCTCAGGGATCCAGGAGCATTACAATTTGCTACATTTAGTTGATACAATTTGTTGATACATTTCTCTGCAGTATCTGTAAATATTATATTGTATCAATTTTAACAGCTGCCCTTAATGAAACTCAGGGATTCTGCTCAACACAGGGCCAAAGATAACAAGCAAATGTATCAACTAAGTGTATCCATTTAGAACCGATAAAGGGGTTGTTTAACTTCAAACAACTAGTTGTTTCAGATGGATCACCAGAAATAATGACTTTTTCCAATGAATTTCTATTTTTTTATGTCACAGTTTTTCTAATAATGAAGTGTAATTTCTCACCTTCTAAAGCCGCTCTGGGAGGGGTAGTCGCCGACCCTGTAAACTGTCACAAGGAAACTTTGTGCAACTTTGGAAAACGAAGCTCTCTGAGTGCCATCCCGCCGGTGATTTTCATTCTAGTCGGCGGGGAGGCAGTTCAGGAAGATTAGTCACCACGAAGAAGAGATTTGTCACCGGCCGACTAATCTCCCCGAATTGCAGCATGTCTCTGCCCTTAAGCTGGCCATAGACGCAAAGATCTGATCGTACGAATCGAGGATTCGTACGATTTTCGAACCGTGTGTGGAGAGTCCCGACATTTTTCGTCCGGCAGAGATCGGTCGTTTGGACAATCGGAAAGGTTAGAAAATTTCTGTTGGCTGCCGATAATATCTCTGCGTGTATTGCCGATCGTACGATTTTCAGTGGGAGACTGTCACTAGCTTTGGTTGGACATAGATATCGTACGATTGCTGTCAGGGGCAGAACATTGCTGATCTGTTCTTTAACTAATCTGACTGGTAAGACTTTGATCTGAATGGTTAGTGGCGGGTCGGGAGATGGGAAAGTCCGATCGTACGATGATTCGTACGATCGGATCTTTGCATCTATGGCAAGCTTAAGTTGATACATTTCTTATCTTTGTCCCTGCTGAGTTGAATCTCTGGGTTCCATTACAGGCAGCTGTTAGAATTGATACAATAGTTGCTAATACTCCAGAGATACTGCTGAGAGATGTATCAACTAAATGTTGCAAAATTGTAACAGTTAAGAGTCTGCATCTGAATTACTAAGCTGTCAGTCTGAAACACCAGAGACACAAACATTAAACTTAGATTTTGGAAAAACAGTAAAAAAAGAAATACAGTAGAACCCCCATCTTATGTTTTCAGGGAACCAGAAAAAAATGGTGTAAAATCAGGGAATTGTATTATACATAATATATAGGTGGGACCACAAAACCTGAAGCTTTTGCTACGTCTTTGAATCACAGAACATAAAAGAGAAAAGTGAATTTTCTCCTAAAGCCTTAAGTGGGAAAGCCAGACTAATTGTAAATCAATGCATCTTAAAATGTGCCATTGATCTGCAGATGCAAGTTAGTACGTAAACTGCAATTTTATTTTAGGAATTTTTACTCTTATATTCCAGGGAAGGGAAAAAAGTAGAAGTGAAATTTAGTGCACATTTCCATTTCAATTATGGAGACAAGATGCCTACTGAACCTTGCTGCCTTTTGTGCCCTTTTGGGATACATTTTTTTAAAGGGTTGGTAGTGCATTTGTATGCGAGCATCATTCATTCTATGTGAAGGCATGGAACCTTCTACATTTCTAGTATTGGAAGTAGATGGGCTGATCCCTTACTAATGCATGGGTTCTTCGTAATGGATTGCACACTCACGCGGGCATCCTTCGCACATTAAAAAAAACTTTGGAAAATGTTGCAGTTATTTTAATATTGTCCTATTAAAGTCTATAAGAAGTACTTGATACTAACGGATGCGTGATATCGTCACTAATATTGCATGTTCTGAATTTTCCATGTATTTTGCTTGGAAAAAATATTCAAAGCTATTTGAGACATGTGCATAGAAAAGTCTTAGTGACAAATCTCCTAGCATGTTATAAGCCTAAGACATTCTAGGATTCTACATAGAGAAATTCCTCATAGCCAACCAAACCCACAGCAGATGGCATTTATCACTGCCCTCTGCAGAAAAGGTACATGTAATAAGTTTAAAGGGACAGTATACCTACTTATATAATATACTCATATAATATACTTATTTATATATTAAATATGGGTTTAAAGAACAGGGCCTGTCCAGAACACCGTTTTGCCTATTGTTTTAATC
Source organism: Xenopus laevis (assembly GCF_017654675.1). Classification (NCBI taxonomy): domain Eukaryota; kingdom Metazoa; phylum Chordata; class Amphibia; order Anura; family Pipidae; genus Xenopus; species Xenopus laevis. Next base: position 42,020,049 of record NC_054378.1, on the reverse strand, counting down.
ACAAAAAAATAAATGGTTTTTGTTATATGTAGAGCTAAACAAAACTGAAACAATTCCATGTTTGGTCCTTGTTAGGTAGCTAACTAGATTACCCTAATTATCTGCCTCACAAGGACCAAACGTGGAGTAGCTTCATTCTCCCTGTTTAGCATATTTGTCTATTGTGCTGTTTATAAGATACCTTTATTCACCTGCGCCTAGTCTAAACAGATTTAGTCATAAACAGGCACATAATGCCACAACAAATATAGCCTCCTTATTATATTTAGGATCACCATTGTAGTAGCATATAGTCCTAGTACCAAAATAACTTTACCAGGAATTTCCTTTTCCAATGACCATTTGGTGCTGGATCCTGCTTCAATTCGGCAGAAATAGCAATCTAGTGCCATAGCAAAGAGCATGATGGGAGTAGTGCCGGTTCCTCACTGTTGATATTTGCCCTGCTGCAGTCTCTTAACATTCCTGGAACAAGTAGCAGCTGCTGGCTAGAAATTGATTTCATTAATTGCTATGCCAATAAGCCAGCTCATTACGCCTGCCATTGGTTAGTCGAATGGCTAACAAGTCTGCTGATCAATGGAGCCAATAAAGATTTTACCCATTAATGAACCGAGCACTAATTACGGTTATCCGGTGACCAATTGGGCATTGTGGTATGAGTGCTGATACCTGCACTTACCTCTCAGAATGCCGAAAAGAAACTCTTGTACTAGTTTTAGACTAGAAGGCAGTTACCATGTGGATTATTTAATAAGAAAGTCATGAGGAGTGCTAATATAACATGTCAAGAAATCATTGCATTAGAGAAAAAGTTACATATTTACTACAATTACTACCTGACGATTCATACAAATACATATATTTATATACATACATCAGTTATTTTGAGGGAATGCCAGTCAACTAAACAATGCAATGCAAAAAGAATTGTGTGCAGCTTCAAGGGCAAGTATACCTTTTTAACATAAATGTTCCTTGTTGACGTAATGCATTTTAGTCTTGTGATATCCTCGTATAAGTGTCGAGTATGAAGCCCAGCTACTCTTGCAGATACAAGCGGCTTCACAGCTGGGTCAAGTTGTTGCTATGGGTGACTTCAATTATCCAGACATTGACTGGGGTAATGGGGTTGCTAAGACAGAAAAAGCTAGTAGGTTTGTAAATATGCTGAATGACAACTTTTTATTCCAGCTCGTTCAAGAACCTACTAGGAATAACTCTCTTTTGGACCTTGTAATAACTAACAATACTGAACTCATCTCTAACATTTGTGTGGGTGAGCATTTAGGGAATAGTGATCATAACATGGTCTCCTTTGAGATTCTGTTGCAGAAGCAATTCTATAAGGGAGTAACTAAAACACTAAATTTCAGACGTGCAAACTTTGACAGTATAAGGGCATCTCTGCAACATATTAAGTGGGAAATGCTTTTCACAGGGTTAAACACAGAACAAAAATGGGAAGTCTTTAAAATGCTGCTTAATAAATATACTTGTCAGTATATTCCACTTGTAAGCAAGGAACGTCGTTGCAAAGCAAAACCTTTTTGGTTCAATAGAAGCGTTGGTGTTGAGGTGGGTAAGAAAAGACGTGCTTTTAAGGCTTTCAAGTTAGCTGGTACAGCCGAAACATTTATAAGGTACAAGGAGGCCAATAAATCATGCAAAGAAGCTATAAGGCAAGCTAAAATTGCTATAGAAAAGGATATTGCAGCAAGCAGTAAAAAAAATCCCAAATTATTTTTTAAATATGTCAATAGTAAAAAAATGAAGCAGGAAGGGGTGGGACCCTTACTATCAGAGGGGGATCAGCTGGTTGATGAAAACAAAATAAAAGCGCAGATTCTGAACTCGTATTTTTCATCTGTTTACACAAATGAAGAACCAGTAAGTGAAGGTTTCCTTCTTAACACTCCCAATTCTAGTAATACAACTAATGATGCATGGTTCACACAAGAAGAAATTCAAAAGAGACTTGAACAGGTTAAGATTAACAAAGGTCCAGGGCCAGATGGTATTCATCCCAGGGTAATTAGCGAGCTTAGCTCTGTGATTGCCAAACCTCTTTACTTAATTTTTCAGGATTCATTGAGATCTGGTATTGTGCCAAGAGACTGGCGAATTGCTAATGTGGTGCCTCTATTCAAAAAAGGATCCCGTTCTCAGCCTCAAAACTATAGGCCAGTTAGTCTGACGTCAGTATTAGGAAAGCTTTTCGAAGGGTTAATAAAGGATAAGATACTGGACTTCATAGCAAATCATAATACTATGAGTTTGTGCCAGCATGGTTTTATGCGTAATAGATCTTGCCAGACTAACTTAATTTCTTTTTACGAGAATGTAAGTAGAGACCTCGATTCTGGGATGGCAGTGGATGTGATTTACTTAGACTTTGCTAAAGCATTTGATACAGTGCCACACAAAAGGTTACTGGTTAAATTAAGGAATGTTGGCCTGGAACATAGTATTTGTACCTGGATAGCGAACTGGCTAAAAGATAGACTACAAAGAGTGGTGGTAAATGGAACATTTTCTAATTGGACCAGTGTTGTTAGTGGAGTACCGCAGGGCTCTGTACTAGGTCCCTTGCTTTTCAACTTGTTTATTAATGACCTGGAGGTGGGCATTGAAAGTACTGTTTCTATTTTTGCAGATGATACTAAATTGTGCAGAACTATAGGTTCCATGCAGGATGCTGCCACTTTGCAAAGTGATCTGTCTAAACTGGAAAACTGGGCAGCAAACTGGAAAATGAGGTTCAATGTTGATAAATGCAAGGTTATGCACTTTGGCAAAAATAATATAAATGCAAGTTATACACTAAATGGCAATGTGTTGGGAGTTTCCTTAAATGAAAAGGATCTAGGGGTCTTTGTAGATAACACGTTGTCTAATTCTGGGCAGTGTCATTCTGTGGCTACTAAAGCAAATAAAGTTCTGTCTTGCATAAAAAAGGGCATTAACTCAAGGGATGAAAACATAATTATGCCTCTTTATAGGTCCCTGGTAAGGCCTCATCTGGAGTATGCAGTTCAGTTTTGGACTCCAGTCCTTAAGAGGGATATAAATGAGCTGGAGAGAGTGCAGAGACGTGCAACTAAATTGGTTAGAGGGACGGAAGACTTAAATTATGAGGGTAGACTGTCAAGGTTGGGGTTGTTTTCTCTGGAAAAAAGGCGCTTGCGAGGGGACATGATTACACTTTACAAGTACATTAGAGGACATTATAGACAAATGGCAGGGGACCTTTTTACCCATAAAGTGGATCACCGTACCAGAGGCCACCCCTTTAGACTAGAAGAAAAGAACTTTCATTTGAAGCAACGTAGAGGGTTCTTCACAGTCAGGACAGTGAGGTTGTGGAATGCACTGCCGGGTGATGTTGTGATGGCTGATTCAGTTAATGCCTTTAAGAATGGCTTGGATGATTTTTTGGACAGACATAATATTAAAGGCTATTGTGATACTAAACTCTATAGTTAATATAGGTATGGGTATATAGAATTTTAATTAAAAGTAGGGAGGGGTGTGTGTATGGATGCTGGGTTTTCATTTGGAGGGGTTGAACTTGATGGACTTTGTCTTTTTTCAACCCAATTTAACTATGTAACTATGTAACTATGTAACTATATCAGTGTGTGATGCCAATTTTTTCCCTACCAGTTTTATTGCTTGTGCTGTAGGTGGCGCGAGAAAAGATTCATTTAACCACCAAAAGAGTGAGAACTGATGGGAGGTACTCGTAGAAACCCTGGGAATCTCTTGATTCTCAAGTTGTCTGCTTTCCAATTATTGACCTGGTCAGACCCCTTGTGAGCTCCCTAATTGAAAATTAATAGAGGATCAATGCAGAAGGCCATTTGCATATTGATTATACAGAAGTCTGAATGAGCCATATGTGTGGCAGATTGATTGGGATCCCAAGGCACCTCAGGGAAGCAAGAGATCTAGTATCCATGTGAAGTTTGGGAAAGAAGAAATAACGGCTGTTATCTGGGTAGAGAGAAAGAGCAATGCTGAAATAATCCTATGCAAAGGTGGCATCAACATCAGACTATGTCAGCACTATATAAGTAAAGGATGGTCAGGGAAAAGTCGCCCTTTTTCAGTCTCTCAATACAGAATTAAAGTATCACCTACCTTACACTTCGCTGCAGAGCCATTAAAGCAACATCAACTTATACTGTTTGAATTGAGATGGGGATGGCTGTTCACGCTTTAGATCTAAATAATTTGTCTCCATGTCCCTTACATGTTGAGGCTTACAATAAAATAGGCAGTGTATGAGTGAAATTGCTGTCCAGGAAACAAGAAGTTCAGTTCCAAGCTACAAATGTGCCCTCTAATGTGCCGTTTTTGTTTTGTGTGAATGGATGTTGCATGTATGCTGTTGTGTATAGAAGTATTTTTGTATGGATCATGTATACCTATTTTAGTTTATATACAACGATCAAACTTATTCTAGAGGGGCTTGGGGAAAACACGCATTCTATGAACAAATCAGAAACCCGCATGATTCAAATCTGGCCCAGGACGGATTACAATCTAGTGTTTTTGCTGCACAACTGATAAACAAAATATGGGATTGTGTAAGGGCTATTTGTGACACATTATGCTATAACCTGACATGGAAGGGCTGCACTGGTCATAGAAACGTTTTATTGAACATTGGAGGTGCAGTTGAGAAGCTGTTAGAAAGGATCAGACCAGGAAGGATCAGGCCAATGGGATCAAAGTCTTAGGAAGTGAGCTGAGAAGTTCTAGAAATCTATCTAAACCACAGGCATAATGCAGTTTATTTAGCTATGTTTTGCTTTATAGGAGACCATGAAGCCTGTGTAAAATTGCAATATGAAAAGCTTCTTATGCCAGAACTTTCTTACTAATGGACTTAAGTCAACAACATAGCACCTAGGTTCAAGGTCTATGCAAAAAACATGTTGCCTAGCAATGTTTTTTTCATGAAGTACCCTTAACCTGGCACTTTCACTGGAGGGAAGGGGTTAAAAGTCAGGTCTTAGGCAGTTAGGTTTGCCACCTGGCCGGTATTTTGCCGGCCTGGCCGGTAAAAATGTTGGGTGATCCCAATGTTATTAATAGGGAAAAATCATAAATAAATAGGAATGACAGTATTTTTTTCCGGAAAAGGTGGCAACCCTATAGGTAGTGTAACTGAATGGCACAATTACAGCATTTGGGCACTGTAAAAGAAAGTACTATTATTATTACAAGTAGATCTTTATAATGGATGCTTTCAGGGAACACAGTGGTCTGCATAAAATAATGCACCATTGATTACACATTTTTTTCTGGTGTAAATCTTTAAACACCTTAATAAAATAGTCTCTTTACTCAGATTTTTTTTTTTGTGTAAGAAATGCTATTCCCCAGTTTAGGGACCCATATATTAGAGCAGGCAGCCTCTAAGGAAGTAGTTAGAAAATATTCTTGTTTTATTATGCTAATGCTTCTTATATCTCTGTTTCCTATGAGTTCTTTCGGTTCACTGTTTTCTCGGAGGCTGATTGATAACTTCTCTCAGTTCCCTCCTGTGCCTCCCTATGGTTAGGATGACACCTGTAGGCCATCTGATGAACTACACATCATTTAGCTGAAGGCAAGGCGTAGGCTTCAAGTGATTACTGTTGATTGCATGGATGTTGTTCCGTAAAAAAAGAGAGTAACATGCCTGGCCATTGTTCTCTTTGTGTGTTAAAAAAACACATATCTGTCAACAAATTAAAATTTTTAATAAATTATTAGCATTACATGTTTTGCTCTGCAGTATGTGGGGTATATATATATATATATATATATATATATATATATATATATATATTATTATTATTATTATTAACATGTATTTATATAGCGCCAACATATTGCGTAGCACTGTAAAGTAAATGTGATTATACAACTACATCACATGAATTACATACATAGAATATATGGAGTAACAAACATCACAATCAATACAGGTACAAAAAGGTGAGGAAGGCCCTATGCATAGGCATGCAGTCTAAAGGGAAGGGAGTAATACACAAGGTGTGGGAGTGGGCAAGATCGAATTAAGTGGGTGAGAAATGTGGTATTGCGTTTGGTAGTTAAGCAGAGTGAGGGTAGGCTTCTCGAAAGAAGTGCGTTTTCAGAGATTTCTTGAAAGTAGAAAGGTTGGGAGAAAGTCGGACAGACCGTGGGAGAGCGTTCCAGAGGAGGGGTGCAGCCCTTGCAAAGTCTTGAATGCGAGCGTGTGAGGAGGTAATGAGAGAAGAGTTGAGTAGCAGGTCAGTAGAGGAGCGTAGTAAGCGAGTGGGTGAGTATATAGAGATGAGTTTAGAGATGTAGGGTGGGGCAGAGTTATGAAGTGCTTTGAAAGTCAGTGTCATTAATTTGAATTTGATTCTGAAAGGTAACGGAAGCCAGTGCAGGGATTGACAGAATGGCGAGGCAGAGGAGGAGCGGTTGCTGAGGTGTATGAGCCTCGCAGCAGTGTTCATTATGGACTGGAGAGGTGACAGTCTCTGGAGGGGGAGGCCAATTAAAAGAGAGTTACAGTAGTCTAGACGCGATATGATGAGAGAGTGAATAAGAATTTTGGCAGCGTCTTGGGTGATAAATGATCGTATTTTGGATATGTTCCTTAGGTGGAAGTGACAAGATTTAATAAGTGACTGGATATGAGGAGTGAATGACAGGGCAGAATCTAGGATAACCCCAAGGCACCGGGCCTGGGGAGAGGGGGTGATAGTGGAATTGTTAACTATGATGGATACTTCGGGGATGCTACTGTTGTTAGTTGGAGGAAAGAGAACCATTTCAGTTTTAGAGAGGTTTAATTTAAGGTAGCGTTGTGACATCCAGGTAGAGATAGCGGACAGGCAGGAGGAGACGCGAGTTAGGAGTTCTGGGTTGAGATCAGGAGATGAGAGATAGATCTGAGTATCGTCAGCATAGAGGTGGTAGTGGAAACCATAAGAATTTATTAATTTGCCAAGGGAGGAAGTATAGAGGGAGAATAGTAATGGTCCCAGGACAGAGCCTTGGGGAACTCCAACAGAAAGAGGTAGGGGAGAAGATGCTACTCCATTGTAGGAGACACTGAAGGAACGATTGGTGATGTAAGAAGAGAACCAAGACAGGGCTGTGTCACGAAGGCCAAGTGACTGGAGGGACTGGAGGAGGAGAGGGTGATCTACAGTGTCAAATGCGGCTGAGAGGTCAAGCAGTATTAGTAGTGAGAAGTGATTGTTGGCTTTAGCGGTTAAAAGGTCATTAGTCAGTCGAGTCAGGGCAGTTTCCGTGGAGTGTTGTGGCTTAAAACCAGATTGTAGGGGGTCCAGCAGGTTATTGTCAGAGAGGAATGAGGTAAGTCGGTTGTAGACTAGGCGCTCAAGTAGTTTAGAGATGAAAGGTAGCAGAGAGATAGGTCGGAGGTTGTCAAGATTGGAGGGATCAAGAGAGGGTTTTTTCAGGATGGGGGTGACAAGAGCATGTTTTAGTTGAGAAGGAAACAGTCCAGTTGAGAGGGAAAGATTAAATAGGTGAGTTAAGGCTTTGATTAGACACGGATTGGTATTGCGGAGAAGTTTTGAGGGAATTGGATCAAGCGGGCAGGTGGTAAGGTGAGAAGAGGCCAGAAGCTTTGAGACTTCCTCATCAGTGACAGGGGTGAAGGAGCACAGGAGGGACTGGGGAGTGTGGAGGGAGGGTGGTGGAAGTCTAGGGGGGTTGAGTAGTGTAATGTCCCTTCTGATAGTGTCAATTTTGTTTTTGAAGTGCTCAGCAATATCTTGAGCAGAGACAGATGTGCATGGAGGGGGTGGAGAAGGGGAAAGGAGAGTGTTAAAGGTGGAGAAAAGTTGTGCTGGTTTTTTAGAAAGGGAGTTAATGAGTGAAGTAAAGTATGTTTGTTTGGCTTGGAAGAGGCTGGTGTTAAAGGAGCGCAGGGCAGATTTGTAGCTCCAAAAGTCTGATTCTGAACGGGATTTGCGCCAGCGACGCTCAAGTGCACGTGAGTGTCTTTGGAGCGCTTTTGTATGAGCAGTATGCCAAGGTTGAAGTGGTTTGGGTCTAGAACGTTTAGTTTTTAAAGGAGCAAGCTCATTTAGGGCAGTGGTGAGAGTACTATAGTAGACAGAGGTAGCCACATTAGGACATGAGATGGCTGAGATATTAGAGTGAAGAGAGTCAAAGGAAGAAGAGAGATGTGACACGTCTATAGCTTGCAAGTCACGGTAGGTACGTGTTTGGGGAATAGCAGGGGGTGAGGAGGGAGTTAGTGAGAGTTGAAATGTGAGCATATTGTGATCAGAGAGGGGAAATGGTGAGTTAGTAAAATTGGTGGTTGAACAGAGATATATACATATATATATACTGCATCAGTCTTTTGTTTTTTTTTATAGGGGGCATTATTTCTTTATAGAGGCAGTTTGCAGTCTATGGTGGAATATGAACTGCCTGGACATCACTATATGTCATGTGAATTGCTTCCTTGATGGCATATGTGCAAATCCATTGTCTGTCTCAGGAGTGCAAGAGAGCTAGCACTCTTTCGCTGGCTCTTTTTGATCATCTCGATTGGCTAACTGGAGTCTATGCAATCTGGGTAATCCACGTATTTAGCCACACTGAATATAATTCACATTTGCAAATTACAGTTTAACTTGCTCATGTGTGGTCAGCTGGCATCACTTATCTGCATTACAACAGTGCAATAATACAGTTAAGTATTATACACACACACGTATGGGACCTGCTATCCAGGATGCTTGGGACCTGGGGGTTTTCCAGATAAGGGATCTTTCTGTAATTTGGATCTCCATACCTTAAGTTTACTAGAAAATCATTTAAATATTAATTAAACCTAATAGGATTGTTTAACATCCAATAAGGATTAATTATATCTTAGTTTGGATAAATTTCAAGGTACTGTTTTATTACTACAGAGAAAAGGGAAATAATTAAAAAAAATGTAATTATCTGATTATAATGGCGCCTATGGGAAACCTTTCCGTAATTTGGAGCTTTCTGGATAACGGGTTTCCGGATAATGGATCCCATACCTGTGTGTGTGTGTATGTATATATATGTATATATATGTGTGTATACATACACACACACATACACACATGTATGAATAATTACATTTTTAGCTGGAATCTTTAGTAATCTCAATGGGTCTAAAAAATGCAGGTAATTTATCTCCTTTGCAATAAGATGAAAAACAAGGAAAACTAAGATGAGGTGATAGAGCTGCTGTATACATATTGTGCATTATCTGTAGCAGAGCCACTGTACTACATGATTTAATTGCTCAGTCAACAGACTGACATAAGTTCTGTAGAAAGAGCATTTTTCCTAATTTACTTTTTGTGTTAATTTTCAGAGGAACCCCTAGAAGAAGCAGAGGGCTCATGTGATGCTGATGCAGAAGAAATCCCTAAAGACCCAGAACCTGAAAGTACAAGGGACACAAGCAAGGGTGCAGGTAAGATGCTCTAGTATAGCGTTGTGCATATTCCTTGCTGCTGTGTTCCACTACATACATATCCTCTGATAAGAGTTTAGATGAAAGCGAGAGCATTAAAGCTTAGGAAGTAGACTAAGGAACTGGCATAATGTGTGACTGACTGGCAAGAAAGTCAGATATCTTTGTTCCTATATTGTGATAGATGGTTTCTGTCCTAAGCATTTTTTGTTTTGATTTACTCAGCATCATCTAACCCCCCTGAGAAAGATCTGCCTGATTCTGTTCCTGCAAGGCATTCATCTGCTGCCTCTACTGAGCAATCTTTGCCTTCAAAGCAAACAAAGTCCGTGGAGGAAAAGAAACCCGAGCAGGTACTAGATTGTCACCTGTGTGAAATAACTTGCCAATTCTGCTACTTCAGTATTGATGTTTTTTCCTTCAATACCTTTTTTTGTCTTTTAGATGTACCAGTGTCCGTACTGTAAGTACAGCAATGTGGATGTGAATCGTCTACGTGTTCATGCCATGACCCAACATTCAGTGCAGCCTCTGCTCCGCTGCCCTCTCTGCCAAGATATGTTAAACAACAAGATTCACCTGCAGCTGCACCTTACGCACCTGCACAGCGTGGCACCTGATTGTGTGGAAAAGCTTATTATTACAGTACGTATTACTTTCAGTGCAAAACGCATTCACACCCATAACTTTTCCCACCTATTCCTGATTCAGCGCGGTTAATTATTGCTGCAGACATAGGTTTAATTATGTAGCTATAGTTGCAATCCCTGTATCTGTATTATATGGCACTCCCATCATATCTGGTCAGTGTGAATAGGGACATTTTATTTATTGTTGCTGCCTTTTCTATTTGGCACTAGAACAAGAATCCTTTTATCTTAATAAGGCTAAAATAAATGAGAGAACGCAATAACATAACAACTAAGACTGATCTAGCACAATTTAGTTTGTGGGATAAATGTGCATGTGCACATTATGCATTCATGTAATCCGCCTAATAATATCTCCGACAGTTCTCTGAAACCTGTCCTGTGTACTGTCTGTTACCACGGTAACAAGGGTTTTGCATTTTCTCCATCTTTTATTTCTGTCTGTCCATCCTTCTAAGTACAGTGCACTTTTATCCAACAATTGACCTCACACTTTTTTTAAGTGGAGTTCATATCAATGTTCGCTTATAAAGAATCTCAAATAATGCAATGTTTAGCCACTGCACACCCCACAAGTCATTCTTTGTTTTGTGTTTTTTTCAGCATTCTTTTTCCCTTCTCATTCTGAGATCACACACACCTTCTCCCCCTGCCTCTCCCTTCGTGTGTGTCTTCATTTATAATACTTGCATATAAGTGCAAGGACTGCAAGATCGGGCTTCCTGGCCTATGTTTGCCAATTAGATAGTGGAAATGTGAAATGACCTTTGTATCCTCCCCTTGCTAACGAGTTCTTTCTCCAGTCCTTGCCCTCTTTGTAATGGAAATATGCAGTCTGTCTGCAAGGGGGATTTGCATGTTGGACCTTTGTGACAGTCAGGTTTTTTTCATGACCTCTGTCCTTTGTGTCCTTAGCTCCTCTAATTTCAATCTTTAATTTATTTTTCTCTTACCTCTTTCTCTTTTTTCTCCTTGTTACTTGCCCTCCTAGCAAACCCTCCTCCAATTCTTTTGGAGGAGTCATAGAGAAATGTGGGGTTCAGGGTGAGCCTGTAAATTCAGCTTACCTTATACCTCAGCATGGAGTAAACAAACTCTGAAGATGTAGCTGTGTTTTGTCAGCTGGATCTCCTCACACAATTAGCATGCAATTATTCTCTGTGATGGGCAGCCAGAAAAGAGCCAGCTGACATGTTGCATCTATGACCCACAAGTCAGAGATCAGTGGGCACAGGGAGCAATATAGGATTGAATATAGAATTAATGATGTTATTTGCATATTTGGGTGTGTATTCGAGAAGCGTGCTGTTTAGTAAGACGTGATAGTGGCAAGTGCCAGTGTTGGCAAGTGAGCAATCCTACTCACCTTTGCTTGACAAGCAATATATGATGCTTGGCAAAAACACTGCATTCTACACAAGCACAATGTATACAGTTATGTGTACATGGACAGTAGTCAAATGACAAGAAGGCATCGCAGAGTATGGTCATCGGGTGTGTTTGATGTTGGGAGACATTTTAGGAGACTAGGCACAAAAAAGGAGCAGGCACATTATACTTCTCAAAACCTGCCAGAATTCCAATCAGGAAAGATGATTAAAGTGGAGAGCAGACAACGTCTCTCGCTCACCTCCTCGTCTGCCGTCATTCACACTTGATTGACTTCAACCTTTCAAGTACAGAAGTCTTTCTCTTATTATTCAAGGCCAGGCAAGGCTTTCTAATTAAAGTGTATGAAAACAATTATAGAGCTGTCTTGTGGAGCTGGAATTTGCAGAGACTCTGCACACAGATTTGCCCTCTCTGGGTGTGGGAAGTGGACACATTTTCTTTCCCTTTTTTTTTTTTAAATGAAAATCTGTCCATGCAGGGTGTCATTGCTACTTCTTTTTCTAATGCTTATCCTCGCATACATGGAAGGAGACCTGTCAGCAAAGCATTTTGCAGTGTATATATAATTGAAATGCTGAATCTATGGGCAGTTCTCAAAAGAATGTGATATTCCATACACGTGAAGAGGAAAAGAGAAAATATAACCATGTGTTGTAAAGCAATTCACATACTTGTGTACATAGTTTATTCAGTATAAATTATGATCATAGCACCGGGGTTATTTATCTCCATTTGTGTTTATATATCTGTGTATATGGTAAAAGTAGGATTGCCACCTGCCCGGTATTTTACCGGCCTGGCCGGTAAAAATTAGGCTTGATCCCAATGTTATTCGTAGGGAAAATGCATAAAAATATAGCTAGGCCGGTATTTTTGCCTTTAAACCTGCTGGTTCAGGCTTTTAACCACTGCTGCCCTTGTCTGAAAGAAAATATGCCATATGTGCCTTAAGCCTAAAAATAATTATTTTTATTCTGACAGCAGCCTATAGAGACCAGTGATAATAGCATAATTTTTGCAGCGAAAAAGGCGCCCATAGACTTCAAAGGGTGAAGAAATTTGTTGCACTTCATAATAAAAATTGTAGCCCATTGACTTCAATGCATTTGCTGGATTTTTTTGCTATTTCGCAAATTTTCTGTGAAGCGAAACGGGTCAGGTTTGCCCATCACTACCGTTGACCTCTGTCACCAAATGAGTACAAAAACCACTTCATTCAAATAAAGTATTTGCTGTGCAATATAAACGGCAGAGCCATCAATAAGTGCTAGCTGGGTCACCAGGAGTCAATTTAATCACTCATTGTTGCCCTATGGCAGCGACTTATACTCCAGTTTTATCAGGCGATACAGGGAAAAACAATTGCATGTAGTAAAGTGTTTGTTGTGCCAGAAAACTTTTAATTACAGACCGTTTTATAAGGCATTTAATCACAGCCTCAAATATATTTGCAGATCTTTCACTTTGTGGTATCAGTTGGACTGTATACTATAAAAGATTCACTCCCAGAGTCTCCATGCATTCCTTCTGGGTGTCTCTCACCCTAGGCATACACAGTGAAACACACTTGAACAATAGTCACTTCTTTGTTGGGTGCTCCTCTGTGCACACTTCAGCAATTATCAGGTCCCCAATAAGGTAGACAGCCATTAAATTAGCTTCTATGTATTAACATGCATTGCATTTATAGAGGCAAATATTCAAATGTTTATATATGGGCTCCTTTGGTTCTATGCTGTTCCAAAAAATCTTTGGCCAGCAAATACTATGTTCAGACAAAATATGCTCAAAAGTTTTAATATTATCAAGAAAAAATATAAAATTCCAGCTAGACTAGAAAGGCTTTTTTTTTTTTTTGCTAAATGTAAAAGAGAATACTTTTCCATGCTGTATGGAAATGGAAGCAAAACAGGATATGACTAAATGTTATGTAGCTTTCATGTCTTGGAAGCAGGTTATACAATATCACAGCATATGTCACAACTGTATACACAATTGTAGCAAATTTGCTTCAGCAGCCATGGGCAATCCTATCCATCCAGTTGGCATATGATTTAATAGGGACGAATATATTCTGTTTTAAAGAAGGACTGTGTGTAGGTACATGTGTTTTTACACACGCCCTGTAGGGTTGAATAGGAATGAATTTTTTGGGACCTTCATCCACTCAAGACTTTATAATATTATTATCTGGTCGCAAGTTTGTTTTTTCCCAGTTTTAGGCCATTTGGGTTATCTGATTAGATGGAAAGCTTAGCAGGCTGCTCATTTTCACAAGAATACAGCATACTCATTTCTCTTTAGCAGTCTGAATTAATTAGGGGTGTTAATACAGTATGTGCTTGGTGGATTAAGCAGAGATAGGGGGAGCTTCTAGCGCATCTCTATAATTGGCTACCCCACAGCCTGTAACAAAACATTCTTTGTGATCAAAGTCAGGATTCTGTAGAAAGGAAAAATATTAATTAGAAGATTATTCTCTGATAATTAGAGCAGGCCACCTCCTGTGTAATGGTGGGGGAGTTTCTGAGCAGATGTGAACACTCCTAGCAGTTAGCTGTGCAGTAAAGCTGGCCATAGACGCAAAGATCCGATCGTACGAATCTAGGATTCGTACGATTTTCTGACCGTGTGTGGAGAGTCTCAACATTTTTCGTCCAGCGGAGATCGTCGTTTGGTCAATTGGACAGGTTAGAAAATTTCTGTCGGCTGGCGATAAAATCTCTGCACGTATTGCCGATCGTACGTTTTTCAGTGGGAGACTGTCACTAGCTTTGTCGGACATAATTATAAAACGATTGCTGTCAGAGGCAGAACATCGTCTGATCTGTTCTTTTACTACTTTATTTGATCGGAATGGTAAGACTTTGATCTTAATGGTTAGTGGCAGGTCGGGAGATGGGAAAGTCAGATTGTACGTTGATTCGTACTATCGATCTTTGCGTCAGTGGCCAGCTTTAGGGCCAGGATGGTTGGGCACTTTCATGATCTTGTCCTTGTCTACAGGTGACCTCTCCTGAGATGCTCATGCCAAGTACCATGTTTCTCCCAGTGAATTCACCAGACCGAGAGAAAGCATCTTCAGCCTTAACAGCAGATAATACAGAGAAACTGTCTGGTAAGATCTTGTCAACTAAAATTAAAGGTCACATTTGTTTTAGAAGCAGAGCCATAGTAAACAAGTTACTATTTTTCACAGTTTTATAATTGTGTAACTTTATTTTTGTACAGAATCTGCTGAGGAAGTTTTGAAGACTGTAGCTGTTCCAGAGGAAACTGAGCTCCACGTAGAACAAAGTGATCCTTCAAGTGACCACAGTTTTTCCAGAGAAGAATCTGGTTTCTTGTGCTGGAAAAAAGGGTGCAACCAAGTTTTTAAAACCTCTGCTGCTCTACAAACACATTTTAATGAAATTCACAATAAGCGCCCACAACTGCCAGTGTCTGATCGTCATGTTTACAAGTATCGATGCAACCAGTGCAGCTTGGCATTCAAAACCATTGAAAAGCTCCAATTGCATTCTCAGTATCATGTGATTCGGGCTGCTACTATGTGTTGCCTTTGTCAGAGAAGCTTTCGCACATTTCCAGCCCTGAAAAAGCATCTTGAGACCAGCCATCTAGAGTTGAGTGAGTCTGACATCCAACAGCTGTACAGTGGACTTCTAGTAAATGGAGACATGATGTCCATGGTAGATGCATCCATGGTTGAAGATCAGAGTATGCTTGTAGATGATGATAAAGAAGAAGAAAGTGATCTTGAAGAAAAACAGAGTCCAACAGGGAGTGACTCTGGATCTGTACAAGAAGATTCAGGTTCTGAGCCAAAGAGAGCACTGCCTTTCCGCAAGGGCCCTAATTTCACTCTGGAGAAATTTTTGGATCCCTCTCGTCCCTACAAGTGCACGGTGTGCAAAGAGTCCTTTACACAAAAAAACATTTTACTGGTTCATTACAACTCTGTGTCTCATCTTCATAAATTAAAAAGAGCCTTGCAAGAGTCAACAGTGGGGCAGCCTGAGCCCACTAGTAGTCCAGATAATAAGCCTTTTAAGTGCAACACATGTAATGTTGCATATAGCCAAAGTTCCACCCTAGAGATTCACATGAGGTCTGTGTTGCATCAAACCAAAGCACGTGCAGCAAAATTGGAAGCTGCTAGTGGCAGTAGCAATGGAACAGGCACCAACAGCACCAGCACATCTTCAAATTCCACAATAACAAACCCTCCAAATATTAATGTTACAGCTAGTTCAACCTGTGGAACTGCAGTTACCAGTACAGCTAATTCCAGTTTCATCAGCCAAATGCCCATGGAAACAATTGGGAACACTGGTACTAGCAGTGTTCCTTGTCCTTCTGAGCACAAAGAAGTCCATCGCAAGAAATTAGCAGATATGATAGCTTCCCGACAACAGCAGCAGCAACAGCAACAACAAGCCCAGTCACTGGCTCAGGCACAAGCACAGGTGCAAGCCCATCTACAACAAGAACTACAGCACCAAGCTGCCATCCTTCAGTCTCAGTTATTAAATCCAACAATTCTTCCTCACTTTCCTATGACAACAGAAACTCTGCTTCAGCTTCAACAGCAGCAACACTTGCTGTTTCCATTTTATATCCCTAGTGCAGATTTTCAGTTCAACCCTGAGGTTAGTTTTCCCCTGACAAGTGGAACTTTTTCTTTGACTGGAAGTAACCCTAGTTTGATAGAAGATCTTAAACCTACATTGCAGAACCCTCAACATGCTCACTCACATCACCAGCATGTCCTGCAACAACAAGGTCAGATATGTGTGTCAGAACCTCGCTCACTGCTTTTACAAGGTCCAGAACACAAAATTAAGCCAGTGAAAGAAAATTACAAGGATATAAAAAAGGAAAAGGACCTCTCTGAAAACATAGACGAAAACAGCGCAAATGTTGAGCCATTAAGTTCTGAGGCTGCCAAATGCAAAAAAGAAAAGAAGGAGCTTGCATCTGGATCCAGTTCTGATCCCTTTTTGCTTCCTCCTCGCATTGCGTCAGATGCACGCGGTAATGCCACCAAAGCTTTGCTTGAAAACTTTGGTTTTGAACTTGTAATTCAGTATAATGAAAACAAGCAGAAAGCCCAGAAGAGGAATGTAAAAGGAGATCAGACAGACTGTCTAGACAAACTTGAATGCAATTCGTGTGGAAAAATGTTCTCCAATATCTTGATCCTAAAGAGTCACCAGGAGCATGTTCATCAGAGATATCTGCCATTTAATCAATTGGAGAATTTTGCAAAGCAGTATAGGGATCATTATGATAAATTATATCCACTTAGACCTCAAACACCAGAGGCTCCTCCTCCACCACCGCCTCCACCACCACCTCCTCCTGCTACACCACAACCAGCTATCACCCCAACTATAGCAACTTCAGCTCCTGCTATAACTTCACCCAGCATTTCACCAGCTCAGTCGTCTGTTTCCCTAGCACAGCTCCCTATGCCCATGGAGCTGCCCATCTTTCCATCACTCATGATGCAAACAATGCCTTTACAGCCCATGCCAGCACAGCTCCAACCACAACTGGGGCCAGTGGATACGCTCTCAGCAGATTTAGCTCAGATGTATCAACACCAGCTTAATCCCAGTCTTCTGCAACAGCAGAACAAAAGGCCACGAACCCGTATTACTGATGACCAGCTAAGAGTTCTACGCCAGTATTTTGATATTAATAATTCTCCAAGTGAAGAACAGATAAAAGAAATGGCTGATAAGTCCGGGTTGCCACAAAAAGTAATTAAACATTGGTTTAGAAATACCCTCTTTAAAGAACGTCAACGCAATAAAGATTCCCCTTATAATTTTAATAACCCACCTATTACTAGCTTGGAGGAAATGAAGATAGACTCCAAACCTCCTTCCCCAGAACCACAAAAGCCTGAATACTGGGGAAGTAAGAGGTCATCTAGAACTCGCTTTACAGATTACCATCTCCGTGTTCTTCAGGACTTTTTTGATGCCAATGCATACCCAAAGGATGATGAATTTGAACAGCTTTCTAATTTGCTAAATCTTCCTACACGTGTCATTGTTGTGTGGTTCCAGAATGCACGCCAGAAAGCAAGAAAGAACTATGAAAATCAAGGTGATGGCAAGGAAGGAGAGAAACGAGAGTTCACCAATGATCGATACATTCGGACAAGTAATTTGAACTACCAGTGCAAAAAGTGTAGTTTGGTTTTTCAGCGGATATTCGATCTTATTAAGCATCAGAAAAAATTGTGTTACAAGGATGAAGATGAAGACCTGAATGACGATAGTCAAAATGAAGACTCCATGGATGCCACAGATTTCTTAACTCCCTCTAGTTCTACATGTAGCACCCCAATGACTTTTCCTTCTTTCAGCACTGCAGTTTCATCATCTTCAAATGCATCATGTACTCCTTTTCTTCAACATACAACAGATTTAGAAGATATTGTTAGTTCCAAATCTGAGGCTTCTCATGATGATAAACCAAAGCACTTTGAGCCTATAAGGACACAGCAAAACCAAACACAAGAACAGCCACCACAGCCAAAGCAAGAATCCCAACAGCCACAGTCAACACAGTCACAGCCACTGCAACATGACCAAGTAGAGGACAAAATTAGTGTGACACCCCAGAAACATGCGGCACATTCATCTCCATCCACACAACCTCCTCAGTGTACAGTGACTCAAACAAGCCCAAATACTACTCAAATCTCCCAATTTCCTATAAAGCCACTTCACACATCCAGCCCACAACAAGTGGCAAACATACCGCCGCCCCTTTTACCTTACCAATGTGATCAGTGTAAACTAGCTTTTCCATCCTTTGAACACTGGCAGGAACATCAACAGCTACATTTCCTAAGTGCACAAAATCAGTTCATCCACCCACAATTCCTAGACAGATCCATGGATATGCCCTTTATGCTTTTTGACCCCAGTAATCCACTTCTTGCAAGTCAACTACTTTCTGGAGGGCTCTCTCAGATACCTCCTGGGTCAGCAACTTCCCCTTCCACTCCATCATCAACAATGAATACCCTTAAAAGAAAACTAGAGGAGAAGGCAAATGCAAGTCCTGGGGAAAATGATAGTGGAACTGGTGGAGAAGAACCTCAAAGGGACAAACGCTTACGAACAACAATCACTCCAGAGCAGCTGGAGGTACTGTATCAAAAATATTTGCTGGATTCAAACCCAACACGTAAAATGTTAGACCATATTGCTCATGAAGTGGGTTTGAAGAAGCGCGTGGTACAAGTATGGTTTCAAAACACGAGGGCACGGGAAAGAAAAGGGCATTTTAGGGCAGTTGGTCCAGCTCAAGCCCATAGACGCTGCCCATTTTGCAGAGCACTATTTAAGGCAAAGACTGCATTGGAAGCTCACATTCGTTCACGCCACTGGCATGAGGCAAAGCGGGCTGGATACAGTATGAGTCTGTCTGCCATGCTCATTGATTGTTGTGATGGGATTCAATTAAAAGGGGATATCTTTGATGGTCCTGGGTTTCATAGCCTTCCTCAAAGCAGCAGTGATGGGCAATGCATTTCTCTTTCTCTGGTAAGCAAATCTATGGAACTTTCACCACAAACATTGCTCAGCCCATCATCTATCAAAGTTGAAGGGGCAGAAGATTTTGAAATTCCTTCAATGTCCTCTGTCAATTTGAGCTTTGACCAATCTAAGCTAGACAATGATGACTGCTCCTCTGTAAATACTGCTATAACTGATACAACAACGGGAGATGAAGGAAATGCTGACAATGACAGCACAACGGGTATTATAGCTGAAACCAAATCTACATCCATAAACAGTGATGGCTTGCCAAAATCTGGCATGATAATGTCTGAATATGAGGATCAGATGTCATCTGGTTTAGTCAGCCCAGCCCCAAGTTATTATAGCAAGGAGTATGAAAATGAAAGTATGATTGATTACAGTGAAACTTCTAGCCTTGCAGACCCTTGTTCTCCTAGTCCAGGTGCAAGTGGTTCAGCAGGCAAATCAGGTGAAGACCGACTTGGTCATAAACGTTTTAGGACTCAAATGACTAACCTACAGCTAAAACTTCTCAAATCCTGCTTTAATGACTATAGAACTCCCACCATGCTGGAGTGTGAAGTCCTGGGTAATGACATTGGACTGCCAAAGAGAGTTGTCCAGGTCTGGTTTCAGAATGCCCGGGCAAAGGATAAGAAGGCCAAATTAAGTATGGCCAAGCACTTTGGAATAAACCAAACCAATTATGAGGGACCCAAAACAGAGTGCACTTTGTGTGGTATTAAGTACAGTGCTCGTCTCTCTGTGCGGGATCATATCTTTTCACAGCAGCATATCTCCAAAGTGAAGGATGCCATTGGAAGTCAACTGGACAAGGAGAAAGAATATTTTGATCCTGCCACTGTTCGCCAACTGATGGCCCATCAGGAACTGGACCGAATTAAAAAGGCCAACGAGGTTCTGGGTCTGGCATCCCAACCACAAAATGTGTACGATAACACATCATTGCAAGCACTCAATCTTCCAACAGCCTATCCAGCCCTCCAAGGAATCCCTCCAGTTCTGCTGCCAGGCCTCAGTAGCCCATCCTTGCCAGGCTTCACTCCAACAAATACAGGTGGGCACAAAGATTTAATAGTAATGAAACCAATCTAGTAGTAACATTTTCACTCCCATAGTTTACAAATGTGAGGCAATAGTCATTGAAAGGATGGTGGTGCATATGCTGTAAGAAAAAAGTTGTTACACAGAAACTGCAATTTATATCTAGAACAATACAATCACTCAGCACTCAATTTGTGGTGGTAACTTCACGCCACTTAGCCAGCCTCCACTCCAGTCTCAGATTAAGCACCTGGGAATGGGTGGTATCCATGGAAATATTAAACAGTGGGGATAAATATCTGCATATTAAATTTTAAGGGCTCTACGTAATAAAAAGGTGCAAAGTGTGCTACATGTCTAATCACATAATAAACGTAACATGAGTGGAAATTACTGTCCCTCTTTTACAAGTGACATACTATACTAGCTAATAATAAGTGACCTGACTATTAGAAGATCTTAAATTACAGAGAGGCCATTTTGGCAACTGGGTCAGCATTAATTAATGAAATATAAATACATTTTATAGGACACAACCTAAACTGTAAATAGGTTAAACATGTACGCATTATTAATACCGTTCTAGCTCAAACAGCTGCACATTAATCTGTCGAAAGCAGGTTTTGTACCAGAGCCAACAGATGGCACTTAGATAGGTCAGTGTAGCTTCTTCAACATCTTTTATTGTACAATTTAATCTAAAATTTTGGTACGTGTGTGTATGTATAGAATAGAATAGATAGATAGAGAGAGAGAGAGAGAGAGAGAGAGAGAGAGAGAGAGAGAGAGAGATAGTGTGATATATTATTTGCAAGAATGTGCCATCAAACATGGAACCTAGGTTTAATTGTGTTAAAAAGCAGGTCTGGACTGAGACTTAAAATAGGCCCTGGCATTTCAGGTACACAGAGGCCCAATCAGCCCACACAGAGGCCCAAACAGCCCCAACCAGCCGACTAAATACTGACTTTCTATGGCACCATTTGCCAGAACCCACAGATTGCCAGTCCGGGCCTGTTAAAAAGTGTTTGGTTACGGTTGTGTATTTCCATAATGGGAAGCTGTCATTCAGTCAGTCACTTTCTTTGTACAGAAGTTATTCATTTTCTATATATATATATATATATATATATACTTTCTAAGCAACAGCAAGAGCAGTCTCCTGCTTCAGTGCTTATTTCTCTGCCACATACACAGTGCAGCTGCTCCTACATTGCTATGCTAGAATGCATATCCTTTGGAGAACTGCTGCAAACTTTCCCCTCAGTTGTACACTTGAGCCTATTACTTTCAATATGCATTTGCCAAAGGGAATAAGAATCAAATGTGTTCATAGCAACTCCTGGAGGTTGGTTCCTAACATTAGTAGTTAGAGATACTTTGTCAAGGAGTATCTTCATTCCAAAAGTCTTTTTCGCTAAGTGAACGATAATTCTAAGCAACTTTCACATTCACACAACACTACATCTCTGCACTTATGCTTCTGACTCCTGAAACAATGTAGCAGAAGCCACCTGAGGTAACGGAGAATGAAAATCTGCTGAATGATTACAGGAGTCATCTATGCAGTGTTGTTTTTTTTTAAAAAATAAAAAATTCTGATTGTAGCTCATGTTTGATTATATGTGTAAATAAGTTTGAGAAATGTATTCAGCTGGCTGATCGTTTTTTTTTCTTTTTCTTCTAGCTTTAAGTTTGCCCAAATCCAATATGATGGGAGTGTCTAGCACAAAAATCCCTTCCCCTGGCCTTCCCACTTCTGCACAACCAAACAAGCAACCACCTAAATCTTTAAGCCCCCATGCTCCTTCACAGTCTCACTCATTAACTGTCCCCCAGCCACCAGAAATGCATAAAGAAAAAGATGGTGAGAAAGTTAAAGAGAAAGATAAGGGCAAAGGAAAGGGAGAATCATCACCTACACCCAAAAAAGAGAGAGTAGAAACTCCAGCATCAGCCTCCACATCGTCATCTGGCATGGAGTATGTGGTGGATTCAGCACAGCTCCAGGCTTTGCAAGCTGCTCTAACATCTGATCCCGCCGCCCTGCTAACTAGTCAGTTCCTTCCTTATTTTGTCCCAGGATTCTCTCCCTACTACAGTACACAGATACCTGGGGCCTTGCCGGGTGGATATCTGCAACCAATGTATGGGATGGAGAGCCTGTTTCCTTACAACCCTGCCATGTCTCAAGCGTTGATGGGCCTGTCGCCTAGCTCCTTGCTGCAACAGTACCAGCAGTACCAGCAAAGTTTGCAGGAAGCACTGCAGCAACAGCAACGGCAGCTACAAATGCAACAGAAGCAACATCACCATCATCAAAGATTGCAACAGCCCAAAGTAAGCCAAACCCCTGCACCCCCAGCTTCTTCCCCCTTTGACAAAGAGCCTGCCAAAGACTTCCCCAAGCAGGAAGAACAGAATCCTGCAACTGTTGAGGTGTCTCTCTCTAAGCCCCCAGATCAACAAGGAGGGGAGAACCAAGGTGCAGACTCCCTCTTGGACCCCTTTATTGTCCCAAAGGTGCAGTACAAGTTGGTCTGTCGGAAGTGTGAGCTGAGCTTCAGCAGCGAGGAGGCGGCTATCAGCCACCTAAAGTCCCTTTGTTTCTTTGGCCAATCTGTGGTGAACCTGCAAGAGCTGGTGACATGCGTCCCCACTGGTGACACCAATGGCTCATACCGATGCTTGGGCTGTGATGCCACTTTCTGTGGGGGCGATGCTCTACGTCAACATCTGGAGTCGCCCTTGCACAAACAACGAACAATCAAAAGAACAGCAAGAAATGCCAAAGAGCACCCTAGTGTATTACCTCACTCTGCCTGCTTCCCCAACCCTGACACCGCATCTACCTCTCAGTCTGCTGCTGACTCCAAAGCCAGCCACTCACCCACGTATCCCTCAGCTTCTACCCCCAACAGCACCACAAAGTCTTGGTCTCACAACTCTCACAGAAATCCTCCTTTTCCCACACTTTCTTCATCTTCAACAGTTACCTCAAATCCTTGCAGCACCTCAGGGGTTGCAAACTCCTTTCCAACAGACGCTTTCTCTGAGGAATCTGACTCAGACCTCAGCCAAAAGTCTGAAGGGGCAGGGAGTCCATTGGACGCTCCTGAGAATCCAGGCTGTCATGAGGATAGCTCTCGAACTGCTGTGGGAGTGAGTTCTTTACGCCTATAGACTTTGAATATAGACGATAAGAAAACTAATTAAATACAAATTTTAAATGATGAATAAACCAATTTCACAAAATACTGCAAATTCCAAAGCTTCTAACCAAATAAAGGGGACCCCTCCTTTCCCATAAGAACCTCTTCTTTCCTGCACCCTTACCCTCTAACATGTTCTCCCCTCTTCCTACATATATATTGGGGCCCTATACACCGAAAACTGGGCCTAAATTCTTTTTGTCCCCTTGGAATTTGGTCACCTTGCGGTGGCAACCTTTCTCTGCTCACATAGCAACGGCTTTGCTAAGAAGAAACCAATGGAAATATTGTGTTATTCTCAGGTCAAATGCTCACACCGTGTTCTGGTTCTGGTCTTGGAGTTTTATATATACATATATAAATAGGGATATATATGTGTGTATATATGTATTTATTTTATTTTTTGTTCGATAACTGATTTTTTTAATTTGGTATTTGCTAACTTAACTGGGCAGAAAAGTTTCAGGACTGGGGTGAAAATGCCTCCCAGGGACAGAATGTTGGGGGATGTTCATTCTTTATAATTTCCACATCCAGGAACCACAGCTCAAAAAAATATACTCTTAAAAAAAAAAATAATGAACTGACTTTCTGTATTTCTTGTAGAGGCCACTGATTCAGGACCGTTTACAAATGTGGAGTAGATCATCATTCTTTTTTTTCTTTTAGGAATTCTATTTTGTCATATGTTTATTTGATGTTGTACTTGGCCTTGAATACTCTTGTCCCGCTCCATCATAACAAAACCCCTGAAATCGTAGCTCATCAACCAAAAGACGCACTTCAACCTTCTGTCCTTTATTTATTCATATGGCAACAAAGCTCTTATCAGCAGGCAATTGTCAATGCTAAATAAATCCTTTTTTTCCTATATGGCATCCCCCCCCCCCCCCCGATGGGACCTACAAGCTCTTTTACTAATCTAGTGTGCGTTATGCAATGCTGTACATAGTGTTCTTCAGACATGGTCTCTACTTCTTGAGCTTACAATCCTTAAAGCCTGATGTTGGGTTTGAGAAGGAGGGTTTACTCATAAAAGATGTACATTTCTCTGTTTGGTGTTTGTATTCTGCACACTTATTCCCCTTGCCCTCCCCATCCCCAGTGTTACTTGTTACTCTGTCTCGCATCGTTAGGCAGAGATCTGTTCTGTTTAACAAAAGGAAAAAAAGCAGACTTTTTGTACATGTGTATGGGTATACAGAGCTGTACGCACACACGCATGTGTATATATGTATCTATTATACATACTGAGACACGTGCACACACTGTCACTACTTTTTTGAATGAAATCTGATGCTTTAAATAAAATCCAAAGAGTAGCCTCCCTTGTGTCCTTTGGCTTGGAAGGCTTTGTTTTACTTGAACATTTGTCTGACCTGAAGGAAGCATTTACTGTTCATAGCATCATCCGGCACTGGCTGGTGGCTAAGGTATCAAGGAAACCCACACTACATTGTATTTATGATTTACATAGACTGCGTATTAGCAGGGAGTACAGAAGGCCAGACAAACGCTCTTACACCATTTTGTTTTGTTTTTTCTGTTCTTGCTGTTCCTCAAGGTGAGGATGAATTTGTCTCTTTCTAAAGACCTCTAGGAAAATGATCTTTTAACATAATAAATAGGCACAGCTAAATAAGAGATTCTAGTTAACACAGGCAAGCCTCAAAACATCAGGCGAGGTTGGACTCCTTGAAGAATATGGTGTTACACTTCAGGGGGGTATTTGCCCTTATGGATTTGTTTTAACTCAATATTAATGTCTGTTTTAACCCATATTTTATAGACTCCCCTTTCAATTGGTGAAATCCAGGATCTATGGCACATTCCTATCCTAGGATTTTACAAACTGCATGGATACGTAGGGGGGATTAAACGATGGAATAATTTATTACGTAAATGTAAAATTAGTTTATCACAAGACTGATAAAATATAGGTTTTCTGTCACACCAGCCATTTGCCTACCGAGTTATAGTACGATCGGATACTTTAACATTTCAAAGGGCGAATTGTGCTGTTAATAAAAGGTTACCGGCATTCTAACAGTAGAAATCAACTTTACAGACATTGGCCTCAACATTTGTTTCATGTCTAATCATTATGAAGGCAGGGATACTTTGACCATGGTCGTGCCATATTACAAGAACTGTTTAAAGCAATTCGGCCTTGTCCAATGTTAAAAAAAAAAAAAAAATTAAAAAAAACCTCTGCATTTATGTGAAATGTGTATCCACATTGTCTTAGCTCTAATACTGTGACAGAGACCTTTCCGAAGGTCATTATTTTAGCAGTCTCCTCTGGCAACAAGCAAGTAATCATTGGTTGGTTTCCAAGTCACTTGTTCTTAAGTTTCCTATTTATATTAGGGTTTTAGCAGCTTCCAAGGGTTCTATATGAAATCAGTTACAAATAAGTTGTACTTTTTAAGCACTTTTGAAGCAGCATTTTAATATATAAATCTATATTTCATGTTACAGTAGTGAACATTATTGTTTTTGGGATTAGACTGAGTAATAATGCTTCGGTCCGTTCTTCTCTGTGTTTTGTTTGCTTAACCCCCAAATGATTCTATGCTGTGCATAGAGTGAGCTTTATCTGCAGGGCAGTGCTTTTTTCCTTGAGATTGTTGCTGGCAGAGAGGGGGTGTAGGTAGCCCCAAGCCAGCAACAAGGCTTATCTCTGCAATGTTGTTACATCATTCACCATGAGTGGATTTTTTTATTATTTGTTTTGTTTTCTTTAATCCAAGTTGTCTCACATTTCATGTACAGCTGCCTGTGCAAGTAAACGGATATATCCTGTAACGCAGTAGAACTTGAACAACTCTACAGACTTCCCTTTCATGTGGGCTACTGCAAAATATCACTTACCATTGCACTTCAGTGGGCATTTCTTGAGCAAAGGCACCCTGCTCATTCAGATGGCCTGAGTGGAAGAAAGTCCATTAGACTGGGCATTGGCAGAGAGGCTTGAGGCCCAGACTTAATCTGGTTGTTATGACCTTGAAGCAAAGACGGAAGACACCATGGAAAACTTTTCTGAGCAAGCACTGACCTTTTTATTTCTTTTTATATTCAACATATTTATATATTTGAAAGTGGCCAAATCTCAACACAGCAAAGGTGTTTTAAATAAAGGTGTGTTAATGACAGCAACGCTTGGGCTAATGTACATGTGTGTAAATATGTGTATACACACGCGTGCTCCACTGTATTACTATCTGTCCCAGATAAACAAGGTTTTCAGATTTGGAGGCAGCCTGAGCTTGACTGTCCACTGTGATTATATAGTAAGAGTGGAAAGGCTTTCCCTGTTTAGGTAAATACTCTGAATAGGGTATGTGTTCCTGTGAAGTCATACAAGTTTTGCATTGTACAAAAACAAACAATAAAACAAAGAAAATTATTAGAGAAACCGAAACCAAAACAAGGACCCCGTCTCTCATTTTATAGAATGTATGCATTTTGTTTTTATGCAACACAGCATCAATCTATGCTAAGTCTTTCTACTGGATTTAAAGGTCAGTTTAAAAAAAAAAAAAAAAAAATAGGGGAATGGCAATTGCCATCCAGCTACTACTGACTTGGTATGAGCCCCTGTCACATCATCATGATAACAGATTTCAGATACACACATATTGCAAAACTAGATTATGTGTGAGCTGATACTATTGTTGTGGTTGGCTATAAATATCTTAGAATGGTCAAAACATTTAGGAATGACAAATTGTTCACATTTGTTTATAATTTTTCTTGGGGTCCATGGATGTTTATCAACATATTCTGCCCATGTTTTTTTATTTTAAACACCAGAATAGAAATGGTTTACTATTGATGCTCAAATGCCCCATTTAGTTATTTTAAACACTAGAATATATTGTTTTATTAATGGTTTACTATTGGTGATCAAATGCCAATTAACAGTGGTGGTGGAGTGAGATATTTTGAAGATCTAATGACTCTACTACAGCAGTTTAAACTGTGTACACAAAGGTGGCTAGGAACCTACTCAAATTCACTTCAGCTTCAGAGCATTTTCATACAGTCCTGAGAGCTACAAGCCAATAGACTAAGAATAATAAAGAATAAAGATGGACCTCTTAATTGTACAGCTTAGGGGATTGTGAACAAACAACAACAGATGTACCCAAGAGCTGCTCTTGTATATACAGCACAAGTGTTGGCTCAACAAGACACGAAGGTTTTTATTATTAGAAAATAATATACATATATTTAATTATACAACTTAGACAACTATACCCCCCAATGTAGGTTCCTATAAAAAATATATTGCATAAAAAAAGCTCATATGTAAAACCCTGTTTTTATGTAAATAAACTATTAACATAATATACTTTTTAGTAATATGTGCCCTTGGGTAATCCTAAATAGAAAATTGCCATTTTAAGAAATTAGGGCCACCCCCTGGGATACTACGATTCACGGTGCACTCAAGCATACCATACATGTTAGGTCACATGAGCCAATTAACAGACCAAGTTCTTTCTTTTTCTTCCACACTTCTTCCTGTTACAGTTAGAGCTGCAGTATTTCTGGTCAGGTGATCTCTGAGGCAGCACAGAGAATTATCATTAAATGGGAGCTCAAGGGAAAAGATGTAAAGGGCAATATTTACGTAAATATGTATTCCAGTTTGGTAACATTCTTTAATATGCTATAAACTGTTGCTTAAGTATTTATTTTTGGGTATAGTTTTGTCCATAAAAGATTAAAGAATAGTTTTTCCAGTGGTTGTAGGCTGTGGGGCAGATTTATTATCATGTGAATTTCGAGTTGTGTGAAACTCTTTTAAATTCGTTTGTTTTTTTTTTTAATTTGACTATGATCATATTTATGAATAAGGACAAATTTGGGTGAATTTGATTGGAAAGGTTTTATTCAAGTTGTTCCGATTCAAAGTCCTCCAGCAGCCATTTTAGGTGGATTTTTGCTCTGTTTCACCACTTGCTATTTGGATAGCAGTCAAAGGGGCATATTGCTCCTGGTGGTGCTGTTGCTGCTGCTGCTGCTCCTGTAGTTGTTGCTGTGTTTCCTGCCCGGCAATAATTGCTATGGCAAACAAAGGTGGCAGATTATAATTTCATGCCCAAAACATCTTAACTCCAAACACTCACTTAAAAACTAAAATAGAATCAGATGAGGGGTTTAATAGGTAGTGTTTCCCAGCATTCCTTGCAGCCTTTAACCATTTCCTGAACCATAAGGATAGATAGCCTAAACTGAGATTTCGAATTTTTAAAATTCAAATACTCAAATTATCGGGGAACTTGGCAAAACTGGCTAAAAATGGGTTGCTAAAGCTAGTAAATCTCGAATGTGAATTAAAACTATGAGTTTTGCATTTTTGTATTTAAATTTCAAGTTTTCGAAACTCGTTTTCTTTAGCTCGCATTGGCGAGTTCTACTTAATACATTTCGAAAATACGAATGACAACTCGAACATCTTGAAAAAACTCTCTCAATCTTTAATAAATCTGCCCCTATATGTTAAGCAATAAATAATCTAATCATGTTGAATTCATTACCATAAACCACAGACTAGCTAATACAAACTTTGTTTGATTGCTAGTTAATTACTTTACAAGGTCCTGTATGCAACACATTATTAAGATAAATTAAGTAAAAAATGTTTGGCTTTTTTTTCAATACAAAAGAAAAATTAACAATTATGTATAAAGCGGCAACATATGACAGAAAATGGTGTATACAAACATTTCTGACAGGTATATAATGTAAATTCTCTCCCTGGTACAGGCTGATACATTAGATAGCTTTAAGAAGGTTGGATTGCTTTTTAGCAA
Source organism: Xenopus laevis (assembly GCF_017654675.1). Lineage (NCBI taxonomy): Eukaryota > Metazoa > Chordata > Amphibia > Anura > Pipidae > Xenopus > Xenopus laevis. Next base: position 41,990,865 of record NC_054378.1, on the reverse strand, counting down.
GTGAGGGAATACAGGGTTATGGGAGATAGCTCATAGTACAAGTTGATCCAGGGATTAGTCTGATTCCCATCTTGGAGTCAGGAAGGAATTGTTCCCCATATGGAGATTGGAGAGGCTTAAAATGTTTTTTTTTGCCTTGCTCTGGATCAACTAGCAGTGAGGCAGGTTATATATAGACTTAAGGTTGAACTTGATTGACATGTCTTTTTTTCAACCTTACTTACTATATCACTATTATGTAAAGAGAGCCCTGCTGCATAAAGCATAGTAATTTCTACGACATATGCTGTTATTATGATTAATAATTAGCAATATGTTTGAAACCTTGTCCTATATGCAAAACTCCAATCCCTTTAAACTGCAAACAAAATGACACATCAACAGATTCCTTAGGCATAGCTATTTCTGTATCCGCCCAATGGTGCATTTGTTCCTTACCTCCATGTGTGCTCCTGGAATTCATAATCTTCCAAATATATAGCTATAAAACAATATGTGAGAGCTTGGGGTATATACATAAGTCTCTTGGAAGACTGTGGGCCTCTAGTTGTACAATTTTGACTGCAATGCCAACACACAGTGACTATATTGATCAGTTTTTAACTATCCCTGCAGACTGGAATTTTAAACTAAATGGTTTGTCAGATTACAGCTTTAAAACTGAAAGCTTTTCAGAAGTCATTGCAGTTGACCTTCATTAAGGCCCAATACACCCTATAAAAAAAATCAATTAGATTAAGATTCAATACACTCACGGTTTGTTGAAATATTTTCTGAGAATCCTTGTTGGTGCTATCTTCTTGTAGTCACGTGACTCAGCATGAATATTAACCAAAATTGAAGAAAAAAAGAGAGGCACTCAAAACAACTTGTATGCAGTGTACCCAAAGGGGCAAATTCACTAACCTCCGAAAATTCGCCAGCGACGGCTTTGCTCACAGCGTAGATTCACCAGGATAATGCTAATTCCCTAAAATCCAAAGTTGCGTCCAGGGCGCCGAACGCTGGCGAAGTTGCGCTAGCGTTACTGCGCCAAGCGAAGTTGCGCTAGCATTGGCTAATATGCATTTAGCGGTTAAAGTTCAATGGACGTATATATTGCAGCAAATACATTAGACTACCCTACGCATGAGCCCAGTGTATAGTTTATGTGCCATATGTTAGGAAATGTAGGGGGGAAGCCGGTTACCCCAAAAAAACAGGGATGCACCGAATCCACTATTTTGGATTCGGCCAAACCCCGAATCGGTCACAAAGGATTCGGCCTAATACCGAAACCGAACCCTAATTTGCATATGCATATGTTAATTTGCATATGCAAATTAGGGACGGGAAGGGGGAAAAATAGTTCCTTGTTTTGAGACAAAAAGTCACGCAATTTCCCTCTCTGTCCCTAATTTGCATATGCAAATTAGGATTTGGTTCGGCTGGAATCCGAATCCTGCCGAATCACACTGAAAAATGAAAAGTCGCCAGCATTTTTTGGGACTTAGAAAAATTTTCAACTATTTTTTGAGGAACTCTTATCTACTCTATTGCACTTCGCCTGGTCTGAGGTGGCGAAGGCAAGTCTGGCGCAAGAGGTAACGTTCAGTAAAATGTGCAAGTTAGTGAATTTGCTTAGTTAAGTCCATTTGCCAGAGCGCAACTTGCCAGGGAACTAGCGAAGTTACGCCAGCGACCGTTAGTAAATTGGCGAAGTACCGAAATGACGTCACGCTGGCCAATTTTAGTCACTTCGCCCTTTAGTAAATTTTATTTGTGCAGAGTACAAATCAAAAGCTTCAGAGGCCTCACACCTCCTTTGTCAGTGATTATAGTACTATAAATAAAAATGACTGGAGATACAAAGCTTTGCTATAGAAATATACAGTACATACAGCAGCCCTGTAGGTCTTTTGTTTAATTGGGAATGGGTAGATTATAATAAACAATGGACAGATAGTTAAGGGCAAGGGTTGAGGAGAAAGCAAGGAAGAAACAAATCAAGAATATACAAGTTAATATACTGTATTCTGCAATAAATGAAGCTGTAGTTTAGTCAGTGCCAAGTTCTACAAACTATCATAATGACAATAGACCTGTTGAAACAGGTTGATTGCTCATAAAAGCACAGTGCATTCTTAGCAATAGACTTGCACTGAAATAAGATCTCTAATGACTTTGATGCTTTGGCATGAGGGGCAAGAGAAGCAACTGACCTGGTCCTAAAGAATTCCCTATGCAACGTGAAAGGAAGTTTATAGATGCCAGTGCTATGTGTTGGCATGATTTGTTTTTACATGATTGATTGGAAGATTGCTATTGTATGTAAGGACTCATTTACAAACACAAGCAAATACTCTTAAACATGCCCAAATCCTAATTGTTTACCCACAATGTATCCCTTACCCCTAAAATTCTACAGTAATGGCAGGCCCTCTACGTTAAGTGTGGGAGAAAATCAGGGAAAAAACCTCATTGGCATTGGATGCAAGTCATTCGTATGTGCCCTGAAGATAAAACCATCTTAAGCAAGTTACTGTAATTCCAGTGTTTTCTTGCCTCCATGTTCATAAACTCTAACCAGGCGGAACTTGCAGATTGGCACGAGGGGCCATTTCTAAGACGCATGTTTAAGCACATGTACCTTTCTTAATCACTCAAGTGAAAGTCATTTTGCACTTAGAAATGGACTACATGAAACATGAAAAATTTATGATTGAGGCCTAAATTGTGACTGTAAAGTCGTATGGTGCTGGAAAAGAAACCTGCCCCATTTGTTGTGTTCAGGGTCGGACTGGGCTGACGGGACACAGTGAAAAAACTCGGAGCCCGGCTTTCAGGGGCCCCACTGGTCCAGACCTGCTCCCTGCACAAATCTGTTGTTGTTGCATTTCACCTCCCTCTTTTGCAGCAGCAAAAAAAGGTACATGATGGGGCTGAATGGGGTTATGGCTAGGGGCAGCCAGAGGGGCTTTGTAGCAGCCAGAGGGGCCCCTCCCCCCTGAGACAGCAGCCCCAGAGGGCCATGGGCCCCCAGTCCGACAATGGTTGCACTTTGTTGCTTTGTACTTGCCTAAAGAACTTTTACCATAGAAAGTAAGAGGCCAAAGATGGAGAACACTTGCATACCATAGTGGTACACACAACATTTTTATTTTGTTTTTGTATCCAGGTGACCCATGGCAGCAGATCTTATTCTTAGTAGACCTGTTTCCGTGTCAAACCATTATAGTTTGAAATAAGATGATATTCCTTTTCTGAGTATGAGAACAGAGCAGTTTCTCCAGTAAAGGGGCACTGGGGGTATATTTTTATGTGTAAGGTACCATTTCTAAACTGCTGTCTTGTTATTGGTGACTTAGGCATTTCATTTTGCTCTCCCAAACCCTTGTGCTTGTGTATATTATTTTAGATCATTAGATATCTTTACAACCCCCATGGTTATTACAGAAAAACTGCCTTTTCTGTTGAAAATGCGTGTGTTTGTGATAAACATTTTGAAAAGTGAACTTCTAAGAATGCTATGAGCTATTCTTTGTAGCTCAATATATTAATCAGTATTCAAGTTTATCTAACTGTATTGTTTATACAATAAACGGAGAAAGGAGGCTCGATGTCAGGGCTTGTTGAAACTTAAGACACTCTGGGCCAAATTCACTAAAGGACGAAGCGCCTAACGCTAGCGTTAATTCGCTAGCGTAACGCATTTTTGTTAATTCGCCGATTCACTAACGGACGCTGGCATCAGCGTTTTTTTTAGAACTTTCATGACTTTTCGGCATACGGGATATGATGTCACTGACATAAGATGGAGGAGGATGTAGCATCATCTTATCAGTTCGCCAGGTCCAAGGTGGGGAAGAAAACTGTGGTGAAAAAGGAAACATTCTGTAAAATTCGCCGCTAGTAACGATTGTTCGACTGAGCGAAAATTAGTTTGCCCATAGGGCGTGAAACTGCACTAGCGACGGTCACATCGCCCATAAGTAAACCTACACCAAGGAGCTGTTACTAATAGATCATTGAACATTGACAATAAACCCTAAGGACAAGGGCAAACATGGTGTATTATCTGCCTATTATCCTACTTACATACAATTCATAGGCATTTCACTATTTTTCTCCTACCTCATTTTCATAATATTTGTGTCCTATGCCAGCGCCAGCTGCCTTTCCTACCTTTCCCTAATTACAGCCTTGAATCTAATTCTCCACACAAATAATATCTGATGTATGTGTGGGTGTCTGCACACAGCAGGTACAATTTAATTGCTGGTGTCTATTAGAGGGAGGTGTTGTTAAGCACCTTAAAAACTTACTATTCAGAAAAATAATGTTTTTAGGAGTTCTACTGTAAAGACTCTTTATCTGAAAAATCCATGTACCAAACATTACTAACAATTGATCCTATATCTGTATTTTATTTACATTTACACACTATTACGTGTTTTAGCTCAAATTGCATTTACATTTTACTACAAAATATTTTACAGTTTAAAATGAAGAAATGATTTACAGTTTGTAGGGGAACTATTGTGAAAATGAAAATTTAATATAAACTTCAGCATACCAAAATGAGATATGTATAAATACAATCAATCAAACATTCTGCATTGTTTCTGAAATAATCAAGTTTATATTCACTATCCCTCTCTCAGCATCTGTTTCTGTTCATTCTGTCTTCATGCAGCAGTTGGGTGTCATTGACAGTTAGATCTAATATATCTTATAGGGGGCTTCCTTTCCTATCAGATCCAGTGACGGACTGGGGTGGCTGGGGCCCTCCAGGAAACCTTATGTCAAGGGCCCGCACCTGCCAACCCCCCCCCCCCACACACACACACACACACCGGTACTAATTGAATAGAAAAACTCTGAGCCATAAACTCTAAGGGGCAGATTTATCAAAGGTCGAGGTGAATTTTCAAATAAAAAAAATTTGAATTTGGAGCTATTTTTTGTGTACTTTGACTAGGGAATAGTCCAAATTCGATTTGAAGTTGAAACAAATTAGAATATCGAACTTTATGTACTGTCTCTTTAAAAATTCGACCATTCACCATTTAAAACCTGCTGAATTGCTGTTTTAGCCTATGGGGGACCTCCTAGAACCTACTTATATTTGAAAAACTTCTAATCGAATTTGATCGAATGCGCTATTCCTTCGATTCGTACGATTTTAATTCGGCCAAATACGGACCAATAGAAAACGGACCTATTCAACCAAAAACGGACCTATTCGACCAAAAAAAACGTTGACTTAATTTCGGTTGGTCTTTTTGAATTCAAATTTTGATGTTTTTTTCAATTCGAAATTCAACCCTTGATAAATATGCCCCTAAGTGTGTTAAACCAGGGGCACAATAATGAGTATGAGATTCCAGCACAAAAAAGGATAAACTGCAACTAAAACATCTAAACATCTGCAAAAACCGACCCTGATCAGATGTACTGTATTAGAGCTCACTCAACTGAGTCCAGTATAAACAAAATCTAACAAAATTACTGCCTTATGCACAAATTCTGCATGTAGAGAGACAGGATTTCCAGTGATTTTAATAGAGTGAGCTCTAATACATCTTCTAGGCAAAAGGAGCCCCCTATAAGATATATTGGGTGTAACTGTCAATGAATATCTGACACCCAACTGTTGCAAGAAGACAGAATGAACAGAAACAGATGCTGAGAGAGGAATAGTGAAGATAAATGTGATTATTTCAGAAACAGTACAGAATATTTAATTGATTGTATTTAGACGGTTTCTTATTTCAGTATGCTGAAGCTTATATTAAATTTTCATTTTTGCGAGAGTTGTTAAAGGAACAGTAACACCAGCAAATTAAAGTAATGAAAATATAATATTGTGTTGCCCTGCACTGGTAAAACTGGTGTGTTTGCTTCAGAAATTCAACTATACTTTATATAAACAAGCTGCTGTGTAGACACGGGGGCAGCCATTTAAGGCACAGGTTACATAGCAGATAACAGATGCACTCTGCAGAATACCATTGTATTCCATTGCAGAGCTTATCTGTTATCCACTAAGTAACCTGTGCCTTCTCTCCTTTTTTTAGCTTGAATGGCTGCCCCCATGGCTACACAGCAGTTTGTTTATATTAACTATAGTAGTCTTTCTAAATCAAACACACAATTTTACCAGTGCAAGGCAAAACAGCATTATATTTTTATTATGTTAAAACACTTTCATTTGTTGATGTTTCTGTTCCTGTAATGAAGTCACGCCAATTCCTTGTTTTGCTTAGAGGATATGCTGGCTATGCACAGGGTGAGCTTTAGGGTATCTGACCAACCATTATGCATGCCAGTAAATTTGACCATGTACCAATGCACAATTAACTAAAGGCCTAACTAATTGGATTAGTGCAGAAAAACAGGTAACTAACCCATGCTTGTGTTATACAGCATCATGTCCTTTGTCAGTTTTAATTTAAAGCCAATAATATCAGCGTCATCATCCCATCAAATGTTCAGGGGGACACATACAGACAATCATACAGTTTAGTCCAAAGTAAACGGTGAGGCCCAATATAACTACATCTCTGTCTTGTTTCATTCCATTACAACCAGAAAAGAAATTATTCACAAAATGTTACCCATTTGCATTCCATAGGTCCATTCCAGGCTATCAATACAAGCTCATTTTCAGCTTTGACAGGCTTTAAACATTGCCATTATGGGCAGCTATGGAATACTCAGACATGTAATGGATAATGGATGTGACATTTTTTTCTTGACCCTTCACTTGTGGTTCCAAAGTTAAAAGTTACTGTTTACTTCTGTGCAGCTTTCATCATTTATAATAAACATGTCCTATTTAGAAGGTTTGACCACAATCTTAAAGCTATAGTGACCCAGCTTTTGTTCTTTTTATGTCAAATTTACTTTTGTGTTACACAGACTCATCATCAGTGTTAGCAACTTAGTTACGCTAAGCTTTAGAGCTCACGAGGCCAGCAGCATTTAATTTACAATGCATGCTGGTTGAAAGTTACAAATGTTGGACAAAAAAACAAACGCTTCTTTGTAACATTGGCAGGGAAGAGGGGAGAACATATAAATGTGGGAGTATGACATAGGATTTTTTAAGAGAACACTATAAAACCTGGAAAAAATTACTGGCATACCTCTTTTCTCTTTCTTCAGCCAACAGGTATATGACCCAACCAGCCAGTCCCAGAAAAGCCTACAGTGCTGGCTCGCTGATACCTTGATGCCAATACCGTACATTTAACAGTCCCTGGCACTTATGAATAAAGACTAAGCAGCATAATTAAAAATGATTGGGTTCCCCCAGCTAAATAGCTGAAGTTCCCCCCAAAATAGGCCTCCGTTTGAAAACTATTTTGGTCAGGAGCCAACTATGAATAAGTGCCTGTGGGCACGAAACGCGTGGCGGAGCATCAATTGGTCTGTATGCCTACTTTTTAATATTTATGCTGAATAAAGAGTGATTTTTTAACTTTGAGAGAATGACTTGGAATATATATTCTTTTGGATTTTGACTTAAGTGCCTTTTGAGTTGGGGGCTATATTCCAACGTTTTTGGCCCTTTTTTTGACAGGCCTTTATAGATTGCAGCAGTTGACTAACAGTTCAGGAGCCAACTAAGCCATTTACACTACTGGGACCCCAAGACGTTACAAAGAGTGTCTATTGTTATACGCTGAGGTCAATATATTGGGGATTACTAAAGTTTTGTTGTTTTGTCATTGCTTTGGCAATGTGGTAATTAGAAAATTAGGAGTTTCATGAATCCCAGTCAATAGAATGATGCTAAATTAAAATTATGATTGAAGGAAAATTTAGATAGTCCTTTTATCAGGACACTTGAGTCTGGAGTCTAGACAGGATGATATTACATTTCGACTTACATACAATTCATACTTACAGACGGGGGCTGTTACTAAACCGCCTGCTCCAATCCCATCTGGCATGTGTTGTCTACTGCAGAGCACAGAAATGTAAAAATACATATGCACAGAAAACTATAACTAAATACTATGATAAGACAGTCATCTGTCTACGTTGCATTTAATAAGTAAATGTATATGTTTCAACTTACATACAAATTCAACAAACCTAAAGACCCTATTTCGTACGTAACCCAGGGACTGCCTGTATATGTGTCTAAAGAAGAAAGTGTTGAATTTTTACTCTATTGGGCCAGAAACTATAAATACAGTACATATCCACGCTATTTAATTATACATCTTTGACTTCACTGTGCAGCTTTCTGATTTAGAGCTGAGTCATCATAGTATAAACACTCTCTAGCCGGCTCACCCACATTTATGTTACAATACTGTTGTGCATTATTGGGCCGTTTGCTTTATACACTCATCTTGGGCACAGAGCTCAGCATTGCTGCCTTCTCCCAGCACAGAGAAGTCCGGACCAAGGAGGAAGCCTCGGGTTAAGTCCAAGTTCACGGTAACCAGGAAGGGATCAGACGTAAACGTAGTCAAGTCCAAGCACAAGTTCAATAGGCAGAGAAGGATCATAGTCAGGGTTAAAGCAGGGGTCAAAGTCCAGGAATCAATCAGGATCACAAAATAGAAAACCCAGGAACACCAGCAATTGGGACCTATAATTGGGCATTGAATCGGTGTTCAGAGCATCCTTTTATTTTGAATTTGGCTCCAGAACGCAGCATCATGTCTGTGACCATTAAGGTCTGACCAGCTTCTACCAGGAAAGGGCACAGAAACAAAACATGAATTTTTTAACAATTTATTCCAAATTTCCAATAATACACCGGCGATAGCAATCACTCCTTGAAAGTCCAATACCATTCAGAAGTACCAAATGTCCTGTGACAATTAAGAAATAGTAGCATGCCCGCAGGCAGAGTCCCACCGAAGTACAGGAGTCCTTGTCTCTCGCACACAAACTCTTCCACCAAGTCTCCCTGTTGCCCTATTCATTCCCCAGCTAGCCCCACGTCCCAGCAAGTACCTAATGTTCTCAGCTAGGTGTGCTCAGACCTGCTGGAGACTTTGGGGGGAAGCTAATGCTTATCTGACCCCTATTGTCTTCACTGAGGTCTGTGTGGTCAGGACCTTTAATTCTTGACGAGCTGGTCATAAAGAAATAAGCTGGATGTAGGTACTGTTCCCCACATTTCCGTCACAATGACATCCCACAATTGTGCGCTGCAGTCAGCGAGGCGGCGCTGGAACCCATGCAGCAACCATGGGTGCCGCCATCTTGAATTTACTGCAGACGGAAGCTCCACGCTCCCAGAACGCTCCTGACAGGTAATCTGTGGTTTCTGGCAAATGCCAGAGGGGCTGCTGTAAGATGCCATAGACAGTTACTATTTAGTGGGCTGGTGGGGAGGTGTTTGGGCCTCTTTGTACTTGAAATGCCAGGGCCTATTTTGACTTCCAGTCCAGACCTGCTAGGCACTGAACATGCAGTGTTGGCCAGAATAAAGGAAAATATACCATTAGCCAGCCTACATGGACTAATATCTTAGGATGATAACTGATTAACCCATCCATTGCCCCAGCAGAAGTATCAGCACCACACAAGGGGACATTAACATAACTAAACACACATAATATGACACAGATAAAGGAAGGGCATGTAATTTAAAAGTGCCACTCTATATGCAGGCTGTACAATATACTAATTAACCATATGTGACACGTGTCTTTAATTCAAGGTGAAAACCAAATACTTAATAGCTCGTTTGCTTACGCTGGCCTTGTGAGCAAGGCTCAGGCATCATTTTCCCCTGCTCAGCTGTTTTGTCGTGCTCAGGGTCATGCTGATATTTATCTGCCTATATTTATAGACATCAGTTCTAAGGCCTCTTAGTTACCTGCTTTCCACATTTATTCCACAGTCCTCCCTTTGTACTAGAGTTCTGCCTTTGTTCCAGGTTGCCTGGTTCTAAAAAAATAATGGTATCAAGGAACAATGGTATTAAAGGGGTTGTTTCAATTTCAATTAACTTTAATGGTTCTGTAGAGAGTGCTATTCTGAGACAAATTGCAGTTGGCTTTAATTTTTTTTATTATTTATGGTTTGAGTTATTTAGCTTTTTTTATTCAGCAACTCCAGTTGCAATTTCAGCAATGTTGTTGTTAGGGTCCAAATAACCCTAGCAACTATGCACTGATTTGAATAAGAGACTGGAAAATGAATAGGAGAGGGCCTGAATAAAAAGTTGAGTGCTAACAATTCATTTGTAGCCTTACAGAGCACTTGTTTTTCAGATGAGGTCAGTGGTCTCTGCTTGAAAGGCAAAAGAGCAAAGATAATAACTTAAAATCTATAAAATAATAAATAATGAAGAACAATTGCAAAGTTGCTAACAAATGGGTCTTCTATAACATACTAAAAGTTAACTCAAAGGTGGCCTCTTCCATCGCCAGGTCACATATCCAAATCAATTTTTATTTTACTGTGGTGCACAGGACAAAAAGTAAGATCAACTGTCTTATCACTTGAAACAGGCAAATCAGAGAAACAATAATATTATCATCACTTGTGGATGGCCATATGATTGGCCCCCGGCGTTTGATCTTATTTTGTGTCCTGCATGAAACCCACGTTGTTTTATTATTGTTTTGGCCACTGTTCCAAGTGAAATAGAGGAGAGTATTCATACAGCTATTAAAAAATAAAGCTATTTCTATTTCCCACTAGCAATTACTTCATTGCTATCAGTCCAAGCCTTGCTCTATGCTGGTTTACTGTAAGCTTGGAAGATGGGGATCCACCCACTTGATATTACAAACTGAGCCAGTAACACTTTAACATAACAAGAGAAAACATAGCAAGAGGAAAATAATTATACTAATAATTGATCAAGTATAATCAATAGATAAACAATGAAGATATTGTGGCCCTATAATACGCCACCCTTGACCAACTAGTCCTTGAAAGACACCGAACTCCACCTTTCATCTACCCATAGCAGACAGGAGAGCAGAATAAATCTGGACTCTGGTCTCTATGGAAACACAGTCTGCTTTATACATCAATACCAGAGAAAAAAACAAGAAAAACTAAAATATATGTATATTCAGTAAATGGAAAGTGTAAACAGAAATACAGTGGCGACAATGGAAGAGAAAGCTGCATGAACTGCAAGAATGTTTTTATTTCAATCCCTGCAAAGTATTGCCATTTACTCATGATATCATTCAATAAAATGCTATTAAACAGACTCACAGTTATTTCCTAATTACATATTTTCCATGTCACAATGTAAAATATACTATCCATATGTGCGTTCAATACAGAAAATAGAAAGCTAATGCATATGGTTCTCCCTGATTATGGTGGTTTATAATGCCTATTCCCTGTTCTGCAACACTGGGGCTCATTTGTAAACTTCGCTCAGGGCAAATTGCTTTGCCACAGTGGGCAAATAGAATTGTGAATTTTTATTCTCACTGCCAATGTCCATAAGAGCTTTTTAAATATGGCAAAAATCATCAATTGTGAATATTTATATGCTCACTCTTCATGTGAGTTACGCCACAACTTTGGTGGCGGAGACAATTTTCAAAAAACAGCTTTCGCAAGTTGCGAATTTAATTACTGTCAACGCTATTTTCGAGCACAATGACCTCGCACAGCACCTGCGCTCAAGCAAACACTCATCTCATTTGCAAATATTTTTTGGCAATGTGATTTCGCAGAAAAAACGGAAAATACGGGGCAACATGGGCAATACAACCGTTTGCAAATGAATATGCACAACGCAAATTTATAAATGACCCCCATTGTGTTTGCTTTACTTGTCCTCTGTTTATACTGGAGCTTCTGTCCAAAACCAGGTTATTGTTTTGCTATTATTTTTTTACTCTCAGCCGTTTTAATAGTATTTTAATCAGGGCAGGTAGGTGCACCTGATAAAGCCCCTAAATAGTGGATGGTACATTAGGAATTTGAGAAGGGTCTTCTTCTGCAGCTTTGCCTGTGGTGCTCCCTGCTCAGTACTCAGCATTGCCGCACACTACATTCTGGAGTCAATGCATCTGGGTCCTAGTTATTTGCATTGACTTTGCGTTTGAAAGAACTGCTGTACAATTTTCTTGTTATACATATTTGTCTCCCATTTATGAGTCAGTTGTTTCCTGTCTTTACCTTGATGTGGTATGGTGGCTTTTCAACTTTATGATCATAACTTTGTAACTAAAAACCCCTGTTTTGTAAACACATGCACTTGCATTTATACTGAATTATTTATGAGACAGGGGATCAGGGAAGTGCATTGTAAGTAGCACTTCCATTATACTTAAATATACTTTAATTTAGCCTTTAGAGTGCTTCTACAACTCCCCGAAATTTGTTTCCTGTCTTTGCCTACAAGAACTGGGATCTTCATACCTGGGTCTCTTTTTGCATCTGGTGAGTGCAGACAGCAGCTGATATATGGCAACTGTTCCCAATTTATTTTTGTTTTTGTCTAGACCTTGGTATTTATATTTCACTAGCTGACACATGTCTTTAAAGGACCAGTAAGATAAAACAAAAATCGTTAGTATACATCATGCTCTGTTTTATTGAATTTACTTTGATTTTGACTGGCTTGGGTCTAAAATGCCCACAATGCCCCATTTCCTATGTCAGTGACCAGGGCCGCCATTAGAAATCACCTGTACGAAAAATTTTCTGGGCCCTGCCCATCCCAGCTCTCAGGACCCACCCCAGCTACCACTCACCCCACACCACAGTTAAAAGACCACTCAGACCATATCAGCTCTAAAGACAATAAACCCCCCATACACAAAAGCCATTTATGGTCAGGACCCCTTTATAAGTTAAAAAAAAATGTGGCGCCAGGACCCCCCATAAAAGTTTTTTAAAAAAACATTGGTGGTCAGGGCCCCCCCTACAAGTTAAAAAAAATAATTGGTGCTCAGGGTCCCCCTATAAGTAAAGAAAAAAAACATTGGTGCCAGGGCCTCCCATAAAAGTTTTTTTTAAAAAACACATTGGCACCATGTCCCCCCTTACAAGTCAAAAAGAAACATTGGGGCCACAGAAAATATTTTTGAAAAAAACATTTGTAGCAAGGGCCTATAGAGTAATAAAATAATATATTGGTGGCTAGGGGTTTAATAAAACTAAAAAAAAACAAACACATTGGTGTTCAGTAGAGCTGTCAAGGGGGACAGCCAGGCCCCCCTTTAGGCCCAGACACGGTACAGCAGTACCCCCTGTGCCCAGCTGATAGCGGCCCTGTCATTGACACTTAGAGAATGCCTTTCACTGAAGCTGTTAGTATTTTCATATTAGTATTTTCATATAGCTTTAAATACTGTTTTGTCAATCAAATGTGTGTGATGGCAAAACATTTAATTTATGATAAGGAAATCATTCTGAATCCCAATATTCCCTCTAAGACAGTGGTGCCGAAGCAGTGGCTTGTGAGCAATATGTTGCTCTTCAACCCCTTGGATGTTGCTCCCAGTGGCCTCAAAGCAGATGCTTAGTTTTAAATTTCCAGGCTTGGAGGCAAGTTTTCGTTGCATACAATCCAGGTGTACAGTGGCGTAACTAGTTGTTACTGGGCCCCATAGCAAATTCAATTTAGGGCCCCAAAATATTTATAAGTTGGCCTATTTTACCAAGATATATTAAAATTGCTAATTAATTAGGGTCTCACTGGGCCCCCTACACTCCTAGGCCCCCCTGCAACCGCAGGGTCTGCTTCCTGTATAGTTACGCCCCTGCAGGTGTACTGCCAAACAGATTCTCCTGTAGGCTGAAAGTCCATCCTGGGGCTATCAAAGGGCCATTCACTGCACTTATTGTATTCGGCACCATCCAGGAACTCTTTTCATGCTTGCATTGCTCCCCAACTCTTAAGCTCCAGGCAAAAATAGCCCCATCAGATCTGGGGTCTAAAAGTCCTAGGAATAGGAATCATGGACCAAGAATATTATTATGTATATTCAGATTGATGCTACATGACCCCTAATCTATTTATATTATTTTAAAATACAAGATCAATGAATATCCTGTAAATTATATCCCTACATATGGTGCTTAGTGATGTCATCAGTTATGATCACGGTGTAGTTATGTAATTTCTGTCATGTGACTCGCTGAAACTTGTGTATTATAATAAATAATGCACCCCTTGTTGTAAAATATGAGAATATTAGAAGTCACATTGGAATTCTATGACCTTTATAAAACCACTCGGCCTTCAGCCGACATGTTGTTCTCCAACCAATTGTATGTTGCTCCCAGTGGCCTTAAATCAGGTGCTTATTCTCGAATTCTTGGCTTGAAGGCAAGCTTTATAAAAAAAATAGGGATGCACCGAATCCAGGATTCGGTTCGGCATTCGGCCAGGATTCGGCCGAATCCTTCTGCCTGGCCGAACCGAATAGGAATCCTAATTTGCATATGCAAATAAGGGGTGGGGAGGGAAATTGCGTGACTTTTTGTCACAAAACAAGGAAGTAAAAAATGTTTTCCCCTTCCCACCCCTAATTTGCATATGCAATTTAGTATTCAGATTCGGTTCGGTATTCGGTCGAATCTTTCATGGAGGATTCGGGTTTCGGTCGAATCCAAAATAGCAGATTCGGTGCATAAAATACAATGTACACTGCCTAAGAGAGTCTCATGTAGGCTGCAAGTCCACACAGTGCCTCTAATAGCCAATCACAGCCCATATTTGGTATCCCCAGGAACTTTTTCCATGCTTGTGTTGCTCTCCAACCCTTTTTACATTCAAATTTGGCTCACAGGTTAAAAAACATATCTTTATATTTACAGGGGTATTTTATTTTACTATATAAATATCACATCTATGCCCTCGAGCCCCCTAAAATATTTCAGCATGAATAAGGCATGATAATCATCTCTTATTTCACCATTGGGCTCTGTAAGTACATCATGCCGTTACTTTATATTTATGCCGTCTCTTTTTCTGCGAGCAATGCTTGTATGTGCAGCGTTTAGTTCTCTTAAGCCATTCACCGTTTTGTTAACTGTTAACTGCAAATCCGTGTTAATCAATGTAACACATTTCCAGGTGCTTTTCATTTCTCTTTTGTTTTAAAGAGATGTAATTGTTACATTTCTGTTATTTCTTTGTCTCTTGTGCCTTTATTGTATGCTATCAATATGACTAAGTGATCTCTTATCTTTGTTTATGAGCACACCACATTATAATAGAATGCATTAACTGGTGGTGCTGATTGAGACGTATTCTTGATTTGATGCTGTATATAGTCTCATCTTGGTTAGGCAGCATGTGAAAACAACATCTGGAAATATTATCTACACTGATTACATACAGACAGAATAAAGGTGCCACATTCCAAAGTCCATAAACACCTCACTTTTCTGCTGTGCTGCAGACTTTTTATTTCTGTCATGCCACAGACAACAGTGCTGCACAGTTTTCTACAGAGACAATTTATTTTAGCACGTCTCTGTATACTCTTGACAAGGTACATTCCACATTGCTTTATACTAAAATATTTCAGCATGTAAGGACTCCTACTAGTGGGTAGTTTTTTCTTACCTATTATGTGGCAGTGAGATATTCAGACTTCAGTTGCCATTCAAGGTGAGATCCTTGCCTTAACATCACTATACCAGGGGCACTAGGGTTGCCACCTTTTCTGGAAAAAAAAAAAATATATATATATATTTTTTTTTCCCTATTAATAACATTGGGATCAACCATCATTTTTACTGGCCAGGTGGCAACTAGAGCTACACTGGGAGTAACAAGCAGCCCTGGCAAGAAAATTAAAGCAGCCCACTAATATATGTGTGACATTGGTGGCCAGTAGGGTTGCCATCTGGCCGGTAAAAATAATGGTCGATACCAATGTTATTAATAGGGAAAAAAGATAAATTGATAGGAATGCCGGAATTTTTTTCCAGAAAAGGTGGCAACCCTAGTGGCCAGGCCCCTCCCCCAAGTTAAAAAAGAAACATTGATGGGCAGGGCCTCTAATAAAACAAAATAAAACTGGTGGTCAGGGCCCCTTCCCCAAGTTAAAAAAGCAACATTGGTGTTCAGGGCCCCCCAATAAAACAAAATAAAATTGGTGGTGAGGACCTCCCATAAAAGTAAAAATAAAATGGTGGCCACCCCCTTCCCCCCAGTTAAAAAAACATTAAAAAACATTGGCAGTCAGGCTTACCATCTAAAAATGTGAAGAAGAAAAAACAGCGGCCAGGGAAAAAAAAACCACATTGGTGTTCAGTGGAAACTTACTTTTAAAATGTGGCAGGCAATCTTCTTCCCCCTAGGCAACAACAGCTACTTTGTTCTTCTCAGTGGCTTCAGGTGGCTGACACTTCTGTTCAAATTTGGCAGCTTCTTCTTCAGCTCCCATTCAGCTTTGGTATGCCATTCAGAGGCTCCACTTCGCTGGCCGACTTAACCACAAGTAGAGTGACCCACCGGGCATTTGCTGAACAGCCAGATTGCAATTAAATGCCTGAGGGGCACAATATCCCTTTTTACACTAATAATGTCGCACCCTATCCCCAGTCTAATGCAAAAGAAAGGGTAAGCAGAGAGAGAGAGGGGCAGCCTGGAGTTGGGTAACAAAATAACCAAAAATGCCCCTGTTCCATTGCCTGGTCTGATGTTATTGGAATTGGCAGTTATTCCTGTTTGTGCACAGCTTTGATACTGAAAGTGATACTGAAAATTGATAGGAATTAGAAATATGTCTAGAAAATAATGCCCACAAATGTACAAATGTGCACCTTAGCTTTCCTCAGATTAGCACTGTAGACATGGGGTGAGAGCTGTAGGAGTGAATACCATTTCCATCAGTCACCATGGGCTGAAGGTAGTGGGATTCTCTATAATCCGTTTTTTTACTACCCTGCTTTTACTAAATGTAATTGGTCAACCCAGACCCGCCCACCCCGTCATCAGCAAAAGCTACACATAGGGACATGATATATCAAATATCAGACTGAGACATCCCAAAAGATAACTAGAAGTTTAATATTTTCCCCATTTATGAGAAGTTTCCTGACCATTGGGAACATTTCCTGCAGGAGCACTATCACCTGCAGGGAAGAGAAGAGAAAAAAAGGGGGAATTCGACAAGTAGTCTTGGAATAACTTAAAGGGATACTGTCATGGGAAAAAACATTTTTTTCAAAATGAATCAGTTAATCGTGCTGCTCCAGCAGAATTCTGCACTGAAATCCATTTCTCAAAAGAGCAAACAGATTTTTTTATATTCAATTTTGAAATCTGACATGGGGCTAGACATTTTGTCAATTTCCCAGCTGCCCCTGGTCATGTGACTTGTGCCTGCACTTTAGGAGAGAAATGCTTTATGGCAGGTTGCTGTTTTTCCTTCTTAATGTAACTGAATGTGTCTCAGTGGGACATGGGTTTTTACTATTGAGTGCTGTTCTTAGATGTACCAGGCAGCTGTAATCTTGTGTTAGGGAGCTGCTATCTGGTTACTTTCCCATTGTTCTTTTGTTTGGCTGCTGGGGGGGGGAAAGGGAGGGGTGATATCACTCCAACTTGCAGTACAGCAGTAAAGAGTGATTGAAGTTTATCAGAGCACAAGTCACATGACTTGGGGCAGCTGGGAAGTTGACAAAATGTCTAGCCCCATGTCAGATTTCAAAATTGAATATAAAAAAATCTGTTAGCTCTTTTGAGAAATGGATTTCAGTGCAGAATTCTGCTAGAGCAGCACTATTAACTGATTCAGTTTGAAAAAAATGTTTTTTCCCATGACAGTATCCCTTTAACATATCCATATCATATTTGCACTATGGTCAATTTTATCAGGAGGAAATAAACCTTGTTGATTGTACCCTGGTTGGAATAGAATCCAGAAGCAATGCTATTTTTATACTGAACAAGGGGCTGCTCACCTTTGAGATAACTTTTAGTATGAGACAATTTGCATTTGGTTTTAATTTTTTATTATTTGTGGTTTTTGAGTTATTTAGCTTTTTATTCAGCAACTCTTCAATTTGCATCTTAAGCATGCATTGATTTGAATAAGAGACTGGAATATGAATAGGAGAGGGCCTGAATAGAAGGATTTGTAATAAAAAGTAACAATAACAATACATTTGTAGCCTTACAGAGCATTTGTTTTTTAGAAGGGAGTCAGAGACGCCCATTTGAAAGCTGCAAAGAGTCAGACAAAAAAGGCAAATAACCATAAAACTATATTAAAAAAAAATAATGAAAACCAATTAAAAAGTAGCTTAGAATTGGCTATTCAAGTTATCTTAAAGGTGAACCACCCCTTTAAGGATTGGAACAGGGTTGCTATTAGCTGCATAAAAAACAACATAAGAATATTTAATAGTGCATCACATAGTATATTTTCTCTTAGTAAAACACGGGGTTAAGGGCTTTGTAGTAGTCAAAAATTTACATTGGTTAATATGAATTGTGATTGATCATATCTAAGTAACTGATGGGGGCAGAAGGTTTTGTTCTATGGCTGTTTAGATGGATGTGGGTATAAGATATTGCCTTATTGTAATTATGGTCTTAGAGACAACATTTATTCAATAGCAGGTGATTCTTTAAAACATTTTTTAAAATGTATGACTTGTTATTGATATAGCAACAACACATAATAAATTGTTCACATCAGTCCCTGATAGAGGGCACAATACAATCTAATGTATCAGTTTGTTTGTCAATAATTATGTGTCCTTACTGTATGTACTTTGTGTAGCACTGCAGAAAATGATGGTGGTTTGGAAATAAATTAAATGGTAACAATGATGTAGTGATGTTATAAAGAAGTGTTTGTGAGATATGAAAGAGATTTTTCCAAAATATAGTGTGTTCAGTGTAAGAGACTTGGAAGAGACAAAAGGTGGGTATTGCCAGCATACAGCAGCAGATTCATTTATCAGGGTATAAAATGCAGATCAAAAGTCATGCAAAAGTCTCATTGGGATAAACCAAATATTAGGAGAAGCAAACAGGAAGAAAATCTTGAAAATGTTTCCAGATGTACGGAACCTATTATCCAGAATGCTCAGGACCTGGGGTTTTCCAGATAACAGATCTCTCCGTAATTTGGGTCTTCGTGCCTTAAGTCTACTAGAAATTCATTTAAACATTAAATAAGCCCAATAGGCTGGTTTTGCTCCCAATAAGGATTAATTATATCTTAGTTGGGATCCAGTAAGAGCTACTGTTTTATTATTAAAGAGAAAAAGGAAATCATTTTTAAAAATTTGGATTATTTGGATAAAATGAAGTCTATGGGAGACGGCCATTCCGTAATTTGGAGCTTTCTGGATATCGGGTTTCCGGATAAGGGATACTATACCTGTACTAACATGGTGATTAATAAGCTTCTTATAATAAATTATGATATCTGGAAATCTTACTCAAATCTAAAATTTTATATTTCATTAAAGGACTGCATTTTGTTTCTTTCTATATTTTTATCACATAATTAGACACAACAGTTCATTTTGCATCTCTAAATGGCGACCAAAACATTTTTCAAAAGGCTTAATATTATGAACATCCTGTCTTAAGATTAGAACTCTCTTGAATGCTTTCAGAGCTTTCCGAGTAGAATTTGTCACTGCTATAAAAAAAAATTGCAGGCTTGTTTTTAATACTGTCACTTAGTTATATAGTATTTTTTCTCATTGTTTTTGAGATAGCCAGGGGCAGATTTATCAAGGGTTCGAAGTAAAAATTCCAATTTTGAGCTATTTTTTGTTTACTTCGACTAGGGAATAGCCCAAATTCGATTCAAATTTGAAAAAAAAATTGAAAATTCGAATATCAAAATTTATCATCGAGATTTATCATGTACTGTCTGTTTAAAAATTCGACTTCAACCATTCGCCATCTAAAAGCTTGCTGTTTTAGCCTATGGGGGACCTCCTAAAAGGAGTCAATTGGTGGACTTTAGAAAAACTTCAAATCGAATTCGATCAAATACGATGTTACTTTGATTCGTACGATTCGAATTCAAATGAAAGCGGCCTACTCACCCGGAAAAAAAACTTTGATTTTTTTTTTAATAAATTTCGGTTGGTCTTTTTAATTTGAATTTCGAAGTTTTTTTTATTCGAAATTCAACCCTTGATAAATCTGGGAGGACTTTGTTCATACAACTGACCAGTACATGCTACATACTGAGTGCTATGGGTTTCTAGACAAGTATCAAACGTTAGACTATTTAATACATTACCCAATTAATCTTTCATTAGTGAGTGCCCACAACCGTATATTTTTCCTGCTTTAAACCACATCCTTATGCTACATCCGAGGCTAACAGCAGGAGCTGTTCTAGTTTCTAGTCCTATCTGTGACCAGCAGCCACTGACTTTTTCAAATACTAGAAGCCTTTGCTCTGGGCCCTGCCTAAATCATATCTGTCCTCTCAAGTTCACCAAAGAAATGAGCTAGTAGGGCTGAAGGTGATCAGAGAAGGTTGGCTGAAGAGAGCAGAGTACTGTAAGAGAAGTACTTAAAGGAACAGTAACATCAAAAAATTAAAGTGTTTTTAAATAATGAATAAATAATGTAGTGTTGCCCTGCACTGGTAAAATGGGGGTGTTTGCATCAGAAAGAATATATATTATAGTTTATATAAACAAGCTGCTGTATAGTCATGGGGGCAGCCATTCATGTACTAGACAAATATTAGATAACTGATAAGCTATGTACAGTAGATGCACATTGTATACTGTATCTGTTATCAGCTGTGTAACCTGTGCCTTGTCTCCTTTTTCAGCTTTGAATCGCTGCCACAACAGGTACCTAGCAGCTTGTTGAATGACTGAATATTTAAAAAAAATTGGAGCGCAGGTCATTTGGAAATTTAAATATATATATATATATATATATATATCTATATATATATATATCTATATATATATATATATCTATATCTATATATATATATATACAAAATCACGATCTGGAGCACTCCCAAGTTCTGGTCAATGCCTAGGTGCTGGTTAAATAATTAATATCAAATTTGCAAATAAACCGCACAACCAGGTCTTGCATAAAGTGTAAAAATCAAAAACTTATTTTATTATCGACGTTTCGGCTCCAAACTTAAGCCGTCTTCAGGAGGGCCTGAACCAGTTTTACCAGTGCAGGCCAACAGTGCATTGAACTTTAATTAATTTAATACACTTTCATTTGTTGGTGTTACTGTTCCTTTATGGTGGAAGAAGGAAGGCTTAAGGCTGATGGAGGAGGAGGCAGGATGAATTGAGGGGATATGGATGATATTAAAGAAATGAAAGACTGGGTGGAATGTGGATAATGTTATTAAAAAATATTTATCTATTACACTATAAGATTCTATAAGGTTGAGAGAGCATGTGTCAGTCATTTGTTTCCCAGATTCTCTGATATTCTGCTCAGTTTTTCCATATGGGGGGGGCAATTGCCAATATACAGCATGTTCTGTGGCTGCAGTTTAATAGAATTCCATAAAAAGAAGGCAATGACAGTTAAAAACACCTCATCATGGAGGGTTGCACCAGGTCCACAAGCCTCTAGCAGGAGACACCTGTTGTACATAAATTCTGGCATGAATCAAAGGTTTGTAACTATCAAACAGCATGACTGCCTTGTTTGCAGAAAGGAATTTTTTTAGGCTGAAGAATACTAATACCATGTATAGCTCAAAGTCCTTTGTGATACACATTGATTAAACATACTGTTTGGGTGCACGTTTATAGCAATGGCTACTCCAAAACCATTTTTAGCAAGTTATTCCCCCCCCCCTATTTTTCTTAAAATCTTTTTAGGTTGACAGTTGCCCTAAAGGGGCACTGATCATTCTTTAGAGTAATGGCATGCTTTAAGGGGCAGACTTATCAAGGGTCATTTATCATGTACTGGCCCTTTAACAATTCAAATTCACCTTCAACTTGTGAAATTACTGTTTTAGCATATGGGAGACAACCTGGGATCAATTTGCAGTTGTTTGCAGCCTTCCTGAAAATCAAGTATTTTTCTAAGAAAAAACTCGCATTGAATTTGATTCGAATTAGATTCGAGTTTGCGGTTCGAACCCATTCACTCCAGTTTGAAAAATTAAGATTTTTTCATAAATTGCAGTTGGTCGAATTTTGGTTGACTTTCAAGTTAAAAAACTCCCATGAACTCTAAATTCGACCCTTGAAAAATCTGCCCCTGTTTTTAAACAGCCCAAGAGCATAGTGCTAAAGTGACAAAAACAGCCCCATATAAACTTGCACAGTATTTTGAAAATATTTTATTTGATTCTGCATAATATTTGCTGTCATCCTGATTTCATGACTTGGGGCAGCTGGGAAATTGACAAAATGTCTAGCCCCATGTCAGATTTCAAAATTGAATATAAAAAAATCTGTTTGCTCTTTTGAGAAATGGATTTCAGTGCAGAATTCTGCTGGAGCAGCACTATTAACTGATTAATTTTGAAAAAAATGTTTTTTCCCATGACAGTATCCCTTTAAACAAAAATCAGCCCAAGTAGCATCTGTTTGGTGACAACTGAACCTTTTAAATGTCATTATTTCTTTATATGCTTTGTTTACGGGTAAAGGAAAACTGGAAAAAAAGGACATTTGGGTTCAACAAATTGTGCAATAGAGAGTGACCATATAAAGCAAAACCGTGTTTGAGATAAATTCTTTCCAAGAGGTCTCAGCAGAGACTTGGACATTTCATCTCCACAAATCTTCCTTGTTGACTGTTTTACTTTGTTTCATTGAACTGCTTGTAAATTCAATGAAAGTGTGAGGGCGGCTGAAGCCTTGATATCCGGCCCAGTAAAAATGAATATGTTGGCAGGCTTTCCCTGCATGGAATAATCTGCAACTTGCTTGTGTTGTACATGATATAGATTTGTACAAACAGTAAAGAGGGGCGCCCCAGGGGCCATAGTCTCTCTCTTTCAGCTGCCCCACAGCTCTTCTTTACCCTGATAGAAATTCTACTCAGAGCTTTATTTGTCTACAGTAAGTAACTGAACACAGATGCTGTGTGTGTGTAAGAAATGGCAAGTGACAAGGTATTGAGCACAGCATTGGAAATCAATCCACGCTAAATGTGCATCTTAACTATAAGTGAAGACTTGAAAACAATCCTGTTTTTATAGCTGTGGAGATAAATACTCTGTTTTTATTAGGAAAAAAATGCTCAGGACTAAATAAAGTCATTTGATTAAATAGTCAAAGCATGTGGGATATTGACGTTTCTAGAGGCGTTTGCGAGATCTGCTGTACAGAGACTACGATTTTGCCTCGGCATTACCAATTGACCTAATAATATGGAAGTGAGACAGTTGTGCAGCACGAGATTTACGAGGAGATTGTGCCCTGTCTGTGCCCTGGTTAGGTTTATTAAGATGAAATATTGTTCTGTGGCAGTATTCAATGCTCTGCAGTGAAATAAGATTTTGACCTTTAGCCTTTGCACGCTCTCGATGAAAATTAGCACTACATCTTAATGCAGATCACAGTGCAGATGAACTCCAAGTGCCCCAGGGCTTGCTGTTTATATATTTCCCCCCAGGATTGAAAAGATGCCTCTGTAGTGTATAGGACAGGCCATAGCTTTTCCCCCCCATCCAATCCTTAATTTGTTTTCAAAGTTAATGAGGTTGAAAAAAAAGACACAAATCCATCAATTTCACTCCTTGCTAAAGCCTCTCTGTCTTGATCCAGAAGAAAGCAAGCAAACCCCTCGGAAGACATCTGTCAATTTTAACCTCACACCAAGATAATTAAATCCCCTGATCAATCCCTCTTATGATACTATTTAAAAATCATACATTTTCTTGCATGGAAATCATCCAGACACATACAAATCCATTAAATGAATCAATCATTAACACTTTCTTAGGTAAGTTTTTTTTTATAACCTTATTGCCCTTTCAGTAAATAAACCTCTTGTCACCTGCACCATTACAAGTAACATCATATAGATGTGTATTTGTGTCCATATACAGCCATCACTATGTTTAGCTATCAGTGCTGTGGTAAGGACTAGTTATCAAGAAATGCCATCAGATGAGCATAACCAGCAGTGAATTTTGCTAGGATCCCAGGATCTTTATATAAACTGGAATATTTTGCAAGAACAAATAGCAACATGTAAGCCATGCTTACTAATGGGTATTTGTCACATTTGCCATATTGTTCTGTGGTTAAAACTGCATGGAGTATTCAAATCAACAATGTGATTCTGCCTAAATTGCCTCTTGCTTCTAAATATGCCTTTCATGCTAGAGGACCCACAAGGAAACCCCAGAAAAAAAACAGGTGGGCCCAGGGCCCTCATGGGCCCCTGCTGACCCAGGTCTACTCCTCCCACTGTGACCACTGGCAAAGATTTTAAATGAAGTTCCACAGTGTGTCTACATCAGAAAAGGGGCTCTGGGGCCTTAAAGTCAGAGCTCTGGTGGGCCACTGCTGCCCCAGTCCGACGCTGCTTCCCTAAATAATTCATATTGTTATGAAAGGCCCATGTCACCAAAGATGGTGTTAGTTGAAACTTCCTTGAAATAGTACTCCTGCTGTTCTTGTGTTTACTTCCTTCTGTTGAATTTATAGTATTGACTATCGCTAGAGTTGCCACCTTTTCTGGAAAAACAATACCAGCCTTCCTATATATTTATCTTTTTTCCCTATTAATAACATTGGGATCAATCATCATTTTTACCGGGCCAGGCCAGTAAAAATACCGGCCAGGTGGCAACCCTAACTATTGCCCTGACCCTGCCTTTACTGCTGCCTGCCCAGACCCTTTGCTTGGACTTTAACTTTTTGTGTGCCTTGCTACGGAGTTTACTTGTTCCTACCTTGTCTATGCTTGTACCTATCTCTTCCTGCATGTGCCAGGACCGTCCTTGTTGCCTCAATAAAATTGTATTCCTGTGCCGTCTGTGTCAGAGTTTAGCTAACTATAGCAAAAAAAGGGACAGTTGTGCTCACCACAATGAGGCTGTGACCACAAAATTCATACAAAGGCAAGAGGTCAACTCAAACCATTATCTATATATTAAGGACACTGAGACATTTTGTGCAATAAGCTACTAAACAAAATTCCTTCCCATTTAAATAAAACGGGGATTTATGTGCATACATTACAATATATTAAAGCTGGCCAACAACATCAAAGTAGACTTGCCACCTGGCTGGTATTAATAGGGAAAAAACATAAAAATATAGGAAGGCCAGTATTTTTTTCCAGAAAAGGTGGCAACCCTTCATCAAAGTCATCCCTGATCTGGCTATTAAGAATTCTATTGCTTCATTATACATTTTACACAGGGACTACAGTTTACCTGCAACATGTTTGCTTTCAAGGTTAAAACTCCCAAGCATAGTTGTCCTTTTATTGGCCACCACCGGAATCACCTGACTGTAGCTGGAAAGGGTGGGAGCTACAACGTGGAACTGTATAAACAATAACAAACAAGGAAAAATTGTGCTCACAGTTAATTTTAAAACAATTAAGCAGGGTGCAATGAGGCAGTGACCACAAAATTCATATAGATATAGTTCTGCTGCACGCAACCCATTATATATTAAAAACATTGACATTGTGTGCATTAAGCACTCCCCTTTTAACAACAGGGATTGTTTGTCCACATATTACAATATATTCAAGCTGGCCAACTACTATTTGTCATCCTTTATATATTAATAATATGTTGAATACAGAGGACCTCTTGCCTTTGTTTGTCTTTGTAGCTGTGTCAGAGTTACTGTAGCCACATAAAAGGTCAGTAATGACCTTGCACAATATGTAATAAGAGATAGAGCTGAAGTATACTATATAATCACCCTACAGAGAAGAAGGGCTAATACATAATATATACTGTGTTCTATAGCATATGATTCAATCCAGCATCCCCACGCTTCACTGTTATAATTTTAAGCCCTTAATGCCATATAAATTTCATTTTATTTTGAGCATAGGGCCAGGCCACACTGGGCGTTTTGGGGAGATTTGGTCGCCTGACCCTTAATGGTATCAAGATCTCTTGTTTCTGGGACTACCACAAATCTGTGCAGCACCACCTAAATGCATGGACAGAATAGTACATGGGAAAATACAGTCTTAATAATATTTCACGTCCAGTTGTAGCTAAACTGGAATTTATTCTGTGCTAGATTTTCTAAAGATGCATTTATCAAACGGTTATAAAACAAATGATTAGCACAAACAACTGCACAAAAATCCTAAAGTGAATAAAGTGCTAAGGAGTTCCTATCTGGTGAACTGTAGCAACATCTATTTTCAACTAATGATAAATAAGCCAGCTGGTGAGAAATATATAATATTATTTAGGTGTTCAAATATTCAACTGTTCAAAAAAGTGAAAAACATCCATAGGTGTAAAAAGAATGGGAAATCTCCACAACTCAAAATTGCTTTTTTTTTGCACAAGGAGTGACAATTGCCCAAAGATGCACTTCTTTTATCTTAATAAATCTAGCTCTCTATTTGTACTAAATCATTGTATTGTCTATCTGAAAAGGTATTGAAAGCTTTAGCACAATGTAAATGTATCATGTTAACTGCACTGTCCTGATCTAATTTACTACCAACCTTCCCACAGAAGCTAAGCAGATTAGTTAGCCGCTGCCCATGATTATTAAATTCATGCTGACTTGACAGTAATAAGATATTTCACTATAACTTAATCCTCTAGAACATGTTATCATCTCAACACACTGTTTACCTTGCATGAGTGTCAGTCCTGTTGGTATTATTTTCTTGTGTCATTTATTTAGGCTTTATCCGGTATTTCTTCCTGTGTTAAGACACATAAAGAGCATAATTACCTTTTTAGCAAAACAAATTAAAGCAAAATTTAGACTCGTGTTACTTGTTTGAGCAATGTTTATTATTGATTGGTGAATTCCCCCCCCCTTCCAATGTTTTATGTGTACTGCTCTCACTATTAAAGAAATAAACATCATAAAATGTAGCAGTGTTGTGACTAGGCACCCATGTAAACTTCACCACCTCCCCAACAACCAACATCATGGGATGTGAATAGTCTAGAACCAGGCCATGTGGGAGTAAAGGGTCCTTACTGGGCTTTCTATATCTGTGAAATGCCCGTGGGTTACAGATAAAAGTTTCAGATAAATGAAAGCATTGCTATAACGTAGACATCAATATATGATTCCATGAATGCACAGGACAAGAAACAAGTGTTCATCTGCAACATAATCATTTTTCAAAGTGGCTGTTCGCCTTTAAAATAACTTATAGTTTGATGCAGCAATAACAATTCATATGTAGCCTTACGGAGCATTTGTTTTTAGATGGGGTCAGTGACCCCCATTTAGGCCTAGGCCTATTGGACCAATAGGGCCTGCACCTCTGGGGGCCCCGCACCACAGGGCAGCACAGATAATATTTCCCTCAGCACATGATTCTGCCTGGCCTGCCCCCAACTTTGAGAGTTCAGCCCATCCCCAAATCCATAGGTCCAGCCCACCCCCAACTCTGAGAAGCCAGCCTATCCCCCAACTCCATAGGTCTAGCCTGCCCCCAACTCTCATAGGCCCAGCTTTCCTCCAACCTTGATAGGCCCTGCCTGCCCCCAATCCAACCAAGCCTGCTCCCAACCTGAATCGGCCCAGCCTGCCCCAAACTAATTGACCCAGTCCACTCTCCTATTTCCTCCCTCTCTCTCTTACCCTGTGTGCCCCTATTATGTGCCCCTATTTCATCCCTCTCACTCTCTTACCTTGTATGCCCCTTTCCTTTCTATTTTGTGCCTGTATGCCCTTATTTTTCTAAATACTTGGTGTGTCAGTAGCCAGCAACACTTTGTCTAGGGGCCCCGCCAACATGGTCCCAATTGGGCCAATTAGCAGCTACCGGAAAGCATGTGCAAAACCGAAGCGTGGTTGGAGAAGGAGAATAAACGGGCCGGGATTTAGATAGCAGTTGGATAATTTTCTTGTCAGTCAAGGGCTGTTCAGCGAGTAAGGATTCGAAATGCTTGGAGTTGTATGAGTAGAGGGGCTAATCATGTAATACTTAGACAACAAGGAGCTAAGGATTTCACCTTTCTCCCAGAGAGACATGGATGACACAGGTTCTAGCAAAGGTTCGAGTTCCTGAGACTTATCTAACATTTCTTAAAGGGGAACTTTGGCTTCCAAACCAAAAATTGATAAAGAGGCCCACATAACACAGAAACCCCTAAAATAGTTCTAAATCACAGTTACCGGTTTCTTCAAAAAGTATGAATAAATGCCATTTTCTATGCTGAAATCCAGCTGTTTAACAGTTCTTCTCTTTCTGCATCATTTGAAATCCTGACAGGGAAGGAGGGACTAAACACTGATGTTACAAATTGTAACAACTTCTCCACAGCTTACAGACAGCATGCAGGAACTACATAACCCACAATGCATTGCACTGTGATGTTCTGTTCCTTATTGAAATCACTTGTGCAGGGAATTGTGGGGTTTGGAGGATGGCATTGTGCTAGAGTAAACCCTGTGTATTTTGCCCATGGAGGCAGCTTTAGGGGGTTTTGGGGGGTAAATATTTAGCGTGCAGTATCAATTTAATTATTACTGCCCTTGTTGCATTGCAAGAGCATTATAGTCTGCTCATGTACTTAGCAAAACGTGCTTCAGTGGCAATGCTGCACTCTGGATCTGGCCCTGGATATATTTTTACATTCAGTAGCAACACAGCGTGCACCTGAAACATTTACTTATTATAAAGTATAATAAGGTTGTGAGTGGATATTTGTGTTTTTCTGGATTTTATTTTTGCCCTGCCCAATGGAGCTTACAATGTAAAAGATTAAATATTAGTAGCATGTTGGAATATTAGGCCAGATTTAATAGCCTTGCCTTTTATCTAATTCGCTGTGTTGCTTCTGAATGTAAAAATATATCCAGGGCCAGATCCAGAGTGCAGCATTGCCACTGAAGCACGTTTTGCTAAGTACATGAGCAGACTATAATGCTCTTGCAATGCAACAAGGGCAGTAATAATTAAATTTCATTGTCAAGCTGAAAAACATTTCTGGTCCTCCTTTTTTAAATGTATTTAATCGATTGGGTATTGGGATCAGACTCTCTTTTCAGTGCAGTCACTCTCACAGCTTTAACTGGACACATAACTGAGACCATTGGTTTGTTATTGTATCTGCTAGATGATGTTAGCAGCTTTCACTCCAAGAAGGGAAGATGGGCCTATGGAGATCCTCATATACAAGAGCAGTCCAGCATAGAGGATGCATTTGATATTGCAAGAGAGGACAGTTTAAGGGCACATACAGACCAGCGTTTTTAGCTGCACTCCCCTGTGTTCCGGGTTTCATGCGTTCAGGAGTTGACGCACTGAATTCTTTTTTATGGGACTGTATTCACACAGACGCATGTAAGAGCCGAACACAGGAAAAATGTAACATGCTGCATCTCAACCTGCATTCGGCACTTACATGCGTCTGTGTGAATACAGCCCCATTGAAAAGAATTCAGTGCGTCTACTCCTGAACGCATGAAACCCAGAACACAGGGGAGTGCAGCTAAAAACGCTGGTCTGTAAGAGCCCTAAGTGAGCAAAAGTCCCTTTCTGAAGCTGAAGATAATGTATTACCGGGTAAATACAGGTGCTACCAATTTAATTGATTGTTGAGTTCAGCGTCTTTACTTAGTCATGTTAACTTTACTTTTATATGTTAACAGTTTGAACGCTCACCAAGTTTAGGATGTGGTTCGGGTGCAATTGCCCCAAACCCGTCGCTTACTTTAACTTAAATATAGTCTTAAAGATCAGGATCACTCACTGCTCTCCGTTGGAGGTCCGGGTGCTGCACAACGAACCTGTACCTTGGAAAAAACACTTCCACTTTGGATACGCACTCCAGGAACACCTCGGACGTGGTGTAAGATAAAAAAAAAGAACCTTTATTTCACATCATGCATTTCATGTGTTTCCATGCGTAATCATAGGTCTATATAACCCTATTTGAGTCTAACAGAACCTCCAAAGCTGTAAACGTATTGCTGTGAGCTGTAACATGGAAAAAGCTTGCCCTTCTCTTGGAACCTGTAGGGACCAATCATATACTTGATTTGAACATTTTTAGTTCAATATACAAATCAAAGCTTATTGCTGATAGGTTACTATGAATTGTATGACAGGACTAATTAATGCCAGCAGATTCAGCAGAGTGGCTTTATAATGATAGATAGGTTTACTAACACCAGTTTGAATTTCCAAATATAAATATATGTATAGAGACCTTCTACAAAATACTGCTATATGGAACACAATGCTTTTCATCATCTCGCATAGCTTCTGGGAGTTTTGTCTCCTAGACCTCTGACAAGAGAATCATTTTATAGAATACATTCCTTCTGTTTAATACAGACATCATTGTTCCTAATAATGAAATATGCTGTGCCGCATGCAATGTCAGATTTACAAGCATTTATAGTTTTACTAGAACATCAAATAATATTTTCTCCTGTCTATCAAAGGAAATTCTATTCAGTGTTGGCTTTGATATAATTTTTTCGGTCACATAGGTTAATAAAATATAGGTGACCATATGTACAACCAGGCAGTGAAGTGTATCAAATAATCCCGTTTAGACTGATTAGATTTCAGTCCGGCAATTACTATTTCAAACCAATCCTGAACATTTGAAAGCTTCATTTGTATTCAGGGTATGTGTTAAAGAGCCTGTGTGACAATATGAGTTGCAGTGCTGTGGAGTATAAATAAGTAAACATGATATTTATGCTATTGTTTTGCAGAGATTTGTAAGGGTGTGGTGGTGCCAGAGAAGTAATGGTTTGAACCCCCTACATTTTTTATCACTGTACAATCAAGACATAAATATGAAGGGTGCATGAGCAGCATGGTACAGATAGAGGCTGTTATATGAATCTCCAATGCAAGGCTAGAAATTCTCACAAAGGAGTGAATGCAGCTGGCAATTAGAATTCGCAAGAGCACGTCTTGCTGCAATTACTACAGCCGCTTTCTGAGACCAGGGGTGCTGTGTGTCTGGAAATTGGAGCTGCAGCAGCAGCACATTATAGCCCAGTAACTGAGACCCAAATTCATTTCACAGCTGTAATTGAATCCACTGACTTGCGCTGGAGAAATCTTTGATATGTTTTGCTCCTGTTGCTATTCGAAATGTCTCCTTACATATTTGCATTATGTCTGGCAAGCAGCCGCCGCCACGTTATGAAGACTCACTAGGGAATCCAAAGCTAAATCTCTCATTTTGATTGCTTGGAACTTTGAGAGAAAGAAAAAAATGCAGATTTCGCTAGTCATCAAAAATCCTTTTGCCTTTAATATAATTTCAGCAGCTAATACAGAAATTTAGGGGGTTATTTATCAAAATCCGAATGTATCTCATTATTTTCTGAAATATACTCTGACCAAATGTGCACAGGTTATTTCCTGTTATTTATCAATACATTTTCCGGAAAAATTACAGTTCGGGAAAAAACATACAAAAATTTGAATTGTACACGTTTTTTGGATTTTCCAACCTAAAAATTCGCATTTTTCTGATTTTTGCTTGAAACCACAAAAGCTTCGTATTTTTGCATGAAACTCAGCAGGATATCTTTGGGATTTCTCCCATTGACTTATATACAACCTTGGCAGGTCTGAGAAGCCGGATTTTCGGATTCTGACTTTTTGCATCCTCATGGTATAATAAATCAAGAAAAGTTGGAGTTTTTTTCACTAAAATTTTGTTTTTTGGCATTCAGACTTTAATAAATAACCCCCTAAGGGCTCTTACAGATGAGCGTTTTTAGGAGTAGACGCACTGAATTCTTTTCAATGGGGCTGTATACTATGTACGAACGCAGGTTGGGACGCAGCATGTTGCATTTTTCCTGTGTTCGGCGGTAAATTTTCCAAGGGAGGGGGCAAATTACTTACCAATATTTTGGTTTCAAAATCTACAAAGCTTTACTATAATATATAAAGTAGCATAAATTGCATATATAAAGCATTCTCATTCTGTTACTTACCCTTTACTTCAATTGGATCATTCCAATTTGGCCCAGCGTGTGGGTGGCCTAATCAGGCTTAGATATGCTCATTTTGTCACCTCTCCAAGTGAGCGGCTATTGCAGTGTAAGGCCAGCTTAACTGTATTCAGTTGTGCATTTACAGGATTTGCATGAGACCAAAACAACACACAGTTTACATGGTTATTTTGAATTCTTTCATTACAGTCTATAATTTACAGAGTATTTTTTTTAAACCCCAGCCTAGTAAGGGTCAAGGGTGTCTGCTCTCTGGATTTACATTTTGACTTTTAGCTTTTTCACAAAGCTGCCCAGCATTATACCTACACACAAACATTATTCTGCGCTAATGCAGACATCTTTAACATCTTTATTATTCAAATCAGTACCTTTGGCATGTACATTTAGCAAGGTGAGTCAGCCCATTAGATAAAATAGCCAGTTTGCTAGTCTGTGCATTACATTCAAGAGAAATAAAAATGTTCACGAGGACTGAGAGTGGACAAACTGACTTTTTTTTCTTGTTTTTATTAATAGTTATAATATAATAATCACTCATTACATTTATACAGATCTTCTCAAACATTGACAGAGTTTTGTGATTATAACATCAAATATAAACAGTTTAAATGCTTTTACAACTTTCAGCTCATTTCAATTTTTGAAAACTGGTGCACAACGATGTTCAGCATGTACGCCTGGGTGCTGATTTTAACATTAACACATAATAATCAGCAAATAACTGCACTCACAGGACTTTCTCATAGTGCAAAAAGTAAAAAAACAAAAAAAGTTTATTCAACGTTTCCCCTACTTTCGATCTTTCTTCGGGATTAAGAAACACTGTAGAAACAAAGTGCCTATTTAAAAGTGAAATAGCGCCGAAATTCTCTGTGCTACTAAACTAACAGAGTGAGTTAGCCTTGGAGGGTCCTACGGAGCTTGCACAAGCTCAGTAGACACAGCCAGGAATAACGGTAGAGGTCCTGGTTGTGTTGCCGTTCCCTGCTTTGATCGGGTCCTTACCTAAGGGGCTACAAGGGCAATGACAAGTGTTTCAGTCGAGCTGGTCCACTGGAGGTAAGGGTTATAGAGCGCTTAGTAGATATCCAATACATGGGGTAAATTTAATACATGGAACGGACAGAGATATTTGGTCTCTTCAAACAATCTCACAGGATCATATGGTGGCAGCACGGGCATTATGTGGCATATAGAAATTAATATGTTTGTGTTACAAATTTGTATATATATATATATATATATATATACACATCAGATGATGTCACTGTAAGGTCGTACTCCCACCCATGATGAAATTGCGAGAGTTTTTTGGCACCATTTTATGTTTAAATAAAGCACTTTCTTTGTACAGCATTCTAAGATTCCTGAAGAAGGGCCGCAAACAAGGGCCGAAAAGTTGAATAAACCTTTTCTTTTTTTCACTATTACAAAAGACCTGCGAGTGCAGTTATTTGGCTTATGATATGTATGTGTTTTAACCCAGCACCCAGGCGCATTTTTTGGATGTTTCGTTGTGCACCAGTATTTCAAAGGCTGGTGTTACAGCCGAAACGTTAGACTTTCTAATAAATGCACCTTTTTGCAATAAGTCCTGTGTAGTGCGGCTTCTTTGGTGAAGATTATATATATATATATATATATATATATATATACACATATACAGGTAAGGGACCTGTTATCCCGAATGCTCAGGACCTGTGGGTTTCCAGATAAGAGGTCTTTATGTAAATTGGATCTCCATACCTTAGGTTTACTTAAAAATCGTTTAAACATTAATTAAACTCAATTGGATTATTCTGCCTTCAATGCGGATTAATTATATCTTCACTGGGATTGAGTACAAGGTGCTATTTTATTATTACAGAGAAAAGGTAAACAATTGTACAAATTGTGAATTATTTGATTAAAATGGAGTCTATGGGAGATGGCCTTCCTGTAATTCAGAGCTTTCCGGATAACAGGTTTCCAGATAATGCAACCCACACTTGTGTGTGTATATGTGTATATATTATATATATATATATATATATATATATATATATATATATATATATATATATATATATATATTCAACTTGAAGAAGTAAAATCTTTAGTGCAGCAGGGAGAGAAGCTCTACTTATTAACACATCTAAATATTCCTCCTAATTTGGCTGATCTACCCATTTTTCCAGGAAGCCATGTGCTTCGGAGGTGTACAACCTTAATGGCTTGTTGTATGCCATTAAAATGTATTGTACACTCATAAAAGAATGACATTTTGATCAATGCTGTTAAAAGAATTATTGTCGTAACACAGAAAAGCTTTCCTGTTACAAGTTTAAACATATGCCTTTAAAAGCTTTTTATTGAATATCTCAGTATCCTAGGGAAAGCAGCTTGTTTAGGCACGTGGCTGCTTTGAGTACTGTACTATTTAACCTCACTACAGAAGCGCCACTTCTTGGCTGGGATAGGGTTTCTGTGCCTGACATGCAGACTAGTTTAACTCTGGCTTTTAAAGGCAGGGGATTTTTATTAACCTTAAGGTTATAAAGGGAGTTATAGTTGTCATTCTGATATGATGCTGACGTTTTTCAGATCTTACATTATATATTGTATATGTGATTCAAAATGGTGCTGCAAATGCAATTATACGGTATTATAGGTAGTACATATGATGGATTTCTTTTACCGTGGGACAAAATATAAAGAGTGTAATTTTCTAACTAGAAGTTTGGGGTCCCCATGGTCAGTTTTATTATCACCCAAATCCGAACACCCAAGGAAAGAACTGTTCATTGCGCCTGCATCTCTGTTCATAAGACCTTCATCTCTTTTAAAACATAATTTTTTATTGATGAACAGACATGAATACATATCTCATAGGCATGAAGTTAATAGTATTTTTACATTCCACTTAGATTAACCTCTGTATACAGTTTTTTTGAGATTGCATTTATGTATTATTATTATTATTATACATTGTCTTTACTACATGCTTTTGGATAAGGTAGTGCATATCTATTATGGACAATATACTATTTCTTGCAATATTAATTGCATATGTCTAAAGCCTTCTCCTTTCTTCCCTAACAATGCTTAGTATTCATTATTGTAATACTATTGGGGGATCCTGAAGAATTATTCTCCGTGGATAACAGGAAGTTCCTTGGAAGTACTGCACCAATGCATGTTGTTTTTCATTTGGCAGCATAGAAATATAGCTCTCCCATGTTTCAAAGAATTTTTTAACCCTTGTTTGCTTCATCTCTTTTTACACAGGGGGTTGCTTCAAAGCAGGCCCGGACTGGCAATCTGTGGGTTCTGGCAAATGCCAGAGGGGCTGCTATAAGGTCCCATAGAAAGTCAGTATTTAGTGGGCTGGTGGGGGCTGTTTGGGCCTCTATGTGGGCTGATTGGGCCTCTGTGTACCTGAAATGCCAGGGCCTATTTTAATTCTCAGTCCGGACCTGCTTCAAAGGGAAGGGGAGGTTATAAGGCTCCTCAAGGGGTAATTCCTTCAGCTTTCGTTAGGCAGTGAAAATCCAAGCAATTTTGGCAAGTTATCACATAACACTTAACTGGCAAATGTTTCATAATATACGCAATAGTGTAGAGAGTCACAGGGATTGCAATGTTCTTCATAAACAGTTTATTATAGTGTTACTACCAAACAAATTGAAGGAGTAATACAGCTTTCAGCACTGAAGCTCACTGAGCAGTGACTCCCCCCTCCAAAAAAATTATTTATGTAACAAAATTCAAAACATAACTTACCGTGAGCAATGGAAACACATTTCTTTATTTCATTAAAGGGGTTTTTCACCTTCAAACACTTTTTTTCAATTTAGTTGGTTTCAAATAGTTTACCATAATTAAAGTCTTTTTTTCCAATTACTTTCTATTTTCAATTTGTGACCATTTTTCTAATATTGAATATTTCTAAAGCAGCTCTGGGAAGGGGGGGGGTCGCAGACTCTTCATTTAGTTGATACATTTGTTATCTTTGTCCGCGCTGAAAGAATCCCTGAGTTTCAGCTGTTAAAATTGATACAATAGCTGCTAATATTCCACTGATACTGCTGAGAAATGTATCAACTAAATGTATCAACTAAATGTATCAACTAAATGTATCAACTAAATGTATCAACTAAATGTATCAACTAAATGTAGCAAATTGTAACCATTCAGATGTTTCTGGATCACTGAGCTGCCAGACTAAGACACTAGAGACAGGAACTTGTGATGTTTGTGAGGTTTATCTCGGGTCGACCTCGCACTGCTCCTCGCCACCTTCAAATGCCGGCATCCGACTTCCGGCTTCCGGTTTTATAGTCTCAAGTCTGCTCACCCTGCCCCCTTTGTGACGTTATTGTGACGTCATCGCCAGGGCGGGTCGGCACGGGTCTATAAAAGGACCCTGGAAGTGCGGGTGCGGGTTGCAGCAGGGCAGGTTAGGGTCGGGTGCGGGTCAGGAAAAACTTGACCCGCGCATCACTAACAGGAACAATTTAGGAGGTTATTTGCTAAAAGACAACTTTTTCTCACTCTATATTTTTTTTAAAATTTGGCCAAGCTCCCAAATCTAAATGCCCCTCATTTACCAATAATCATTCTTTATAAAAGCGGAGGGAAAAAAAGTCACAACCAAATCGAGCATCAATTTGAATTGTGCGGATTTTTTCAAGATTTGATGCCCAAAAAAACTTGACTATTTAGATTTGAAGATTTGATGCTGAAAAAATTCAACTTTTCCTGGTTATCGAATGAAAACCAGCATGAAACCCTTGAAGGCAAGAAAACATCTTTAAGTGACTTCAAATTACTTTTACATGATTTCAACAGGTTTTAGATTTAGTTTTTTCATATTCAGATTTTTAGCAGCTTTGGAGCATAATAAATCTCGAAAAATTCAAGGTATTTTTTTTCCTCTAAAGATTTGAGTTTTCCCCCCAAGAAACTCGACCAGAAAAAAAATCGAGGCTTCATAAATATGCCTCTAATGAAGAAGCAGCAGGATAAACTCCTAATTTTTTTTTAATATTTTGAACAAGGAGTGAACTTTCACCTTGTCACATTTACATGAGTTTCATAGTTTGTAGGGATGGGCGAATTCGCCACCAGCAAAATGTCGTGGACACCCATTAAAGTCTATGGGCGACATTTCTGCGGCGAAACAAGTCAAAACAATTTGCCCATCCCTAATAGCAATAGCAATAGTTACTATGTATATATACAATATATCTGCTAATAACACCCATCACTATACCACGTATATACCAAGACAATGCAGGGTATTGTATTCTGTTAAAATTAATAATTCTGCTGCATCATAGCCCAAACCAGTATCATGCAATGTGATCACATTCAGTAGTATTGGATTTTTGGTTGAACCGAAAAATCTTAGGGTCTACTTGCTCTGAGGGGTAGCTTGCATATTAGATGGGCAGAACTGCCAAATGCTTTATAAGGGGTAAAATTATACTTTAGGGTCTTGAGGAATCTCAATTAATATACATAATATATTTATTATAGACATTTGCAGCAATCAACAACAATTAAAGACAGTCATATATACTTATAAGTAGATTGTCCCATCCAATTGAATAGGGAACACTGGACAGTGCTTTTATTGGTGCTTTTTAACTTAAAGGAGAAGGAAAGGCTAACATTAAGTAAGCTTTATCAGAAAGGTCTATATAAATCCACCAGTAAACCCTCAAAGTAATGCTGCTCTGAGCCCTCTTTTAAAAAAAAAAAAAAACACATTTCTTTCCTTTTATTGTGTACACATGGACTTCTGTGTCAGACTTCCTGTTTTCAGCATAAACCTCCAGAGCAGGGCTTGAGCATGCTCAGTTTGCTCCTCTCCCTTCCTCCTCCCCTTTCTGCTGTAAACTGAGCCCAGATCTAACTGAGCAGGGAAACTCAGGCAGGAAGCGATGTCACACCAAGTGAATATAGCAGTTGTATCCTAAACAAACAGAGAGAGTGTCTAGAGCCGTTTACTCAGGTATGGTAAAGCATTCCGCAGAATAACTAGTGTTCTAGCTTGCACTATCTATTAACAATAAACTGCTTCAGTACCTTTCCTTCTCCTTTAAAATGCTTTAGGGCTTTTGGTCTGAAAAGCAGCAGTCATTCCCCATATAAGAGAATGGGAGGTGACAATGGTGAATTACAAAACTTTACAGCATCATTTGGAGGAAGAGGGCAAAGGGAAACAATCATTTTTCAGATGGTTTCCTATAGTATTAGGGGCAAGTCATTGCTGATTTATTTCTACTAGGTGAGCTTTTTCAATTACATGGAGGCATTATTATGGCACTTCTACAGGTTGTTGGCCTCGTTTCCTTTACTAATCATAGTAGAAGTTTTGATAAATGCAATATTTATTACTTGTAACAAATATTTGGGATCTGGTGGCACTGTGATCCCTAGCAGAGAAATTAAGCTTTATTTCTAGGCATACATTATGAGTGTCCAAAATAACGATTTTCTGTGCCTTGTTTCTTGGGCCTATTCTGTGCATATAACATTATTTCACCTTTAACTTGCTTAATTTGAAACATCAGATATCAAGATCTGTAAACATTTTCCTGTAGCAAGCTGTTATTGGCTGAAGATATATTTAGCTCATTACAAACTTCTGTGTGTTTCCCTTTAGGAAATGCATCAAAAACGTTTTGTTTCCTATCTGTGTGTATAACCGCAAGGAGTTTTGGACTGACAATCAGGTTTTTTAAGCAAACATGCCTGTTTTATTAGTGCAAAGATTATTCTCTGGTGTTTTCTCTGCATGATTTCTCCTGCCTCCTATCCTGGGGGTTGTTGTATGGAAGAACGCAAACAGACAGTTATTGAGAGGGCTTGAAATGATTTGCCAATACAAGACTTCCCTTTATGGCTGGGTTATTGATCTGTTCAGTGATATCAGCGTCTGGCGTGCTTTCTATTTTAAAGTTGATAAGTATATTTTATTGGGGAAGCTTGACAAGCTAAAATCTAAAAGACTTCATTTTTATATTAATCTTCGATGTCTGCTGACCTGTTCTGCCTGTGCTATATTTCAGTATGCTGAGGTCTTGTCTGCATGCAGGTACTAAAGCACTAGTACCTCACTGGTTTGCTGCCACTGCACAACTCTAACTTAATCTCCCATATTCATTTGGGAGATTAGTCGCCAGGCGACAAATCTCCTCTTCTTCGGGGCAACTAATCTCCCCGAACTGCCTTCCAATCGGCTACAATGTATGGCACTCGGAGCGCTTTGTTTTCCGAAGTAGAAACTTTAGGCGACTTCGGAAAATGAAGCACTCCGAGTAGTGTTGCCACCTGGCTGGTATTTTAACGTACAATGTAGCTGCCGGTAAATTTGTAATACACCTAAAAAAACGCCTGTGGCTTGCCCCCAGCCTGCTCCAAACTCGTGTTTTTTTCTGGGCTTCTTGCCAAATTCGTGCATTTGGCTCCGCCCCTTTGACATCACGAGCCGGCCAGCCAATAGCGTGTCATGGCCCCACCCCCTTTAGCATCACTGCCCCGCCCTTTTAACCCTACCCCCTCCACCTGCCGGTAAAGATTATTTTAAAAGGTGGCAACCCTAACTCCGAGTGCCATCCCACCGGCAATTTACATTCTAGCCGACAGGATGCAGTTCCAGGAGATTATTCCCCCCAGGCGACTAATCTCCCCAAATCTGAGCGTGTGCCCTGACCCTTAAAAGTCGGAGGCTTTTTTTTTTTTTTTAAATCTTGCACTAAATGCTAGATTATCACATTGGTTGATTGTCCCGTTTGTTCAGGCTATCTACCACAACAACCAGAGGTCTATCTGGAACATTCCAACACTTGTAATGCTTTTTAAAATATGAGATTTTTTTTATGTGATGAGTTTACTACCTGGTTCTTTCCATAGTGAATGGTGCACAAATTCTCTGGCAGTGACTTCATGGTACAGAATCTATCACTTCACAATGATTCAAAATAAGGGGGTGGGTCCTAGTTAGGATGGGGACTTCTTCCCACAGTATTATCAATATGAGAACATAACTGGAAATGCTTTAAAGGACCTTCATAGTAGAGGTTATTGTTAAATGTTACACCCTTCACTATTTAGTTCTCCCTGTTGGGCAAATTTTGTTTCTTGGGCCTATTGTGTTTGCAGATGGCGTTTCACTGTTAGACCCAATAAAGCAACTCACTAGTCACTCACTATAAAAATAGAAAGCGTCAGTTTTATATAATTGAATGTTTACCTACAGTAAATACAGTACTGTTCCTGCTGTGAGCCATGATCTTTCTGTGTCACAATCTTTCATTATCTGCATTTTATACTTCATTTTTTTCTGGTTTCTTAGACAAATTGTAGTCCCGTAACACTGATTGACGGAAAAGGCCCTGGGGTCTTTGGCTGCAAGCTGTAAACCTCAACTTAAATACACACGTGTGTTAATGTGACAAATTGCCAAGTGACACTGCCTGGAAGAAAAAAAGAAACTGTCTCGCTGCATTCTTACTAGTGATGTAGGTGAAACATTGTATATATTATTTTAAATTCCAAACCAAGTTTGTCCCACTGAAGATTACCATATACAGTAATGACAAAACAAAAGATATAGGCACTTCATATCTTGTAAAATCAATTAAGCCATTAGCCAGGAATTCATCATTAGAGGAACAGCAGCATCAGAAAATGAATTCATACAAAGTTTGCCACCCCAGTGTAAAATATGCAAACAACGTATTTCAGCAAATTCAAATTAGAGTAAATTCCTTAGTGGATACCGACAATATTATATGAAGTAGAAAAAGTGGTCATCTTGCAGCACTGTGATAAAAATAATTGTAGATGTATTCCTTGGTAATTTTCATGCCAGCAGACATAATACTGGTGCACTCAATATGAATTAGAAATGTTCTTTGTTCGGTTTGAATGGGTCCATGTATATTGGAATCACTTAAAGCGATACCGACACGTTCCTATAAAAATCATAGGAACATGTCAGTATCAAATAGTTGCTTACCTGGAATATTTTCCCTCAAAGCTGCCTCCAGCCCCGCGAACCTGCTTTGACTGCTAAAAGACCTTCCGTGCAGTTTCAGTAACACTGGGCTAATTACGAATGAAAACAGGAATTCAGCCTATGGAAGGATCCCTCTGCCCCCAGCTTCATGGAAGCAAGGCAGAAGATCCGTTAGTTGTGTGAGCGGGTCGGATGCGCAAAGGTTCGCAGGGCTAGGGGTGGCTTTGAGGGAAAATATTCCAGGTGCAGCAACCACTTGATACTGACACGTTCCTATGCTTTTTATAGGAATGTGTCAGTATCGCTTTAAGGTAAAATGCATCTAGATTTGCAGAACAGTTCATATGTAATATATCACCCAATATTCATTTTATTATTTTTAATTGTTGGATAGGCATTGGCAATCATAAAATTGTACGAGTAGTATTCAAGGTCATTTTTCTGTTTCGTTAAAGTAATTGTTCAGTATAGATAGGCTGTGCAAAATATAGTTAATATAGTTAGTTAGTTAGGCAAAAATGTAATGTATAAAGACTGGATGTCTAATATAATAGCCAGAACACTTCTTCCTGCTTTTCCTGAATGGTTACCAGGCAGAAACCAATCAGTGACTTGAAGGGGATGGGGGCACATGGGTTATTACTGTTGCTTTTGAATCTGAGCTGAATGCTAAGGATCAATTGCAAACTCACTGAACAGATATGTCCCATGTGGCCCCCCTTCAGGTCGCTGACTAACTCAGAGTTAAGATGGCCCCAGATGTTGAGATATTTAAAAAAATCCGATCATCATCGCGAGGCCACGATTATCTCAGAACAATCGTACGAATTGTCCATCAACTAAAAAGACCAATTTGCCAGGAAAACAAAGGGGAGCTGCCTGCTTGGCCCTGCAAACATAGATAGATTGTACTGGGACCGACAAAGATTTTTTTAACCTGGCCGATCAATTTTCTGACAGATGTCGGCCGAAAAATCGTAAGATTTAAAATCATTTGAATCCCACTAACTGCACGATAATTTCGAAGGATTGGTCGGACTTCGCTAAAATCGGTCGTTCGGCAAGAAAAATCTTTGCATCTATGGGGAGCTTTAGAGAGAAGAGAAGCAGGAAGTCGTGTTCTAGTCTTTTATGTTAGACATCCAGTCACTCCAGTCTTTATCAGTGATGGGCGA
This sequence comes from Xenopus laevis, assembly GCF_017654675.1. Taxonomy (NCBI): domain Eukaryota; kingdom Metazoa; phylum Chordata; class Amphibia; order Anura; family Pipidae; genus Xenopus; species Xenopus laevis. The sequence goes on along the minus strand of NC_054378.1, from coordinate 41,948,667 downwards.
ATTTGCGCGATTCGCTGCCAGTGAATAAATTCGCGGAAAAAATTTGAGGGCGTCAAAAATTTTTTTACGAAAAAAACGGACGCCAGCGTCAAAAATGAGCGCTGGCGTCAAAAACGGGCGCCGGCGTCAAACAAACGGGAGCTGGCGTCAAAAACGGGATGCCGGCGCCGTTTCGTGAATTTCGCGCAAAATTTCGAATTTTCCGGCGAAGCAAAACGACGCCAATTCGCCCATCACTAGTCTTTATACATTACATTTTTGGCTAACTAGCTATATTAGAAACATTTTCTATTTAGTACAGCCTATCTATTTACCCAGTTGTAATATTTATACTGAACTGTTCCTTTAAGGTTTGTTTCAAGCTGATTTACTGTTCTTGTTCTGAACACATTGTATGGCAAAGCACAGCTTGTGTACAACACATGTATACATTTTTTCTTCTAGGTACACATTTACAACTAGTGTATGTAGCATAGGAATATAAAAACAACATGACTGGGTAGGCAATTTAATCTCCCCAGAAAACAGTGTCCTTTCCCCATGCTTAAATGATGTCAGTGTCCCTATGACCTTATATGAGAAATCCAACTGTGCATTAGCAGTGCTTAAGGGAAGTATTTGTATCTTTTTTTCTAAAAATACCTATACTGTAGGGCTCATGATCCATGAAAGTTAATTGAAACAATTTCTCTCCAAGTTTTGGCAAGCGAAGCATGCATTATAAGCATTTCTATCTATAAATTGAATTGTTAATGAATCTAGACACTAATAAGGAATGCAATTTTGCCTTCTTAACTAGAATCACTGAAATTATCAAGTTCTCTGGTAGAATTGCTAATATTCTTTTTTTATTAACTAGCAAAGCTATGCATTTAATAAGCTAATCACTTTTATCTGACCCTGCAGGAGTGTACACCCTGATTAAAAACAGACTTCCCATAGTAAACCAGGTTGTGTTTTGTTCCCTACAGCAGCTTCATATTGTCTGGCACTAAAATCAAACAGGATAATGTATTTGCATTTAATTCAAACCTGTATATTAGAAATGTTTGTTGAATTTTTTATATTTTATTTTGTTTTTGGCATCTTTCCTATTAATTAGATGAAAAGAGCTGTGTGGTCTTAAATGTTGGTTAGTGCATACTGAAGAGTGTGTATGTCTGTTGTCTTAATTATAGAACAGCTACCATTACATTTGTGTGACATAAAGCAATGTGTTTGCATTGTAATTTAGCACTGTGCTGGAATAAAACATTGCATTTATTTGTGCTATCATATATAATGCATTTTTGTGTGACTGTAATTACATTAAAAACAGCAGCATATATTTAAAACAGCAGTTTTGCTTTGCTTTATTGCCCTACCTGCAAACTTGCTGTATTTGAGCTGGAAGCAGGAGATTTGCAAACCTGAACAGCGCCGGATTCACTGGGCGGGCGCCCCTAGGTTATGCGCTCCGCGCGGTCCTAGCGCCCGACCGCACTACCACGCGCTGGCGGAAAAGCACCAGCGTGCGAGCGCCGGAGCACTGGGGAGCACAGGCTCCCCACAGAGCAGCTGGGCGGCATGCCGCCCCCAAAAATGTGCCGCCCTAGGCCAGGACCTATGTGGCCTCGCCACAAATCCGGGCCTGAACCTGAACCTGGAAAATTACATTTCCATCCAAAATACAATTTGCTTTATTTGTCTCAGTGCCAGCCCTGCTTGAATGCTTGATAGCATGGGCTCCAGATTTCAGCTGTATGATAGATAGTGAATAAAGTACCCCTATTGTAAAATATAAGGATATTATAAGTCACAGAGGAGTTCCATGATCTTGGCCTTGTGGTTTTATACAGGTCATGAAACTCCGAGGTTACTTCTAATATCCTGATATTTTCCAACAAGGGCTACTTTATTTATTATAATACACAAGTTTTAGTGAGTCATGTGACAAAAATGACATCACTACTCACCGTTTATAACTGATGACGTCACTAGTCACCGTTTATAAGGATATAATTTACAAGATATTCATGGCTTTTGCGTATTATATGATGTATAATAGATGTACACCAAATCCCAAATCCTTTGTATAAATAGTGAATTACATGTGAGCCATAATTTGCAAATGCAAATAATAATAGTCAAATTTGGGTTTCTAGCTCTGCAACGGGGTTCTGAGTAAGTAAGCAATGTGTGCTGATTTAGGACGAAGCCTCATGATAATAGCTGTATAATTTCCCTAACTCATTCCTGATATTAGCCATGGCAATAGGGAATTGTTTGTGGTTAATTTCAGAAGATATCAGTGTTATGGCTAAGCCACAGTATAAGATCTATCAACTGACTCTGCTTCCTAAGGCCTATGGCGCACATAATACCCAAAAGCAATGCCTTTTACTTCTCTGTGACACCTGTCATTTACATAAATGGAATTCACCAATCACTATTTGCGACTGGTGGTTATCAGTCTGAAAAGGCACATTTGCATATTTTCAGGCCTAAACAGGTGGGGGAAAAAGTCTGAAAACATACATAAAAATTGTTGTCTGGATTTCTAATCCTGAGGAAGAACTTACTTTTCAAAACTGTATTCTTAAACATTAGTCTAATATGTGTAATTAACAATCTGAGGCAACAGTGGGTTTAAACACTGTGTATAAATATGCCTTTTCAAAGAATATGTTTTTCCTGTTCGTAATGCCTTGAACGAAGTGCCAGCCTCTAGGGGGATCGTAGTGCTTTTTGCTAAGCGAGAAACCATGGTGCCCACTTTTGGAATGGTGGTCCACTTATCTCTGTGTACCTGGTTGATTGGTTATAAATCCTCCGTTCTTTTGTCCTTGGAAAGCCTCCAGTCAGAGGTTTTCTCTTCCTTCATACGTTTCATAGACAATAGTGTCATGCACTGGGAAACATAATTGTTTTTGTGAGGAGCTAAAGGGCTTCTTCTGAGTTTTGAATTCTTTTTACACTTCTGGATACTAAGCGCTTGGCTTTAGACTAGGAGGTTGTGACTTCCCAATCGCTAAAAGCATTGCAAACAGCACCTTCTTCTTTGAAGGAAGACTTCTGGTAATCACACTCAGTTGGCAAAGATGGTTGTTATAGAGGTAGGTGTAGTAGTCTGACTTTAAACAGTTTTGGGTTGTTTTGATAGATGCCTTAGGTGCCTCCTTGGCTTTTTGATGTCTCTGTAGCTAGTTGGTTTTTTTTACACATAAAGGTTTCTTTTGTTTATATAGAAGCGTCTGTACTCCGGACTGAAGTGGAATACAGGGAAGGGTAGAAGGCACTGGGTTGGGATACATCCTGCTACCTGGGGTGCTGATGTATTGAAGGGCCCTTTTCTGATTCCTCATGAGAAGAGGAGGGCCAGAGTATAGGAATAAGAAAAATGAATGCTGCCTCATTTTAATCTGCTTACAACAATCTACATTTCAGTGAAAAAGCATGTATGGTCTTAAGAAGACATATACCTTCGTTTGAAAAGGAAGATTCGCTTAGTCACTCAATCCTAATTCTTGTTTATGGAGTCAACATGCAATAATAGAAAGAGCGATAAAGCACACAATTCCAGTTTCCATATTGTCGGAAAGTATCCAATGGATAACAAGCTATGTCTATGTAAAGTCATTAATGTAACGCTGTCTTACCACTGGTTTACCTGAAAATGATAGCATTTTATCAGGAGAAAAATGATAGCGTTTGGTCTGGGGGTCAAGCCCAACTAAATGACCTTACATTAGTAGTCATGGTCAACATGCTAACTATCGTGAAAATGAAAATTTAATATAAGCTTCATCGTATTGAAATAAGAAACTTTCTAAATATAATCAATTAAAAGTTCTGCATAGTTTCTGAAATAATCAAGTAATCAGCAGGGTGTCCTCTCCCGGCGGCAGAAGATTCAAGAGGGCGGCGCCCATGCTGGACATGTGGGCGCTGGGACGCCGGTGCAACATCGCCGGCGCAATTACGTCAGTGCAACGACGTCGGCGCGGACGCCAGCGCAATGACGCTGACCCGATTATGTCACCAATGGCGCCAAAATTTGTAATAAAAGGGCGCCCTGGTCACCTAGACGCTGCCCAAGTATAGGACCTGTTTGCTATTGTTTCTGGGTACTTTATTATTGTTATTCTGGACTTTGACCCCTGCCTAGACTTTTGATTCTGATTCATTCTGCCTGCCTGGACTTTGACCTTGAGATTGCCTTAACCCTTGCCTGTACCTTGAACCTGAACTTTGACCCTAAGGGCTTCCTCCTTGGTCCTGACTCCCCCGCTGGGAGCCGATAGGCCCCCTGACACCCTCTCTCAGCATCTGTTTCTGCCAAAATGCATATAATGATTTCCACCCAAGTAAGGCTTTTGCTTTCTTTATTTAATACTATACAATATCTAATACAGTTGTTTACCCATAGTTCAACAAATAAAATACCGGTGACCCGAATTCCCATCTGCTCAAAGGGAAAGCGTTAATCAACATAGTTGCAAAGTGTCCCAGAAATATTTTTCCAGTCAACTATGCTTCTGCTGAATTCACAAGAATCTTTCATACATTTCCTTTAATCACTTATGGCAGGGGTTCATTTGACAGCTTTAAATATTAAAACACACTTGTATAAATATTTCAATATAAAAGAGGTCTCTTTTAAATTTTCTATTGGCTTGGTGCTTTATTGACATTAATAGTGACATCTGGCACTGCAGTGGCATTCAATGGTTGACTAAGCAATCAGGTGTCATTCTGATTTATAAACATTACTGCAAGCCTTCCTTGAACTTAATTCTTTATAACTCCAGGGGCAGAGTCCCATTTACTAGTGAGGTTAACTGGGCTTTTGTATAGTCAAATGTCACCATGGCCGTTTTAGTCACTCCATTGACAGTTTTAAACCTGCAGGGGCCCAGGGCAGAAGTCAAAGATGGAGCATCCCTTACTGTTGGGCTGTGCTTCTTTCCAGCTACATTCAAAATTCATGTCAATGCAAATAAAATATGGCATAATTTCCCAATGGAGCAATACATCTATAGGTAGCTCCAGTGAGACAATATCTAATACTGGTGTAGGACCTGTTATCCAGTATGCTCGGGACCTGGGGGAAGGCAACTTTCTAATATCTGGATCTCCATACTTGGGTTAAAATGGGTGAAATTTAAGTTCACCCTTTAAAAATGCTATAGAAATGAATGGAAAGTAGTGGATTTTCACTCTAGAGGGCTGTGGTGATCTCTAACTTCACTGTTTGATAAATATACCCCTTTGTCTACTTAAAAAATAGAATTGTTTTGCCTCCTATAGATATTTATTATATCTTTGTTAGAATTAAGTATAAGGTACTATTTTATTATTACAGGAAAAAGGAAATCAATTATAAAAATCTTAATTATTTGAATAAAATGGTTTCTATGGGAGATGGCCTTCCCATACTTCCAAGGGGTATATTTATCAAAGAATGAATTTAGAGATCACCACAGTCCACTAGAGTGAAATACCTCCTCTCTCCATTGATTTGTATGAGGTTTTTAAAGGCATATTTATCAAAGGAAGAAAGTGAAAGTTCACCATTTGATAAATACGCCTTTTAAAATCACACAGAAATGAATAGAGAGAACCGGTATTTCACGCTAGCAGACTGTGGTGATCTCTAACTTCATTCTTTGATATATATACCCCCAAGTTTTCTGGATAACTGGTTTCTGGATAATGGATACCATACGGTACCACATGGTAACTGTCTAGATTATATTAAAACTGTAATGCCGGATAAAAGAGTCTGATGGAGGCAGGGGTAGACTGCAGGCTGCATTTAGCACATGTGAACCTTGGGGGCAATAATATGATAATGAAGGAAACGCTGCTCATTACATTACATTACAAACATAAATAACCAGTAGTGATGGGCGAATTTCCTGCAAAATTCGCGAAACGGCAAAAAATTCATAAAAAAAATCATGAAAATTGGAAAGTTTCACGAAAAAATCGTGAAAATCTGAAAGTTTCACGAAAAAGGCGATCGCGTCAATTTTGACACTGGCGTTAAAGTCAATGGGCGTTCGAATAGTGTTATTTAGCCGGAAATTCGCTGCAAATTCGTGCCAGGCAAATTTATTCGCCCATCACTAGTAACCTACTGTACTCAGCAGTGACACCCAAAGCAGCAAACTGTTGTCTGTCTGCTTCTTACAGTTCCTCAAAGTCACAGATATATAGAGTGCCAAGCAGAAACTCCAGGAGTATAAGAATTTTCATACTTTCCTATTAAAAACGTACAGCTTCAAACAGCATTACACTGCCCCTAGAATCGCAAACCTCACAATGATGAGGTCACGTTGTGTTAAAGAAGAACAAAGTACAGCAACTGCTATAAACATGATGTGCAAGGTAGCAAAATCAAAGGGCATACCCTTGTACCACCCATAAACCTCTCATTATACACTCTGCACTGACATTGGAGGTTGCATTCTGGGAGTGCAAATTGCTGTGACCACCTGCAATAACTGCAAAAGTCATGGGGGGTAATTTTGTAATAGTTCGTGTAGCGCATATTTATTCTCAAATGGTTGTGTTGCCCATGTTTTTCCTGCATGCTAAAATATTGCACTGCTGTTTTTGCGAATTTGCATTGCGCATACATTTTCACAAATGACTCACAAGTTAAATTGAGGCTTGCGCGAGTGTACACACTGTGCGAGCTTTTTGTGCGTGAAAATAGCAACAGTAACTTAAATTTGCAATTTATGAAACAGTTTTGTGCATATTTTGCTCCGGCACCAATGTAGTGGCATAATGCAAACGCAGATAGTGTGCTTATATATACAATTTGGGATTTTGGTCATATTTAAAAAGCTCTTATGGACATTCGCAGCGCAACTAAAAATTCGCAATTTTGTTTGCACACTCTTTTCCAGGATTATAAATACAGTAAAACCATGCACTGTGCAAAGTTTATATGATGGCTTGTGTATTTTGCAACATATTTTTCAGATTTCCCTTTTCAAGTCAAACCCATGAATATATATACACACACACACAAAAGATGAGTAATAAAAAGTAGCAATAAAAATACATTTGTTTTTTTAACATAATTTCAAAAGTATAAAAACTTCTTGCATTTGCAATTCAGCATTTGTTCAGTCCCTTGGCTCAGGCTTTTTTAATTTTTTCCCCAAGGCACCCAAATTAAGTTGAGGAATTGGCTTCAGAATTGTTTCAGAAACTAGTGTTTCACCTTATTCATTACTACAAGTGACCCCTAGAATTAGAACCACCACAAATGGACCACGCTACTCAATCCAGCCTTAGATGCATTCGATAGAGGTGCACAACGTTTTCGGCTGCAAAGAAGCTGCAAGATGCATTTTGGGTACAAAGCCATTTCATTTCATTGTGCACTGACCAACGTTCTTAATATGGGCCACATATCCTAATGCATCTTTGGATCTGTTCCTACTAGTGACTCAAACTACAAAATCAGAATTGTTCCATAATGTATTGTGTAATTTTATGCATACACCGGGTGTAACTACAGAAGAAGCAGACCATGCAGCTTCAGCGGGGCCCAGGAGGTATAGGGGTCCCATGAGGCCCTAATTCATATACAATTTTAATAAATATTGGTAAAACCTGTAGACATTTTGGGGATCTGAAGAGTAATTTGCTGTGGGGCCCAGTAATATCTAGTTACGCCACTGTACCTACATATAGAAAGAGAGGTGGTGTTTCAAATCTGCTAGCACTTGGTGTGTTTCCATTTATTTTTGACTGCATAGTGTGCAAAAGCAACGTTTACTTATATATTTGTGACATGCAAGCACAATTTGTATAATGTCACACTGTATCTGTGTGTTTCTTTATGCACTGGCAGTAATTATGGGATGAGAGACCAAACCATCATCTTTCAAGGAACACAGCACATTCATTTGTGCTCTATATTCTTTTATTACCTTTACCAGCCTCATACTTTTTAACCTTTTCTCTTGCATCTTCCTTTCAGGAACCAGTTAGTCTCTTGTGAATCTGGTACCATAAATAAAGAAATGGCGAAGGAGATTTTATATTCGTACAAGGTCTGCTGCACTGTCACTAGGTGGTATGACACAGTAAATGACACATTCTGTCTCCCCTGAAGAGCTGCAGCTCCCTCTACTGGTTAGTGCTTGGAGATGCTCTAAGGGTTTAGCAATTGTTTGGGTCGGAGAAGGTGCAGAGTGCTTCTGAGAAGAATGAAGGGTGTTTGTAAGATGTGTTTCCTCTAGCGAAATTTTGTATTATCTATGATATATCTAAGTCTTGTACAGGAATGTTGAAAATCTCCATGTCTCGTTTACTCTTATATGCAGCGCACCAAATATACTATATTTCTATATTTGATAATAAGATGAATACAAGCTAGCTTTCATTGCAGTTATCAGCTGGAATAAGAAGAGGATATGTCCTTGTTTACAAGATCTTATATAAAATAAACAATTTAGATACCAAAGTGAACACAACCTGCCTTTTGAAAAGAGTATGTGCAGACTGTGCTAATATTTAGCTTACATATTTGACATATGTGTATAATAATAAAAATAATGTGTTTTTCCAATATTCCTTTGTGTGCCTGTTTTTTATATTTTATTTATGGATAGGTTTGACCAGGAATTAGAGTTGTTTGGGTTAGTGGTTTGGTGGTATGGCTAAATACGTTATATACACAAGTGGTTTTATGAAATAAATAAAAACATTTCCAAGGCTATTTTATATTCCATGGATTACTGCATATGTTACCCCAAAATAAATTGATGAATGAATATATATATAAAGGAGCAGCTAATATATTTAAGTGTGTGTTTGTGTGTATAGATTAATATGACAAAACACCTCTTTGTTAAAAGATACTTCTGCACACAGGGTTCTACGAAAGGGACTGCTCACATATGTATTCAGCTAACCTTGATGAATGTGTGTTTATTCGTGAGCTAACCATAGGAATATTTAACCTATAGTTCATGATTATAAAGATTATTTGCCTGTCTTGCAGATATCTATTAACTATCATACATGGAATTCATTGCTAATATGTAGTGCAAAGCAGGGCTTGACTCTGTTGCTAATTTAGAAATAACCTGAAGCTGTAAGCAAACATAATGAATTGAGGCGATGACTTTGGACTGGATGACCTTGAGAATCCTACTGTGTTCTCTCAAAATATATGTATTTCTGTCTTGCTCTTTGTTGGTGATGTGGAACCCTAAATATCCCCTCCCCCCCTCAAACAGAGACACCCAAGTATTATCTGCCGTGTCTGTGATAGAGAGTGTGCATATTGTGTTGACTTGCAGGTGAATAAGGCTGGCGCTATGTGTGTGTGTATGTGTGTGTCTAGGACTGAAGCTTTTCCAGATTATTGTGTCTATAAGTTCTGTGTATATGGAGGTGTGTGCGTCAGGTACTTGTGTGCCCAATTCTCCAAAGATCATAAAATGTATATATGTGGCTGTGTCAGATTTATGTGTGATTTATCGCTATGTTGGGGGAAGGGGGTTGTAGTGCAATTTGGGATGAAAAATGAAATTTGTGTGATAAGAATGTGATTCAGCAGCAGCCCATAATCATATGCGCTTTAATAATCTTTATTTTGCAGGAGTCGGTTTCCAGGGCAACAGAGTGTGAGCCTGCGATGAGCTCCCTGCTGAACACAGGCGTCTGCAGGCAGGAATATCCGTGAGTCCCTTCCCGTTCCTGTAATGACGGCTGCTATTCCTCATGCATCAGATTAATAAGGATTCCTCTGCCCCCCCTCTGCTAATACTTCCATTATCCTGTCGCTGAGAGCTGCAGTAATGGCAGGACGTGGGGCTCTGAAGCCCACTAGGCCAAGTGAAATAACAGATGGAATATCTTTAGCATTTTTATGTAATTACTTTTTTATTGCTCTCATTCCTTCTTCCTCCTGTTCTGTGGCTGCTTCCCTCGCTGCTTTCAGCACCAATCACTGGGGCGCATTGTTGTCCCTCAGCAGAGGGGGGGGGTGAAATTAGGTGTTGGCAATCTTTTGGTGTCAGCAGAGGGCAAAGAGTTTACAAAATATATTATTTAGTGCACTAGAGCGAGACTTGTACCCTGACGATGACTGCAGTGTACCTTTAAAATAGACAGAGAAACCTGAGCACATTTGATGGCTTTGTGTCTGTTACTGTCTATTTAAGGCACAACATGTACTGGGCTGCATAAATAATACACATAGCTTTATTCAGGGAATTCATATGAAAGATTAATTTAGTCATGTGCGCGCATGGAGAATTCTGTATCCACATTCTTTTGTCTTATGTAGTTAAGAATTTTACAGCGGAGTTGTCGCAATAAATGAATCACAAGGCTTTCATGCTGTCAGAAGATTACATGCAGAAATAACAAAGCATCAGGACTAGAGTTAGCGAGAACTGCAGGAAAATCATCTGGGGCTCCGAAAGCAGTTTGCATTCTATGTAAGATGGTGAAAGTGCTTGCAACCCAATGCGTTTTTGCAAATATGCAATATACTGTGTGTATGGGCATTTATATCATATCATATGATCATACCATAAATGTACACAGCACCAATCGGAATACATAGTGGGGGGAAGAGTTAACAGACTGGAAAATGTGATAGCATTACAAAAATATACATTATAACAGCTTATTCCTAGATAGCGGGTAGGTTTACATGAATTTAAGTAATTATAGTAAGAGTGGATTACTCAAGGGTCAGTTGATAGGGAAATTCATGTTTACATTAGTTGTTACACTACTCCTGGGTTAAGTAATTCAAGCAGCTTTGCTTTTGGTCTTCTTTTTCATCTTATCCATCTGTTGCTGTGCGTTGTGTTACAGTGTCAATGCCCCTGGCAACCAGAAAGCAGATGAACTGAGAAGTAAGATTATATTTGATTTATTCCATTTTTTATTTATGCTTCGGGCCTCTCCTGGCTGTCTTTCACTCTGACATTCAAACATACCCCTAGTTTCTATGGTCAGTGAGTCTAGCAAGTGTTCAAATGTACACTGTACAGCTGCAGGAAAAAAATAATTCACAAATCATAAAAATGCAAATAGCTGCAGAATATAATTTATGTTAATTGTTTAAAGCACTTCTACTGTACTTGCACCATTTAGAAATACAGTATATTTAGTAGCGGTGCTAACTGATGGATACCTTCCAAAGACAAAAAACTGTAGTGCCTAGCTGGTATGTGGGAAATGACAAAATCTGGTTATTTGCCAGTTCTTCTGCATAGGCTTTGCATCTGGGATTATATGGATTTTTTAAACCATAACTAGAAAGAAGGAAGGGTAAACTGGGGGAGAGGAAGTATACATTCCTGGATGAAAAAATACCTTTGATAGTTCAGGGACGTAACTACAGAGGAAGCAGACCCTGGGGCTGAAGGTGGGCCCAGGAGGTATAGGGGGCCCCACGAGGCCCAAATTAGTGAGCAATTTCAACATATATCGGTAAAACAGTGCAACCTCTGGATATATTGGGGGGCCCTAAAATGAATTTGCGGTGGGGCCCAGCAACACGTAGTTAAACCACTGTGCTATTGAAAGCGTTAGAGCGAATATTTTGTTGCTGAATGATTGAGTGTATTGCGTGCTTACCCGAACCCTTTCTGCCCTGCTGCATAGGGAAACCTGTATTTTATGCAAACTCATTGGCTCCTCAGTCTAGCTTATGGAGAGTAAGGACAAAGTGCACTGATTATATCTAAGTGACCAATTTTAGAATTCCATCACATGCTTCTGACTACATATGAGTAGCACAACAACTGTTTTAATATTATTAATCTGCAGCTGGATATGTAGCATTTGACCACCTGCACAATGCCCCATATTTGTGTATCCAAGTCACCTTTTCAGCAAATTCTTCCATACTCCTAACAGCTCAAGAAGCATAGCTTTCATTTTAACACAACCTTGCTAAATATGCACACATTTTACTCATCCGCTGCCTCCACCTGTACCTCTAGCTCAGTAGTTTAATCTTAAATGATAATGATAGATGTAGAAATTAGAACCCAATAAGAAAATCCAATTTGGTCAGGACGTTTAAAAATCCCTTAATAAACTCACAGTGAAATGCATGATTTAATACAGGCGCAAACAGCTACTATTATGTGTTATTAGCAAATCAGAACTCCGAGCTCGTCTGTAGCACTGCATTTTAGCTGTTAGGCCAGCCTCTGCTGTCTGTATTGATTTGTGGAACTGTGTCATAACGACACTGGAAGCAATGAATAGGAGATAGGCTTTGATAGGAATAAGAGGGGGTGCACGGGGGCTTTGCAACTTTTCTATCTCGTCTGCCTGATTAGATTTTTTTCATCCTTCTTAAGAGCTTTCACTTTCTAATAAAAATGGTAAATCAGCAGCAATAGCTTTGTGTTTTGTGCAGAGACAGCTCCAGGTTTGCTGTGCATATTCTGCATTATAACTTGTACACATGGAGAGGTGTCTACAAGAGAGCGTCTTGGGTGTGTGCAGGGGCATAACTAGCAGACCCTGTGGCTGCAGGGGGGCCCCAGGAGGTATAGGGGACCCCATGATGCCCAAACAATGAGCAATTTCAAAATATATTGATAAAACAGGAAAATCTCTGGATATGTTGGAGGCCCTAAATATTAATTTGCAGTGGGACCCAGTAACATCTAGTTACTGCACTGGGTGTGTGCATCACAATGATTGGCTGAGTTTGTGATATGATGTGTGATTTTCACTTATGCAGCCCCTTATATGTTCTTTTCCTGTTTGTGAAAGTTCCATGAGTTAAAACTTATAAACAGTAAATGAATTATAGGTACAACTTCATCACAAGATCTACATTTAGCAGGCACAAAACTTTCACTTGTATCATAGATCATGGCAAATGGACTAGAAACTCTAGAAAATATAGCTGTTTTAAACTGGTGCAACCTGCCATTTATATAATTTAGCACATCAGGGGTTTTCCTTCACCGGCGTATTTCCATCACCAGAGAGATTTCAACCTGCATTTGTTGGCCGAAATCCGCTTGTGGACAAGTGCAGTGTCGGACTGGGACACCAGGGGCCCATCCTAAAACCTTAGACCAGGGGCCCACCAAAGAACCAATAACCAGGGGCCCACTCTCAGTACTATTATTATTCTTCTCCTCACTCAACCTCTATTCTCCTAGTCTCTATTCTTTACATACTATAATCTATTATTCCATATATTTAACCTCTTTGTTCTCATAGAAATAGGGAATAGCCATTAAATAGGCAAAATCTTTAGCAGCTCAAGGGCCCCCTGACACCTGGGCCCACCGGGAGTTTTCCTGGTTTCCCGGTGGGCCAGTCCGACACTGGACAAGTGGTTGCCATTCAATTCAGTTGCAGGTGGTCTGGGCAGGGACTGGCCTTTCTATACCAGCAGAAATATACCAGGGAGAAAATGCCTAGTGTGCTGTTAGTCTTAGTGATACCTGGATGTGACCTTATGTTTGTGTACAATTGGGCCAGTGTGATCGGTTCAGTGTATACAAAAAAATGTCTTAAAAAAATCTTAAAAAAACATACACTTCTCTATGCAAGCAAAAGAACGAAATCCTAGAAAAAGGCTGGAAATGCTGTATTTTATATATAGTTACTATACTAGCACAAAGGGTTACCTGTATACAACTGACTCCCTTCACCCTTTGTTGTGACCATTTTGTTAACAGAAGTAGATTATCTTGCACTGGTAATCTAAATACCCAACTGAGTAGCTTCAGTTTCAATGTTTAGCTCAAGAAATCACATTCAGTAAATCATTTGTTTCTCCTGATTAAAATAATAAACAAAAATATGTTTCGCACAACCCCTATTTATTGAAATCATGTTGAAAACCAGGAGGTAAACCGTCCCTATAATTACTAATAAGATTAGTATTATTCATCATTTTTAGTGTGTGTGTGTTATACATGTGTGTTGGGGTTCTACTGTGTGTGACCTGTTTAACCATTTATGTCTTCCCTGCCAAATGTTGTGCAGTCAGTTGGACTGGGCGAATAAGCAAAGATGTGAGCTTTAATTTGTTACTGTGTACAGCCTTATAGCGAGTTATCATGCAGTAGAAATCTTGTAGGTGAATCATCCCTAAAATGCAATAGGTGACAGTGGCAGAGAGTAGGAAGGAGGTCACAGTACAAGACAGGAATAAAAGCCCTTCATTTAAAATCACAACAGGAAACATAGTGCCTTCTTAGATCTTCATGAGTTTTGGAGGCCAAAGCAGGAACTATCCTTTTGTTTTCATTTCTCATCCCCATGGTGAAACATTTCTTTTCATCTTTTTGTCTCTAAGCTCCAAGGACAATCAAACAAAGCTTGTAATCTTCTTCATCAGCCCTGTTAACTAAACAAATTGGCCACAAGCAATCATCTTTATATGCTGCTCACTTATGCAAACTATACAGTCATGCAGCATTGTGTTATTTTTTTCTCAAATGCATCCCCTAAATCAACAGCTTGTGATTCCTATCAATATATATTGTGGGCATTTACACAGGAACTGCAATTCTGCTCACCTAGTTTTACCTATAATAAGTACACATATTTGCCTCCACTGTTCCTATGAATATGTAGCCACATTATCCTCTGTTTACTATGCCTATAAACAGTTGTGTTCAAAATAATAGCAGTTCTGATCAATCACTGTTTTTGGTAGAAATTACATTTCTACATGACAAATAATTTACTAGTAGGTGTAGAAGAGTAATAGAAAACGAACAGACCCAACAGTGATGACGTGCATGCTGCTGATTCTGTGTAACTGAATCATTAATTGAGGCTTGTTTCAAATAATAGCAGTGTTCAAAATAATAAAAGCTTGTTCCAAATAATAGCAGTGTGGAGTTCAATAAGTGAGGACATTCATTCTATGAAAAAACAGGTGTCAATTACAGGAAGGCAGCAAATGCAGTGCATGCTGGTTATAGTGCATTTCTCTCTGAAAAGGGGTCGTCCCAGACATTGTTCAGAAAAATTGAGTACTTTGATTAGAAGTTGATTGGAGAGGGTAAAAGGAGTGCAGAAAATGACAGGCTGTTCAGCTAAAATGATCTTAAATGCTTTAAAAAGGCAACCAAAAGGGCCTATTTATCCCATACCAGGGATCACGGATCAGTTTCATCAAAATACTTGAAAAGGGTCATGTTGCCTTATGGTGAAGAGAAAATGCCCTTGAAATGGGCAACGAGACAAACACACCAGTAAACCAGCCACGTCTTGGTTCCAGACCAACAAGATTGTTGTGATGAAGTGGCTAACCTAATCCCTGGACCTTATTTCAATAGAAAACTTGTGGGGTGACATCCCAAATGCAGAAATGCAGAAGAATTGGGGAATGTAACAGGTGCCATAAGTTGCTGGACTCCATGCAACACTGATGTGCAGCAGATCTCAGAAACGCTGCTTATAAAGGAAAGCAAAATCTGGAAATGTTTTTCAGTTTATACAGTGAATGGTTCAGTTTGTAAAGAAGAATGCAGACACTGCTATTTTTTGGAACAGCCTAAAATTCCATTTTCTTCACTTTCTGTTAAGGAATAACACATACAGTTTTTAATACAATTGTTTTTAAGGTCATCTGTGGGGTGGGTAGGATAATGGATGTGTATGGATAAGGAATTATGAATTATACAGGGATGCACGAATGTCTTCTGGCTATCACAGTGCTATCTTGCCTGCAAAAATATTTAGAGGCATTATTACGAAGTGTAAAGTAATAGGGTACCCTGGTAGCAGTCCCAGACTGTACACTGTGCTGGATCCCTGGCAGCTAATGCTTCTGTATTGCCCCATGAATGAACATTATGTAAATTATCCCAACCCTCTTGATGTACATTGATAAATGAAAATGGTGTAATAATCCAAATATTAATCTCCTCTATTCTGGGATGACTTCCTACAAAGCTAGTAAGGAAATCACATACTTGGCATAGGTTTAAATATAGGCCTTTATGCCCTTACTGGAGCAGGTGACATAAATAACAACATAGTCATTACTCCATGTGTAAACCCCTTCATAATTATTTACTTAATAATCAAATTGGACATGAGGTTTCACTGAGTATGCCCATTGCACTGACAATGCAAGTCAGAATACATTGAATCTCACAATCTAAAGCCACATCCAGCTTCAATAGGAGTTATCAGATTTGATTTCTAGCTACAGTTGCACAGAGTCGCATCCAGTTTTCTATGTTAGCAGTCACTCTGCCTGTATTTGCATAGAAAAGAATTAAAGAAACAGTAACGTCAAAAAAATTAAAGTGTTTTAAAGGAATGACAATATAATGTACTGTTGTCCTGCATGGGTAAAACTGGTGCATTTTCTTCAGAAACATAACTATAATTTATATTAAAAAAGCTGCTGTGTAGCCATTGGGGCAGCCATTCAAGCACAGGATACACAGCAGATAACAGATAAGCTCTAAGAAATCCTGTTGTATACTACACAGCGTATCTGTTATCTGCTGTGTATCCTATGCCTTTTCTCCTTTTTCAGCTTTGAATGGCTGCACCCATGGCTACACAGCAGCTTGTTTATAAAAACTGTAGAAGTCTTTCTGAAGCAAACACATCAGTTTTACCAGTACAGGGCAACAATACATTATATTGTCATTCCCTTAAAGGAACAGTTCAGGGTAAAAATAAAAACTGGGTAAATAGATAAGCTGTGCAAAATAAAAAATGTTTCTAATATAGAATTAGTTAGCCAAAAATGTAATGTATAAAGGCTGGAGTGACTGGATGTCTAACATAATAGCCGGAACACTACTTCCTGCTTTGCAGCTTTCTTTTTCTAACTCTCTAGTCAGTCAGTGACTTGAAGGGGGGCCACGTGGGACATAACTGTTTGATCCTCCGCATTCAGCTCAGATTCAAAAGCAGTTATGGCCCATGTGCCCCCCTCAAGTCACTTATTGGTTACTGACTGGTCCAATCAGTGGAAACCAAGAGAGCTGCAAAGCAGGAAGTAGAGTAGGCTATTATGTGAGATATCCAGTCACTCCAGCCTTTATACATTACATTTTTGGCTAACTAACTGTATTAGAAACATTTTTTATTTTGCACAGCCTATTTATTTACCTATTTTTTATTTTTATACTGAACAATTCCTTTAAAACACCATTTTTTGGTGGTACTGTTCCTTTAATATGATTGAGGCCATTTTTGCTTAGATTGCAGTATTGCATGGCAAATAACCAGCCTTTAAAGATTTTCATTGTCTACCCTTATTTGCCTTTCTTTGATCACACTGTGAAAATCCACATTATACAAAATGTACTCACTAGTCGGATAAGAAAGTAATAAATTTCCTTGCTGTAATTATTAGACTAGCAATAACTTCCAGCCTTCAATGTATTGGTTCAAACCATTTGTAATCTGGTTTCTAGGGACCAAATTACCCTTGCAACTATGCATTAATTTGAATGACAGACTGGAATATTAACAGGAGAATCTAAATAGAAAGCTGAGGAATAAAAAGTGGCAATAACAATACATTTGTAGCCTTTCAGAGCATATGTTCTTAGATGGGGTCAGAACAAGCTGAACAAGTCAGAACAAGAAGACAAGTAACTTAAAAACAATAAAGAAAATTGAAAGTTTCTTAGAATTGACCTGTAACATAACTAAAAGTTAAATTAAAGGTGAACCACCCCTTTATAGAAAGTGCATGATCAAAACTTTTGCTGAAGTGTGGGTGCAATCATGGATGGTGTCACAGCACAATTTCACAGAGGGATGTTGGGTATAATCACAATGTAGCATGATTGTGCTCAGCCTCTCTGAGCTTCTTAAAGCAGCATATTATTCCAGTTACAAGCTGACATGGCATTTGTGAAGCTAGTAATTGGTTCTTTGAATTTAAATAAATATTAATATCCCAAGTCAGGCAGGAGATGTGTTCCTGTGGCTCTCACATTTATAGTGACTTCCCTAATAATTTCCTATTAACAGTCTTATCCATTCCCTTCTCCTATAGACTGTTCACTCTTAGCCTCGTTGACACACTGATCTTTTGGTTCACATCCAACCCTTTTTATTAGCTCATTTGATCAACTTGGCAGGGATATAGTTTAGTCTGAAGTAGAGTTGTGAAGAGAGTGTTTAGGTCAGCGAGAGTGACGGTGTTCAGAAAAGGGTCTGTTCCTCTAGTTTGTAATCATTTTCTCAATAAACGACTGCTTTCTGACTAGGATCTAAACTGGATCACGCTGCAGTGCTTGGATTAAAAAAGGAAAGCACTGGGATGTATAGACATTGCAGAGAGTAGGCATTCTTTGCGAATCAAGCTTGCACTGTAAACCTAAAATAAGGCCAGCAACAGCTTTGGTCTCACTCTTTTAGTTGGCCTACAAAGCATGAATACTGCTTACAATTCCCACAGGGCAAATTGCTTCCTTTCTAACTGAACTTGTGCAATCTGACACACTATAACTTCAAATATGAAAAAGAAGACTGAACGGTTTGTTCAATATCATTGAACATTTAGTACAGATTTAAACTGCATTGATTTAAAAGGCTGATCGAAATCCCGGGAGCCTTCTTTAAAGAAAACTAAACCCTAAAAACAAATGTGGCTAGAAATGCATATTTTTATATACTGAACTTACTGCACCAGCCTAAAGGTTCAGCAACCATAATGATCCAGGCCTTGACTAAAAGGTTATATAAAACAGATAAAAGATAAAACTAGTGAATTATCCTCCATGGGGCTCTGTCCTTTGGGGGTGAATTATCCTCCATGGGGCTCTGTCCTATGGAAGTGAATGGTCCTCCACTGGGTTCAGAGCCCCATGGAAGTGAATGGTCCTCCACTGGGTTCCACCTCAAATGTGGTAAAAATAATTATTGGTTTAATGTATTAATTATTGGGGCTCATTTGATTTGGTACAACTGACAAACCCCATTTTGGAGGAATTAAGGCTCATTTATGATTGGTAGGTGCAAACATGGAAGCAGAATTGGACATACTAGTTTGATGATTGCACCTACTCTGATGAACAAGGTGCAAGGTGAAGCTTGCTCTTACTGCCTGGATAAGGCAGTGAGTGCAGATCTCCCTTTGCTCTTTGTGACTGTATCACATGCAGCTGAAGGCCTTATTAAGTGCACAATCATGATCTGCCTGACATCCATCATTTATAGTTACATAGTTGAATTGGATTGAAAATAGAGCAAGGTCCTTCAAGTTCAACCCATCCAAGGGATACCCAGCACCCATACATACATACACCTATCTATACACTCACATAAACTATATTTACCAATATCTATACTAATTGTAGAGTTTAAGCATCACAATAGTCCTGGATATTATGATTGTCCAAGAAATCATCCAAACCCTAAGGCATTAAAGGGATCCTGTCATCGAAAAACATGTTTTTTTCAAAACGCATCAGTTACTAGTGCTACTCCAGCAGACTTCTGCACTGAAATCCATTTCTCAAAGAGCAAACAGATTTTTTTATATTCAATTTTGAAATCTGACATGGGGCTAGACATTTTGTCAATTTCCCAGCTGCCCCTGGTCATATGACTTGTGCCTGCACTTTAGGAGAGAAATGCTTTCTGGCAGGCTGCTGTTTTTCCTTCTCAATGTAACTGAATGTGTCTCAGTGGGACATGGGTTTTTACTATTGAGTGTTGTTCTTAGATCTACCAGGCAGCTGTTACCTTGTGTTAGGGAGCTGTTATCTGGTTACCTTCTTTTGTTTGGCTGCTGGGGGGAAAAGGGAGGGGGTGATATCACTCCAACTTGCAGTACAGCAGTAAAGAGTGATTGAAGTTTATCAGAGCACAAGTCACATGACTTGGGGCAGCTGGGAAATTGACACTATGTCTAGCCCCATGTCAGATTTCAAAATTGAATATAAAAAAAACTGTTTGCTATTTTGAGAAATGGATTTCAGTGCAGAATTCTGCTGGAGCAGTACTATTTACGGTTTCATTTTGAGAAAATTTTTTTTCCCATGACAGCGTCCCTTTAACAGAATCAGCCATCACAACATCAACCAGCAGAGCATTCCATAATCTTACCGACAGCCTCACTGGCTGCTTCAAGGGGTAGAGGTAGTTTTTAGTTTAAGGAGTTGCTGGGACTTTCTAAAATCTGATTTGCAAATTAGTCAGTGACCACTAACCCTACTTACAGCTTTATGCTGTAGTTAAATTGTAGTTACAAAGTTGCTTGCCTAATCCAGGCCTTCCACTGACACATGCAGACTTAACCACTGGCCCCAAACCACACGGTGGTCACAGTGAAGCTTCAGGAATCCCTTTAGGCTCAAATGCTGCTCAAGCAGCTGTCAGTGATTGCAGCCAAATACATGAAACATAAGATTCAAGAAAGCAGCCCCTGAATGAGATGTAAAGCATTAGAAAACATAAATTCCCACAACAGGCAAACAGCTGTTTAGAACAGATGATCTGCAGCCTAGCACACTTAGAAAATAAGCTTGGGAAACCCATAAGAGCACATTTTGATGTGTAATGACCATTGCAATTGTCAGACTAGCCAGTGGAGAATAATGAGTGGTCTTTCCAAAAGCCATTTCAGATGTGGCATGAAGTGGCCAAGGGGCTCACTGAGAAAAAAAGCAGTGCAACCCTCTACATTTTTATATAGTGGTAACAATGAAAAATGCTGGGTAAAAAAATACAGATTCTGTTAAATTTGAAGGAAATGAATCTCCCATAGACTCCTCTTTATCCAAATAATCCAATTTTTATTTAAATTATTTCATTTTTCTCTGCAATAATACAACAGTACCTTGTACTCGATCCAAACAAAGATATTCTTAATTCTTATTGGAAGCAAAACCAGCCTATTAGCATAACATAATTTTGTAATGAAAATATCCATTATCCAAAAAACCCAGGTCCTAAGCATTCTGGATAACAGGTCCCATATCTGTATTATTTAAGAAATATCTATGGTCTTCCACTAAACAAGAAATTCAAACACCTTGGGGCTCATTTATATACTTCATGCAGAGCAGAATGATTCACACAGTGAATATATTTGTCCTGTGCACTCTGGACAAGAGTGGTGTATTTAATGTATTTTTAAATATGGCAAAAATTGAAAATATTTCTGCACACATTTACGCCACGACTTCGGTGGTGGAGAAACTATTCTCAAAACAGTTTTGAAATTTGCAAATTTAAATTGCTGCCAACGCTATTTTCGCACACAACAGCCTCACACAGTGGCCACACTCATGCAAACACCCATCTCATTTGCGAAAATGTGGTCGCAATGTGAATTTGCTAACAACGGAAGGATGGGCACAGCAATGCAATATTTTCGTAATCAGAAAAAAAAAACATGGGCAATACAACCATTTGTGACTAAATATGTGCTGCACGGACTTTATAAATATAGCTTTAGAAACTTTATATAAATTTCCTGGTCACTATTTGAAGGTAAGAAGCTAGTAAAACAAATTACCAATCCACAGACGGGCCTTGTCTCAAAGACTAAAAAGCACTAGGAAAATAATATTTTCAGGAAAGGCTGATTGCATGATGATAATGTTTCTAAGACAAAAAAAAAAGCAAAACATTTTTTGCTTAAATAAACAATAATTGTGATTATTTATTGAGGATGTATAATACTGATTGAACTGAAGAGGGTGCTGTTGTGCAGGTTGAGTTTCATATTGCAGGAGACTGGGCACAATATACTCTATACTTAAATCTTATAGGTGAAGAACTGGAATAACATTGTTGAAGAATCCTGTTTAGAATCTATAGATTTACTGTTATAATAAAGTTGTTGGGGGGCAAATTGCTACTAGTTGGTCCATGAAGCACCACTATTAATTCTTATTATTCACTTGCATCTGAAGCATTCTCTTTTTATTAGCTACTGCTTATAGAATTGTGGGGAAATTCCATTGACAAAATCCATAGGGCAGAGGAAACAAATATGGTGGTTGGGTGTGAGTACTTCAGAGAATTGTGAAAGCATATCCCCTGGAATAACTGGAGAAAATAAACAAGGTATTGAGTTAGTGGCAATTCAAAAGAAAAGGTATGTTAAAAGAGATCCAAAAATGAATTGATGTAAACTTACTCAGAAAATGAATGTAAACTGAAAAAGTCATCTGAGGACCACTCCTTCGTGGTTTCTAAGTTATTAGACATTTTAGACATTACTAGAGTGTTAATACCAGGCTTTCAGCTCAATGGCTCTCTTTCAAGGTCAGAGTGTCAGCAACCCTAACTATGTAATCTATGTACTTTCTATTCACTATTAACCCTAGGATTCCTGACTCTCAGTTGAGCAATGGTGTAAGCAGTCTAAAGCTTCAGATCGTAATATGAAAAAAGCAGATAGTGCTGTTTTGACTTTAAAGGGATACTGTCATGGGAAAAAAATTTTTTTTCAAAATGAATCAGTTAAAAGTGCTGCTCCAGCAGAATTCTGCACTGAAATCCATTTCTCAAAAGAGCAAACAGATTTTTTTATATTCAATTTTAAAATCTGACATGGGGCTAGACATATTGTCAATTTCCCAGCTGCCCCAAGTCATGTGACTTGTGCTCTGATAAACTTCAGTCACTCTTTACTGCTGTACTGCAAGTCGGAGTGATATCACCCCCTCCCTTTTTTCCCCCAGCAGCCTAACAAAAGAACAATGGGAAGGTAACCAGATAGCAGCTCCCTAACACAAGATAACAGCTCCCTGGTAGATTTAAGAACAGCACTCAATAGTAAAAAACCATGTCCCACTGAGACACATTCAGTTACATTAAGAAGGAAAAACAGCAGCCTACCAGAAAGCATTGCTCTCCTAAAGTGCATGCACAAGTCACATGACCAGGGGCAGCTGGGAAATTGACAAAATGTCTAGCCCCATGTCAGATTTTAAAATTGAATATAATTTGAGAAATGGGTTTCAGTGCAGAAGTCTGCTGGAGAAGCACTATTAACTGATTCATTTTGAAAAAAAAAAATTTCCCATGAAGGTATCCCGTTAAGTAATTTTTTTGTTTAAAAATGTACCTGTTAAAAAAATAATGTACCTGTGCCCAACAAGGCAACGACATGACCCATTCGGTGAAAAGGACTCCCCCCCCCATTTTTTTTGTCTTCCTGTAACCAACTACTAATGATGAAATGTTTAAAATTCTTTGATATAATTATATAAAACTATCATTTTCTATGAGAATGCTCCATTTTTTGACAAATATCAATTTTTTTGTAAATATGACTTAGTATGTCAAGACTTGACTGCTCACAGATGTATACTTCTTTTAAGCTCGGAATCTTATCTTCATTCTGCAAATTCCTGCTGTTTAAAATACAGAATTTATTTGTACTACTGTACTCCAGCAGTTAATTGTCTGTAACCTGCAATTTCTGCCCCAATCAGATATGTAACATGATTATGCTGCTATTGTTTTATTTTGACATCTCTCCTTTGTCTGAATAAATCACTAAACAAATGCTTCCACCTCTGCTTATGAAACATCAATAGATACACAAGATGCTACAATTCCAATCAATGAAGTTGTGTTGCCCTATTTACTCCTGCCGATTCACTGTATTTGTTTTCCCCTAACTAATCTATATCCGCTCCAAACCTGGAACTGCTTGGAGTTCTGTGTCAAGAGTTCTGTGCCATCTAACTAGGGGTCAAACAATGTTTTCGGTATAGAAAGGAGGGGAGGGGCATCAAAAAAACCTGAATCTGCATTTACAAATCTGTATTTACAATACAACTTGAGCTGGAATTTCTGTCATTTTATTTTTATTAAAAGATATAGGCTTAATACATACTGAACAGTTTGATTCCCTGTGTGTGAAGCTTCACCAAAGTATGTGGAATGTTGTAAATATTGCATGTGAACTCAATGACAACTCAATTTTCCATCTCCTCATTTAAAAATGTCCAAAATTGTACATACTTTTTTGTGGTTCCACCTATATATTGTGCATAATACATTTCCCTGAGTTTTTCTTGTTTTTGGATTTTACAACATAAAAATGTAGAATTGGGGTTCTGCTGTATGATGTCATTTTAGCATGGACTTTACTAAGTTCACCCCAGAAAGACATATTTTTGTTAAGTTCACATTTTCTCAAACCAAAATGGATAAACATTCTTCTCCAGAATTCCAAGTCACAAATTTTTGTGATTTTTATGAAATTTCTGAAATAAGTTTTAAAGCTTCCAATTTACAGCATCTTATTTTCCACGTGCCATTAGGCTCCAAGATAAAACATCATGAATAGGAATTCCAGGGGTCTACTAAACTATTTGATGCTCAATGAGGCCCACAGTGATACCAGGAAAACTCCCAGTGGGCCCAGTTGTCAGTGGGCCCTCCTGCTTCAAAACATTTGGTCTATTTCATGGTCATTAACTATTTCTATGAGTATAAAGAAACTGAATAGATTGAATAATAGATAATAGTATGTAAAGAAAAGAGACTAGCAGAATAGAGGTTGAGTGAGGAGAGGAATTATAATAGTACTGAGGGTGGGCCCCTGATCTAAGGTCTTTTGGGTGGGCCCCTGGTGTCCCAGTCCGACACTGTATACATCAATAAATGTTTCCTTCATTCATCTTTTATAATAAACTACCATTTCTCCATGTACCTTGTACTCCCTCAGTGATCAAATAAATGTATCTAACTGTAACTGGAAGAAGTATGGGTGTAAAAGACAGAGCTCTGTCGATTCATTGGATGATGTAACGTAGCATGAACGCATGCCCTTAGTTTGTGTGTGCCCACCCACAAACTACAGTGCCTCAAACGAGCCAAAGGGAATGACAGTTGAACTTCAAATAGTAGCGTTTTATTATGGGCTTTTTTAATGGCACATATTAGAAAATATATATGTATACAAATGTATAAAAAGATATGTTTTATTTATATGCAATAAAACATATATTGTTTTATGTGATACGTTTTAAAGAGACCTGCAATGTTAAGGGTATAGTTTTCTTATAATACATAACAGTACTGCTTTACTCCATCATTAGAAATATATAATAGATATAGAAATATTTGTACAGCCTTTTAAAGCCAACTGAGAGGGATGACTGGACAAACTGATGGCTACTGTGAATGCTGATAAATAATTTGTAAGATGGTGAACGAGTTAATGTTACTGATGTGCAAAAGTCAGTTAATTAATGTGTGAGTGTATTTGTTACAAAAAAATTTAAATCTTACAGTGTAATGTGATAAAACAGACACTAGATGGTGGAAGAGGATATTAGAAGAAAGGATGCAATACACACTCCAACCACCGGAGGGTACGTTTTAGAGGTATAAAAAGGGGCCACACCCTGGTTTTTATGTCTTTGATGGGAGGAAGTGGTCAGGAATGGAAGACTGGAAGAAAAGAGACCTGAATGGAGGAAATAGAGCAGGCTGAGAGTAGGTAAGGGGAAGTAGAGCAGGCACTAGTGTCTGAGTTAGGACAGCAAGCATGGGCCACCTAATGCCCCAACGAGGAGTGTAGTGGGGATCACCCCAGTGGATATTCCACAAGATAGGGACCCCAGAGGAAGAGTTTAGGTCAGAACAGGGTATGATGGGCTTTGGGTCTGAGGCCTGCCAGTAGTAAAAGGCCTGGTCGGAATAGGGCCGAATGGAGAACCAGATTACTGAGTGGGTGGGGATCAGGATTCCCAGTGACTGGAGACCAGCTTGAGTACCCATTTGAGCCGTCCAGTTGTAACCGTATGGGATAAAAGAGTAAGCCTGAGATGCCTGTGTGCATTTACAGAATGTTGGATGTATGTTCCTGGGAAATTCGGATCTGAATGGAAAAGTGAAGAACTTGTTGGAATTAAAATGCCTGATTGTTTTCCTGTTCACTTGGACTCTGTGTCTATGTGGGAGAAAGAGTTTACAACAACTGGTGACCCTTCCTACAAATTGATGAGAATGTGCATAGAAAGAGAATGACAAGGAAAGGTGAAGGAAGATGCACCTGAATACATTTTGGCAGATTAGACACCATGGGAGAGTCTATGCCAGTGATCCCTAACCACTGACTTGTGAGCAACCTGTTGTTTAACAACCTCTTGAATGTTTCTCCCAGTGTCCTCAAAGCAGGAGTTTTTTTTTAATTTATGACCTGAAGATTTTGATGCATAAAAACCAGGTGTACTGCCCAGCAGTGCTTCTTGTTGGCTGCCAGTCCACATAGAGGCTACCAAATAGTCATAGGTTGCATGTTTAATTTTTAAACATATTTTAGTTTGATTGAAGGAGGAATTAAACAGGTCGTAAGGATGCTTTATCATTTCCAATAAATATAGAATACAAGACCTTAGCATCATGTGCTGTTAATAATTGTCAATAAGGAACATTTACTGTTATTGTTTATGTTTTATACAAAGTAAGTGGTATAGCAGCTCCCACCTACATTATATTTGCAGTGCAGGTGTCTTTAGTTATGTGGAATTGAATGTAAATAAGGAAGTTGTTTAATATCAAGTGTATGGAGACATGATGTTGTGGAGGTATTCTTGCCACTCTAATTTTTTGAGTTATAATTATAATATATTTTTTTTAATTATTTATCTTTGGTAGCATACTTCTGTATATAAATATAAACCTCTAACAGAGCATTTACTCTTATGTACAAAGGGCATTCCCCATTAGGAATAATGTGTTGGCAAAATCACATTCTTTGTCTCATTTACCATTTTAGCTTGTAGGGAATCACTAAGCTGGGAGTCCCGTCATCTGTAATGGAAAGTAGTCTAGGACATACAGTCGAACTTCAATTTTACAATTTCAGGGGACCAGAAAAAATGGTGTAAAATCCAGGAAAATGTAAAGGGAAATGTATTATGCAAAATATATTGGTGGGACCAGACAACAACAATGTAAAATGAGGGAAAACTTAAAATCAGGGGATGTAAAATTGAGGTTTCACTGTATATATCTTTTAGAAAAAGGCCATCACATCATAGAGCTCTTGTAATAATGCATTCTGCATCACTACGTAAATGACTTTTTCATAGACACCTCCTTCCAACATATGGGGGCCCATTCATTAAGTTCGAGTGAAGGAATAGAAGAAAAAATGCTTCGAATTTCGAAGTGTTTTTTTAGCTACTTCGACCATCGAATGGGCTACTTTGACCTTCGACTTCGACTTTGAATCGAATGATTCAAACTAAAAATCGTTCAACTATTCGACCATTCAATAGTCGAAGTACTGTCTCTTTAAGAGAAAACTTCGACCCCCTAGTTCGCCACCTAAAAGCTACCGAGCTCAATGTTAGCCTATGGGGAAGGTCCCCATAGGCTTGGCTAAGTTTTTTTGGTCGAAATATAATCCTTCGATCGAAGTATTTGCGCAAAATCCTTCGACTTCGATATTCGAAGTCGAAGGATTTTCATTCCCCAGTCGAATATCGAGGGTTAATTAACCCTCGATATTCGACCCTTGATGAATTTGCCCCATGGACTCACTTCAATTAAACTGTGATAGACGTTGGATGTTGACAAAGCAGACCAAAATTACATCGATGCATCTACATTATATATGTGTGTGTGTGTGTATAGATCGTTATATATATGTGTGTGTGCTGGTAACCACTCAGTAACATTCTTTATGTGCATAACTGCTCTTTACTCATTTTATTTTCCTTCCATGTTCCTGTTATGCTCTAAAAATCATGCAATCATATTCTAATCAGAAGCCTTTGGTGTTATAATCTATGGATAATTAAAAGAAGTACCATCTCCATGATGTTTCATTGCCCTCCGTAAGCTTCCCTCCTGTTCTTGGCCGCTCTTGAGAATTCTGTAGTTGTACAACATTCAAATGGAATCGTTATGGATTTTGCATATCATTAACGCTTTCTGCAGAACAACAGCGACATCTGCATGTGTCATAATATCAGCATGTCAGGGCATGAGGAAGAGAATGAGTGGGGGTGAGAGTGGAACCATTTCATTTCTCATATAATCCCGCTCCCCACAGTGGATATACTCTCATGGAAATGTAATTACGGCATTCAGTGGGCAGAGCTGAATATACTTACATGAACCACAAAGTAGCTGAATTTGGCATGGCTCTGGGTGAAAATGTGAGTTCTGGATTGGAAAATACTTCCAAAGCAATGATTATCAGCTAAGAATATTTATTTAAATAAAGCGTGGTTTTAAGGAAGACTAACTTTTCAAAATGGATACTGAGGGAATACTTTCTCTAGTATTCAATGGTTCGATATTTGATTTCTTTTTAGATTTGCACCAAAAACAATTCTATCAATGTCTAGGGAGGCTGTTTGTGCAGAGGGCAATGGTTTGTTCATGGAAACCTCAAATAAATGGAAATGGACTAATAGGATTAGAAATAAGTATAAATACTTCCCAGTGTCTTGCGCAACAAAACTAAATTAGTCATTTGCTTTTGATATTGGGTAATGTAAAATGCTCAACTGATATCCGATTACAAAATAACAATTATAAGGTTCTGAATATGGCAAAAGCTGACTTTTGTATATGGCATTGAAATATATCAAACAATATTCATATTGTAAATTTGCTTTTAAAATCATCCCTGGACTTTTCAAATGAAAACTATCTAGACTGGGAATATGACCCAGGGACTAACAAATGTTCTCACCTGCCACATTATCCCTTGCAATATACAGTATACCAATCCCAATGAACAGTGGAAATTTCCTGTGCCCAAATGAGCAACCAACTGGGTTTGATTGGCTCAAAGCAGGATTTCAGCTTCTAAATCTCTGTGTCAAGAAAGAATAATCCAGCTCCTGTTTAGGAATTTAAGGGCATGATTCTCACTCATCCTTAGGGAATTAGCTAGATCAAACTCCAAGCCATCCATTGTGAGAGTGGGAGCTGCCCTCTGATCATCCAATATCGGCATTTCCCTTAACTTTCTCCCCTTAGAATGAGCTTGAGCACAAGCAGCTCTAATGAGATGCAAATGAGATATGCTCAAAGCCATAGCACTGTAGGATGATTAACCACAGGCGACATTAGCAGCCGACATCAGCCTGTGTAAGTTTAATAACCCTCTGACGCCTCTCGCCTGTTAGTGGGGGCTCTGTACACCCCTTGGCATAGGAGTAAAATTGTGGACCCCTCGCCCATCTTTGCGTTTCTCCAGCTGAGGGGGCTGCTCTCCCTCATCCACATGCAGAATCCTCAGTGCTTGTCTTTGTAATCCAGACAGTGTGGGGATGGGGCACTTCATTATTTCATAGTGTGCCAAAGCTCATTAGCCAAACAATTATTCCTCATTAAAACCCAGTGTGGATTTATTAAAAAAAAAACAAAAAAAAAAACTTCAATCGACATTACGGCATACGTATAATCAGAGGGCATCAGCGCAGCTGTAAATCCTGAGCGCATTTTATATTCCAAGCCAGGTTGTTATTGCCCCACACAATGGGCAGCAGCTCAAACCCTCTGCGTAGTTTTGTAAAATCCTTGCCATGTAAACGTGAATCTTATCTGACCGTATCCCTTTTTATTTCCAGCGCCAGCTTCTGGTCCTGCACCCAGTGCCCAAAGACCCATCAGAATCCAACACAGCTTCAACCATGTGAGTACTTATCCGTCACACTGTAGAAGGGCACACTCCAAACCAAACACATTGAGTATAGCCTCAGTGCATACCATCCAGTGCCAGTTCTCTTTGTAAAGTGCCACAGTCCTTATCTGCTGGCCTTCAAGTTTTTGCTCCTCTGTGTGATGCTCCTGTACTCCAACACAGACAGATCTAGGAGAAAGCCTTTGGTTCGGCCCCATTCATCTCCCTGGTGATAGCAGCAAATGCAGATAAATCTCTCTCAGACTCCTGATCCTGCTGTTTCTGGGGGAGCTGTCGCTCCTGCAACGTACCTGCTCTGAAAGTGTTTATATGTATGTTTTATAGATATGTATATATATATATATATGTGTGTGTGTTTGGTATATAATATATATATTTATGTAAATATATAATTGTGTCTGTGTTTTTTATGCAGATGCATAGTCCTGTAAGTCTTCCTGCTGCTGTAAGCTGTGTAATGCTATGGGGCAATAGAAAGATCCTATGCCTGAACAGAGTCAGCAATGTCTATGGAGTGTAGACTTTCTGTTGTCTTTATCTGCTGCCTGCTGTTCTCAGATTTTCCCCCTCAAATCCCAAGGCTGGCACTCCCATCTGAAGTGCTTGGCAGAAGCCATACTATGCCTTTGCCATTCCTGCCTCTCAGTGGGCCAGACGCCCTTTTGTCTGTTGTTGACAAGGCAGTTCTTTCTGTGTTAATTGTTAAACTTGAATGCCAAACGAGCTTCGAGAGCTGCAGGAAAAAGAGTCCCTGGAGTAGTATCCAATGCCATAAAAGATGCCAGTGTCCTTGGCACCGGTTCTCACTCACAGCTGTAATTTTGCTTTTTCATCTTTATTATCTCTTTGTGGTTCCGCTGATTCCAAACTCCGGGCGCTCAGCTCCTCAACTGTGCTTTTCTTGGGGTGGAAGGATACATCGTTGCCTGTTCACTGCAGCAGAAGGAGCGATTGGGGGAAGGGTGAGCCATATTAGTTGCCCCCCAAACCACAGTGCCTCCTATTCACACATCCCTCATGCACAGTACCTGGCTTTCCCTGGGCAAAAAGGATTGCTGTGGCAGTCGGTGCCTGTTCTTTGTCTGTTCTAGGTCTGTAAAGGATCTCCAGACCAACACCATTGGCCGCCGTGACATATACCCGCTGCCGATATCACACGAAACGGTGGCGTTGCCACTGAATGGATGGCATTGTGCCAGCTCGTCTGCCATCCGCCCATGCAGCACTTTCTCCTCCTCCTCCTGTCGGCTTGATGTTAATTAACAGACGGGCTAATTGATTTAAAAGCTGAAAAATTACAGTTAACTTTTCCCAGAGGGTATGAGCGGCAGCAAGCTGGCATGGGTCTGCTGGGTGTGGGGGAGGGGGCAGAGAGAAGCCTGCAGAAACAGAAAAAAATCTTGTAGCAAGAGAGCCTTGGCTGCTTATTGGAGAACAGCTGATAGGAATTGTGGTGACACTGCCTCTGCTTGACTGTAGAGTGCCATTATATTTTATTTTAAATAAGCTGGGCACTCCCTTTTCCCTCCCCCTGAGACAAATGGAAGCCATCCTGAACTTATACCAAGCCTCCCCTCTTTATCCTACCCCCATTTATACCCTGCAATTAAGTCAAATAATCTCAAATGACAGAGAGCATCTCTTGCGATGAAATAATTATGAAGTAGTGTGCACTCTCGCACCCCTCTCAGCATGCACACGCACAAATCTTGAGATCTCACAGGCTGGCATATGTGTGTGCATGACTGACACGTTCAATTGAATGAAGGTATGTTTTCTCCATGCCCTCCTTCTGCTGCACTCAGCACGTAATGCCCAGCTCTCTCTGCTGAAAGGCCTTCAAGGCATATTACGCAGTGATCAAGCCCTCCAGCACTGAACCAGTTAATTAGCAGTACAATTAGACATGCAAATACAAGCTTTGTTTGGAAGCTTCTCTGGAGGACAACTGTTTGTTTAGAGAGTGCCTCTCCTCCAGGAGCAGGGGATGGAAGGATGAGAGGTGCCAATATTACAGCATTAAGCTTGATTTCCTGCACTTTCCTCCTGTCTTGAAAGGCTTAAAGCTGTGGAGACACAAAAAGAATACAATGTGCAAATCAGCTTGCATTTGCATAATGTATCCTGTCTTGAATATGCAGATGAGCTCTATAATTTATGAGTGCTGATGTCTGGATGTTTTTTTTGCCGGTGATTTGCGGGGAAGGGTTTGAGTCTTCTTACTGTGAGCTCGCTGATGACTCTTCCAAACCTGTTTTTTTTTTAAATCAGTATCAAATCTTTTCTTTTTTTTTTGAACTTTATGATCACTCTTTCTTGCCAGCATCCTTTTTCCCCCTAATCTTTCTTTC
Source organism: Xenopus laevis (assembly GCF_017654675.1). Taxonomy (NCBI): domain Eukaryota; kingdom Metazoa; phylum Chordata; class Amphibia; order Anura; family Pipidae; genus Xenopus; species Xenopus laevis. The sequence goes on along the minus strand of NC_054378.1, from coordinate 41,916,726 downwards.
CTTTTCTTGTCTTTCTTAATTCCATTTTTCTTTATCAGGTGCTGAGAATGGCCCTGACCAGTGCATTACAAGCATTAGGAGTCCATTTGAACCGGAGCATTGAGATTCCAGCACTCGGAATTTGGCATAGCAGGATATTCGCTTCTATACCTCTGTGAGCAAGTTCACTTACATTTGGCAGCAAAGCTGTATGTCTGTAGTACAGGTGAATGAAGTAATGTCTGCATCCCAGAGCATAACTCCTCATAGAAGGTTGTTTTTTCTGAACAATACTGTCAAGCTGTAGAGATCTGGGTATGATAAAATCTGTCTAATCATCATGGCGTAGTTTTTTAGCTACTGTATGTTGGCATACTGTGTGCAGCAAGCAATTTGCCGAAGCAGTCAGAATAGAAGGAGTGATGTAGTGAAACTTCATTAATATGCTCTTATATGTATAACAAAAGAATAGGATAATATGCACAGAGCTGTTATTCTTTAGGGGGATTGTGGAGGAGCTGCTGGAACTGGTGCTAAATAAAGAACAGCTAGTGCAGCAGCTCCATAGCCAGTTGAGAGATACCATCCACAGACCACAGCCAGGAACTGAGTCGGATGGAGGTAGGGCTTGAAGTGCACTCAGTGGCATTGTGAGGCATGTGGGGGCTCAGCTTAGTCAAAGCTAATGTGCCTTTTTGTGAATACAATAGCATAATAACTGCCTCTAATTATTGTGGGGGATTGCTGTGAAGGGAAGCAACGCTATCCGGGTTTGTGCAAGGCAGGCTTACAATATGTGAATGGAAAATACATGAGCATTTGATCACAAGTTGAAGTTGGGCCACTACTATTGTAACTTTCAGGAGGGCAAGAAGTGTTCCCTGTAGCAAAAGAAGAGGCCTGCTCTGCTCATCTGCAGTTAATGTGCAGCTTTCGTTGGCAATTGCTTAGGAAAGAAGATTTACAGACAGGCACTAATATTTTTTTTTATTCTTTGCTGCCCAGCTAAAGGCTTGTAATGTGTCTGCCTTGCAGCACCTTACAGATCTCCGAGCACTGGAATCTATCATTACGAACTGCGGCCACCTGATAGATGACTGAGTAATAGACTCAGAGTACATTAGTGAGCCCCAGACTAATGGCAAGCTGTTGCCCATGGCTCCTAGTGCAGATCACTCATATAGTGTCCTCTAACTCATTAGATGCTGCCAGAACTTGGCTCTGTTACAGAAGGAAAGTAACCCTGGCTATAATATCTAAAAGGCAAGGTACAGGGAAAGTATTACAAGGAGAGCATCGACGGATGGAATATATATATATATATATACACACTTTGGAAATTTTTATTGTGCAGAGTGGGGTGTATTGGCAACGAATGAGTGGAGTGTATCTTGTGTCTGCAGTGCTCAGGAAATCAAACATATTTTATGCTCCTTTGTTATATTTAAGGATACTCTACACATACAGCAAGAATTCTCACTTCTGTGTTTTATTTCCAGCCTCCTTTTCTTCTTTCTTTATTCTTTAAAAATTTCAGGTTTTTGAAAAGGATTCCAAACTACAGGAGCTACAGGAGACCATCACTGAACTGCAGCAGGAGATTTCATTGAATTACTCAGAGGCAGTGATCCATTTGCGCGAAAAGCACTATTTGGAAAATCAAGTCAAGGCACAGAGCCAGGCAGTGAGTCCTCCATCCCCCATTGCGGTTTCTGTGTATTTTTTGTTTTTTTAATGATAGGTATAATCTTATTTATTTGAAGATGTCTGAACCACTGCTCTATCATGAATAAGCACCAATAGAACATCCTTCTTGACCATGGCCATTGTATGGAAACGCTCTCTCTCTCTCTTCTTGTTCATTATGATAACTATAGGACTAGCACAGAGCTGCGTGTAATTTGTCTATGTTAGGCATTACAAGTCATACTACTGAAAGAATGCTGTTTGACCTTTTTATTCCCCTTTACAATTTTGAAAGGTCTTTAGTTATTTTTACCTGCTCCTTGTATGTCCATTTTGCACTGTATGTGTTGTGTTTCACAAATGAGACATTATTGTTTATGATGTATTTTTCATTCACATATCTGCCCACAGGTAGCCAACCCTTCAGCGGACCCTCCTCTATTGTATTTAAACTTATCACTCTCCAAAACTAACAAGTTTTTAAAAACAGAGATGTGTAGCTCTTGACTGCAGAAATTATCTTTTTATGAAAAAGGTGGCACAGAGAAACAATGAAATACACTTTGTCTATTACAGGAGGATCGCTGCTCTGATTTGTGGTTAGTGCTTTCTGGGAAGGAGTGTTAGTGGAGGATGTTTGTCTAGCATATGCCTAATGCAGATGCTTGTCACAAAGTAATTTGTGTTAAATGTTTAATTTAGCCATATGTTAGTCTTGTCTGGTGTACTTTTTGGTTTAATGTTAAGGCTGCAGAGGGAGCTGAAGGAAAGGCAGAACGAGTTAGAACAGCGACACAGCCGCATACAGCAGCTTCACATGGACCTGCAGTCAGCTGGAAGCCAGAGAGATGAGGCCCATAGACAGGCAAGATATCTATATCCTTGTATAACGTGTAATAGAACACCTTTTTAGGAGTGGGTCCTATACTTAATGCCAGGGTCAGGAAAAGCAGCGCTGCCTTGATGCCACATAAGGAACATGATTTTAATAAGGAATGAGATGTTGCAAACATGTCTCTATATTTCTTTGTAGATTTTTTTTCAAAGCTACTCATTTTGCACAATAACACTGATTAGTCTTGCACGTATTATTTTCATGAAGTATTTGATTGCAGGTGGGTGGTTTGCAGAAACAGTCGCAAGAGGCAGAGGCAGAGGCAGTGTCCCTCAGAGGGAAATACAGTAACTCTCAGATGGAGGGGAGGAATTACAGGAGCAGGTTATGGATCAGGAGCAAATAATCCAGGAGTTGCAAAGAGAGAACAGGTCTGCAATAGACAGCCTGAACAGATTCAAAGAACAGGTGAGAGTTTTTTAAATGCACGTCACTCTAAAACGAAAACCACAACCTGTTTGTAAATAAACTATTCTATGTATTTCTCTGAATTAAAACGCATCTATTTATCATATTCATACTTCAGAGAGAGAGAGAAAACCCAGAAAAACAATAAAAGAATCTCCTCCTAACAAAACAAAAAGCCGTTGAGAGGATAGTCCCACTTCTCCTTTCACAGGCTAGTAGGGAGGTTTCTTTCATATTCTAGAAAAGAAGCCCTTTTGCTTACTAGTTGGAAGTCCCCTCTTTCTTATGGCTATATGGGGTGTCTACTTAGGATCCTCTTTTCATGCTGATTGGGAAAGAGGCTCTTCTTTGGCAGACTGCAGAAAAGCACCTCCTCTAACACATTGGATGAGATAACCCACCTACCACCAACCTAAATTTACTCACATTTTTTTCCTACTGCAAAGATATGTGTCACCATAAAAGTAATGAGCTTGTTCTACTACAACCGAAAATCTTTCTCATGTCCTTGGTTGCTTAATCTTGAGCAGTCTCTACAAGAGATTCAAGAGGAATGATTAAGGCTTCAAGAACATTGTCAGCACCTAGAGCAAGAGACGGGCACTCTACTTGCTGAACTGGAAACACAGCGCCTGACACTGACTGAACAGAGCAATCAGGTAACAGTAAACCTGTGTATCTACCCTCTAGTATGGATGTGCACCATCCACAACTATAGCAATCTCTTATAGTTAAGTACCAAAAGTATGGGTATAAAATATTATAGTGGTGAGAAATAAACATATTGATCACTGCATCATATTGGGAGAATGACGAGGAACTTCTTCAATTTACTACAAATTTTCATATTTGATTGCACCAAATCATTAAAATGTACCCGCAATTTAAAGCTGTAAGCATTAAATCAGGATTCAGACAAGATTTGGTCTTTTTCTGTTGGATTCGGATTCAGTTGAATCAAAGTACCTGGCCCAACCAAATCGAAATCCCTAAAACCACAGGACTTTATCACATGAACAAGGAAATTGTTTGTGTTTTCCTTTTTAACCCTTCCTTGCCCTAATTTGTATATGCAAATTTGTCAAATTAGATAATTATGATCTCATCATACAGTCAGTTATAGACCATACCCCCTTTCTGATATAAGTATATAAAGCACTGATATGTCCCTTAGTTGTGCCCTGCAAATACACACATTGCACAGGTGATATTATGCATGTTGTACAACTTAATTAGTATACAACAATAGTTCTATGTTGTTATTTTGAATGTAAATTACTGTACATATCGGTTGTAATTACGGTTAATAATTTGCTATAGATCATCGTTTAGTCTCTCGATAACATTAGAGTTAGTTAGTGTCGGCACATCACTAAATTTAGATGCTTATTGAGCCAAGTAACTAACAATTAATATTTTAGAATTCATATATATCTCTTAATTAATGTCAGAAAGAATTCAGTCTGCAGCATATATTTCACTATTTTCACCCACCACAGTTTGGAACAAAATGTTCTTCTTTTACTCCAATTCAGATTTTTCAGTTATACTTCCCTAGATCCGTATAACTGTTTGGGAAATCAATGTATATTACATCAAATAGGATATCAGTATATATTTCATTCTGCTAATGCAAACTGTACTGTAAGTCTCTGAGTGTCCATGTATGTCCTCATATTTTGCAGTTGAACCAAAAAGATCAACAGGCGGAGCATCAGATTGCGAGACTTGAGGGTTTTGAGAAAGAAAGTGCAGATTGCTGAGGATAAGGTGTGATTATTTTATTCTTGATTTCTTTCATATACAAATTTATTTTGTTTTTTCCTTTTTTTTCCCTTTTGCAGCACGTTGAAAGCAAATATTATAGTCTAGATCACTGACAGATACATAAGGTTCTGCCATTGTATAAAAATGCCTGGATTCATTGATGTTACTGTTCCTCCTACAGGTCTTGCAGCATGAATCAGAAATATGAAGCCTTAGAGAAGATCTCACATTGTGTTGAGACCATTCTAAGGCTGGAGAGAGAGCTGAGTAACAGCAAGGCCCAAAGAGAGGACCTGGAGCAGGAGGTATCGAGAGAGTGGGATGAAGGTACAGTGAAACTAAGATATGTATAAGGAAATAATTATAATGTTCAGAACACTATCATTGATCAATAGAATGTTTTATTTAGTGATATTTGATGATCATATTTAAGATCCCTTCGTTATTTAATTTTGGACAGATACATTTCCAAACCACAACTGTAGAACAACTGCAGGCGCAGGTATCAGTCAGCTAGTCTGCAAAAGAGAGTGCTTGGGAGAAGAGTTTAAAACTCAAAGAGGAAAGAGATATCATGAGCTCTATGATCTGCAAAAGGAGGTACCACCCCGTAAGAGAATAATGTCACCTACTAGATTTTCCTTTCTATCAATGTTCTGTGTGTCATGGCATCAGTTCATGCAATTAAACATAGACACATTCTAATTGTTTTAGTTTCTGTACTTTAAGCAAGGCTTAACATTTTGCAGGTGTTCCTGGCTGAGCAACGTATAAATGCAGCCCTACATGAGAATGAGTCTTTGCTACTTGATGTCAGTAGGAGGGATACAGAGCTTCAAGTTCTGAAAGAGCAATTGCAGACTTCTCAGGATGCCCTGTATAAAGCTACACAGGAGAATGATGATTATAAGCAGGAGGCAGATAGAAAGGTAATTCCAGCAATAATAATATACTGTGTCCTGAATTAAAAGAACTATGGATGATTCAATGTAAGAGGGACTGGCATGGCCATATAGAGTTTAAGTCCAAACATTAAGTGCCTTTCCACATGTCACAGAACACTGAGGTGGCCTCCAATATTAATCATTTTCATTAGGATATACACTTAAATAGATTGCAGATTTATCTCACAAAGGAACATATACACACATGCTCATATAATGACATTTCTGATTGTCGTGTTCCTCCGACCTAGCTGTGTCTGGAAATTCTCTGATGAACTATCTTGGCTTTGAAATCCTCTCATTAAAAGGTGTGTCACAGGCAGGACTTGACTTTGTTAGTCTCTCTACTCAAAACAAAAAGTTCTGGGAAGGGCACCCAGTTCCAATTAATATATATTTCATTGGAGAAATTACTATTTCACATATTCAATTCTGCTAATACCCTCATAGCTAAATACTGGAAAACCTCTAACTTGCAGGAATGCATAGCCCAAATAAAGGTCAGAGGTAGCATGGAAAACTGGCAGCAGAGAGAGAGAGAGAGAACAGAATAAAACTCCATCAGGAAATCTGGGGTGAATGGTACAGCTTCATGGAAACATATACCCCACCCTGAAAAAAAAAAAAATAATAATAAATAATATTCCCCAGTCCGCATACAGTTGGCCAGAATTTTAGAAAATGAGGACTTGTTCCTTGGGGCATGAATGACCATGAAATTGATTTGTATTTTTTCACTCTGTGATATATACGGAGAGGCTGCAGTGTCCCTTCCATCACAGCTGTTGTCACTGGTAACCAACATGGTAAAAAACTGTTTGAAAGAGAGAATGGTGACCCAGGACACAGCAAGCAATGGTTTGATGGGTGATGGGAAGTGATGGGTGAATTTGCTCCGTTTCGCTTTGCCGAAAAATTTGCGAAACTACGCGTTTTATTTGTCGAAAATGCGTCGGCGTCCATTTTTTTACGCCGCAGAATTTTCACCAGTGAATTTTCGCGGCCGTTTTGTGAATTTATTAGTCGCCGGCGAATTGTGCAAATTTGCCGCAAATTCGTGCCTGCCGAATAAATTCGCCCATAACTATTGATAAGGGAAAGCATAATGTGTGCATCATAGCATCAGAAAGATGGGATGAAAGAGTTCATTAAAGATTTATCTTTGTGCAAGCTCAGGTGGAAGAGAAAGACAATGAAATCTCTACAGCGGGAGCTTTCTGAACTACAAGAGGAATTTGGATCCTGCAAAGGACGAGTGAGTTTGAGGAGATTGAAGCGTTTTTGAGAATTCAGAACTACTGACTATGGCTGACCATTAAGAAATGGAATCTGAATGTGCAGATCTCACGGCTAAAAATGAAGAGCTGCTGCAAATGAAAAATGAGGTCAGTAGGTGGACTGTGCATTAATCAAGTCACCAATACAATTGAGCTATGGGCTTTAGACTTGCATTGATGCTCTTTTGAAACAGGCTGCTGTTTCAGTAAGCCAATATTTTTGTGCATCATTCAGAAAAATAGCAGTCCGACATCACTTACCTGATCAATCACTGGCCTTGTCTTTTTTTTTCAGTTTAATAAAAAAAATGAATGCTTTATACCTCCAGTGGAACCGGAACTGGTTTCCCCTCAGTATGGAGTTTCCAATACTTTGTTCAATTTCTGTCTGTTTTGAGTCTATAGGGCTCCCAATAGGAAATATTTTTGCACCGCTGATTTTAAGTGAACATATAAGGGCAGATTTATCATGGGTCGAATTTCGAGGGTTAAAAAACCCTCGAATTCGACCCTCAAAGTAAAAAGATTTTAGTGCAAAAGGTTAGATCGAACGATCGAATAAAATACGTTTCATGGAACGTTAAAATCCTTCGAATCGAACGATTTTAAGCGATCGATCGAATGATTTTTATTCAATCAAAAAGAAAAGTGATCTGGAAGGTCCCCATAGGCTAACATTGCACTTCGGTAGCTTCAATGTGGCGAAGTATGAAGTTGAAGTTTATTGTAAAGAGACAGTACTTCGATTATCGTATGGTCGAATAGTCAAACGATTTTTACTTTAAATCGGTCGAATCATTTGATTCGATCGAATTTGACCAATTCAATGGTCGAAGTACCCAAAAAAATACTTTGGAATTCGAATATTTTTGCATTCAAACTATTCACTCGAGCTTAGTAAATCTGCCCCATACAGTTGTGTTCAGAATAATAGCAGTCCAACCTCACTAACCTGATCAATCACTGTTTTTGGTAGAAATTATATTTCTACATGGCAAATCATTTACCAGTAAGTGTAGTAAAGTAATAGGAAAATATATAGTAAATATATTGCAATATATGGACAAACAATCCCTGTTTTGTTTAAAGGGTAAGGCATTTTTCAGTAGCAGTATGCACAAAATGTCGCTGTCTTAAATATATTAATAATGATAATGGGTTGAGTGCAGAGGACTCTTGTATTTGTCTATTATTATGTATATGTATTTTGTGGTCACACCCTCATTGCACTCCCGCCTAATGGTTTTAAAAATTAGTGGTGAGCACAACTTTCCCTTGTTTGTTATAGTTATACAGGAGCAGTGACCAGCTCCATGTTGTAGCTCCCACCCTTCCCAGCTATAGTCAGGTGATCCCACTGGTGTCTAATAAAAGGGCAGCCAAGTTTGGGAGTTTTACTTTGAAAGCAGCAAGTAAGTTGCAGGTAAAACTTAGTCCCTTTGTAAAATGTATAATGAAGCAATAGAATTCTTAATGAACCAGATGAAAATTAAGCATAGGACTGGCCAGATATGGGATGACTTTGACGTAGTTAGCCAGCTTAAATATATTGCAATATATGGACAAACAATCCCTGTTTAAAGAGTAAGGCATTTTTCAGTAGCAGTATGCACAAAATGTCTCAATGTCTTAAATATAATGGGTTGAGTGCAGAGGACTCTTGTATTTGGAATGTAACTGTGTCATTAGTTCAGAGGTTTGTCTGAATATTTTTGAATGGCACAATATAGAGACAGTCATTTATAAACAAGACTGAAATATCAGTTCACAATATTCAATAATGTGTGTTAATTTTTGGTCATCCTCTGCAGAACCACTGCTTGTCGATATGGCTACCTTATTGATATAAAGAGTAAGTTTGCTTGAATTGATTTTCAATGTTTTAGTGCAACCATCCAGGCCTGCAGATGGTACAGTTATGTGGCACAAAGAAAAATGAGTCTCCACTACAGTCTTGTACTCTTTGTAGCCTTTGTGATTCTATGTTTTTCAGTTTGTGTGGTTGCCCCTCTTGCAGCAGGCCACATATAATCCCTGCATGCAGTGTCACCATATGGTTCCCCAGATATTGCATGTGTACACTAAAAAATGCAGACATTTGGGGGGTTATTTATCAAAATCAAAATGTATCTGATTTTTTAAATTAAAAATGTCTGACCAGACTAGAATCCACGATTGGACCTTATTTATTTTTATCGAGGATAATATCGAGCAAAAATCTGGATCGTATTTTTTTCTTTCGGAATTTTTTCTGAATCGCTCAATTTTTTCAGACTTTTTCCCAAAAAGTCTGGATTTATTAGATTTTTGCCAGAAATAGTCAAATTTTCAGGCTAGTTCCAGCACAGACCACAGAAACTTCCAAATAGGATAGGGACCTCTCCTATTGACTTATATGCTGTATATACAACCTCGGCAGGTCTGAGATGGTGGATTTTCGGATTCTGACTTTTTGCAGCCTCTGGGTATAATAAATGTCGAAAAATTTGAGCCTTTGTTTTTCCACTAAAAATTTTGATTCTATGCTAAAACTCACATTTTTGAGTTTTTAACATTTGGACTTTAATAAAAGTCACATAGCTTTCTGTAGCCAAATACATGGAAATGCATGATAGCATGCTCTACGTGTGGTATACATTCAGACATATTTCAAGCTGTTGAATTCAGTGTAAATAGTGGGTGAATAATTTATATTCATTGTTTACAAGTTTATGGATATTTATTAACAGAATTATTGTAGGGTTATGCGGGACACAGGGGGTATAGCTTCCTCCACTAGGAGACAGGACTAGAAAGTCTCTCTCTCTTCCTTTCTCTGCATATTTGCATTTTTGAATGAAATTTGTAGAAACTTCTACAAAGACTTAAATAACCAATGGCATGTGCATATTTTCTATGCCACCCTGTACAAGTATATATTTTGGGCCCCCCATCCCTTTGGATTCAGCATTCAGGGCCCCAGCAATGATGGGGCCTTCCATCCTTTGGTGTTCCAGACTGAACCATGGTGAATATGTGGTGTTACAGACCAATATTCTGTTGATGCCAAAAGAGAATACCTTAGCTGAGGCAAATGACAACTGTGCATATGTGCTAATATACAGAAGTATATATGTAAATAAATTCTGCTATGTCCTTGTACAGGTATGCTCGGGACCTGGGGTTTTCCGGATAACGGATCTTTCCATAATTTGGATCTTCATACCTTAAGTCTACTAGAAAATCTTGTAAATATTAAATAAACCTGATAATCTGGTTTTGATACCAATAAGGATTAATGATATCTTAGTTGGCATCAAGTACAAGGTACTGTTTTATTGTTACCGAAAAAAAGGAAACCATTTGTAAAAATTTAGATTATTTGATTACAATGGTGTCTGTGATAATGGGTTTCCAGATAACGGATCCCGTACATATGCTGGATCCGTACTATGCTGCCTCTTTAAAGGGGCCTAGGTGGAACACAGCAACCGTTTAAAGGGCCTGAATGTCCTAAACATCCCTGGAGAAATGTGCCTATTGAGGAGAGTTACATTTACATTTACCTGTGACTGTGTCCTTCTTGTGGACAATGGCAGCTTTAGACAAATAGAAAGGGTAAATAAAAAGTAAAGATATGGTGATCCTTTAAATACATAAATGTATGAGTTTATAGGCAACTATCTGTATAACAGGTAGTAGAACTAGAAGAGGACCTAGTGAAGCTACAAACAGATTTGCTTATAAAGTCACTCACAGACACAGTGACAATAGCTATGCAGAACTGGAGAGACTTGTCATGCAGCTGAACCAGGTAACGTGTCACTTCCAGCTCCTCTCCTGCAGATCAGTATATTTATCATATTTATAACATTATGCAGGTTCCATGCTCAGGAGCGGAGCCGTGCAGAGGTGGAGGTACAAAGACAGAAGCAGGAGACTGCTCATAGCCAGTCACTTTTGCATGAGCTGAAATTGGATCTAGTCAAAGTAATAGAGCAAAGAAATAGTGCATTGAAAGGTAGGTTTGTGCTAATAGCATAGTCCTGTGAGCAATTATATCTGACATTGCATGTATTTTTAGAAGAGGAATTCACATAATTTACAGTGAAAATAATGATATAATGGAGAGTTTGTATTGACATGACTCCTTTATCGAGATGTGGACTGGCTGGAGCAGGAGGTTTGCGGCTTCCATAAGGACACTGCATCACAGATCTAAGAACACAAGCTTCTGATTTCTGAACAACAGCAGCAAATCCAGAAACTGCAGGAGGAGCTCGGAGAAGTTGCTATAGCTTTTGCTCAGAGGGAGCAGGTAAGTGATGATGAGCATTTGTTTGTGTGATAGCTCTCACCTTACTACCCCAGGGCAACAGGCAAGGGTGGATAGTTCTGTAGGGACCCATAAGTATAATGGCCCTTATGGCTTCATTCCTGCCAGTGCCTCCTGTTGCTGGATTAAAACCCATGTAATATATTATACATTATTTGCATAGCTATTTCATTGGCCCTAGGTAGTGACCACATCCTGCAGCATTGTAGCAAAGTGCTTTGCAGGGGGAGGTCCTTCCTCTTTGGCCTGCAGCAGTTGATCTGAGTGGAGGTGTCCATTGAGCCTGGAGTCAACAAGGCCCCAAAAGTGTTAGGCCCTAAAGGGACAAGCCCTTTATTGAAGTCGGGATACAGGGACCCCATGAACGAGGTTAAGTCAGTGTGTAGTGTAGCTCCTGTAATAGCACTCTATAGAGAGAGTGAGACAGTGAGGCTTAGTAAGAAAGAGCAGCTCAAGCTCCAACTAGGAGCATAGAAGGAAATACTGTAGCTCTCCCCAGGCTCTGCTTTGCCTGTAGTGAAGGAACCACAGTACTGACAAGGGAATCAGGCTATGTTCTATCCCTGTTCCACGTCTGCTGTAGGGGATTCAGCTCTTCTTCACTGCTACTTGTCCTCTCTCTCAGTGTGTGCATTTCACTTTTCAGCCTGCGGAGGTGCTGTTCTTGTCTCACAACCTCAGCCACACGCTCACTTAACTGCTCCTGGGTGCTTTGCAGTGTTCTCTCACTGACTGGGTTTTACAGCAACTGTGCCTGTGGTCTTCCATTTCCTGATTACATTCCTTACAGTTGAAACTGACAGTTTAAACCTCTGAGATTTCTGTAGCCTTCCCCTAAACCATGATACTGAACAATATTTGTTTTCAGATCTTTTGAGAGTTGCTTTGAGGATCCCATGCTGTCACTCTTCAGAGGAGAGTCAAACAGAAGTACAACTTGCAATTGACCACCTTAAATATCTTTTCTCATGATTGGACAAACCTGCCTATGAAGTCCAAGGCTTAACAAGCTAATTCAACCAATTTGGTGTTGCCAGTAATCAGTATTGAGCAGTTACATGCATTCAAGCCAGCTTTACCCTGTTAACCCAGCCCAAGTAGGGGTCCCGTATCTACACAAGCTGCCTTTCTTATCAGTGCCCCCATCCCTGACAGTTTCATAGGTAGGGACATCCTTTGTAAACTAGGGTGCACCATATACTGCATTCTGGATTGAGTGTGTGTGTCTGTCCCACCTCAGTAAATGTCTGAGATGACTAATGCCCCAGATACAGCAAATCTTCTGTCACTCAAAGAAATGTCTAAGGAGGAACCTTCCGTACCTCCTGAATTACAATGTGCCCTAGGTGATGTATGGGCTTTATCACCAACTGATATTTAGTTGATGTCATCCATCCCACCTGTGTCCAAACAAGTAGACCCACGGCCCCCACTGCCCAAAATCCCATAGCACCCACTGTCCAGGGCGCAAGGAGAGGGGATTCACCCAGTCATTCAAGGGTTACCTGACAGGGGAGTGTTAATTCACAAGATCAGCCCATCTTGCCAATTAAACAGCCCAGCAAGAATGAGTGGCGTTTTGTTCAGGATCTCACAGCAGTTAAAGATGTTATTACATCCCATCGGGTAGTGCCTAATCTGACTACCAAAGCAGGTTGCAAAACTCCAGAAGTTGATGTTTCTTTTTTGCGCTTAGGCAATTGCCCTGTCGCACCACGTGCTCTGTTACTTGGTTGCTGCCTCACATGGTCTCACCCACATTTCAAAAAGGGGGAGGTGTGATGCAGTATCAAGAGTATGGTTTGCCCTGTGTTCTCATCTATCGCAGCCAAATATGTACAATCAATGTACCCATTTCAAATATTGCAGATAGATTCAACAAATCTGTAAAGACATTGGGATACATCAAATGCTTCACACACCCTGACAAAGTGAGGTACATGGGTTTGATAATGTAAAAGATGAACCTTTGTTAAATGCTTATTGTGAATTGTTTTTTTATGGTTCTCGCAACTGTACTGAGGATGCTAAATATCATATGCTGTTGTAACATTTGTCTGATGTTTTAGTTCAGCAGAATCTACCTCCGCACATGTCAGCTCAAGAAGCTGAGGTACAAGCACTCATCACATCATTCATGCACACTAGTGGAAGGTCAAAGGGCGAACATCTTTTCTGATAGCAGGTACTGTATTGGTATTTGTCTCGACTATCTTCTGATTTGGAGGGCCAGAAATTTTGTGACATCATCAGGTAATCCAAATAAGAATACAAATACAAATTTAGTAAAACAGCTATTGTTAGCATTACAGCTTCCAACTGAGGTAGCCATTCTTAAAGTACAAGCGCACACAAAGCTTCAAACTCCAGAACCTACAAGGAAATGCAAAAGCTGACGAGAGAGCCAAGTCAGCTGCCCTCTTGCCTATAATGACAGTAAGTTACATCCAGAAAGACCACAAAGGGCCGTTGCACATGGATATTCTGGCTACAATACAGGACTAGGCCCCTGAGATGGAAAAAGGAAAGTGGTCAAAGCTGGGAGCATCCAAGGATGACATGGAGAAATGGCCTATTATACTGTCTATCAAAAGCAGTGTATGCTATGATGGCACATCTTACTCATGGACTTGTGCACTCAGGTAAGAATGCAATGGCTGCTTCAGTTCAGAAAAGTTGAATAGCATCTGGGTTTCCAGCATTTGTTGCAAAATGTGTATTTTCTTGTGTTACCTGTTTAAGTCATAATCCTGGTCAGATAGTCAAATCTCCGAGACAGCACTTTGCTAAACCAGAATAACCCTTCCAGCAATTACAAATAGACTACAGCCAACTGCCTAAAGTATGTCCATATGAATATGTACTAGTATGTATTGACATGATCTCAGGATGGCCTGAGGCATGGCCAAGTTGCTAAGGCTACAACAAAAGCAACTGCTAAAAAAATTTAAATAGGTAATGTGTAGGTATTCATTACCAACCTACATTGAACATAACAGGGGTACACATTTTACAGGGCAGATAATGTCTTAAATAAAAATAACCCTCTGAGTTTTGGGAAGGTTGAAAGCCTAAATGGTGTTATATAGAATAAAATTTAATATATTCTGAAAGAAACATTCAAATCTTGGGTTAACTTCCTTCCATTGCTTTGTTTTCAATATGCACCAATCCAAGAGGCCCTTACAAATTGTCACCCTATGACATTCTGTCTGGGTCAGCCCTAAGAATGGGATTGTATATGTAGCTATTGTACAGAAATGTCTAAATGAAATACACAAATATGTTTTTGATTCTATTCCAGATCCAAATGTCAATACTGGTTCACACTATCTTAAACCGGGTGACTGGGTAGTGATTAGAAATTACGTGAGGAACGGCTTGGACCCAAGGTTTGAAGGTCCTTTCTAAGTGCAATCAGTAACACCTACTTCAGTAAAATTACATAACAAAGATATATAGATACATGTTTCAAATTGTAGTAGAGCAAGTGTACCCGACAAGCATGTATTTGTATTTTGAGTACTACTGATTTTTGGTTTCGTTCATATGTCCTTTAGCAAAAGTAATTTTTATGAACAATCAAATCATTACATAACATTACAAAAAAAAAAAGAATAACTAAGGAAGCAAATAGAACTAATTGTTGGGAGTGTGGCATTAGGTCAACTGATTCAATGGGACTACCCATGGTAGTTTTCCCAATTTCTGCTCATACATTAGTTTAACAATAACAATTATTATTTATATATAGCTTGGAAAATAGCACTATTAAAACATTAAACATGTTTAAATGACACATGGAAAATAATGATTGGTCTAAGTGTGTTTTTACAGGCAACCAAAGATGAAGCTAATGAATTTAGCAACGAGCAGAAGATGGGATTTATAAAACAACTGTTAATTTGACAGATACTAACTTTAAGAAAAGTATAGAGTGTTGGAACCTATTCTATTCTAAAATAAAATTAACTATTTATGGATTAATTACATAGAAATCTACCTACTACTTTATATGTGGTACATGGCCTTAGGTCTGGTTACCAGAGAATAGATATGGTCCCTGTATTATTGCTACTTTAGCTCCTGCCATAGCAATTGTAGATTAGGATAATGTAACAGCAACTATTTTTTTTTTTTAATATCACGCCACAATCTTTTTAAGAGAATTGTTTACCATAGTAAAGTTTAATGTTTTTTGTGGAATTGTAAATAAGATTGAAGAGTTACAATATGAAGCAAGGGCAATTAGGCATAAGGCGTGGAACCCTTTTAAAGGTTTCCAATTTAGTAATATATTTAGTTTTACTTAAGCAAGATAGTGTTTTCTTGTTCATGGTTTTCATTATATTGCTATAATTTTATGCCCTTTATAAACTTACAGTGTTTATAATTTAAAAAAAAGTACAAAACCTAAGGCTAAACATATCTACCGTGTCAGGATTCGAGATCCTGACTCTGAAATTCTTTATAAAAGTAGTTTCTAACATTATAATTTGTTTACTTCTATAGATAAACAACTGAGCATGTGGAAGATTTTGGCAATCGTTTTTTCTTGCTACATGTTTATGATGATGATGATTTCAAATGAACACTCTTTATTGATAATTCAAAATCGGTGATAGATGGGAACCATTCTTATTTCACAGTTCCCTTTAATTACGGACATCTTTTCCATGTCTCTTTCCAAAGCACTTTAAAGAAAATGTTTGCTGACACCTGTCTCTACAAAAACATGACTATATCATGGAGATGCAAGTATACTAAGTTCATCACTTCTAAGAACTATAATTGGGACAATACCTTTGCAGATGCCTTTATTCAAACCATCTTTTCTAAATGGCACTGGAACATGGATAAAGAGACTTATGTTTACTAAACGCAATATTTCGAAATACATGGCATGGAATCTTTTGGGTGTTGATTGAATTAGATATGTAATACTTCATGTTAATTCTTTTAAACTGAAGTAGTTTGTATAGTTAGGCAAATAACAAGATTGGGATGGATTAGGAATTCTCCAGCATGTAGTTGTGTTAATTCTGCTGGTCAAGAATGAGTTCTTGGTTTTGAAGACAGGCCTAGCCCCTCTTCAGAGCATAGTAGTCTCAATACGGTTATTTGCATTTAGGTGAGTTTATAGTTTAGGTTAATTTTACTTATTGCTAATTATCAACTCCGTTTCTCTGTGTCATTCACTTATTCATCATCATACTGACACTGTTGCTGCATATCACAAACACACTGATACATTCTATGATACTGTTGTTAAAACTGTTGCTACCAGATTAATTTCTTTAGGTTCTGGGTTACAAGATGATTTACAACACCATTGATATAATGTGTTTACTGGTTGGCCTACTGGTTCTGCTATCGTGCATTCTATTTTTTATCCCCTTGTTATTGTTACAGTCATTCTTGTTCTTCTTGTCATTTTCAATTTATATCTTTCCTGCTCTTTTAGGAAGCGTATCCGCTCTATGATACGTACTTCAGAAAATTCTCAGTTAAAGAAAATACATTCTCATATGTCTTTTTCACATTAGATGATCATGTTATGATCAAAGAGGGGGTTGAAGGGTTAACATGCCTACGTGCCGACCCTTGTAGGCCTCTGTACTTGTTTTCCCGTACGACCCTGTACTGTCTCTTCTTAGACAACCTTGCATAAGTATCATCATGTACTATAAACAATATTATCAGCTTGCCTTAGACAAAATATCTTAGCTAACGCGCATGCACATATTTGTCTCTTTTCTATCTTGTCCATCCTGAAGGATATACCTATTACAGACATATACTATGCTAATAACTATGCTGATACGTCACTATATTGGGACGTCTTTACTTATAACCTATATAAGCCTATGTTTGACCTTCAATAAACGGAACTTGTTATTCTGATCCACTCGTTGGTGTTTCTTTGTGCAAGTTCCCCGGATCCGGAATACTAGGCATTGTTGGTCAGACGAAATCCAAAGATTCCAGTAGCAGTCGGTTCATTGTCCCCTTCACAAGGGTACCCACATTTTTGCACAGCCAGGTTTTACATTCGATTTAATCTCATACAACTGAATACTGATTCACTAAAAATCTTTGTTCAGAAAACACACCAGTACTCGGATGTTCCTGGGAAATGAAAGACATACCACTATGTTATCTTTTTTGTTGAAAGTGGAGTCAATTATTATGCAGGCTGAGAGGGGTTCAGAAACTTTTTCATATGGCAGTGGAATGTTTGGCTCATATATATAGTAAATATTTGCATTAGTTAAACAATAACAGCCACCAAATATTCCAGGACATTGTTTACTAAAATAATTGTCAGACATTAGAACTAGCTCTTGAAACAGATATCTCAAATAATGTTTTAGTTTTCCAATGGTTTATTTTATTAATATGGCTCAGCATATGCTGAACACTTGTGTTTGTTAGGCAAGATAAGAGTCCACAGCCATCGTAATCAAGTTAACCACTAGCAACCCGTGTTAGGCTATCTGACTATTTACAATATTGTAGGAAATAATTTGGGATTTGGGAGTGCTCAACCTGTACACCCCAACAGTGCCTTGAAAAATATTTAGGGGTCATTTACCAACAAGAAGGCAGGGTGCAAATTACAAAACACAGGAAGTGCACCATTTGTTATGCACTTTGAAACCTCCATTCATGAATTGCTGAAGGTCTCTGCTGTTTTTCAGTACCTAGACCTGCAAAATAAAAGCAGTGCTGTCTGCGTTCGGTAGGACACAAGCTCTGCTTATTTTGTTCATGTTGGTATAATTTTTTTATAAAGAGTTTAAAATGCCTAAATGAGATGGGAGTTGGGAGTGCTCAACCTGTACACCCCAACAGTGCCTTGAAAAATATTAACACAGTCAAATAGCTATAGCCCAAGCCTTGGTGGTTGGTTTATGCTTCACACTAAGGGTCAGATTTACTAAGCTCGAGTGAATAGTTCGAATCCAAAAATATTCTAATTTGGAAGTCATTTTTTGGGTACTACGACCATCGCATTGGTCAAATTCGATCCAAATTGATCGAATCGAACATTGATTCGAAGTAAAAATCGTTCGACCATTCGATAATCTAAGTACTGTCTCTTTAAAAAATCCTTCGACTCAATACTTTGCCAAATAAAAGCTACCGAATTGAATGTTAGCCTATGGGCACATTGTAGATTGTAGGTTTTGGGCACTTTTTATGATCAAATTAAAATCATTTGATCGATCGCTTAAAATCGTTCGAATGTAACGTTTTTATCGTACGATCAAACGATTTTTTGTTTGAAACGTTCGATCGAACATTTTGCGCTAAAATCCTTCGAATTCGATATTCGAACTCTAAGGATTTTACTTCGAGGATCGAATTAGAGGGTTTTTTAACCCTCGAAATCCAACCCTTGATAAAGCTGCCCCTAACAGTAGCAATCTGTTCTATGCACAGCCATTTGCAGGAAGTGATTGAACAGCTTCAGGCAGCAGCTAGATGAGTGGAGGATAGAAAATGAATACTATAAGGCTATAAGTAGTTAAAAAACTATATATGTTTAGGCACTGTCTTTGTATTTGAAATGTGGTTGTAATAGCTGACTCTGCTGTATTCTAGCTGACTTGGGGGTAAGAATCCAGTGTAACTTGTCAGTCAGTACCTATGAATGTTATAGTATTTATTACTAATATTTTTTCTGCGCTTGTATGTGGAAGATTTTGTGTTCAGATTTTTTCAGGCATGTGTTCAAAGGAGCTCTCCATGCAGCCATCCTTAAGCTGCAAAAACAGAAAAAACCCATCCGAGAAATTGCTACAATATTAGGAGTGGCAAAATCTACAGTTTGGTACATCCTGAAAAAGAAAGCACTGGTGAACTGGGCAACGCAAAAAGACCTGGACGTCCACAGAAGACAACAGTGGTGGATGATGGCAGAATCATTTCCATGTTGGAGAGAAACCGCTTCACAACAGCCAAACAAGTGAACAACACTCTCCAGGAGGTTGGTGTATCTATATCCAAGTCTACCATAAAGAGAAGACTGCATGAAAGTAAATACAGAGGGTGGGTGCACTGCAAGGTGAAAGCCACTCATAAGCAACAAGAATAGAAAGGCTAGATAGGATTTTGCTAAAAAAAAAAAACATGTAAAAAAGCCAGCACAGTTCCGGAAAAACGTTTTTTGGACAGATGAAACCAAGATCGACCTCTACCAGAATAATGGCAAGAAAAAAGTATGTAGAAGGCGTGGAACAGCTCATGATCCAAAGCATACCACATCTCTATAAAACATGGGGGAGGCAGTGTGATGGCTTGGGGGTGCATGGCTGCCAGGGGCACTGGGACACTAGTGTTTATCCATGATGTGACACAGGACAGAAGCACAAGAATGAGTTCTGAGGTGTTCAGAGACATACTGTCTGCTCAAATCCAGCTAAATGCAGTCAAATTGATTGGGAGGTGTTTCATAATGACCCAAAACATACAGCCAAAGCAACCCAGGAGTTTATTAAAGCAAAGAAGTGGAATATTCTTGAATGGCCAAGTCAGTCATCTGATCTGAACCCAATTGAGCTGCATTTCACTTGTTGAAGGCTAAACTTCGGACAGAAAGGCCCACAAACAAACAGCAACTGAAAGTTGTTGCAGTAAAGGCCTGGCAGAGCATTAAAAAGGAGGAAACCCAGAATCTGGTGATGTCCATGAGTTCAAGACTTCAGGCTGTCATTGCCAGCAAAGGGGTTTCAACCAAGTATTAGAAATGAACATTTTATGTTCAGTTTTTTAATTTGTTTAATTACTTTTGAGCCCCTGAAATGAAGTGATTGTGTTAAAAAAAAGGCTTTAGTTCCTCACATTTTTATGCAATCTTTTTGTTTAATCAAAGCTGAATGTCTGCTGTTCAACTGCATCTGAGTTGTTTTATTTCAAATTCATTGTGGTAATGTACAGAACCAAAATTAGAAAAAAGTTGTTTCTGTCCAAAGATTGATGGGCCTAACTGTACTACTAAAAAAGTATTATTAATATTATGAAAATGGTTTATTTGCACTAAGCAGGGTTTTATTTATGAACTGTTTCATGCAATATGTTTTTAGAGAGACCTGCATTGTTCGTGGGTATAGTTTTCCTTTAAAGGAATTACAGATATGGGATCCATTATCCGGAAACCCATTATTCAGAAAGCTCCAAATTATGGGAAGGTCTCCATTTTATCCAAAAAATGCAAATTTTTTAAAAAAAGATTTCCTTTTCTTTGTAATTATATAACTGTACCTTGTAGTTGATCCAAACTGAGGCATGTTTACTAACATTGGAGATCAATATCTGGAGAGATTTCTGGAGATGTTGTCCATTGCAAACAATCAGCAATTAGATTTAAACCAGCCACAGCCAAATTAGAAAACAAAAGCAAAGATCTCATTGGTTGCTATGGGCAACATCTGCAGAAATCTCTCCAGATACTGTATTTATCTCCAATGTTAAAAAAAAAACATGCCCCTTAATTAATCCTTATTGGAAGCAAAACCAGTCTATTGGGTTAATTTAATGTTTATATGATTTTCTAGTAAACAAAGGAGAACTAAAAAAGTAGATAGAAATGTTGTACATGATGTTTTGTGTTGCCCAAGGCAACCACCGCCCTTTAGCAGTAAAGATCTGTGTCTCCAACGATGCCCCAGTAGCTCCCCATCTTATTTTCTGCTGATTCACTGCACATGCTCTATGCTGCTGTCACTTACTGAGCTTAGGGACCCACTAACAATATACAGCACACATAGAATGTCACAATATAAGGCTGATTAGTAAATAATACAGATAATTACTACACGGCAGCCCAGAAACCAATGCAACTATCATCAGAATTTAATAATCAGCCCTGTAGCATCAGCTTTTAATACAGGTCAACCTCATTTACTGCTTGATAATTTGTGACAACCCCTAAGCTTAGCTTCTCAACAG
Source organism: Xenopus laevis (assembly GCF_017654675.1). NCBI lineage: Eukaryota > Metazoa > Chordata > Amphibia > Anura > Pipidae > Xenopus > Xenopus laevis. Next base: position 41,895,501 of record NC_054378.1, on the reverse strand, counting down.
TTGTTTAAACTTTACTGAGCATGGGAGTGTAGCAGACACTTTCCTAGATGGTGACCCCCTGTGACTAGTTTGAAGTCCTGGATTATTGTTACTATTGACATGCTGGTGCAATAAGTTGCCTGTTAAATATGGCATATTAATCATATTTATTTTTAGAGTTTGGTTCTTCTTTAAGGTATGAAGATCCAAATTAGGAAAAGATCCATTATCCGGACAACCGCAGGTCCCAAAGATTCTGGATAACAGGTACCATACCTGTACTAGTGAGAGAAATGCAGTGCAGAGGAGCTGTAATAGTGAAGCCAGAACAAACCATCACTAAGCTGTCGGACTACATAGTGAGAATGACAAAACTCCCCTCTGCACGCAGTCAAGCCAGAGCCAGAATCCCTGAGCTGCACTTCATCCCGTCAGCATTGTAGGAAAATCAATAATCAGCATTTAACAGTTGCCTTTTAGTCAATATACAGCACTTAAATTGGCTTCAAGCAGAGGGAGCTGCCGATAATCCAACTGATCCACTTGTTGTGGGACTGCCTCTGACATTACGACACTAGTTAGGAGTTAATTATCATGTTAACACCAGTCTGTTCTTATCAACTGTCTATAAGATCAAGGTTTGTACTAAACATTATGTGCCAAAAGGAGGGCAGAGAAGCACGGTTGGCTAATTCTACTTTCTCTACCTACTTGGAGCCTGTGTATCTGTAAAATTTTAAAAGATAAAAATGCAAAAAGCCAAAAAGACATTATTGTTTAAAAATAACATTATTCCACTTTACAATAAAGAAAATACTTAAACCCCTCTCCCATCCACAATGTCCAATACACTCTATTTCAACCCGGAGAACAAATGATATCTCTTCCCATGCAGTTCCATCAGATCCATGGCAGGTGGATAAATGACATGATAAAGCTTCAAAGCCCAAACCGTGCAGGTGTTCGGCGGGGTGTCCCAGGTTCTACTTGATCCTTCCTTCCTGGTGTGTATATTTTCAAAGACCTGGTGAAATATGGCAACATAAAATCAAAATCGAATCTCTGTTGCCTTACCCATAGCAACCACATAAGCTGCCTACACTGGATATTCTCATTTTAGTGCAATAGTGTTCAGAATAATAGCACCGTATTTAAAAAATAAAAAAAAAAACTGCACATTTTATTCCAAATAAACATGAAGAAAAATTTGTGTTAGGAATGTTAGACTGGTCTAAAAAAATAGTGTCTGCATTCTTCTTTAAAAACTCAAACATTCACTGTATAAACTGAAAAATGTTTCAAGATTTTGCTTTCCCTTGAAGCACTGAACTAATATTTAGTTTTAAAACCAGTATTTCTGAGAACTGCTGCACATCTGGGTTGCATGGAGTCGACCAACTTCTGGCACCTGTTACATTCTTTTGCATTTCTTGGTTTTGCCTCAGATCCAGCATTTTTAACGTCACCCACAGGTTTTCTATTGGGCTGGCCCAATATCTTGTTGGTCTGGAACCAAGATGTTACTCGTTTACTTGGATTTTTGGGGTCTTTGTCTTGATAAAACATCCACTTCAAGGGCACTTTCTCTATGGCATACCGCAACATGACCTCTTCAAGTATTTTGATGTATTGAAACTGATCCATGATCCCTGGTATGTGATAAATAGGCCTAACTGTATGAAAAACATTCCAATATTGTGATGCTTGTGCCACCATGCTTCACTGTCTTCACATTGTACTGTGACTTGAATTCAGTGTTTGGGGGGAGTCTGACAAACTGTCTGTGGCCCCTAGACCCAAAAAGAAAAATTTTGCTTCCATCAGTCAACAAAATGTTGCATCATTTCTCTTTAGGCCAGTCAATGTGTTCTTTGATCATAACCTCTGCAGCATGTCTTTTATTTAACAAAGGAGCTTTGCAGGGGCTTCTTGCCAATAACTTGGCTTCACATAGGTGTCTTCTAATTGTAACAGAAATCACAGGTAACTTTAGACCTTCTTTAATCTTCCTGGAGCTGATCATTGGCTGATTTTAGCTATTCTTCTATCCATTCCAATGGGAGTTTTTTCTGTTTTCTTCCACGTCTTTCAGGTTTTGGTTGCCAATTTAAAGCATTTGAGATCATTTTAGCTGAGCAGTCTATCATTTTCTGTACTTCTTTATACGTTTTCTCCTCTCCAATTAACTTTTTAATCAAAGTACGTTGTTCTTCTGAACAATGTCTGAACGACCCATTTTACTCAGATTTTCAGAGAGAAATGCACTATATAACCAGCATGCACAACATTTGCTGCCTTAGATATTGAGCCATTTTACCCACACATAAACTACCAAAGACTGAATATTATTCAGAAGGGAGTAAGAATAATTTTATTTTAAACTACAAATAGTGTTAATCTCATGTCAGAGTTCGATGCTATAAAGTGCCCTTTTGGGGCTGCCGAATCCATAACAAAAAGCATCTGGAACTGACCATACTGTATAAAATGAATGGTGAGTGTGTATCACACTTTAGTATCCATCGTATTTTTTGTCAGGAGAAAAGAAGTAGTGGAAATCCACCCTCACAGCTCACCTTGCACTACCAAGAACATTCTTTTTTTGCTGCTCCTCTCTCCTGGAACGAAGCTGCTCCTCTGCCAACATCATTTCCTCCTCCATAGCAGATACTTCCTCCTTTGCACGCCGCTTGTTTTCCTAAAAGTTCATCATGGACTGTCAATCAAATTTCAGTTCATACTACATTTAAAAAAACAAAAATACTAAACACAAAAAAAAAAACCTTACCTGTCTCGATTTCCCTGCATGTTTAATACTATAAAACATTGGACCCAACTCTGCCAGCCATTCTCCATCCACAGCTGTGACACACTGCATGTATTCCTAGAAGGAACCCAGAAAAGAAAACATTAGAAAATGTATGCAGTGCCAATCATGCTCAAAGTTAATGTAAAGCTATCCAAACTGAAGTAGGGAAAAAGTCTCCTGACCTGCAACACCCAGGACCTGGACAGGGCACAGCTTCTTGCATTTACATCCAAATATTACATGTTCAGGTGTAGAAACAAAATGTGGGCTTTTGGCTAAAATCATCATTTATCTTTTCTGAATAGCCTTGGATAAGGATTACATTAAAAACTTTCCAACATTACATTAATTTGGAAGATTTAAATAGTCCGCTCACTAACATTTCAGCACAACAGTGGACAAATTAGAATGGGGCCCCTAAAAGCTCTTTCATGGAAACATTGTCACTGAGTCCCCGATATGCCCGTTATGTAATCTTTTATGTATGCCAGCGATTAACAAAAACGCATTGTTACTTTTATTTATTTTTAAATAAAACTGAGCAGTCATATTGACCTTTGATTCTGGATGCTGCTCTCTATCGGCTATTAAAGAGCAGAACACATGTTCTTCTGAAACAGAAGCAAAATGGATTTCGTGTAATTTCCTACCTTTGTGGTCATCACCAGCTCATGGTAAACAATGTAATCTGGGGTATATCCCATGCCAAACAGTGAACTAGTTGGGTGAAGATGACATGGCATCCCAGTTCGTACATTCACATACTCTCCAATCCCCTGTGGATAAATACACAGATTAGAGGATATTTTGTCATAAGAGACTGGACACATTCTCTTTTTCTGTCACACATCTGCAAATAATAATGTGTTTAGATTCAAATACTAACCTTAAGCCTTGCAGCCTGGTGAAAATAAGCTGCACAAATGCACTTTCTGACAATGTCCCAGTCTGAACCACAGGAGGAGAGAGACATTCTTTGAGAAACCATGATGTCTTTCAATTGTGCCCGGACTTCACGAACCTAAGAACATAAGAAAAATGCCTGTCTCACACACACACAGTGGCCTTTTAATCTAGCATGGCTCACAAAGTTTACCAAAAACAAACCCATACCTTCCGCATGGCCTTGGCATGGATGAAGTGCTGGTTGCACCAGCCACTGGAGTAATTATTGTTCTTCCACTGCAGGAAGACATTCAGATACGTCAAATGGTCACTCTCTGGAACAGCAAACTTCTCTCTGATCTGGTCACTCTCCTCCTCACGACCCTAACAGAAAACATAGACAAAGAAATACCTAATAGATGCATCCATTTGAAAAAGATTTTTCAAAATAAACGGTTTCCCAAATTGTAGGCTTCCAACAGCAGTGGGGGGAATGCATTACTAAGAAGTGAGTGTGAAGACAAATGTGGTTATTCTCTTTTCCCAGGGGCTGAAGTGCTAGAGCACTAAGGGTTACAAGAGCATGCTCATTTAAAGGAATTGTTCAGTATAAAAATAGCTGGCTAAATAGACAGGCTGTGCAAAAAAAAAAAAAAAGTTTTCAATGTAGTTAGTTAGCCAAAAATGTAATGTATAAAGGCTGGAGTGACTGGATGTCAACAGAACACTACTTCATGCTTTGCAGCTCTCTTGGTTTCCACTGATTGGTTAGCAGGCAGTAACCAATCGGTCACTTGAAGGGGGGCCACATGCGTCATAACTGTTGCTTTCGAATCTGAGCTGCATGCAAAGGATCAAATGCAAAATCACTGAACAGTTATGTCCCATTTGGCCCCCCTTCAAGTCACTGACTAACTCAGAGTTAGAGAGCTGAAAAACAGGAAGTAGTGTTCTGTTATGTTATGTTACATATCCAGTCACTCCAGCCTTTATACATTACATTTTTGGCTAACTAACTATATTAGAAACATTTCTTATTTTGCACATACAATCTATTTACCCAGTTTTTATTTTTACACTGAACTGTTCCTTGAATAAGCACTTGTACCCCAGGGAATTCTACTCTCTTTTGCCAGACCAAAAATCTGGTGCAGAGAGCTGCACACTCTAACCTAACGTATACAACTGAATGATTTCTAAATTAGAGAACAGAAATGGTGGGTGTCTTTGTGCCTCTTGAAAACTGCTTTAATGCTTTTTTGAACTTTACCACTGCATTCTGCATCGTAAATGACCCCTCGATTGTTTGCTATACACTTGCACTTTATTTCAATATACAGTGCAACCACATCATTTACTTTTGCTAGGAAGCAGCAGTACACATATTACTGGTGTTACTACTGTCAGCATGCTTTAAGGGGAACCAATATGAAAATTTAATAGCCTCTAAACATGAAAATTAGAAACTTTCTAAATATCAATTAATAATCCTGTACCATTTCTGCAGTAAACAAGCTACTATTCACGAACCCCAATCTCATCAGTCTAGGCAAGGGAGCACGCGCGCACACACACGCACGTTATATGACTGACCTAATAGTCTATCAAAATCTAAACAATTCCTGCATACAGAGGCAGATACTGTATTTTAGAGATTAAGATTAGCTTGATTATTTTAATCGACTAGCCTGATCAATTAGTTTTGTTTAGAAATGTTCTTGTTTCAATGAAATGATGATAAAAAGAACCGTATGTAGTTTGTGTTATTAGGATTGTTCCTTAAACGTGGACACCTCATAAATTACCTTTGGTCTATAAAATATTGCTGGCACAGACAGCATAGACACCACAATAAGGATTTCAGAACTGCAGCCCATATCACAGGACACAATAAGCATTTTGGAGAGAGCTGGGTCCAAAGGAAATTCTACCATGAGCCGACCAGTAGATGTGAGGGCACCTTTTAAAAGAAGAGATATGCTTATTTAGAGAAGATTGAGACAGCATCCAGGGTTGAAGGATACAAGAGTAGAGTCAGAGTTGAAAAAAATCCCTTAACTGTTCTCAATCACATACTAACCGGTATTATCAAGAGCACCAAGGATCCAGAGCTGGTACATGGAATTCAACATGTTGTCCTCAGGGGGAGGATCCATGAAATGAAAGAGAAGCAAATCCTGAACCCCCAGTGACTTGAGCAACAGAACCACATTAGAGAGATTTGTGCGCTGGATTTCAGGAACTGCAGTGTGGAGCAGCTCATTCTTAAAGGCACTCTGTGTGTACAGCCTGTCAGGCCAAAAAGACGAGTTTGTTACAAAAGCATTTAATGTACTGCTGAAATGTTAGTACAACAAGGCCATGTCAGGGAAAGAGGTAGTAGCGCTGAACAGTATGAACTTACCTATAGCATTGTCCAGGGCCTGTTCTGCCTGCTCTTCCTGAGCGCTGGTTGGCATTTGCCTGGCTAATAGGGTATATCTGCAGAGCATCCATTCCAATTCGGGGATTAAACACCTATTACATAGGTAGCAGATGGGTTATAATATTAAAATTCAGTCTGCAATACATGTAAGATGATAATTTTGCTCTACTAAGCATGCAACAGAATACACTCACCTTTAACTTGCAGTAGCCTGAATCTATCACAAACATTATGCCATCTACAGTCAGAGATGTTTCCGCAATATTTGTGGCCACAATGCATTTTCTCACACCATCTGGAGCCTGTAAGTAAAAGCAGAGAGATTAGCAGCCTATAGAAATGCTATTTAATCCCAGTTATATTTAGCTCCGCTATTTTTTTTAAACCCCAATCAGTATTTCTAAGCTCACCTTCTGGAAGATCTTGGCTTGCAAGTCAGATGGTAACTGAGAGTAGATCGGTAACACAGCCAGGGGTGGTGCACTGTCCAGTTCCTCCAAACGTTCAACAATCTGATCTGATGTCACCTGTTGGTTGGAAAAGGGATATGCACCTTTACATTACAGGAAACAGACAGCACATGAGCAAACACTGCAAGGAAAAGCCAATGTGGACCAGAGCTCACCTCAATGTCCTCCTGACCAGGCATGAAGATCAGTATGTCACCTGCAGCTCCCGATAAGTGGATTTGTAGAGCTTGTTTTACAGCAGCTTCCACATAATCCTCCTGGGGAGTCTGGATATGAGAGAAAAAATTAAGTAACTTGAGTAGATAAATGGGTGGAAACAGAGAAATGAAAACAGATGGGAAACCTAATTTAAGTTGAAAAATAAAGACATGGGAATAACGGCAGTGATAAAGGAATTAAGATTGCAGATGTAATTACATGTGCAGCGGAGAAGAACAAGAGGGGGTAGGTAGTAGGCATAGTGTAGTGAGTAATGACTGTACCCTGACAAGAATGCCAAGTTGTACAGGCACAGGCCAAAGCCTGTATTGTAGTATAGCATACTAGTACATTGAAGTCATATACATTTTTACTTATAAAAATCTGTATACAATGCCTCTACTTGAACCACAATGGAAAACAAGCAGAATAACATGGTAAACTGTTCTTATTGAGCCTAACATAATCCAAAAAGGGAAACAATTAAATGGACAGAACGGTTACAATTAACCGTACTGGAGGAATGTAACAGCGTTCTTCCATCAGTGCACTGTCTAGGTCAGCTCTACTTTAGCATTGAAGTGATATCACCCCCTTCATTTCTCCCCCAGCAGCCTAACAACAGAACAATGGGAAGGTAACCAGATAAAAGCTCCCTAACACAAGATAACAGCTGCCTGGTAGATCTGAGAACAGCACTCAATAGTAAAATCCAGGTCCCACTGTGACACATTCAGTTACATTGAGTAGGAGGAACATCATAAAAATCATGACAGAATCCCTTTAATAATAAATTTTGTTTGGCCGAATTTTGAATTTATGGTAGTTATGGGGAGTAAAAAAGCTCACTTGAATTTGAAATTCGACCCTTGATAAATGTGCCTCTAAACGCATTTACCTTGCTAAACAGGATGTCCACAGGGAATGTACGTCCTGGTATATGAAAAATTGGAACATTGCCAAAGAAAGCTGCAAATTTCTCGGCATCCATAGTGGCTGAAGTCACGATCAACTTTAAATCAGAGCGTCGGGTAACAACCTGTAAAGCACACAGTGTTAGATTGCAACAGGCCATTTATGCGATAGGGGTAGATAAAAAAAAATAACTTACCTCCCGCAGGAGCCCAAACAGCACATCTGTGTTTAATGACCGTTCATGGGCTTCATCCATAATAACAGCACTGTAGTTGTCAAGGTCAGATTCACGCAAACATTCACGTAACAGTATGCCGTCTGTCATGTACTTAATAAGAGTTTTCTCTGAAGTGCAGTCCTCAAATCGGATAGCATAGCCCACTTCTTCTCCAAGGCTCACTTGCATTTCTTCACTAACTCGCTTTGCCACAGACATGGCTGCCACTCGGCGGGGCTGGGTGCAGGCAATCATGCCATAATCCGTATACCCGTCCTCATGCAGGTACTGAGTGAGTTGGGTAGTCTTCCCACTACCGGTTTCCCCCACCACAATGACGATGCTATTATCTCTGTAAATACAACAATGTGGATTGCAGATCATGCATTGCTTTGTGCACTACTGATAATGCTGTGCAAAAGGCAACATAAATTAAATCCCTCCAATATTTCCTATTCATGGTTTAAAAATGCTTGGCATTGCCCATAAACAAAGTCTATGGAAAAAACATAGCTGGGGGCCTACAGAATGTGCTATTAAATGGTGAATATTGCAAGTTTGGAATGTTCTTGAGCATGAAACAATATTTGGACAATAGCATTATGCTTGTTAGATTTACCAATGTTTCATTTTCCTGCAGCAATATTTTAAAACAGCACATTACCTTATGATGGTAAGTAGTTCCTGCTGTACCGCAAATATGGGCAAGTACTGCCTCTGCTCCATCAGACTCTTCTTGCGGGAGAAGTCACTGCTTGCCTCACTGCGCTCCCGCATGTGGTCGGCGAACTTCTGCTCTGTCCTGAAAATGCAGAAAATAAAGTTGGGACTCGATTACACAGTAAAATGTGGTTTTGTGTAATCTACGCAATAATAATTTTTAGTGTGTATCACAGAATAGTAACACATTGGTTACACAATTTATTTAAAAAACAAACAAACTGTATATCAAGCCTAAAAGATGTATTTTTAGACTGTAAGCTCTTTTGGGCAGGGTCCCCCATGGCTGTGTATATTTACACAGAGAGGTACATCTAGCAAGTGTGTATTCATTATTTGGGATACATATTTACTTAATGTGTCAAACATGGCACAAACCACACAAGGCACTGTGGTCCCTGTATGTAAGTGCAAGCCATTTCCCACACATGTGCCAATCCATACTTAAGAGGTGCAAGTTGGATGCATTTGTGAATTTACTTACTGGTATAAGTGTGTACATCCCATATCTGCAGCAAATAGAGACAGGATTTTAAATGTTGCATTATGGGATAAAGTATGGCAAAATTTATTTGCCAATTATTTGCATTTTGCACTGGCTTTTACACTTAGAATAGCTTTACCTGAAAGGTAGGGGCAATGTTTACGGTTCCCATGCCGGACATATATAAATAATAGGACAAAACAATAGGCATTCTTTCACAGAATAAGTTTTTTTTCCAGTCAGCACATTTAGGCGTTACCAAGAAATAGACCAATTGCATACTGGCTACACACTAGCTACAGTAAAGCACCCTGCTGTGTGGGACTACAGATATTAAGAAACAGTCTCAGTTTAGGTTTAAGCTATGGTATACAGGTGAAGTGAAATGAGAAAAATATATATAAAGAAATTAAGAATTTAAAAAAAAATAAATAAAAAAAACTGAAAATTGTCATGTACATATGTAATCACCCCCTTTGCCATGAACCCCCCTAAAAAATCCTGGTGCAACCCATTACCTTAAAGGAATTGTTCAGTATAAAAATAAAAACTGGGTAAATAGATAAGCTGTGCAAAATACATTACATTTGGCAAAATACAATTACATTTTTGGCTAACTAACTATATTAGAAACATTTTTTATTTTGCACAGCCCATCTATTTACACAGTTTTTATTTTCACACTGAACTAATCCTTTAAAAAGTCACATAATTAGTGAAATGAAGTCCACCTGTGTGCAATCTAAGTGTCACATGATCTGTCAGTAGAAACACACCTTTTCCGACATGGTACCATAACAAACCTGCCAAGAGAGGGCCGCCCACCAAAACTCTGACCGGGCAAGAAGGGCATTAATCAGAGAGGCAGCACAGAGACCAATGGTAACCCTGAAGGAGTTGCAGAGTTCCACAGCAGAGACTGGAGTATCTGTCCATAGGACCACAATAAGCTCTACACTCCATAGAGCTGGGCTTTATGGAAGTGGCCAGAAAAAAACCCATTACTTGGGGTTGTTCAACTTCAAACAACTAGTTGTTTTTAGGTAGATCACCAGAAATAACGACTTTTTCCTATTACTTTCTATTTTCTACGTGTCACCATTTTTCTAAAATTGAAGTATAAAGTGTCATTTTTCACCTTCTGAAGCAGCTCTGGGAGGGGGGTCATCGACCCTGTAGACTGTTCTAAATGGATACATTTAGTTGATACATTTCTTATCTTTGTCCCTGCTGAGCAGAATTTCATTAAAGGCAGCTGTTAGAATTGATACAATAGTTGCTAATACTCCAGAGATGCTGCTGAGAAATGTATCAACTAAATGTTGCAAAATTGTAATGAATTACTGAACTAAACTGAATTACTGAGCTGCCAGACTGAAACATCAGAGACAGGAACATTGTAATTGCTGCAAAAGATGGCTCTACAAAGTACTGACTTTAGGGGGGTGAATAGTTATGCACGCTGAAGATTTCTGTTATTTGTTGTTTGCTTCAGAATAATAAAAAAAAAACTTCAAAGTTGTAGGCATCTTCTGTAAATAAAATGGTGCAAACTCTCAAACAATCCATTTTAATTCCAGGTTGTGAAGAACATGAAAAATGCCAAGGGGGTGAAGACTTTTGCAAGGCACTGTATATATTAAATTATAGCCTAGGGAAGGATTCATAAAAGTTTTAAAAACATAAACTTTGAAGTGTGGTAGCACATAATAAATGACTTGTTTCCTGTAAAACATGAATGTCGGAGAGTTCTAGTAAGTCTTTGACCTTTCTAAGTATAGATGTACAACAAACAGAATATCAGCAAAGGTAAGGATCCTGCTTTTATCACATATGTATACATATTTTGGGCATAAGGATTGTAAAACAACACCTGGCAAGTTCTCCAAACCAGATTGAGTACAGGATAACAAGAATTACTGTCCTGTTCGGTTTCATTTTGTGACTAGTAATGAAGCAGGTATGAAAACGTTACAATTGTCTTGACACATATACAGGAGCAAGAGTATTGTTAAACATATCGTACTTGTAATCAACTCCTCCATCCTCTGCAACAGGCTTGTCAGATTCATCAGCTTGCTTCTTAACACCCATGATGTCTCCAAGCTTTGTTCCAGCCAATTCCCAGTGCTTGTGCTGAGCCTGAATCAGACAAACTCATTTAAAGATTGCTTCACATATCTTAATTCTACTCCTTACAAATTTAGACCAATGGTTGTTGGAATAGTTTGGTTCAAACTCCCCTTTATAGGCAGAAACATTGGTGCAAGCACCATTCAGGCATAGTTCCAACATTACACAGTATAGAACAACAAACAGGTGTCTAGCCCCAAATTTGACCTTCATGCGGAGCATCTACAAGGGAAAACATGCATTCCCTAATTCACACACTAATGGACTTCAGACTGAGACACCCCAACCACTGGCTAGCCCCACAGTTTGGGAACAATTGCTTTACATTATATTTCTGATCATGCAAATAAGTGGCCTAGTTGTCTTCCAGTGCCTCACCTTTTTACGCTCCTTTTGCTCACGGTGCTTGCGAACCAGCTGACTGCCTTTGCGGGCAATAATCGCCAAATCAGAAGTTGCATCACGCACTGGAATCACTGGTTCTGGCTAAAGAGGGAAGAGTGAATAATTCTAATTATTAACTAGCGCCCTTTTACACAGAGGACAATTACTTTTTGAAGAAATTACCACTTTTTGATATTAATTGTTTTCAAATAGTCCAGCACAAAGATATACAATGTTCACTGTAGAATTAAACTTAACATTCGAAGACCTTAATATTCAATCTACAACTGACCTACCTGTTTGGTAAATACAATGCGACCATCCAGGAAGGGAGGCACCAGATTATGCACAAGGAGATGCACTTTTGCTGCATTGTCTTCCTCAAAATCTTCATCAACCTCTAGCCTCTGTACTACTCCACTGGTTAGCATGCGGTTCGTTTCCCAACGCTCGTTATCCTGGAAATAACGTGAACTTAATGCATCTTTTACAACATACCGTTTATCAACTACAAAAAGGACCATTCAAATTTTAAAATGAGGGTAGAAAATGACAATATATAAGAAAGATTTAAATGAAGTGATCTTTTAGATATGGTACAAGGATCTGAAGGCCCATGAACATTAAGAAAAGCATATATAATGTTGCATTCATTTTATGTATGCCGTACAGGCAACATATATTCAAGAGATAAAGAAGGCTATATAGTAACTAAGACAAGATGTGCACAAAACATATTTTTTCAAGGTGGCAATAAGACAAGTGTACCTCATTGATTTGCCTCCTCTGAGCAGACACCCTTTTAGTGCTTTGTTTCTGGAGCTGCTGTTCCCGTTTCTTTACATAGTCTTCAGAGGAAGAAGTCAGCGCATTGTGAGACTCATCAAATCCTTCATCCATCATATACCAGTCTCTATCTGCTTGCTTTGAAGAAAAGACAAAGCAAGTGTAAGCATTGCTCAAAAAATAAAATAAATAAATAACTGAATTCATAAGTTAAAGTTTTCAACTAATCACCCGCTGATCATCCTCCCATTGCTGTTGCTCCTCCTCGGATATAAAGTTAATCTTGTCATCCTCGTTGTCTTGCTTCCCTGAAGATGGCACAGGTATCAATTCAAATGTATGTACAGAAATTTGAAAAAAGTTGAAATGCATAACGTAGTAACACAGTAGATGCACAAATATGTCACTTGAATAGTTTTGTTTTTACTTATAAAGTTCAATCTGGAACCATTTTATACAAATAAGCCACAATTTCCTAAACAGTTGCCTACGCTATTTGACTTCTCCTTTAATGACTTAACTGTATGCATAGAACCTTTTCAACATAATCATTATAGCAATTTGTACATTGAGTTACAGTAATTTCTACAATGCTGCAGTATCTTTAAATGTGCCTACAATTGCTGCATATTATCCTTTACACCATCACTGTTCTCTGTAGAATGACTGACCTTGAATCGTATAAGACTACAAGACTCAAGAAGTACAATTTATAATACAAGCTATGGTACCCTGTACCTGAAATATTATACATTACTTATTCATACTGTATGTAAATAGTAGCCCTAGATAGTATGTATATAGATATTATACAACATTTTAGAGCTACGTTTCTGTATAGTTTTTTTTTCTACTTAAAGCTAGCACTGAATCCACTATTTTGGATTCGGCCGAAACCCCCAAATCCTTCTCGAAAGATTTGTCCGAATACCGAACCTAATTCGAATCCTAATTTGTATATGCATATTAGTGGTGGGAAGGGGAAAATGTTTTTTCTTCCTTGTTTTGTGACAAGAAGTCACAGATTTCCCTCCCCGTCCCTAATTTGCATATGCAAATTAGGATTCGGATTTGGTTCAGCCGGGCAGAAGGATTCAGCCGAATCCTGCTGAAGAAGGCTGAATCCTGGATTTGGTGCATCCCTTCTTAAAGCATTCAGTCCGATTATAAGGTGTTACAAGTATTTATATTAAAGGGGTTGTTCACCTTCAAACAACTAGTTGTTATCAGATAGATCACCAGAAATAACGACTTTTTCCAATGACTTTCTATTTTCTATGTGTCACGGTTTTTCTAATATTGAAGTATAAAGTGTCATTTCTCTCCTTCTGAAGCAGCTCTGGGAGGGGGGGTCGCCGATCCTGTAAACTGATCTAAATTGATACATTTAGTTGCTACATTTCTTATCTTTGTCCCTGCTGAGCAGAATCTCTGGTGTTTCATTACAGGCAGCTGTTAGAATTGATACAATTGTTACTAATACTCCAGAGATGCTGCTGAGAAATGTATCAACTAAATGTTGCAAAATTGTAACAGTTCAGAATCTGCACCTGGATTACTGAGCTGTCAGACTCAAACACCAGAGACAGGAACATTCAACTTTAAACTTAGATTTTGGAAAAAACGTAAAAAATAAATAATGGAAAGTAATTGGAAAAAGTCATTATTTCTAGGGAACAATCTAAAAACAACTAAATTGAAAAAAAAGTGTTTGGAAGGTGAACAACCCCTTTAAGAAGAACTGGATCAAAAAAAAGAGAAAAAATGGTGTTCCACACTGTTCTAGGAGTTAAAGAACTAAATGTGCTTGGTAGCCATCATAACCACTCAAATATACCGGTCTTAAAAACACTGGCAGCAGCACCTTACATCTGAATAAAAATGAAATGATACAGAGTTGCAGATTTCTATACTATAATACTAAATATTGCTGCCAAATAACTACAAATGTGCACACATGTAGATGCTACTCTATGAAGCAACCTTCCAACATACTTAGCCACAGCATTTCTTCCTTAGCTCTTACCTCTGCCTTGAGACAGACGAGGGGTGGATCCAAGATGTCGTCGATCAGAGGCCCATTCATTGTATTTGTAAGATGGAGTTGGAAGGGGAGATTCTTCACTATACCGACCCCTCTCTGACCTAAAGCCAGCACAGTAAGGGAAAAGAGACATGGAAGTAGGTAGATGCGTCTTCTCTGTTTAGAACTGGCCCAAACTGAAAGTATGCTTTGAAAATTGTAAGTTTATTTTACATTTAGGGCAAGCAAACATATTTACTTATACAAGTATCCAGTGAGTTAAGTTGCAGAATACTTTTTTTAGACTGTTTTAGGGGGTGATAAAAGAACTTAAGTAATAATGCACTTCTCAACATACTACTTCCCATGGCGTTGAAGGGTGTTTTGACCACTCACAGCCTGCTTGAATAAAGGAAGTCTTAAATATTCATGGCCAAAATTATCTCACCTTTCCCTTCTTGAACTTTCACGTTCACTCCGATGACTTCTTTCAGAATCTTTGTTTGATGGTGCAGGAGAAGGGGACTCCCACTGTGACCGCTGAGACCCTCCATATCCACTATCATCTTCCTCCCAATTTGAGCGAGAGGGTGTTGATGCATCTAGAGATCAATAATATAGCAGGGTTTATTCTAATAGCTCAAATAGAGATGCAAAGTGTTGCATGAACATAAAAGGTAACAATAATTCCATTTATTTTTCAGAGGATATCTGGTTTTAGTGAGGTGTGTTAAACCTTCTGCACAGTAACCAGCTGAGTTATACATTGTGTTATACTGCCTGTATGAATTATATTCAAGGCGAGTCACACATTATTGCATTACACCATCCTTTATTTCCAGTTTATCTTTAGGAAGACTAAAGTCAGTTATTAAAAATTAAAGTAAACTTGAGTGTCTTCTGAAATGTTTTTTACTATTTAACAATTTCTGTTTTTGAGTTGTTTTTTCTTATTATCTTTCAGGGCTGCTAAGCTGGCAACCACAGGCTTAACTGAACGTGCAGGCATATGTGTATCCCCTTTTGATTTCAAAACAATGCTGCCATTTTAAGAGAAGGAGCTGCTTTACTTGTTACATAACATAGCTATATCTAGCTATATCAGCACCTTTTAGAACTATGCCAAACAATACTACATTAAAACAGAATCCTTTTTAGTCTTGTTCATTTAATTACACACTGCATGAACCTCATGGTTGATTACAAAAAGCAACTATATAGAAAAAAAAGTTTCTATAATCTGGCTCTTTAAACATTTCTTTTTAGATAATCCACCACTGTTGTATTTTTTTAAAAAGTTATATTTACAGATTTTATTGTGCTGTAAAGATAATGTACTTCTATTTCAGCTGTCTAAGGTCCTTCTACCATCTTGCCATTTTGTCTGTTTGCAGATTATAGTCCTCAGAGCAGAGACTAGATGAGCGGTTTCCAAAGCCTAATAAAAATTCCAGTTCTGTAAAGCACTGCCTACATGTGCCTAATATAATGATACAACATGCTGATTATGAAAGAGAAGCTTTACTATGGAGCCCCTGTCACTTTATGATTCCTCACACTTACCTCTAGCTCTGTGCCTTGGGCTCTCAGGCTCACTGCGCCTTGCACTTCTCTCTGATCCACTGTCTCTCTCTGACCTGTTACGGTGGCTGCGATCCTCTAAAATACAGTGGGGGGCACAATTATTCACATGGCATAAGTGCATAGACTAACTGATCAGATTGCTGAATCAACTAGAGTACCTCTTTCTCTACCACGATCCTTTCTTCTCTGCCGATCATCCTTGGATGACGCATATACCCCATGCTCTCGTCTTTCACGTTCTCTCTGACGGTTACGAGCCAAGAATTCCTCATTTACACCACCAGTGTATGATGGAGTCTCCACACGTGCTGTCCTGTAATGTCTTTTAAAATGGAGACAAAAAAAAAAAAACAGCCTTGAAGACTAGACAAGACAAACAAAACATCTGACTCCATATGTAGGCCTTCCTTTATGTTAAAGCTTCAGAGATTAAAGGGTTTGTTCACTTTTTAGTATGATGTAGAGTATTATATTTTGGTACAATTTGCAATTGGTTTTAATTTTTTATGATTTGTGGTTTTTAAGTTATTTAACTTTTTTCCCCCAGCAGCTCGCCAGTTTGCAATTACAGCAATCTGGTTGCTCGGGCCCATATTACTCTAGCAACCATGCATTGATTTGAATAATTGACTGGAATATGAATAGTAGAGGACCTAAATAGAAACATGAGTAATAAAAAGTAGCAATAACAATAAATGTGTAGCCTTGCAGAGCATTTGATTTTAGATGGGGACAATTACCCTCCCCTTTTTTTAGTTTTTATTTAATGCTAACTGTTACAACATCAGGTAAGCAAGGAAAGAAAAGTAGAAATAGAAGGGGTATATGCCTAACTAAGCCATTGTGAGTCATATATATTTATATGGATTGAACATTCAACCAAGTGTCCCATATTGCGTTGAACTTAGCTGGGCATCCTCTTGACAAGTAAACCGACTTTTGTTTGGGTTATCATTATTAGTCATTTTTTCCAGAGGGTGAATGCTGGAGCCGTTGTAGATATCCAGGTCAAGAAAATTGCTTTTGTCACTTAAAACAGCTGGAGATAGCATAACCGTTGGTATGATGGTAGTACCAAATCTTCCAACACCCCAAGTAAGTATACCTTTGGGAATACTGAATATTAGGGAGAGCCAGGCTTATGACCCCCTCAGAAGAAACACGCAAATAATTAAAAAACTATAAAAAAAAATAAACAATGAAGACCAATTGAAAAGCTGCTTAGAATTGGAGATTTTATAATATTCTTAAAGTTAACTTAAAGGTGAACCATCGCTTTAACCCAACCAAAATGTTGGTCATGGTACATAAAGATAGAACTCTTATAACAAAAGCATAAATCATTACCTGTCTCCATGACTCCCCCGACTCAGTTTATCATTAGGTCTGTCTGAAGACCGGTCTTTCTCCTCCGAATCCCTTGAAGAGACTTTGGGTTTCTTTTCTCCTTCTTGCTGTTCTTTCTCTTCCCTTTCTTTTCTCTTCTGAGCAGCAAGCAGGTCCAGGCCAAGCAGTGAGGAGCGTGGGGCTGGTGCTTTAAACACATGCTGCTCATTGATGGAACTCTTCTTCTTTATTACTAACCCCCCAGTCTCCAGAGACGGGTCACTGCCTTCCAGCCTGTGCAGAGAGAGATCATCCTCCATGTCTCAAATCTCTCCTGAAGTCTCCTGAAGGACAGGAGCACGGATATCACACACACAAGTCCAACTCAATCCTACCTGTAAAAGAAGAAGAAAGAGTCTTTGCTAATAGTGTAAAATTGGGTGTACATAACTCACATTACATAAGGGCTTAGATGTACACCTCCAATGAGCTATAAATGAAAAGCAAACTAGAAGTCACCTGTCATATACCAGGAGTCCTCGGGTTTCCTTGGATTCATCCAGCCATACAAAACGCGAAAGACAATATGAATGGCAAAGAAATGTATGAACTATCTATGCGTTATTTTCTATAAAGGATCGCTTTACCCTTCCAGAAACACACATGCCTACCTCTGAAATATGCCTATTTGTTGTCAGTTCGCAGTGCAATGACGTACAACAAGCTGGTCCCGAGTGTTTTACGGTTCGCAGGAGTCTTCACCATCCTGGACCCTTCTAAGTTCCTCCTGCCGGGTCTGCGCGTGTCATCTGTTTACTTCCGGTGTTCTGGGCCGCGAATGACGTCATTAGACAGCGCCCTGTCGACACAAGATCACCTATGAAAAAAGAAAAAGGCGACTCGATAAGAATATCCGGTCACGTGGTCAGACCAAACCCACTGTACTCTCTGTATCTTAAAATAATAGGTGCGCTGTTGAAAGTTTGCTGGTATACAGGCTTATATATAATTGCAAATAAGATAAACATTGGGCACAACTCAATTCCCTACAGACTGTATTTAGCATACCGCCCAACATTCTGGAAACAAAAAGATTTGTGAATGTTTGACCACGCCCATTTTTGTGGCCAGGCCCCCTCATTACAGTGTCCATTTGACAACATTTGGCAGGTTATGTAGGTCTGAGCACATTTCTATGGTTTTTACATGTTATTACAGTTTTGCTAATGAAGGGAAATTGCCCTTTAATATGCAAGTTTTAATTCTTATCTAAAAATGGTTACAAAAGTATTTAAGTATATTCTGGGCCAAGAGCCAATTAAGTTAGAAACTTTGTATCTGTTTCTGGCTGTTCAGTGCAACAGATCAAAGAGAAACTCAGGACATAGTACAAATCCGGGTTGGCGGGATGAGCTGTCAAAAGCCGGACTATCCCGCTCAAAACGGGACAGTTGAGAGGTAATTTAGCAATGCATCTATCTGTTCTGTCACTCACTAATAGGGTTGCCACGTGGCCGGTATTTTACTGGCCTCGCCAGTAAAAATGATGGTTGATTCCAATGTTATTAACAGTAAAAAAAGATAAATATATAGGAAGGCCGGTATTCTTTTCTAGAAAAGGTGGCAACCCTACTTACTAATGCTTTTTTTTTTCCAGTCATGTGTCTCGCACATTAGGCGTATTTCAGTCTGGGCAGTGGGCTCCCGGTATAAGAAGGGCCTTACTGGTAAAAACGTAGATGGCATTACAAAGGGTGCGTTATTCTGCTTGTTTATATATACCACTGCCAGTCTCATCTTTTATCTTCGCTGGGCTATCGTCCCTTCTTGTCATTCACCATGCTAGCAACTGCTCTTATTAATTGTTAGTCTGTAATTTGGACCCTAGCAACCATATTTTTTAAACTGCAAGCTGAAGAGCTGCTACATAAAAGGCTACATAACTTAAAACCCACAAATAATACATGAAAACCAAAATCTCTCTCTTTATCATACTAAAAGTTAAAGGGGAACTCCACAAAAACATAACTTAAGCTTTTTGAAAAGTAATCATAATTTCAAGCAACTTTGCAATATACAGTACATCAATTGAAAAATATACAGATTTTTCATGGTTTCTGGCAGTTCCCTAAACCTATCCCCCTGCTCTTCTGCTGATCTGTCTGACTACTTTGCTGAACTGGCTGACTACTTTTACTTTGTATCAACAACCAGCTGTCCTCAGCCTGCATCCTCCAAACCCCACAATTCCCTGCACATGTGATTTCAGTAAGACATGGAACATCACAGTTTAATGCATTGTGGGTTATGTAGTTCATGCATGCTGCCTTTAACATCAGTGTTTAGTCTCTCCTTTCATGACAGGATTTTAAATGATGCAGAAAGAGAAGAACTGTTAAACAGCTGGAATTCAGCTTAGAAAATAGCATTTATTCATACTTTTTGAAGAAACAGGTAACTGTGATGGGTATATTAGGGCTTTCTGTGTTATGTGGGCCTTTTAATCAAATTTTGGTTTGGAAGCCAAAGGTGAACAACTCCTTTAACTTCTGCTATCGACTAATGTGTTTAGGGTTCATTTCTAGGGTTGTTGATGTGATGAACATATGTTCGGTGCTTTTATCAATTCATTTGAAGTGATATCCTAAGGTGTGCCTAATTATGATATTAGTTTTCTATTAAATTTTAGTTTGGCAGGGTGAGGAAATTTGTCTTTGTGGCCCTAGTTTTAATCATATGTTTATGCTCCGTTCCTGAGTTTGCCCTTTAGTCTTAACGATGAATGGAATAACTTGAATTGGAATAACTTGATTTGGAATAACTTTTAATTGAGGGTATTTTGTTATTTTAAATGTCTGGGAAATTAAAAGTTTTAAATCAAAGACCTTTATCCTGGTTGCTGTGAGTACACCAATGAATTTGGCTATTTCTGATTACAGCTCTTTTATTTTCACTTTCTTCACAATTTAGTATTTAAACTCATATTCACACCGCCATTTGTTTCCTTTAATGCTCAACTGGGTGTGGGTAGGTGCAGTCAAACCATTCCGTTAAAAATACCTTAAGAAACCTACACCCAACAACAATTGGGGGACTATCTTGACGAGGTCACATTTCCCAGGCAGCTGCATTGGATGCTCCAATTACCCTGCAGGAGGTTCGAGAGGCGATAGCTGCTCTTCCACAGGGCAAAACTCCAGGCCCAGACGGATTTCCCGCAGCATGGTATAAACTCCAAATCGAAAATATACCTGGACATCTCCATCAAACTTTCCTCAATGCAACAGTTCAAGGGTCCCTACCACCCTCATTCTATGAAGCAGTGATAGTGCTGATACACAAAGAAGGAAAAGATCCTGAAGCCTGCGAGTCTTACCGGCCCATATCACTGATCAACACTGACACCAAGGTATTCGCCAAGATTCTGGCCACAAGATTGGCTAAAATAATAGATCTGATGATCCACCCAGATCAATCTGGTTTTATCCCTAGTAAATCAACAACTACCAACTTGAGGAGAGTCTACACCCACCTCCAAATCGAACACGACAACCCAGGATCCAGAGTACTGGTTTCCCTTGATGCCACAAAAGCTTTACACTGTGGCTGTATCTGTGGGAAATCATGCGAAGATTCGGGATTGCCCCTGGATTTATTGACTGGGTTAAACTTCTCTACCTGAAGCCGACAGCCAGAATTAAGACCAATGGCTCAGTCTCAGATCCATTCCCATTAGCCAGAGGAACGAGGCAGGGTTGTCCTCTATCTCCCCTCCTTTTCGCGCTGGCCATTGAGCCTGTAGCAATTCTTATACGACAGTCTAACCAGGTGCTGGATCTAAGATGGGGACCGTTGGAAGATAAGCTGGCCCTCTACGCCGACGACCTCCTGTTATTTCTGGCGGACCCGTATGATTCCTTAAAGCAGCACTCGCAACTCTGGATCAATTCGGCGTTTACTCAGGCCTCAAAATTAATAAATCCAAGTCAATCCTCTTGCAGATTGACCCAATCCCGCCCCCCATCCGGAAGCAAACGAGATACCATGGGTAACAAGCTTTAAATACCTAGGCATAGTGATTTCCCTTCAGACCTCACGCTATTTGGCTGATAATTTGGATCCCCTTCAACAACAGCTCAAATTGTGTCTTGCCAGATGGACCCCTTTACCGATCACTCTGTAGAGGAGAGTGAATCTCTACAAAATGATCTTCCTACCGAAGCTGCTGTACCGACTGCCTAACTCACCGGTATGGGTTACCCAAAAAATTTTTGCCCAGATCACGTCCATGCTTACATCTTTCCTTTGGGCCAATAAAGCTCCCCGCTTGTCCTGGAAAAACTTGACAGCCCCTTTAGAACACGGTGGTCTGGCACTCCCGCATCTGCACTTTTACTTTGTGGCCGGCCAACTCTACCATATCCATACCTGGTTGCACCTGCAGGATGAGGATCCGGGAGTGGTCCTCTTGGCAACCCTGGTGGGCTCCTGGCCAGGGATTTGAAATCTTCCCTATAGATGCCTTGCTGACTATACTAGGCTGCCATCCACCATCACAACCCCCTTCAGGGCTTGGAGAGCTGCATGCAAGGTACTACAGTGCAACCCTCCAGTCCTCTCCCCCTTCTTGCCACTTAGGTTAAACAGCAACCTTACTCATCTCAGAGACTTGCAAGACTTTAACTACTGGCCTCACCGGGGCATTAAGTTACTGGGGGAGTTGCTAGTGGACATGCAGTTTCCCACTCTTTCTCAACTTTGAGACAGAACCGGACATCAAGATATCCAGTTGCATAGATACATGCAATTCCGGCATGCATTCCGCTCCCTATTCTCAGAGTTAACGCTGCAGTATGTCACCCCCACTTTCGAACTAGTCCTTTGAAATCCACAGCGCACAAGACTGACTTCCAGCATATATAAAGCCCTGCTCAAAACGGGCACTACTCGCTTCGACATGGCCTTGCCCAAGTGGCAATCTATTCTCCCAACACTAACAGATGAGACATGGAAGGAGGCTAAGGGATCGGTTTACTCTGGCCTGATTGCCTTGAAAGACAAACTTATCCAACTTTAATTCCTGCATCAAATATATATCAAGCCTAACAAACTGGAGAAAATGGGCAGAAATCCAGGGGCCATCTGCCCTAAATGTGGGGAGGGAGAGGCGGGCTTCCTCCATAAGACCTGGTCGTGTTCTCGGATCCGGTCTTTTTGGGCCTCCATTGTGATATATATGACTGAGGAACTGGCCTTCCCTGGCCCATGTATGCCAGAAATCTGCTAGGACTGGTAGACGAAATAATACCTCTCAACAAGTCCAGGCTCTTATTCCGTGCCCTCTTATTTTATGCTGAGAAACTGCTGATGACTAAATGGATGGCCCCTCAATCACCCACGAAACAGGCATGGATCCAACCAGAGCAGCCATCAGGGGAGGACAGGGGGGAGAGTTGTAGGGGGCCCCGAGGGTAAGGGGGCCTGGCCACACCACACTTACTTGAGTGTCAGAGCTGCTGACTTCGGGAAGGCATCGATGTTTAAGGGGCCCTGGTCACCAATTTTCTTATAATGTGGGGGGGGGGGGCTGGCCACCAATTTTTCTTTCTCATGTGGGGTTCTAGCCACCAATATTTTTTAAAGGGGGGGCCTGGCCACAAATGTTTTTTTATGGGGGGCCCTGATCACCAATATCTTTTTATTAACATGTGGGAACCTAGCCACCAATATTATTTTGTTTTTTTACTGTGTGGTGGGGGGCGTACCTGTGGGGTGGGGAGGGTGGACCTGTAGGTGGGGCTTGCAGTGGGCCCAGGAAATTTTGTCGTATGTGGGGCCCTGTGATTTCTGATGGTGGTCCTGGATCCAACTGATTAAAAAAACGCCCCCCTTGATTAAACTGACTTATGAAGGCCGAGGATGCCCGGAGAAGTTTGTACAGAATCTGCCAAGTACATAAACCTTATGTTCTCAGCTGCTGGCTCTTTAAGAGCAATAGCACTTGGAGGCAATAGAAGGACACTCCATACCATCTACTTGCCCTATATCCCCCTGTACTTTTGCTGTCCTTATTTTGTTTTTTAATTCTATTTAGGAGGTAAAGTTTCTAGGCCACACATTCCGAAAACCCAGTAGGTTTAGCTGCTGGCTTTGATTAGTATGCAGAAGCTGTAGATGAACTCTATAAAATAGGATTATTAGGATTAGGAAGTATTACCCCAAAACCCAGGATGGAGACCCTAAACCAAGAGTATTCCGATTACTACAGGATAGAGCAATCAACAGGTAATGGAATCTTTTTTTTTTTTTTAATTAAATCGATCAAGGCTGGCATAAAGACTACATCTTCCTATCCTGCTTCTTCAGGTATGGATTTAACAGCCATGGCTTGGAAGTTGAATGGCAGCAACTGCTTGAGCGGAGAGAAAAGCAGAAGATGCTTACAGCAGGTCTAACCATGTCCCTTACCGAAAAAAGTCCCAAATAGACTCATACATTCACGTTTCTTAGCATATTAAAGGGGAAGTAAAGGTTTTCCCACAAACTTTATAGACTCTGTTTGAACCTAGAAATTACTTTCTACTACATGTACTATTTCACTCCTACAACTAAGTAGCTCTACTACACATCTGATAGCCCTATGACAAACTCTTAAAAACTGTGTGGTATGGACCACATACTCTACTCTCTGCAAGCATGGTATAATCAGAAACAAGCACACACAGCACCAAAGAGTAATGTCACTGCTAGGTTCGTTGTCTTGTTTTCATTTGGCTCCCACTTCAGAGAGTAACGAGTTTGTCTGCTGAGCATGCTAAATTTCAAGATAATCTACCTTTTTAAAAAACTAACCTCCCCCTTACAATAGTCCCCCTAAATTTTCAGGCATTGCCCCTCTCCCCTCTCCGTGATGTGCTTTAGTGTAAAAAAAACCTTCTGACCCTTAAATGCAAAGAAGCGCAGCAGAGCTCCCGGGCACCATCTTCCAGCTCTTTGTATAATCTTCTGGTCTCAATGCTGATTTGCGCATGGGCAGTTGAATCCAGATTCCTGACTTGGCCCAACTGTGCATGCGCTGGCAGACTTTGTGTTGGTGAAGAGACACGAAGACTATATGAAGAGCCAGAAGATGGCGACTGGGAGCTCCGATGCGCTTCTCTGCATTTAAGGGTCAGAATTTTTCAAAAGTTTGTTTTTTCTACACTAAAGCACATCACAGGGAGGGAGGAAGGACAATATTTGCAAGTTTAGGGGGATGTTTTGTCCTCCTTTAAGGTATTCTGATAGTATCCCTAAAAGGTGGAAAGCCTTTACTTCCATTTAAATAATTGTAATGATCAGTCATCCTTATTATCTGCTGTACTGATACCTGTTACTCCATTTTGCTCTATTTCAGCTGGAATGCCACTTGGTGTAAACTTGGGAAAAAACAAGACTTCTGAGGATGCAGCTGCTGATTACATACAAGGTTTGCAACAGTTGGGATCTTTGGCTGATTATTTGGTTATAAATGTGTCCAGCCCCAATACTCCTGGACTAAAGAATCTACAGGGCCGATAGGAACTGCGCAAACTGCTGACTGAGGTTTGACCCTGCATATAAGTCTGCATAACCCAGTACCTTTATTTTTATTTCAGGAATTTGTAACAAGTCGTCCTATTAGGTTGTGAAATGTCGAAATGCTCTCCAGTGTGACCCTAAGCCAGCTTTGCTTATGAAAATTGCACCTGACCTGTCTTCACATGATAAGGAGGATATTGCTAGTGCAGTGACAGAGGTATGAGACTGGTTTTCTATCCTGCACTCTACATGCTTTAGTATGCTTCTCCACTTTTATTGATTACCGACAATAATCAATCTCACAGTAGTAGTAGACATAGAAACATTCTATGACTATACCATAACTTGTCCTTCTAGGTTGGCATTGATGGCCTTATTATTTCTAATACAACAATTCAGCCGAGCCACTTCACTTCAGGATGCTCAGAGCAGTGAAGTAGGTGGACTAAGTGGAGCACCCCTTTGTGACCTGGCTACTGACACTGTGCGTGAGATGTATGCACTAACTGCAGGTAAAATCCTTATAAATGCTAGACTAAACCCATCACTTTGTATATTACACTGACCTGTATTTTTCTGCTTATGTTAAAGGAAAGATACCAATCATTGGAGTTGGTGGTGTGTTCAGTGGCCTTGATGCTCTGCAAAAGATCCGTGCTGGAGCTTCTTTAATTCAGCTGTACACTGCACTTACTTACCAGGGCCCCCCTGTTGTTGGTAAAATCACACGGGAACTTGACCAACTGCTCTTGTAAGCAATATTTGTTATGAATGTAAAATCTGTCTGTCCTTGCTTTATGTGTTATTAATGTCTTTCTATCTATTTTAGTGAACAGGGATTTTCTTGCGTGTCTGATGCAGTGGGAGCTGATCACAGAACTAACACTCAACCATCACCAGTGAAATAGGAAGTCACCTGACAGTGATTTAACAAAGAAGTTTTCTTTCCCTTTTTCTGGAGACATCATGCCCGTGGCACAAATTGTGCTGTGGAGAACGGCACCCTAATAGCTCTTTACCCATGAGATTGCTTTCCCTGGCTGTACAGACAATACAGTATTTCAGATGAACGCCAAAAGCTTTATTGTGAAGCTAATGGAACCCATGTACCTGTTATATAGGACACCTCTTGGGAAGGGCACCATGCAGACTGGGTGTAATTAAAATTTGTAATAAAACTATAGAATTTTACTTTTGTTTCCATTTTTTAAATATTTTTTTGCCTCTCTATATGTTGAGATTAGGTGGAAATATTACATTGGAATATGAATCCTAAAATCAGTGCTTTTGTATTAATTAACGTCTGTGTATAAATTTGCTGACATTGGGTGTGACCTTTTAAAACTGCTGCGGCATGCTTACATTTCTTGGACATTACTTTGCTTTATTGCTTATAATTTGCCCTATGTCCTTTCAAAGTTACTTTTAACAGAGACATATAGGGGGTTATTTACTAAAATCCAGAAATTTCTCATTATTTATTAAAACTACTTTGACAAACTCCATCCATATTTTTACCTTATTCAACAATAAATTAACTCAATAAAATCTGATGCAAAAAAGACTTGATAAAATCATGGAAAAATCCAAATCTTATGTTTTTCCAGATTTGCACACGAAAAATTCTTTGATTAGTGTACAAAACCCAGCACAGATCATGATAGCTTCCAATTGTAAGCGGGACATCTGCCCTTGACTCCTACATGACCTTGGCAGGTTTGAGATGGAGTAGTTTTTTTTATGCAGACTTTTAGCAGCCTTGGGGTTTAATAAACCATGAATAATTCAAGTTTTTTTTTTTTTTTTTTTACACAAAAAATTGTGTTTTGTCCTTTAAAACTCCGACCAAAAAAAATTCGGATTATAAAAATTGTCAAGCTGCCATGCAACACCAAAGTAGTGGTGGTGCTAACTATTTGCCTGTGCATTGCAGACATGTCAACTCCCCTGTATTTCTCTTAAGTCCTGATTTGAAACATACTTCATCAGTCACCTACATTAACAGGTCCGTCTCTCACGGTCAGTAATTTGCACCCAAAACCTAGCTTATCTGCACTATTAAAGGGAGTACAATTACACACACATTGATAAACTCGCTTAGCATGTGCAGTGAATCAGCAGAAAAGTAGATCGAATAGAATCAAAGTCGTAGCAGCCTATTCGATGGTCTAAGTATCCAAAAAATTACTTCGAAATTCGAACTTTAACTTCGAACATTCACTCGAACCTTAGTAAATCTGCCCCTTAGAAGCTTATATTTTTATACAGAAGTGGTAGCATATTTTGAAAGCTTAGGTTTCCCTGAAAAAAATGATATATTGCTTTCCTAAAAGACACCCCTACGAAAGGTCCCTAAAGTGAAAGACCGCTAAATGTTCAAAAAAAAGGTCTGGCAATAAAAATACCAAATCAACCAAATCGGCTGGCAGTAAAAGTGTTAATAACCATTATCAGCAGCAATACCTTTTCGTTTTATATTCACCCAATATCATCAAACTGACAAAAGTATAAAGCCCTTTCTCTATGGTCAGCCACCGATTAATAATCATAATCCAAATCTGGGAAAAACAATAAATGCATTAATATTGTAACAGCAAAATTGTATGAAATACGATTTGATTATAAGAATGAGTAAAGCAAAAGGTAGGTATGAAATCATGCACTATGTTATCTGTTAGTTACATAATACTGACACATTGACCTATTTATACAGAGCTTTACTAAGATTATCCATCATTCACATAAGTCACTGTCCCAATGGAGGTTAGAATTTAAAGGAAAACTATACCCCCCAAACAATGTAGGTCTCTATTAAAAGATACTGAGTAAAACAGCTCATGTGTAAAACCCTGCTTCATGTAAATGAACCATTATCATAATAATATACTTTTTTAGTAGTATGTGCCATTGGGTAATCATAAATGGAAAATTGCCATTTTAAAAAATAAGGGCCGCCCCCTGAGATCGTAAGATTCACTGTGCACACATACAAACCACATGTAAGGTCACATGAGCCAATTAACAGACAGAGTTCTGCCTTTTGCTTCCTCACTTCTTCCTGTTACAGTTAGTGTTGTAGTATTTCTGGTCAGGTTATCTCTGAGACGGCACAGATAGAGTCACGAAATGGTGGTTCAAGGCAAGAGATGTAAAAGGGCAATATTTATGTAAATATATACTCCAGTTTGGTAAGATTCTTTAATATGTCATTCAATTTGATATAAACTATCTGTTGCTTAAGTATTCATTTTGGGGGTATAGTTTTCCTTTAAGGTTCCTATCGCATTCACGTAACTGCCCATGGGCAAATTTGCCCAGTGTTAATAAATGAGCCCCACTGTCTTCTGTTTGTCTGTCTATATATGTTTACAGCTGGCGTGCACTGTAACATAGGAACCAATCAGCAGTTAGGCTGACCTGATAGGGAGCTGAAGCCTATCTTTGCTTGTGCGACTGCAGGGCTGTGATTGGCTATCCCTCTCCTATTGTGCTTGTAGCAGGAACTGTTAGAACACGCCAATCCCCATTTGAAACAGGGACAGTAGCAGATATATAGGAGGCGCCAATAAAGAGGCAATTATTAAAGATCATTTTTAGACCAGCACCAAATACATATATATATACATATATATATATATACAATAATTAATGTCTGCCTACAATATATTATTTTTTGGGTACTTCGACCATCGAATGGGTCAATTCGAACAATGGGTCGAATCGAACAATTCTAAGTAAAAATCGTTTCGACTATTCGACCATTCGATAGTCGAAGTACTGTCTCAATACTTCGACTTCATACTTCGCCACCTTAAACCTACCGAGGTGTAATGTTAGCCTATGGGGACCTTCCCTAGCACTTTTCTAACATTTTTTTTTTTTTTGATCTAATAAAAATCCTTCGATCGATTAAAATCTTTCAAATTTTTAGATTTTTACGTTGATCGTTCGATCGAAGCATTTGCACTAAATCCTTCTAATTCGATATTCGAATTCAAAGGATTTAACTTCAAGGTTTGAATTCGAGGGTTTATTAACCCTCGAAATTCGACACTTGCTAAATGTGCCCCATAGTATTCTAAAATACCATACTCATAATCTGTAACGACAGGCCTGTTTTACAGTTTGTTTTCAGCTATTATTTTTGGCCTCTATATGATTAGGAGCAAATTGTGTTAGGCTCCATGCTTTTAAAAAAAAACAGAATGCATTGTATTAATGCTCTTGTGTATACGTCTCAATGGTTTGTTCTTTTCTCTTCTAGTCATATAAGGACAAAGAAGTTGTGGACTTGCTGCTTTTAATAGTCTGGCCACACGGGCAGATTCGGGAAAATTAGTCGCCAGGCGAAAATGAAATCGCCTGGGGGCAGGCACGCGGAGCGTTTCGTTTTCTGAAGTCGTCGGCCTCACGAGGAAACTTCTGCCGACGAATCGCTACGTGTGCCTGCCCCCAGGCGGTTTTCATTTTAGCCAGCGGAAGGCAGATCATGGAGATTAGTCGCCACTAAGAAGAGGAGATTTGTCGCCTGGCGATTAATCTACCCGAATCTGCCCGTGTGGCCAGACCCTAAAGCTCTCTGGGTTGTTTGTGGTTCGCAAAAAGACTAAACAATCTAAAGATGCAACAGATGTGAAAAAAAGATGTAAACTGCAAATAAAGCCTATTCTAAGCTTGGATACACAGAGACGGTTCATGAGAGCTCCCTATTGAGCATATCATTCC
Source organism: Xenopus laevis (assembly GCF_017654675.1). NCBI lineage: Eukaryota > Metazoa > Chordata > Amphibia > Anura > Pipidae > Xenopus > Xenopus laevis. The sequence continues at coordinate 41,865,878 of NC_054378.1, read as the reverse complement.
AATTGCTAATTTTAGCGAAAACAGAATTGTTAATATGCACGTATTGCAAATCCATACATTAAATCTGGAAGGGTGTTAGATTTGTCATACCTCTGTTGTTAAAAGGCCAGCGGCACCAACATACAAATTCAAAAATGCCTCCAAAATGATACTTTTTAAAAAATATACAGATACATTGTAGAAATGATGCAGAGATTATAACTTTGTATACAAAATACATATAAACCTATATGCCACCAATTGTGCACTCCATAGTGTAAAAGTTGCACCCATAATATATTGCTTAATGAATAAAAAAAAAGGCATACTGAATAAAAATTGTAATCTATAAGTGTATAATCTATAATTAGTGATGGGCCAAATTTATTCGCCAGCAACTTCGCCGCCCACAAAGATTTTTGCGAAACTGCTGCAAAAATTCACAGTGGAAAAATTCGATGCAACAAAGTTATTCGGACGCCCATTGACTTTAATACAGTTGGACGAGTCGCGTATACGTCATTTGCGTCAAAATTGTCACACATCAAAATTATTTTGACGCCCATTGATTTCAATGCATTTGCTAATCGAAATGGGACAGATTCACTATCTATAAGGGTTTACGTTTATAATTTCTGTTTGGAAGCCTACAGATACACTTATTAAACTGATTAAATCCTAAGTATGGAAAAAAATTTTTTTAAAAAAAGTAGGACTGATAGAAGTTGTTTGTTAGGTCCATGTTGTTGGTTAAGAGGTTTTTAAAAACATCACTCTTTACACATTCTATCATATCAGTAGTTACTTGTTAGGATCTTGTTATTGGGCCACTAGAGGATACTTCTCTTTAAGGAGAAGGTAAATCATATTTAAAGGGGGTGCCACATAAAATATCCTCAAAAAAACAATTGTGTTTTAACCACCCTGGAAGGAAGTTTGTAGGATAAGTGGGATTAAATCATGAATCCACCATCCAGGATACATTCCATATCTGTCCAGTTCTTGAGTTGGGTGTATTACTTACCACTAATATTTTTGTTATTGACCTCCTACCCCACAACAACCCCCGGCCTCTGTAACTGCAACATCCACTCTCTGGGAACACAAGTGCATATTCAATTATTACCTTCTTCCGAACACATTTAGCTAGTTCTCAGTATTTTGATCAAGCAAACATAATTTCATAAAAAGGTGAAAATGTCTGTGACAAATGCAAATAGTTAAAAAAAGTTATCTGCTTTTGTGAAACCCTAACTTTATTATTATTATTATAAAGAAAAACAAAAAAAGTGTTTAAAAAAGTTCAAAAATATGACTGAATCCTGATTGACAAAGGAGGAAAGAGTTGCAGAATAAGCAATTGCTGCTAAAGAAAAGGCCACAACTTTATTTAAAGGAGTGCAAGATAATCAAGCCTAACTTAATAAATGTTATTTACAAAGTAAGAAAATCAAGCAGCCTGAGAAGTTCATTAAGAGTGAAAGATAAATGCCAAACGTGGGAGCAAGTTGGGTTAAAAGATAGGCCTGGATATCCTGGGAAAAGGTAGAACTCTTAGCATAGACCTCAAATGAGATACAAGATCATTAACAGTCAAATGCATCGCTGACCATCTTGTTAATATTGCACAGGACAAAGCCTTCTGAAATAACTGTAAAAGCGTTCTGACACTGTATTCCTTCCTTAAAGACACACCTTTCAAGCCCAACAACCAGTAGTTTCTTGTGAGTCTTTAAATATGTAGTATTTAATTTTGAGGACAAGTGATATCAAGCTTCCAGTGGGAAAGAAGAGTTTGACTTCCCCTTAAGACTTCTTTTTAAGCTCTTCAAATCTGCGTGACAGATCGTCAAAGTCAATGTCTTCTGAGGTGGATGTGCTTGTTCCTACAGATGTGGCTGGCAATGTGTCGGGAACAGAGGGCAGCTCAGGAAGAACAAAGTTATCGGGAGTTTTTGTTCTTGGTTTGGCAACAGGAGGCACATTATTACCGGGACCTAGTTTAATGTAGAAAGAAAATTAAGTTATAGCTGGATGTGTGTGGGATCATATTTTACTATTAGCCTGACTCTGCAGCCTCACACATGGCATCTTACTACACCCAGTAATGCGGAGTATTAAGCCAAACAATCCATCTGCATCCATCTGCATCCATTTATTCCACAAAATAAGTGATAGTAAAACAAACTGGAGAACGTTTGGACACCACACATGGTGTGCATGTTGCTCTGTAAATTTAGGAACGTATTCAGTAAAGTACTGACACTTAAAAAAAAAAAATAAATAAGAGTACATATAGGGGTTTAATTGATAAAATACAAAAATGTCTCACTATTTTCTTAAAACCACTTTGACAAAACTCTGTTGCACTTTCTACAGTATTAAATCAATGAAATTACTTGAAAATAAATCTGGTGCGGGAACAGACTCGATAAAATCCGAATCAAACTATTTTTTCCGGATTGGAAGCCCCAAAACCACACATTTTTTGGATTATTGTACGAAACCCAGCACAGATCATATCTTTCAATTGTAAACGGGACATCTGCCATTGAGTTCTACATGACCTCGGCAGGTTTGAGATGGAGTACTTTTTTATTCGGACTTTTTTAAATTCTGATTTATTAGAAATTTCAAGAGGGTTACAGAAAGAAGAAAAGGGGGTAATACACTCCGGGGAGTCAAAGAAACAATAAGGTATCCATTTGGTCATACATCATATAGTATCACAGTGATATCGAGGGAGCAACATTACATCCTCGAGTGTAATAAGAACCGCCAATATCAACATAAGGCAATCGTTGTAGAAGGGAGAGGAGAAAGGAAAGAAAAGGAAGAAATATGAGAAAAGGAAAAGGGAAGAGATAGAAATCTTCTAGCAGACGTGAATATCTCTCGCACAGGATGCATCATAGATAGGGGTCTTAGAGTTTATTCGGACTTTAAACAGCATCAGGGTTTAATAAATCGCAAAAAATTCAAGGTTTTTTCTCTATGAAAAAATGGTATGTTTTCCCCTTTAAAACGCCGACCAGGAAAAAAAAACAACCAACTAAAATGTACCTAAAACTCATGTTGATAGTCTTTTGTCGATAGATCTCCTATTGTAAGTAATGGTCACTTGAAGTTCCTAAACCCGACTCTTTTGCGAAACTGACTGTTAATTCTCAAATACAAATTTTTAAAATACATGCACTTGCATATTTATTGAATTACTTAGTCCAGGGAATGTGCATTGATTAATTGGCCAGGTCAGTAGCACTTCTATTGTACTTAAATATATTATAATTTAGCCTTAAGAGTGCAACCACAACCCCCCCTTTTTGTATTTGTTAATTCTCGATCTGTCTGTGTTTCTAATGCTAACAGACTACTGCCGCACAAATATGGCTGCTAAGGATGGGCGAATTTTTTCGCCTCGTTTTGCCGAAAAAATGACGCCCATAGACTTGTATGGAGACGTGTGTCAAAAAAAAAAGACGCGCGACAAAATAATTTCGTCCGCGCAACAAATTTTTTTTGACGCCCATAGACTTTAATGGGCGTCTGAGACATTTCGCCGGCGGCGAATTTTTGGCGAAACGAAACGGGTCAAATTCGCCCATCACTGATGGCTGCCCCTCATAGAGGAACATGGAGAAAAATGCATTGGGCAAAATTATGAATAGCATGCAAATACAAAAAGATTTAAATTCAGGTGCCTGTATAAGGACAAGCTGTCTTTAGTCCAGCCCTGATTTGCTATATTTTAACAACACACTACTCCTAGAACTATTACAAAGTACTTACCAGCTGTAGGTAGATTATTTGCTTGTGGTCCAAAATTCTCAATCTGTTAGAAAGAACGTGGTTACATTAAGCAAAGTGTTACTAGATAGTCAATTCACTCACTTCACTGTAAATCCCAAAAAGATTGTCCAAATTAGATTAAAAGTAGCAAATGTCAATTCTGTTTTACACCATTTAAAAGAATGTTACTTTGTAATTTTTTATCTGACACAGAGAAAAAGTACATTATCCAACCAATTGGATGGCCAGACATTACCTTATCTGCTCAACTAGATCTACACAAAAGTAAGAGGGTCCCAAAGCCCTCTCACTTTTACATATGCAGATACCTATTCACATGCTTGATCAGTAGATGACATTTTTTGCCTGGAATAAGTGACTGTGATCTTGTGGCATAAATGAACAGTCTGTCCAAATGGCCACCTTCACAAAAGCTCCAGTCTTATTCCAGGTACATACATCCTAGACACACATGTGCCTCTTCCGTGTAACCTCAGTACTAGATGTTATAAAGCATTTCAAACACAAATTGCCTTTCTTTTGAAGGAAGAAAGAAAACAGTACATCCAGGACATAATCCAGCCCTAATGTTAAATTAGCATAGACATTTTACAACCGCATAGTTCATAGCTAGCGAAAACCAGAACATCGTGCTACATGGTTGGTTTGAAGGTGCCTAGGTTTACTGATAATGTGTGGAAAAATTAAAGGAATTGTTCAGTATAAAAATAAAAACTAGGTAAATAGATAGGCTGTGCAAAATAAAAAATATTTTCAATATAGTTTGTAAGACAAAAAAAGAGGTCTCTGAGGAAGTGCGTAGACACGAAACGCGTCAGACCTCGGACGCTTTTACATATATCGAATGTTCAAATAAAGCTTATACCTTTTAACTATAACTCCTGACTTCGGCAGTCTTTGCGGGATCCGGAGTGCGCTGTTGCAAAAAGATTGACTGTTGTGACTGCCGTGAATTTCTTGGCGACGGACTCGGGGCGGCTGCACCCGGGTCAAAACATCGATTTGGTAAGAGTTTTATCTTTTGTGAGTCGTTGGACTACACTATTGAAGTGGAGACTGATTTGTCTCTTAAGCGTAGGGTTCGGGGCTTGGTGCACCCAAACCAATAGAAGTAACTGGTGAGCAGTTAACTAGCCTATCATTACCAAAGGGTGTTAATAGACTTTTTTTATATAGAAAAACATTCCCCGCTTAAAAACATTGATAGCGCTGATGGTATTGTTTATTGAAATTCTATAAAGGCTGGAGTGACTGGATGTCTAACATAATAGCCAGAACACTATGTCCTCTTGGTTTCCACTGATTGGTTAACAGGGAGTAACCAATCAGTGACTTGAGGGGGGCACGTGGGTCATAACAGTTTGCTTTTGAATCTGACCTGTATGCTTAGGATCAATTGCAAACTAACTGAACAGTTATGTCCCATGTGGCTCCCCTTAAAGTAGCTGACTAACTCAGAGTTAGAGAGCTAAAAAGCAGGAAGTTCTGTTCTGTTCGATATTTGTTCGCACAAGTGAAGCGAAGGAGACGCAGTGGGACATGGATTTTTATTATTAAGTGCTGTTCTTCTATCTACCAGGGAACCGATATCTGGTTACCTTGCTGGTGGGCTGCGTGATATCACTCCAACTTGCAGTGCAGCAGTAAAGAATGACTAAAGTTTATCAGAGCAAAAGTCACATGACAGGGGGCACCTGGGAAACGGTCTATGTCTAGTTCCAAGTCAGATTTGAAAATTAAATATAAAAAAAATGTTTTCTCTTTTGAGTTCAAGTAGCTGAATGGTCACATATTCTTGTCATCCCTTAACTAATAGTAGTGCCTGGAAGTGTACATTTGTGTCCACACCTTACAGTATGGTATATATATTAATCATCTCCGTTATAGTGCAGCAACTCCTTCTCCTGGCAAAGTCGTTCTGATACTAAGCTGGTTTTATTACTAAGCAATATATGTAAATAATAATGTACTCTCAATAATTCATTTCAGATAAATAATAATTGATGCATTCCTTTAAACGGTGGATTTCCGTGGGTTTTTTTTTCCTTTCTGACACTACCAATACCCAACCAACTTTAGACCAGTAACTTACAGTATCATATGTGGGCGGCATAGAAGGGACAGGTGGTGGCACACCACCCACTGCAGGATTGAAATTCCCAAAAGGCTGGTAGATTCCTACTGGTGCTCCACTGACTGGGTCCTGTAAAAATATAAGGAGTTGGTCAGGCATAATTTAAGAGCTGAACAACAGAGTCTCTAAAAACAGAGTGCATACCTGCCCTCCAGGTGCAGGGTATGCAAATGGGATGGTAGGTGTTGGCATTTGCATAGCAGCAACTGTTGGTAATGGCATACCAAATCCTCCACCTCCTCCACCACTGCCACCTTTCTTCCCATCATCTGTAAAGCCAACATCTATGAGATCAGCTTCAACTCCAGCAGGGACTTCAGCCTAAATAAAATAAATTGAATAAATGCATATGTTACATAAGAATCAACCATATATACCTTTCATATCTATAAACATGTTGATGTACCAATCAATATATTTACTCAATGAAGTATTGCTGTGCTGAATATATTATAAATTATTTTGTAGAAACACATAATATCAAATTAGATTCTCTCTTCTGATTAAGGCAAGTTCCACACAGATGACAGTTGATACTTTGCCCATCACTGTCCAACCATATGTAGCAACATGATTGCACATAATTTTCAACCAATCTTAACCAATGTTTACATTCTGTGAGAAAAAGTTTAAATTCTCTTTATAAAAGCTCCTCCTTATCTACAAGCATTAAATGTAGGTCACAAAGTGGAAGAAGGGGGTTTTCTTTTAAATATTCCAGAGGCCCTGGTTGAAATCCCAAGAGAAAGCTTGTGACCTTCAAAAAGCGATTTTGTCTTTTGGTGTGAACTCAAAAGAAAGAGTTCTCTGCTGTAGTTAAGTGTTCCGAGTTCTGGCACTTAATATGCGCTCCATGAAACAATCCAAACGCATATTTATCATTTTGATGGAAATGAAAGGTATACATTTGAAGGTTCATAGACCAAACTTTCAAATAACAGAATATAGGGTTGTATATGAACTAACCATTAATAATACAAGTGCTAAACTCCTAATGTAGACAAAGCGGTCACGATACATTAAAAAAAAAAAAAAGTTTTTTTTTACTATTTACTTACCATAACAACACTATCCGGTTCATATGGGACATTGTAATTCTTGGCAATCTCAATTAAATATCTTTCCACTAGGATTTTAGGAGGAGCCTCTACACTCAGTTTGTGCATTAGCTGGAACAAGAAGTCAGATTACAGGATTACCATTAGTAATTGGTTTTCATTTTCCCCAAAAAGAGATGCAAAATCTTGCATTTAAAACCCACCCAAAACCTACCCGATCATTGACTGTGCCAATTTGGTTTGTCCTACAAAGCTTGCCATACTCCTTGCTGTACTTTGCACAAAGCTGATCTGCAACCTGTATAAAGAATGAGGAAATGACTAAGTAGAATCTGAAAGGATGGTGGGATTTTCAAGTTCACTTGATTAACAGAGGAATATATATTATAAATCAACCAGTTCTGCACTTACTATTTTAAGCTCAGTAACTTCAGTTTGCAAGCGTGGGGCAGCCCAGATTAGTGTAGAAACTGCTTCTCCCAGGCCAGGATCCAGTTCTCTACACAAATAGAAACAAATAAATGATAAAATGCAAAATAAATAATTTGTGCAGATCACAAGCCAACACGGATGTGTGAACCCATCTAGTTCCTTGCACTCACTTCATAGACTGAATTAATCCATAGCGTGCCAGAAGCAAGTCACAGTATAGCTCAAGAATCTCCATTGCCTCCACCAGATAGTCTTCACGTATGATGTGCTCTACACGGATCCGTGCTCTTTCATCTTTTCCAGTTGACAGGTAGTCTGCAATCTCCTTTCTAGCCTTTTGTGCTAACTCAGCTGGAAAACACAAGCATAACCTGTTTTTCACTGCTGGTTAATAGATGAAGAAAGCACAGACCCAGGTGATAGAAATAATACCAAAGGCTTGTAGAGTACTTATTGGTGACTTCTGTGATTTACTTACTTTTTTTCTTCTCTAGGAGTTTCAGTCGGTTTATAACAAGTCTTAAATTGACTCGAAGACGTTCAGCCTTAAATCCAGAGCCCAGCATGGTGAGTCTTCCCTGTCAAAACAGAGAGAAGTTATAAAACCAGAAATATTGTTTTAATAACAGAGCAGACATACACTGCATATGTTAGCTTTGTTTGAACTGAATATGGGCATGTCCCACTACATGCAGAAACAATCCTCATTAGTTCATCTTTGACTTATTTAGTATGTTCAAATGGGGATTACTGACCCCAAAATAATACTGCTACGTGAAACTAAAATGTCATTGCTACTTTTTATTACATATCTTCATAATATTTATTTTATACATATTACAGTCTCTTATTTAAGCCACTGCCTGGCTTCTAGGGTAAATCAAAACTTAGCAAATAGATAGCATTTCAATCTGGAGAGCTGCTAAACAAAAATAATTTTAAAAACCAAAAAAAAAAAAAAAAAATCAAAAATGGTTATACAGGTGAACTACCCATTTAAGGGTGAAAATAAAGTTTGCCACAGTCCATCAGAAGGGGAGTTCATAGCTCATGGGATTTTTTTGTGTCATATGCAAAAAAAAAGTGTTCTCACTTTGACAACTACGTCAACCTAAAAAATATATCTTATCTTGCAGAACTATTACTCTTTCTAAATAGAACACATTTAAAATTCTGTTTCTGAAATAATCACATTACTTTTTCCTATCCTCCTATATAATAATAAAAATATTAGGGAAATGCAATTAGATTAAATTCTGAAAAAAACCTACAAGGTATAACAAGTAAATTCATAAGAGAATTTAAAAAAAAAAGCTTCTTGGCACTCGGTACATTAGTCTTGCATAAATAATAACAATTCAAATTACCCAAAATTAAACATTGATTAAGGGGCTGGGACACAATGCTAGAAGGAAAAGCCCTGCCATCCACTGCATTGAGTAATTTGCCAGTCCAAATCAGCCTGGCCTGGAAGTAAACTTGTAGGCTTTGGGCTGGCCTGTGCACCTCTAAAAGTCATAGCCTACTTTCTTGTATGAATGACTAGAGTCATAACTAGGGATGCATCGAATCCACTATTTCAGGTTCAGCCGAACCCCGAATCCTTCGTAAAAGATTTGGGCGAAAACCAAACCAAATCCTGATTAGGGGTGGGAAGGGGGAAAACATTTTTTACTTCCTTGTTTTGCGACAAAAAGTCATGCAATTTCCCTCCCTGGCCCTAATTTGCATATGCATTTGCATATGCAAATTAGGATCCTGTTCGGCCTGGCAGAAGGATTCGGCCGAATCCCGAACCGAATCCTGGTTCCGCTGCATCCCTAGTCAACAAATCAGAAGTCCACTGAGAAGCCTTCTGTAAAAACAAACCCCTCCATTCCACCAGCTACAGACAGATAAGGCTACCGATATCTATTTACAATGGATATCCATCAGTGTGCGGATTGGGCATGTTGCCATTTCTTTTCTGCTGTTGCACCATGTATATGGCTGTATGGTTCATCAGCAGACATAGAAATAAAGTGAAGGAGTCAGTGGTCTCTCCTAAGAATGTGGGAGAGTGACTATAACTATCTACACACCCCCTGTATGGTATCCATCTGTTCTGCCTGCAGGCCAAATGCTCCCATTTTATGAAGATGTTTATGGCAGACTTTAGGATCTTAGACAAGGGCCATTTCATTAAACAGACACACAGTTAATTATGCACGTGGCTTCCTAATAGGCTTAATAAGTATTCTGTGTTGATTGTGCTCATAAGCAAAGCCGCCATTAAAAATCACAGGGCCCCGTACAACTAAATTTTCGGGGCCAGCCCATCCCGGCCCCCAAGCCCCAGCCCAGATCCCGCCCACTCCACATCACAGTTAAAAGACCACACAGACCTAAGCTTTAAAAAAAAGGCAACCTCACCCCATACACACACACAAGTTATAAAACGTTATTGGCGCCAGTGCCCCCCCCATAAGTTTTTTTTAAAAAAGCATTGGTGCCAGGGCCCCCCTGACAAGTAAAAAAAAAAAATGGGGCCCCAAAGAATATTTGTAAAAAAAAACATTGGTGGCAGGGGCCTATAGCGTATAAAAATAATACATTGGTGGCCAGGGGATTAAAAAAAAAAAAAAAACACACACATGGGTGTTCAGAGGAATTAAAGGAGAAGGAAAGGCTAAAATTAAGTAAATTTTATCAGAAAGGTCTATATAAATACACCAGTAAACCCTCGAAGTAATGTTGCTCTGAGTCCTCTGTCAAAATAAACACCACATTTCTTTCCTTCTATTGTGTACACATGGACTTCTGTATCAGACTTCCTGTTTTCACCTTAAACCTCCAGGGCAGGGCTTGAGCATGCTCAGTTTGCTACTCCCCCCCCTGCTTTAATCTGAACCCAGAGCTATGAGTGAGCAGGAAAACTCAGGCAGGAAGTGATGTCACACCAAGAAAATATGGCAGCTGCTATCCTAAACAAACAGAGAGAGCTTCTAGAGCTGTTTACTCGGGTATGGTAAAGCATTCTACAGAATAAATAGTGTTATAGCTTGCACTATTGTGGCTCATTTATTGGCAATAAACTGCTTTGCTAGCTTTCCTTCTCCTTTAAACTAGTGGCTTCGGGACTTCAACTTTGCCTCCTTTCGTGACTTCGGGTCTTTTCACAGCTTTGGGGACTTTGGAACTTTCGGCACTTCCGCATTTGGGCTGTCGGGACTTTGGAAGGAGGTAGCACAAAAGTTCAGCACTGCCGGCCCCCTTAAGGCCGGTACACTTGTACCCCCTGTGCCCCCCCTGATGGCGGCCCTGCTCATAAGAACTAAAAAAATGTGGCTTTACTTTCTTTCCCTTTAAAAACAAGCATCTTTCTTAATTGATTCAGAAACATGCCCTATTTGCCGAATTCATGTTGAAATGGGGGGGGGTATACTACCCCTTCAAAGACTATGAAGATTTTCATTCATCCAGGTCATGGTATATCTAATAGAAGTAATTCAAAAACCCTCTTCAGCCTCAGGGCTAGAGTTCTAGAAAGAGTAGAGGAAAGCAGGGTAGAAGCAGGTGAGGGATGGACCGAGGTAATGGGCGAGTTGTTCTGGTACAGGTTATGCAAAACTATTTTTTCCTAAGCACTAACCAATGATGATTGAGCAAGAACAAAAGTAATGTTATTGAATCCACAAGCATTTCACTTTACCTGTCACAGCCGCAATTCCCTGAAGACGCAGCCAAAGCTGTCAGGCTTAATGGAACTTCCGGGTCCTGGACTATCCGGCCGTCACACAGATCTCACAGTCACTGAAGCCGCCCAGGTCCCTATACAAGGCTCCCAGCCAGCAACGGGTTAACTACGGGATCAGTCCAGCTAGTATTCTTCACAAGCGCATTATGCTTCACCCTTAAGGTTTCTATTGTTATGGACTTACATCACGCCGTCAGGAGAAAGTGAGTCACCGCGACTCCCAAATACGTCATTTCCTGCTGCCGTATCTCATGTGAAACCGGAGTCCCGGCTCTTAGGACCTCCTCCAGCATAGTCCAGTTGCCATAGCGACCCAGGTTGCTTTGAGTGTTGCGTTAGCGCAGCTGTTACACGCGAGCGCGCTTCCAATGCCCTTAGGTGTACACGCTGCGCGCTCCCGTGCCACTGCCGCCATCTTGGCGTCTGTCTGTCCGGGGCCGGGACACACCCGGATGCCGGGGTCGGACCTGGACCACACCGGGAGAATGTATGTATAACATAAAGGTTTCGTTGTATAGGGGCCATTGCTTACCTTAATGTTAAGTGATTTGGTGTGTAATTATTTAATGAGCTGTGTTTGCACCGTGTTCATCTTGCTTTCATTTAATTGCTCATTCATTGACCATTGTGTATATCCCATGTATTTATAACCCCAGGTGATGCTGGTTGGTGATATGTTGTGCTACTGACATGCCAGTCATTATTCAGGCTAGTGGGGATTATATTATATCACTGGAGATCACTTTGCCTTCCATCAGTCGCCTACAAACGCTGCATCTATATAACTGTCCCCTTAGAATGGAGAATGGAATCTAGAGAATCTAGTGCAGGCTTCCCCAATCTCTTTTACCCTTGAGCAACATTCACATGTAAAAAGATTTAGGGAGCAACAGGCTCCTGAAAAATGTTCCTGTGGGTGCCAAATAAATGCTGTGATTGGCTATTTGGTGGCCCCTATGTGTCAACTTACAGGAGGCTCTGCTCTGCACTAAACTTGGGTTTTAGGCAACTAAAACTTGCCTCCAAGCCTGGAATTGAAAAATAAGCAGCTGCTTTGAGGCCACTGGGAGCAACATCCAAGGGGTTGCTGAGCAACATGTTGTTCATGAGCCACTGGATGGGGATCACGGTTAGGTTTGAAAAATACTGGCCCTCCTATATATTTCTCTTTTTTTCCCTATTGATAACATTGGGCTCAACCATCATCTTTCTGGCCAGGCCGGTAAAATACCGGCCAGGTGGCAACCCTAAGCGCGGTCCTAGCGCCTGCCGCCCACACCGCTCTAGCGAGCACAACAGCACTGAAGAGCAGTGCATCCTCCATGCTCCTCAGGAAGCGGCTGGGCGACATGCCGTCCCTAACAACTTGCCGCCCTAGGTCAGTGCCTTTGAGGCCTCACCACAGATCCGGGCTTGTGCGTCTGTAACCCAACACAAGCCGTTTTGAAATACCTGTTTTATCCAAACAAATGGCTTTGTCTGCACCTGTCACCATCTTTTCCAGTGGGCCGAGTTTGAAAGATAAACCAGGCATAACAAGCAATATCATCTCTCTGTTTCTTTTACATTTTACTTTAGTGTTAGAGCTTTTGGCACATCCTCAGGAGCACTGAACTAATATTACAGTGTCTGCACTATCCAGTATTGAGGGCCACTTGGCAGCAGTTGTCAACCTTGAAGTAACTGGCAGTGTTTGATATGTGTGGAAAACAAAGAATCCGCACATAAGGACTTATAAAATAAAATAATCATTTATTAACAGAACTTCAATCTGATGTTTTGGCTCTATCCAAGAAAGCCCTTCGTCCTGAGAGTGCGGATTCTTTGTGAAGTATGGCGTAAATATTGATGTTTTTGCACCCAGGCATACAAATTAATTTTGTTGAGAGTGCTGGTAGCCCTTTGGATTGTGTGTGTGTGTGTATATATGTATATATATATATATATATATATATATATATATATATATATATATATATATATATATATATATATATATATATATATATATATATTTGTTGTTTTGCGGTCCCACCTATATATTGTGATTTTACATTTTGCACCATTTTTTTTCTGGTCCCCTGAAAAACGTAAAAAATTGAGAGTTCTAGGCCGGAAAGCCTACAGCTGTACAAGTGACAGCAGATTGGCATATTTACCCTGTAGAATAAAATACTACATGTGACATTTACCTAAAGATCCACTTATTTGGAGACATGGCCACCCGCACACTTAAACAAATTTGGCTGAACTTGCCTAACAGATTCTGTATCTGGTCAGGAGCTTCTTTCAGTCTGGAAGGGCCATGTCGGCAACTTTTATCAGCCCATGTATGGTCAGCTTAACAGTACATCATATTTGGATACAGAGAATACCCTTTCAGTTTTTTTGTGTGTCATTCGTCCATTAAAGGAACAGTAACACCAAAAAATTTATGTTTTAAAGGAATGACAACATAATATACTGTTGTGCTGCATTGGTAAAACTTCTGTATTTGCTTCAGAAACTCTACTATAGTTACTATATAAACAAGCTGCTGTGTAGCCATGGGGGCAGCCATTCAAAGCTGAAAACTGAGAAAAGGCACGGGATACACAGCAGATAACAGATAAGCTCTGTATTATACAATGGGATTCTTCAGAACTTATCTATTATCTACTGTGTATCCTGTGCTTGAAAGGCTGCTTCCATGACTAAACAGCAGCTTGTTTATATAAACTATAGTAGTGTTTCTGAAGCAAACACTCCAGTTTTACCAGTGCAGTGTGACACATTATATTGTCAAAAATAGTACATTATATTTTCATTCCTTTAGAACACTTTAATTTTTTGGTGTTACTGTTCCATTAACCAAACAGATTAGATCAGTAATTTAGATTTCTTTCCAAGCTTTTAACCATTTTAGAAAGCAGTGTGCCCATTTCCATTTCAGTGCCACAGTCATCTGTACCTTGGTCGTGTGCCTTTACTGTTCAGATCATGTGCCTTTACTGGCAACAGTTTCAATCCTCTTCCTTTTCTGATAAGCAGAAAGTGAATGTCTTGCTGTAAGGGGCATCAGCGTGGGTGTCAGCCAGGTCCCAGGAGGACAGAAGATGTCCCGAAGGAAACAAACAACTCCAAATAAAGTACATTGTAAGTGAGATGGTTTGCACTGTGCCTTTTATCAGGGGAAATGATCAATGACATGTACAGAAGTATTTAATTATTAGAGGAATAGTAACACCAAAAATGTATTTTAAAGCAACAAAACTATAATGTACTGTTGTGCTGCATTTGTAAAACTGGAGTGTTTGATTGAGAAACATTTATGTACACAAGCTGCTGTGTAGCCATGGGGGCAGCCATTTAAAGCTAAAAAAGAAGACATGGCACAGGATACACAGCAGATAACAGATAAGCTCTGTAGTATACAATGGGATTCCTCAGAACTTATCTATTATCTACGGTGTATCCTGTGCTTGAATGGCTGCTTCCATGACTAAACAGCAGCTTGTTTATATAAACTATAGTAGTGTTTCTGAAGCAAATACACCAGTGCAGGGCAACAATACATTATATTGTCATTTCTTTAAAACACGTTCATTTATTGGTGTTACTATTCCTTTAAATACATTTATGTATATTGGAGCTAAAGCTTTGACTCCTCACAAGCCATGCTTTCTAGGCAGGCCTGTGTTGAAGGGCCAGGACTTGGGCCCAAATGGTAAGCAGTAGGTAGTCCAGGATGACATCGTGGCACATAATTGTGTATGTGTGTGTGTGTATATAATATATATATATGTAAGAGAATTTTGGCAAAAAACTTCATTTTTTTAATAGGAAGTGAAAGGGGAACCTCACTTTCAGCTTTACTTTTTAGTTTACTTTTACTATAAGCCAATACGCGAGGTTCTCTTTTAACTTCCTATTAAAGAAAATTAAAAAATACATTCTAAGTAAAAGTGAGAAGCCAAAACAGTGTATTTCTTCTATATCTTTTTAGATATTGTTTGGTTTATAAGTTCTCTCTGCATAGACACCTGTTGTGATCTGGTTGCTAGTCCTGGGGCCAGACTATCCAATCAGCACAAATAACCCATCACAGTGGCCAGATCACATGAACATCTGCCTGTTTTGTGACCTTTCTGTCACAAAACATTCCAAATGGTGTTTGTTTTAGATTATTGTTCACTTTTCTCTCACGTCCTCTTCAGCTGACTTATTAACTGCTATTTGAGTATTTGGGAAGCTATGGAGGAAAAATGAAAGGTCAGAATATGAAAATACTCCATAAAAAAATATTGTAAACACAGCAGGAAATTATGAGAGATCATAATCTTATTGGTGTGTAAAAAAACTTTCACTTCCCAACCAGTTGCAAACAGCATATATCTTTTTCACTATTTCCACATCTTTCCTTTTTTTGTGGTCCAAGTGCCATGGCCTCTAGTGTTACAAGAATATTTGTTTTTTGCATTCTATCTTTTTAAAGGAGAAATAAACCCCAAAATGAAAACTTAAGCAACCGTCTATATCATATTAAGTGGCATATTAAAAAATCTTACCAAACTGATATATATATTTAAGTAAATATTGCAATTTTACATCTCTTGCCTTGAACCTCCATTTCGTGATGGTCTGTGTGCTGCCTCAGAGATCACCTGACCAGTAATAGTGCAGCTCGGACTGTAACAAGAAGAAGTGTGGAAGCAAAAGACAGAACTTTGTCTGTTATTTGGCTCATGTGACCTAACATGTATAGTTTGTGTGCACCGTGAATCCTAGGATTACTGGGGACGACCCATATTTTTTAAAATGGCAATTTTCTATTTATGATTACCCAATAGCACATACTACTAAAAAAGTATATTACAATTAAAATAATATAAAAATGGTTTATTTACATGGAGCAGGGTTTTACATATGAGCTGGTTTATGCAATATAATTTTTATAGAGACCTTCATTGTTCGGGGGTATAGATTTCCTTTAAAAATAATAAGAATCTAAACAGAACCGGAAGTTTTCTTTGACATTAAAATACATAAGGTCCCGATAGACGCAAAAATCCTTCAAATTATCGTGAGTTTAGTGGGAATCAAACGATCGGGCATCTATCGATTTTTCGTCTGACATCTGTCAGAAAATGGATTGGCCAGGTTAAAAAAAATTTCATCGGTCACAGTGAAATCTATCTATGTTTACAGGGCCAAGCTGGCAACTACCCTTAGTTTTCCTGGCTTCAACTAGATATCATCGCATGAAATGGTGATGGACAAATTGTACATTTAAACAATCGTTTCAAGATAAGCTTGGTCTAACGATAATGAAAAGATCTTTTAAAAATCTTTACATCTATGGCCAGCTTATGTATGTTTGTTTGGCTTGGGGATAGAAGTCTGAAAACGTTTCTGTGAGCTCTTCAGATATTCAATAAGGATCAGGCCACACGGGCAGATTCGGGGAGATTAGTCGCTAGGCGACAAATCTCCACTTCTTCGCGGGGACTAATCTCCCTGATATGCTTTCCCCTTCCGCCGGCTAAAATGTAAATCGCCTGGGGGCAGCCACACGGAGTTGACCGTAATTGCCTCACGCGAAAACTTGGAGCGCTTCGTTTTCCGAAGTCGCTCGGTGTGCCTGCCCCCAGGTGATTTACATTTTAGCCAGCGGAAGGCAGATCAGGGAGATTAGTCGCCGCAAAGAAGAGGAGATTTGTCGCCAGGCGACTAATCTTCCCGTGTGGCCAGACCCTAAGAGGCTACAGGATTCACCTTTTACAGTCAGTGATATCTGAAAAAGAAGAATTTCCTTGTTTTTTTCTAAAATCTTACCTTCACTTAGTCAGATTGTATAGAGGTATAATTACAAAATGTAATTTTATCAAAACTAAAGTAGTAGTAAAACCCCACACTCTCCGATTATTTACTTAGAGTTGATTTAAATTTAAATAAGTTGATTAACCATATAGTTCATCAATTATTAAAAGTGCTTAGTGCCTCACACGATGTGGAGTAGTGTGTACACATCAGTGCTAACACATTAATTCATTCATGAATTTGATCAAAAACAGATCAGTGTAATCAGAGCAGCCAATTAATTATAAATCCATTTTAAATTAATCAATTCTTAGTAGAAAATCAATTCATTAAAGTGCTTGTGCTTAATAAATATTAAAGAATTATGCCTTCTTCCTCTCGTGGTTTCCCAGGGACAAGAAAGAAAAAACATCAGTTAGGAGACTTTGGGACAGTTCCACCTCTATTCTGTTTTGCTTTTCTGTTCTTTCTCATGAATTGCTGGCTCTTTGGAAGATTTTGCTGCTGAACTCACCTTTTGTAATTCTCAATATTTATTAAGCACAAGCACATTAGTTGATTTTCTTCTAAGTATTGATTAATTTAAAATGGATTTATAATTAATTGGCTGCTCTGATTACACTGATCTGTTTTTAAATCAAATTCATGAATCAATTGATGTTAGCACTGAATTGATTAGCACACTATTGCAGCACTGAATTGATTTACACACTATTGCACTTTGTGTGAGGCATTAAGCACTTTTAATAATTGATGCACTATATGGTTAATCAAGTTATTTCAATTTAAATCAACTCTTAAAGGGGCCGTTCACCTTCCAAACACTTTTTTTCAATTCAGTTGTTTTTAGATTGTTCCCCAGAAATAAAGACTTTTTTCAATTACTTTCCATTATTTATTAATTGCTGCTCTGGTGTTTGTTTGTCTGGCAGCTCAGTAATTCAGACTCTAAACTGTTACAATTTTGCAATATATTTCTCAGCAACATCTCTAGAGTATTAGCAACTTTTGTATCCGTTCTAACAGCTGCCTGTAATGAAACCCAGAGATTCTGCTCAGCAGGGACAAATATAAGAAATGTATCAACTAAATGTATCAATCTAGAACCGTTTACAGGCTCGACGACCCCCATCCCAGAGCTGCTTTAGAAGTTGAAAAATTACAGTTTACACTTCAATATTAGAAAAAACGGCCACACACAGAAAATAGTAAGTCATTGAGAAAAGTCGTTATTTCTGGTCACCTGTCTGAAAACAAATAGTTTTTTGAAGGTGAACGACCCCTTGAAGTAAATAATCGGCTAGTGTGAGGTTTTACTACTACATTATTTTTGATAAAAGTGTGTGATATCTGTAATAAAGATGTTTGGGCAACAATTTATGGTGAGTTACCCAGGTGTTCCGTTCAGATCTACGTTAATCTTAAACTTTAACTTTTAATTTACAGGGAAACAAGTGTTTGCTGGTTTGGAGCAGCAGGCCCGTGAAGCTATGATGAAAACAGACATTGTGAAACGGGAATTCTCTGACTTTGGTCAGCATGAGAGGAGTAGCAGTAAGTAATGCAATTGGGTTTGTATGATGGTACAAGTTCAAGATCAAGTTTCTTCACTATCCCTCTCTCAGCATCTGTTTCTCTTCATTCCCTCTTCATGCAGGAGTTGGGTAAACAGATGTTTATTGACAGTTAGATCCAATATATCTTATAGGGGGGTCTTCTTTTGCCTAGAAGATGGATTAGAGATCACTCTTTTAAAATCAACAGACATCGTGTCTCTCTACATGCAAAATTTGTGCAAAAGCAGTTATTTTGTTAGATTTTGTTTGTACCGGAATCCGTTATTTGAGTGAGCTCTAATTCATCTGCTAGCAAAGGGAGCCTCCTTCTATAAGATACATTGGCTCTGTCAAAGCTTATCTGACACTCAACTGCTGCATGAAAAGAGAATGAAGAGAAACAGATGCTGAGACAGGGATAGTGAAGATAAACGTGATTTCAGAAACCATGCAGAATATTTAATTGATTGTATTTAGAAAGTTTCTTATTTCAGTGTTATGAAGCTTATATTAAATTTCCATTTTCACAATAGTTCCCCTTTGAAGAATGCCAAACAAGTGAATCTTTGCCTGATTTGGCTACCTCTGTGCTAGGTTGAACAAGGAAATTGTTGGGGGGGGGGATGGGATATACCGTCCCTTTAAGGCACTTTAGTTTAGTTTTTAATAGAAGCTTTATTGTAGTTTTCCCAATTATTTTTTTTTAATCATTTAAGGTGATAGCGAAGCAGAAGATACCACTGTTGATGAATTGTCCTCCCCTACCTCAGAGGAAGACCACATGGAGAGAGAAGTAAAAGAGGAACCCGGAGTCAGCAGAACTAGTACAAAAAATGACCTCTGTGGAGAAATGGTGAGAGAAGTGTGTATATACCTGTTGCTGTTAAAGTGGACCCGTCACCAAAAAAATTATTCAAAATCTTATTTTATCACATTAGTCAAGCAAAATGAACTTTAATTACACTATATAAATTATTTGAATCTTGTTTCCATCAGTCTGGGAAGTCATAATTATAACAAGCAGGCAGGAGCCATTTTGTGGACACTGTTATTGAGACAAGCCTTGTATCATCTCAGAATCTTGTTTGTGCACCAGAATGGGGGACCCAATGTCCATCCCCATGTCCTGGCTACACAATTAAATGGTGAAGAGAACGAGGGAATGTGGGGAGAGAAGTGGCATGTAGGAAGTGCTGAATGGAAAGTGAAAGTAATTGTCTGCCCCGCCTCTATGCCTAGGCATAGAGGCGGTGCAGACAATATTTGATTGACAGCTTATATTTTTAAATGAGTTTACAACAGCTATGAATACTTTAATAAAAAATAGAAATTGGATTTCATGTTTAATTTTTAAAGGACTTTTATTATACAGATTTTTGTGTCTGGGTGACAGGTCCACTTTAAGAGTGAATGCACAAGATGATCAAGTTGCCATAACACATCTATTCTTTGGACAGTACCTACTGAAAGTTAATATTCTTTTCTGCCTTAGTCTTCTGAAGGCACCCAGGACTCTGATCTATTTATTTGCCCATTATGTCAGCTGGATTGTGAATCCCAAGAGCAGCTGATCACTCATGTATATCAGGTGAGACAGATTCAGTATAGCATTTTATTCTGGTTTTATAGAATAACATTTTCCTCTCTTACACCTATTTTTACAAATATTTCATGTCAATCTGTTTCCTACCCATGATCCATTGTCTGATGCATGCCTTTTTTAGCATACAGCTGCAGTTGTCAGTGCTAAAAGCTATCTGTGTCCTGTTTGTGGGCGAGCACTCAGCTCTCCGGGGTCATTGGGACGGCACCTGTTGATTCATTCAGAAGATCAGCTTTCCAACTGTGCTTTATGTGGAACACAGTTCTCCAGCCATGCTACCTTCAACAGGTAAGTATTTTGTGTGCTATGCACAATACTTTTTACCCTGCCTTTATAGATTAGTATCATATCAAATATATCTGTTATAAGTAATTGTAGAGCAACTGGGCTTGCTGGGTATTGAAGACGTTTCACTACTCATCCGAGCAGCTTCTTCAGTTCAACTGACTGGTATGGGAAGTCCTCCGTATATAAACTCTTCCAAATTTCTCCCATAGACGTTGATTTATTCAAATACAGTAATTCACGTTTCTATTTTCTCAGTAGTAGTAAAACAGTACCCTGTACAGGTATGGTATCCGTTATCTAGAAACTCGTTATCCAGAAAGCAATGAATTATGGAAAGGCCATCTTCCATAGACTCCATTTTATCCAAATGATCCAAAGTTTTATTACAGAGAAAAAGGAAATTGTTTTTAAAACTACTTTAAACTTGATCCAGATTAAGATCTCATTAATGCTTATTTTATATTTAATGTTTACATGATTTAATAGTAAACTTGAGGTATGAAGATCCAAACTACAGAAAAAATCCATTATTTGGAAAACCCCAGGTCCCAAGCACTTTACAGGTCCTATACCTGTACTCAATCCCAACAAAGATATGATTAATCCTTATTAGTGGCAAAGCAATCCTAGTGGGTTTATATAATTTTTAATGATTTTCTAGTAGATTTTAGAGTGACTTCAATTATCCCAGCTGCAGCAACAACAATTATGGAGCCTGATTTAAACAGATAAACTGGAATTCTATTTGGAGGATTATTTTGCTGCAGCCACTGGTTCTGCAGAGTTGGAGAAAGTTTCTATTAAACTTTGTATTTAATCGGCTTCTGGCAAATATTGTTTAACTTGTGCTGTTGATAATTTATGATGATCCCTAAGAAGCCCAGACCACACTGAGCATGTGCAACAGTCTTGGTCTTGCAAAGATGTTTAGCGAAGTTACAAGTTGGTAACCTCCTGTGGCCAGCTTTGAAAGCATAAATCCTTTGTTTGATTAGGCTTGTGGTGCAGTAAATTCATATTTATGTTTAGTACACAAAATGCAATATTTCTAGCCTTATTCTATTTTAGACTTTACTTCCCCTTTAAATTATGAGGGTAGACTGTCTAGGTTGTTTTCTCTGGAAACAAGACGTTTGCGAGGGGACATGCTTACACTTTACAAATACATTAGAGGACATTATAGACAAATAGCAGGGGTCCTTTTTACCCATAAAGAGGATGACCACATCCAAAGGCCACCCCTTCAGACTAGACAAAAAGAACTTTGAAGCAGTGTAGGTGGTTCTTCACAGTGAGGTTGTGAAATTCACTGCCGGATGATGATGTGATGGCCGATTCTGTTAATGCTTTTAAGAGTGTCTTGGATGATTTTTGTGGATAAGCATAATAGATATTGGTATATATAGTTTATGTGAGTGTATGGAGGGTTGGTGTCAGTGTGTGTGTATGGAAGCTGGGTTTCATTCGGAGGGGTTGAAATTAATGGACTTTGGTCTTTTTTTTAACCTGATTTAACTATGTAACGTATGAAGATTTAAATTATGTAAAGACCCCTTTTCTGGAAAACCCCAGGTCCTGAGCTTTCTGTATAACAGGTCCCACACCTGTACTAGCAAATGTTCAGAATTAAACCTTACTTATACTGAAACAAAGACAAAAAATAGAGGCTCCATTAAGCTGAGGGTATCCAGGGCACATTATATTTTAGAGCTAATTTACAATTATCTGTAAATCCGTTGAGACATATAGGATAAATGGAAAAAAAAAAATTGTAGCCAATTAGGAGTAAGTATATGTGTTGCTTTTACATGGTGCTAAAAATGATTATCTTTAAAAATAGCCCCTTTATTAGAGCTCCCTATATATGTTTCAAATGAGGGGTGGGCGTGTTCGATTGCTCAAACAAATTTCTTCGTCTTGACCAATTTAAGTAATTCGTAGGATTGATATATACTATTATAATGTTTTTCCTGAGTCTTGTACTAATTTTACTTTTATTTTTATTAGTGAGAAGTTGCCAGAACTTTTGTCACCGGATTCTTGGAACCAGAATAATCACAATGGCTCCAGCAGTTGTGAGGGAAAGAACCTAGAGACCAGTGCAGTTTATCCTGCTGGTATCTTACTTGTTTGTAACAATTGCACGGCTTATAGGAAGCTGATGGCTGACCAGACACCTGAAGTTCGTAAATGGGCCACACGCAGACAGAATGAGCCTACTAAGGCAAGAATGGTGCGACTGGAGCGAGAGCGAACAGCTAAGAAAAGCAGGCGTGATAGTGAGACTCCAGATGAGCGTGAGTTGCGTAGAATGAGGGACAGAGAAGCCAAAAGGCAGCAACGGATGCAGGAAACTGATGAGCAGCGGGCAAAGCGCTTGCAACGGGATCGTGAGGCCATGCGTCTGAAACGGGCCAGTGAGACCCCAGAGAAACGCCAGGCAAGATTAATTCGAGAACGAGAAGCCAAGAGGTTGAAAAGAAGATTGGAAAAAATGGACATGATGCTGCGAGCACAGTTTGGGCAGGACCCCGCAGCAATAGCAGCTTTAGCAGAAATGAACTTTTTTCAACTTCCTGTAGCAAACTCTGACCTAGAACAGCAATTTCTAGGGAAGATGGAGCTTGAAGGTCAGAATAACTGTACTCTGCCTTGACCCCTACTGAGGCTGCTTGGTTTTGTTTTTTTTTCATGGCAAGCTGTGTTTGCCTTAATCTTAAAAACATGGGTTAATGGCACAAATTACAATGCCTGTCAGAATGTGAAACTCTTAAGAAACCTTCTAGCCCCATCTCTGCTGAGATACCTGGATATGAGCATTTTGTTGTCCTTCTGTATTTACTATATTTAAACAGAAAGTCATTGTGATGGATGTTATCCATCTACCAATGCTGTCTGTGTTGCTCAGGATTTGGAATCTCTTGGGAGGGGAAAGCTGTTGGTTATTTGTGCTTTCCGTTTGTCATGCCTTTGCTACAGGGTATGAATCACCGGGTATGTACTATCTTCCTGTATCTTTTCAATTCCCAAGAACAATTCCCTTTCTAAACCAATGCTGTGTGTGTTAAACAGGGTATAAAATACAGACTTCTCATTAATATTTTAGCTCCTTTGTCCTGTGTACAAGACACATTTTTACTGTAGGTGTGAGAGTATTTGTTCTTTTTGTTTGCACATCACCATGGCAATGCACAATGTAAAATAGATGATGGTCCTTCCCATGTGGATAATTACCCAGTATTCCATCCCAGTAAGCAGGCATGGATTGCATCTCCTGTAAATTAAAGTGTATTTGTGTGTGTGTGTGTATGTATGTATGTATGTGTATATATGTATATATATATATATATATATATATATATATATATATATATATATATACACACACACATACACACGCAGAAATGCATAAAAGAAATCAAATGCAAGTTGTATGGAAAAGTTTTAAGGAAAAATATACCTTGCATGCAGGTTGGGCTTTTTTTTCTATTTTCTTGTATTGGACAGTCAAGTGTAAAGGTATTGTGGTTATTCCTTCTCTGCATGTTAATACTTTATATGAATAGGAAGGGGCAAATAACTAGTAGACCAGTAAAAGGGCTGGCAATTACCACTTGCGATGCTGCTTTACCACTATGAAAAATGCTCAGCCAAGATGAAGAGCATCACAGCTTGTACTACATGACTGCAAATATGCAAAGAAGGTAAATTTACATGAAATAAACTATGCCTATCATTATTATTAAGGAAAAAAATCAATGGATGCTATGTATTTAACTGATATTAAGTTTTTTTTTTTTCCTTGAGAACATTATAAAGTGACCTCCTCCTATTTTATCCATTATCCAATTGTTAAAGGGATATTGTGTCATTCTGAAGCACAATTTAGAGTTCCCTGAATACATGCTGTTGCGTGAACCTTTTTTTTATTTCAATTGTAAGCCACCGTACAGACCCATTCTGACAAGTGCATTTGCTTCTGGTTGAGTACCCCTTTTATTTTAGCCTAAATGAAAAGGGAAGGACATCACTTTATTCTTTATGAAAGAAAGAAAATCTCACCTAGCTCTAAATGATTTTTATAGTCCCTATGTGTACAATTACTGTATGATTTGGTTGCTTGGCCTGCACAAGATATAACTCTTTTCATGGATAACTAGACTAGCCAATAAAAATACACACATGCATTTTAAAGTAAGTTGAGGTTGTTGACCATTGACAGCTTGGATGTCTGTTACTCCAAATTATTGTATTACAATTAGGGATGCACCAAATCCAGGATTCGGTTCGGGATTTGGCCTTTTTCAGCAGGATTCGGCCTTCTGCCTGGCCGAACTGAATCCGAATCTTAATTTGCATATGCAAATTAGGGGCAGGGAGGGAAATTGCGTGACTTTTTGTCACAAAGAAAGGAAGTAAAAAGTGTTTTCCCCACCCCTAGTTCGCATATGCAAATTAGGGTTCGGTATTTGGCGGAATCTTTCACATAGAATTCGGGGGTTCGGTCGAATCCAAAACAGTCGGTGCATCCCTAATTACAGTATTGTATGTATATTGTATTAAACCTCACAGACTAAACTGGGCAGCTAGTTCAGTGAAAATGGCAACATTGACTGACAGTTTTTCTGTGTACGACCTGTGTCTGTCATTGTGCCACAAACTCAAGTTCAAATTCAAGTTTGTAAACGTAAGAATTCAAGTTCTTTTTAAACCTATAAACTTTAAAAATTTGATATTTTGAGGGGTTTTTTTTCACAATTGTATTCATTCGAGTTTTTTACATTCGGATTTCTTCATAAATAAGCAAACATTTGAGTTTTTTTTAAATTGTGACTTTATTCAAAGTAGGAAAAACCTCATTAAATGTTTGATAAATCCGCCGATTAGTCTTCATTTCAAGGTGGCTATGCTTACTGAACATGAAATAGCTACAATTTGACTTTGAAGACTTTTGGATTGATCATATCCACATCTGTTCATATATAAATGCCCTTGGTCATTTTCAAGATTTATTATGGACAATTTAATTTATAAATAATTTAATGGTAGACATGATTATCTGTCACTTTAGCCTTTCACATATTTTAAAAGGCCTGGAAACATCAGAATTACAAGTAGTATTAACTTTACCTGTACTGTGATAGGAAGTCTACCTTTTGCAACGTCCTGATGATTTGCTAGGGCATTGCAAAAGAAACATTTCTCTCAGTATAGTGGTTTGGCATATTAGTCTCATTTTATGATAATAATTAAAGGAGAACTGTATCGCAAAAATGAAAATGTAATATAAGCTCCATCTGATGGAAATAAGAATTTTTCTAAAATTAACCAATTACATTTTATGTACCATTTCTGAAATAATCAAGATACTTTTTACTATCACCCTGTCAGCCAGCTGTCTCTAGTCATGCAGGAATCGGATTTTGATTGACAGTTAGGTCAAATGCATTGGTATGTGTTCCGTTTGCCTAGACAATGTATTAGAGCTAAGAGACTTTTGAAATGACCAACTCTGATAAAGCTGCATGTTAAGAGATGGCTTGCTGAGATCAAAAACAAAATTCTTGATTGAGTATACAGATTCTTATTTCCATGAGAAGAATTATAATAGCTCCATGTTAAACTAGTTGCTTACCTGATCCATGTGTTTGGGCTACCCACTTGCTAGCCCCCTTTTTCCACACTCGGCTTTGTAGCAAGGATTAAGAATCAGAGCAGCATGGCTTCCAGTTTTCTGTGCATGTCGGATCTCTTCTTGCTCATTTGCATATTTAAAATAAGATGCAAATAAATAAGGACATTCGATGCATGTGCATAAGCTCTTAAAGCTGAACTGTCCTCAAACGTTCTCTCACCCTGCTGCCATTACTGGCTGGATCCAAGGTAAAGTGGATCTAGTAAATAAATACATTAACATCTGTTTTGTATAAAGAAGGCTTTTTTGTTAAAGCATTATATTGAGAAATTTCTTTTGAAAAATCTTACAACTTTGGAAAGTGGGACATTTAAAAATAACTATCTTTTTTTGTCATTTGGTATAGTGTTTTCATTAGAATGCCTACTAACGCAGCTCTGGGCGTTGGGGTTGCGGGCTCTTTAAAGGGCACCTGTTCGGCTACAATGTTATCCCCAACCAAAGGTGCACGCTAATAGAGCCTGCACTCCGGTTAGGGGTAGCAGTAGTTTGTTTTTGTTTTTTCAAAAAATCGTCCCTTGCCAGCACTAGGACACTCGCACCAGGAGGGAGCTTCCGGTGCAAGCAGCCATGTCGGTCAAAGATCATGCGTAAATGTGCTTTTGACGTCACGCATGTGCATAATGAACAGATTGCAGCTCTATTAGCCTGCACCTTCTGTTGGGGATAACATTTTAGCCCAGGGGTCAGCAACCTTTATTATCAAAAGAACCATTTTTCCCCCTCTTCCACTAAAGAAAAATAGTCTGGAGCCGCAAAACATAACCCAGCTTATAAACTTTTAAAAGTTTTAACCTTTTTTTAATTCTAACCATCTAACAGAATACAACAAGCAGTGTTCATGTAGGGCTACTTTGAAATAAATTAAAGACTGAATAGCCGTATTAAATGCTAGTGTTCTCATATGTTTAATGTGACTTCTGTTTCTGAAGCTCCATTCTGATCTTCCCTCTCTTGTCTTGAGTGTGTGATTGCGGTAAGGACCACAATGAATCCTCTTGCTGCGGGTTGGTCTTGCCTGTCACTCCTGGGACATCTATACAGCCCTTGCTCATGCTGGCGGCTTCCTGAGTGTGCAACCGCTGTAAGCTAACCGCTAGCTTACCACAGTCACGCACTCAAGAAGCCGCCAGCAGGTGTGGGCTGTATAGACGACGTGACAGGCAAAGCCGCAAGACTGAGCCACATCAAGCAGGATGAAGAGCCACAAGAGGCTCCGGAGCCACGGGTTGCCTACCCCTGTTTTAGCACGGGGGAACAGGTGTGTTCTAAATTGATACATTTAATTGATACATTTGTTATCTTTGTACCTGCTGAGCAGAATCCTTGAATTTCATTCAAGGCAGCTGTTATAATTGATACAATAATTACTAATATTCCATTGGTCTGGGAATTCATAATTATAGCAAGCTGGGAGGCGCCATTTTGTGAACACTGTTATTAAGGCAAAGTACTGTTATATCTACCGCTCACCCGCCACTTCACTTTTCCTGCAATGGTGGTGCTGGTTCTCCGTAGACCCCGGCAAGGTCCCTTAGTAATCGCAGTAAATTCACGGGTCCGCACACACACTATATTAATAAAAAAAGGGCCCACGTCCCTGACTGCAGATATATAATGTGTGTGCAGACCCGTGAATTTACGGTTATTAAGGCAAACTTTGCATCATCTCAGAATCTTGTTTGTGCACCAGAATGGGGGACCTGATGTTCATCCCTGCAGGCCCGGATTTGCGGCGAGGCCACAAATGCCCGGGTCTAGGGGGCACCCAGTCTTCAGTGCCGACAGGGGAAGTCTGCTTGCACACTTGTGCCTAAGGCATAGAGGAGGGGCAGGCAATATTTTATTGGCAGCTGGGATTTATAAATGGGTTTACAACCACTATGAATGCTTTAATAAAAAAAAAAGTTTTATTTCATGTTTAATTTGAAAAGGACTTTTATCATACAGCTTTTTATGTCTGGGTGACAGGTCGGCTTTAAGGAAACCCCACGGGAATGGGGAGTGAACTCATGCTGGCTTTTTGGTATGATAGCCTTTTCTGCAAGCTTTTTCTTTTTTTTTTCTTCACTCCATTAGTCAGCTTTAAGTTGCTGATTTTTTCCACTCGCAATAAAGACGGACAAAGTTATCGGGCTTCAACCGAGCGTGAGTTTATTAACTCACATCGGGTTTCCTGAAAGTAATACTGACACTTAAAAAAACAACTCTTCAAATCAATGTTCAATAAAAGTTACCTATAGGTCATGTGTTCGTTTTTCACCGATAGGGCTGCTTTTGTAAGTAATTGTTACTTGAAGTTCCTAAACCTGACTGTGTTGTCAACCTGACCTTCCCCTCTCAGCCTGTCAGACTAATGCTCTTTCTGCAGAACAAATATGGCAGCTTCCTCCTAGAGGAACACAGATAGGTAATGTAAAAATTATGGCAGAATTATATATAGCCTGCAAGACAATGTTATGGAAATGTGTGTGTGAATGTAAAAAAAAAGTTTACTGGTGGATTGTTTGAGCTACAAAGCTGGAGCAATCTTAAATGGGTCCCTAAAGGTGGCCATACACGGGCCGATAAAATATGCCGACAGACCGAGTCTGCAGTTTATTGGCCTGTGTATGGTGACCCCCGACGGGCTTCCCCGATCGGGTTTTGGCCAGATCTTGATCGGATGGGACAAAAAATCCCGTCTGATCGCGGCCGCATCTGTTCGTTGATGCGGTCCCGCGATCTGCCCGCCCCTTCCCATTCATTAGGATCTGATCGTTGGGCCCTAGGGCCCACGATCGGATCAGCCCAATATTGCCCACCTCAAGGTTGGCATATCGGGAGAGAGATCCGCTCGTTTGGCGACATCGCCAAACGAGCGGCTCTCCGTGTATGGCCACCTTAAGTCTTTAAAAAAACAGTAGGGAGTATTTATTCCTCAGGCTGAGGAAGCAAGCTTGCATAACACAGTACAGTACAGCCAGCCTAACAGGCACACATCCCCATGATAACTTGCCAAACTAACCTCTCTGCCTTAGAGACACTATGCAAAATCATATTTAATTTATACAATCTATAGTGGAATGAATCATTGTGATTGCCTTCACCATAAATAATGTGTTATATAAAGAATAATGGAAATAATCAATTCATTTGTATACACATTTTTTTTTGTTGGAGCCATAAAGGCATGGGCAGCTAAGGGAAGTGCTGAGCTAGAAGCAATTACATCAAGGACATGACTAAGGTAAGCCTTTAAAATACTATCAGGGATATGGCACACTACCATTGGTGATCACCAAAGGTCTAGTAAAAGCAGCAGAATAACTCTGCCAGGCACAGAAACGAGTCAGCTTTGACACTTCTGCACATGCAGTATAATATGTACATTTACTCTCTAAAGCTAATGTCAGACTGCATTGAAAACAGTGGAATCTGCCTGGCTGTGTGACAGTAACCTAAATCTTAAAATCCTGCAGGCAAAAGCTAAGCTGTCGCAGCCTTAAAGGGGAACTATCGTGAAAATAAAAAATGAATATAAGCTTCATCATACACAAATAAGAAACTTTCTAAATACAATCAATTAAATATTCTGCATTGTTTCTGAAAATGTTTATCTTCACTATCCCTCTCTCAGCATCTGTTTATCTTCATTCTGTCTTCATGCAGCAATTGGGTGTCAGATATTCAGTGACAGATCCAATATATCTTAAAGTTGGGCTCCCTTTCCTAGCAGATGTATTTGAGCTCCCTCAAATAACTGATTGCAGTACAAACAAAATAACTGCCTTTTGCACAAATTCTGCATGTAGAGAGACATGATGTTTTGGTGATTTTAATAGTGATCTCTCACACATCTTCTAGGCAAAAGGAGCCCCCTATATGATATATTGGATCTAACTGTCAATGAATATCTGACACACAACTCCTGCATGAATAGAGTGAAGAGAAACAGATGCGGAGCAAAGAATAGTGAACATAAATTTAATTATTTCAGAAACAGTACAGACTTTTTAATCAATTCGATTTTGAAAACTTCTTATTTCAGTATGCTGAAGCTTATATAAAATTTTCAGTTATGCAATAGTTCTCCTTTAAGCCATGCTGCTCTAAATAATGACCCCATATTCAGAAAACCCCAGGTCTCAAGCATTCTGGATAAAAGATTCCATACCTCAACATATTTTCATAAGTAAGCAGTGCACAAGAGGGCAATCGTAAATTGCAATGGTAATGAGGCCAAGTAGTGCAATGTGGGATGGAAAATGTAATGATTCCCTGTCTAGTTAAGAAGGAGCTGGATCTACCATATGTTATGCAAAGCCATGTAAAATGTCAAAATTTCTTAATTTGTATGAGAACTGTGTATCTAACTACATCACTACAAGAAATGTAAATGTGCAGCCAATAAATCATTTTATTATAGTGTAATAGCAACTCTTTGGCACCTTTCTGGTTATTATCCTGCTACGATGATGGGGCAATGATTCTTTCTAGCCTTGTATTGCTATTCATTTATGTACAGGGCTTCTTATTCTTTTCTGTCGAGTCCAGTCTGCTATTTCTAGCAGAGAACCTTGCAGCCACAAATCAGTTTAAATGACAGCCACTGAAGTTGAAAACTAAAGGCCTGTCGAAAACGGTCTATGATACTTTTAACAATATGATTATCATTCATGAAGCACAACCATATTAATAGAGATTAGACATCATTTACAGTCCCTGCCCCGTTGGAGCTTAGTCTTCTGTCCCTATCATTTTTACAATCATTGTGGCCATTTTTATCAGAACCAATTAAAGGAGAAGGAAAGGTGAGAATGAACAAGAATTTGCTGTGTTTTTCATTGCTAATAGATGATACTCACATTGCATGCCTGCACATAACTGTTTGGAACCTATCTGTAATTTTTCATATAAGTAGACTGTTCACTTCTTTGATCCAAGCCCTCGGCTCCGACACATTAGTATTCTACCCCAGTCACTGGCAGATTTTCCCTGTTCTTTTTGCAATGCTGCACTGATCAAATGACCAGTCATTGGCTCACAAGTCTTAGAGTGTGGGAGGAAGCCCCTGCAAGCACAGGAGGAATGTATACAATCCTTGGAGATGGTGCCCTGACTGGCATACAACTGGACAATAAATTACTTTTAAGGTAAAATGCATTTTTAAAGGACAAGGCAACCTCAATATAAAGTGACTCCTAACAAGCCTACCTTTAATAGGTTTAGATGTGCTCATCATTCTTGTCAATTTGCCCTTGTCTCAGCACCATCCTTTTCAGAAGAACACTGGGTAGGTCAAATACAGTTAGCGTGATTCTGTGCAATGAACACTATGAGGAGCTGGAGCATTTGCCTAATATAATCTTCTGGGACAACAGCAGTGAATGCCCACCTCCCTACTTTAATAGCCAATAGAAAACAGAGCCTTGGGTTTCCATAGTAATACAGGCCTGGCTGAGGGAGGAGGAACAATAAGACCTGGGTAGTGTTGTACTTGCCTTGTTCTTTGGGCCGGTTTTGTCCCAAAATTTTCAATGTTCCACCTGAAAAAATGTTTGTGGCCCTGCAATTAACAGAATTTCTTTTCTTTGAGGGCCTGGGGGGGAGAAGGGTAAGTTTTCTCCTTACTTTTTACCTACTGGTCTGAAAACATTACCTTGTTGCCATGGCTAGTGGCACTAGAAACAGATTGCTTGTGAAGCAAGATTTTTTAATGTTAATGTCTTAGGGCAGGACTGCACGGCCGATTCCACCGCAAAATCACAGGCGTCACATCGGATGCGACGGAAGTAATGGCAGTGCCAGATCGTGTCGCATTGCTGACGCAACTGGCGGATGCAGACGCAGCGTGCAACAATTGAATTACTTACCTTATTTCCATCGCATCCGACGTGACACCTGCGATTTTGGGCAGTGCGCCAGATCGTGGTGAAATCGGCTGTGTAGTCCTGTCCTTAAGGTCACTAATGTTGCTATCCATCAAGCCAATAGCAGCCCTCTCCTCACTGGCTCCTTCCGCTGGCTGTATTCCTAATAAAAATCCACACAAACACCCAGCAAGAGCTTTGGGGTTTATATGCATTGTGATACATAGCACACTTTCATAATCACATTAAATGTGATTTAGCAGTAAAGCACAGTGTTTGTGCAGCAAAATTACAAAAAAAAAAAAACAAGATTGCTCGGTGGAGTACAAACATACAGTACAAATTGATTTATTTAAAAGTTACAAAAAAAGCACAACAAAATATAGATTAATGCTCTGTTAAAGATCAGGTAGGATAATAGGATAGAAGCACCTGCCTATATCTAAGGCTCCATCGGATGCATAATAGGTTACTGGTTAATATAGGATTTTATCATCTTTAATATATTAAACACAATGAGTTCCACATCCCTTCTTAACAAATAGGACGGTCCATCCCTATGAAGGATTATTTGCACGCGCACACACAGTTGAGAGTGCTCAGGCACTGTACCTTTTAACACTATGGTTTGCATTAGTAAAGTGCTCTGTTTATTGTATTTTCCTTACCTGCATTTCTCTGCAGCATTCGGGAGCAAATGCACATTTTCTAGCCTTTGGATGTAGCACTGATTTGTAAGATGCATGTAAGTGGACTATGAATTCCCTCACCAGTTTGGCTTTTGTCTCATGACATAAACTGAAGCTATCACAATTGGAAAAGAAAAACTTAGTATTCTGCAAGGCAACTTTTTACTTAAAACCTGTGCATTTATGTAGTGTCCTGAAACAGGTAGAAGACAAAAAAAAACAAAATAGATGCATTATATAGCAAGACTAGGTAGGCAAAGTTATGCCTCATAATAAACCTAAAAAACAGTAATGATCAATAGTATAACTGTTCTTTGGGCCAGTTTGTTATAGCTGGCTGCATATACACTGAATTGGCATATCATTTATATCATAGCAATCAAAATCCAGTTTTTTTCCCCCAGTCTGTCAGCCAATAATCCCAACTTCCAGTGCATATAGTTGTCTGACCAGTCTGTGTGGAGCCCCTGCATGTGATTGAATTATTGGTCTCAAAAGACAAAAATGTTAAGTTGGCTCATAAAACTTTGGCAGTTAGGTTAAACAACAACAAATTCATTTTTTTATGGCTAGTTTATGTTGGCAAATTACTACCTGTGTGTCTATTTAATAGCAGGTGAATTACAAGGGATAAAGTTTAAAGCCCAACTATACGCCAGATGCAAGGAAAGGAATAAAGAAAGATGCAAAGTGATCATCATCATGGATGCAGTGTAAAAAAAATACATAAAACATTATAAAAAGCTAATTATGCAGTGTCCACAGCCATGCATGTAAGTTTAGAAAGGAAGACCCTAAGAGCTGACACCAAACAGTACATTTTCTGTCCAAAAGACTTGGTCACATTGTAGCATCAAGGAGTAGGATATTCTGCCTGCCTTCAGCCTTAACTAATCCATTCCATATAAAAAAAAAAAATGACTACATTGTAAGATATCTTAATGTGACTAACAAAGCAACAAAAAAAAAATGTAGTACTAATAACAGGTAATGACTGTGTACAGTGGGTTTTTTAGACAATACCCTAATGTGTTCTGTAATTCTGCAGCAAGGCACCTGCCACCGCCTGATTATCCCTGTACTCTGTACTGTGCAAATCATCTGTCTGTTTAGGAGCAAGTTGTTACTTCCCTGCATTTGAACGCCCCTCAATGGACAGCTTCACCTCTTGGGGAATAAAAGAGTGGCGCGAAGGCTGAGTATCTGCATTTTGCACATTATGTCTTTGGACACCTGAACTGGACCAGCTGGACACAGCTGAGGGCTGAGAACACAAGGTCTGGACAAAGGAACTCTGACCTTTTTTCTTAAGCTGATTGTGCGTCTCGCCATCTATCTCAAGCAACTGACCCTCTCTAGAATATAACACTGCTTTCTCGGTGGTTTTTGGCGTAGTCTGACTTGCAGAAGTACAGCTTACTGTTGAAGCATCATTCTTAACTGCACTCTGCAAACTGATTGATATACAAACATCCCCCACCTGAAGCCGATGGCAAGGAAGTGCAAAAAGTTGAGTTGTCTGCCTAGGGCTACAGGAAGACCAGCCTTGTCCATACACAAAGAAAGGGTGTTCAGGAGGGACATCAAGACACACTTTACTCTGCTGTTCACCCACAAAGAAATGAAGAGTCACAAAGCCTGGCCACTGACTTTCTTGAATGTCCACAACTGTACTGGAATCTACCTTCAGGCCACCACTCGCTTCAGCACTCCGCACAAAGTCTTGGGTTTGTAGGTCTTCTACCCTTTTTAGCTCTCCAGTGGCTAGCTGAATAATGGCACCTTTCATGAAGTGTGACGGTAAAGCAGCGGAATGTGGAGGCTGTTTAGATTCTACATTTGTATGTGGAGAGTTCCTATCTGAAGGAGTGTCACAGGTATGTCTATTTGGTGCCCCCTGTAATTTTGATAATGGACGGGCTGGAAATGACTGCTGTGTAGGACAGTTTTTCACTTTAGTAGGTTCCCCATTTGCTGTTAATGTTACTTTTTCGGTGTACTTAACAGGTTGTTCGATATACATAGTAATCTGCCCTCTCTCAGGAGATGGGCTAGGCAGTTTTCCATAAACAGAATCTCTTTTTGGCTGAACCCGCTGCTCAGTTGCATTTTGAGAAAGATTTAATGGGATTAACATATCTTTTTTCTGAACAGACTGTGAACAGAAATCACGAGAAGCCAGACCTCCAACAACCCTCTGCACTTCCAAATCTGTGTCTGGGGTGCTCCTGTGGGTTAGCAAAGAGGCTTCTGTCCTTTGTGTTGTGTAAACGTCACCATCCACCATGTTTTCTTGCACCTTTCCAAGCTGTTCCTCTGCATTATGGATGTAAATATCTACTACTTTACTGGACCTATGGCCAGAGACATTATCAGGCACCCTCTGTGTCCCATTTGTAGAAGTGATTAGCATATCTCTGTCTTTTTCAGCATGGGAAGGAGCACACAGTTCTGTGTTAGAATGGCATGCCAGAAGCATTTCATTTACAGGATAGGCTACTGGCAGCTGAGAGGAATGCTGATAAAATAAAGGAACTCTTCCCTTTGCAACATCCACTGGCACCACCCCCATAAGGACTGAAGGAGATGATGCATTGGTAAGTTTGCTCATAGAATGGGGAGACTGAGCCTCTGGGGGTGGAGTGACACCCTCAACAAGGACAGAATTATATGGCACATAGTGAGGGACATGAGGAGCAGCTAGGTTAGTAGGAGGCGATATTACAGCTCGAGAAAGAAAACCTGGTGGAACTGTATATGGAACTGCATAGGGGGAACCAAGGAATTGTACAGCAGTATGTGGAATTTGAGCATAGTGAATAGGCGGATAAGTAATACCTTGGTGCTGGATCAAAGGAGAAGCTACACTGAAGGATGATGGAATAGAGCTCATATTCATCACTTGGTGGAGACCAGGTGGTGAAAAGGAGGCAGCAGGCACAGCAACTTTGTAAAAAGTTGCATACTGATCCACAGTTACAGCTTCTGCTCCTTCCCCAGTACCTGCATAACCAACTCCTTGTCCCTGTCCTGCTGCCATGAACACACTCCTCTGCCATCCTGAAGCTTCACTGGTTGTACTTTCATTAGCAGATGAGCTGGGTATCTTGGGCTCCTCCTCTACAGTCACACTGTTTTGTGCCAGATCCCGTTTCTTTGGTGGAAGACATTCCTGGCTCCTCTCATGTGCAGGCTTCATATTGTCTCCTGCTCAGTGTTGGCTCTCTGTAGTAGTTTATTAACTTCATTGATGCCTCACAGGAATAATCTTTGACAACTCCATTTACATCCTGTGGGTTTCTTGCAACTCTGAAAGCTAAACAAAAGGCAACCCGAATAAACATTAGTGATTAGGAACACTGGAAACCATAGACCAAAGTAAATTAGAAAAGAAATACAATTAAATAGTAATAAGGACAACATTTCCCCAGGACTTAGTAACCCACAACTAGGGTTGCAACCTGATATTTTACCAGTGTGGCCATAAAAATTATGCTTGACGCCAACGTTATTAATATGGAAAATAAAATATAGGAAAGTTTTTTTTTAATAAATTTGATGTGATCCTTAGGTTTTGAGTAGCTGTGAAACTAGAGCCAACTGGCAATTGTCTAGATTTCTGTATGAGAAACAATTAAAGGGAATATTATGTAGGATGAAAACAAAATAAGATCTGGCCCCAGTTCAGAAAATGAAAACTCCAATAATCTGCACCAGTGAATGTTGATAAAGAACAGCGGGACAGAGAAAAAAGTTGCCAATTTCCCAGTCTCAAGGAAAGTCACAAGATAAAAAATCTTCAAGCATC
Organism: Xenopus laevis; assembly: GCF_017654675.1. Taxonomy (NCBI): domain Eukaryota; kingdom Metazoa; phylum Chordata; class Amphibia; order Anura; family Pipidae; genus Xenopus; species Xenopus laevis. The sequence goes on along the minus strand of NC_054378.1, from coordinate 41,829,439 downwards.
CTATTACTTGACTATCTGCTTTATAGGTCCATAATCTGGTGGGGTTTTTTTTAAAGGGGAATGGCCACCAATATTTGAATGTTTTGGATGTCACTGACTTGCACCAATATTTGAAGTAATAAACGAAAGGTAACCTGTTGTTCAGTAATGTTATTTTAAGTGTCTGTTTGTGGCACCCTACACTCACAATTAAAGGATTTGATAACTTTTGGTATGATGTAGAGAATGATGACAATTTGCAGTTAGTTTTCATTTTTTATAATTTGTGGTTTTTGCATTATTTATTATTCAGCAGCTCTCCTGTTTGCAATTTCAACAATCTGGCTGCTAGGGTCCAACTTACCCTAGCAACCATGCACTGATTTGAATGAGAGACAGGAATAGGAAAAGAAGAGGGTCTGAATAGAAAGATGAGTAATAAAAAGAAGCAATAACAATACATGTGTAGCCTTACAAAGCAATTATTTTGATGGGGTCAGTGACCCCCATTTGAAAGCTGGAAAAAACAGAAGGTGGCAAATAATTTAAAAAACTATAAAAAGAAAAAACTAAGTGCAGTTGAAAGGTTACTTAGTATTAGCCATTCCATAACATAATAAAAGTTAAAAGAGACATATAGGATAAATAAAAAACCCTAATTTCAGGGAGGCAGTTATAAGAAATATATGGTGTTGCTTTTACATGGTGCTAAAAATTTATGTTATCTTTAAAAATAGCCCCTTCATTGGAACTCCCTATAAAATGTTCACTGGTCCCTGTTTCTAATGAGGTGTGTCCTAACTGTCCCTGCCAGAAGCAAAGTAGGAGGGGGGACAGCCAATCACAGCCTTGCAGTCACACAAGCACAGACAGGCTTCAGTTCTCTATCAGGTCCTGCTAGCTGTTGATTGGTTCCTGACCTACAGTGCAGTGAGCTGAAAGCCGCCGGCTCCCCTGCACAGCCTGGGAATTCAGGGAGCAGGAAGCGGAAGAGAAGGGAGGGATTATTAGGGTTTTTGCAGAAATATTCAATAAATCAACCTGAAACACTACCTTTTTAGGCACAATTCTTCTATATCTAAATGAATACTACACATTGGTACATTCTTATATTTTACACAAAATGTCTCCTTTAAACTCAGGGCAAACCACCCCTTTAAGCAATGACTACCAAAACATCAGTAGATTGTCCATTTCAAGGGCAACTAACTCCCACTTCATCTTTAAAAAAAAAAATGACATCCTGGAGTGGGCAGCTCTTATCTTATTATTATTTTAAAATGTGTACCTATATTGTGTCTTAAATAAGGTCATGGCACATGAGTATTTACTGTGTACAGAGGTGTATAGATTGTACAGAGGTGTATAGACTGCACAGAGGTGTATAGATTATAGACTGCAGAGAAGCGTTTAGATTGCACAGAGGCGTATAGATTGTACAGAGGTGTATAGACTGCACAGAGGTGTATAGATTATAGACTGCAGAGAAGCGTATAGATTGCACAGAGGTGTATAGATTGTACAGAAGTGTATAGACTGCACAGAGGTGTATATATTATAGACTGCAGAGAAGCGTATAGATTGCACAGAGGTGTATAGATTGTACAGAAGTGTATAGACTGCACAGAGGTGTATAGATTATAGACTGCAGAGAAGCGTATAGATTGCACAGAGGTGTATAGATTGTACAGAAGTGTATAGACTGCACAGAGGTGTATAGATTATAGACTGCAGAGAAGCGTATAGATTGCACAGAGGCGTATAGATTGCACAGAGGTGTATAGACTGCACAGAGGTGTATAGACTGCACAGAGGTGTATAGACTGCACAGAGGTGTATAGACTGACTGTCTGGTGATCCTTACCTTGACAGATTTCTCAGGCAGGCAAGTGAATATTGCGCTAGATGCACCAGAGGCAGGGCAGCCATCAGGGGATGATGGGAGGGCGGACAGTCGTCCCGGGCCCTGTGGATTTCGGGTGTAGGGGAGCCGGTTGTGCTGCACTTACTTTAATTACCAGGCCCCCTGCTGTCAGTGAGCTGTAGACCTCGGGAGGGCGCTTGCTAAGGTACAAACATGTTCTTTCCCCTACACAGCTTTCATATTGCCCAGCAGTTCCGATTCCCCTAACACAGATGCAAATCGCTACTTACACCTCCCACAAAACTGTTAACTGCAGGCTCCTAGCCCTCCTGTCTTTTACAGAAAATCCCTACGCCACACGTCTCTTCTCGCGAGATTGGCGTCACGACTCTACGTGAGCGCGGCGACGCATCACGTATTGGGTGTGACTAATCGCCGTAAATCAGTGTTTCATGTTAGAGAGCAAGAAAACATTTCAAAGACATGTCTTTCCTGTAGGATGTTTTTAAAATTCTTTTTCTTTATCACATTTTTATATATTGAGACTGTGATAGAATTCAGTGGAAACCTGAGTTAACTTTCAGCTCACGATGCATGACTCGTTTTCAAATGTCAAGTGCACCTTTTGTTGTAGAGTTCTTTCCCTAAGCGACGTGAGGTTTTTAAAAGCTTTCCTAGTCATTCAATTAAATTTGCTTACTGCTCAGTTGAACGACTTTGTTGAAAAATAACATTTATTATTTTAGCAGAAAACTTAAAAGGCACCTGTTAAATATATATTCCCAAATCAAAGGTGCAGGCTAATATAACCCAAATGCCAGTTTGGAGTAAGGTTGCCACCCCGGTATTCTACCGGCCTAGCCAGTAAAACACCTGCCAAGGCTGGTACTTAGGGTTGCCACCTAGCCAGTATTACAAATTTACCGTCAATGTATTAGCCGGTAAATTTGTTCCGCCCCTGGCCTGCCTCAGATCCGCCCCTCTCCCTTACTCATCTAATCCAAGGGCGCAGACCTTCCTGGTGAAACTCCGTTCCGAAACGTCATAACCATGCCCTGGAACATCATAACCCCGCCCCTGGACTGGCACAGCCACGCCCCCGGAAGGCACAACTCTCTGGCCTGCCCCCACCGTGAGGTCACCAGCCGGTAGGGCCAGATCGAAAAGATGGCAACCCTACTGGTATTACAATTTTTTTTACCAGCGATGTAGTTGCTGGCAAATTTGTAATAACCTTAACAAAAGCCCTTGGCCCGTCCCCAATCCCTCTATAAACGTAACTTTGGATGGCTCATCAACCCTGCCTTCTGGTCATTGTGCTGCATGGCTCCACTCCTTTACCATCACAGCCCGCCCTTTTTGTTTCCTCCCCCACCACCGGACGGTTGAATTTTTATCAAAAGGTGGTCACCTAGTTTGGAAGTAACAGTAGTTTTTTTGTAATTGCCCCTAGGAAACCTGCACCTCTCAGTTTCAGTGTCCACACGCATGCACATAATAAGCAAACGCTGCAACCTGCTTATTAAACGCATGCACGTGATGTTAGAAACTCAATATGCACACGCACTCTGACTAGGGTTGCCACCTTTTCTTGAAAAAAATACCAGCCTTCCTATATATTTATCTTTTTTCCCTATTAATAACATTGGGATTAACCATCATTTTTACCAGCCAGGCCGGTAAAATACTGGCCAGGTGGCAACCCTAACTCTGACTAACATGGCCACTCGCACCGGGAGCTTCCTCCTGGTGTGAGTGGCCTAGCACTTGCGGGAGGCAATTTAAAAAAAACAAAAAACAACTGTTACCCCCAACCAGAGTGCAGGCCCTATTATCCTACACCTTTAGTTGGGGATAATATATTTTGGCAACAGGTGCCCTTTAATGTAGTGATGTGATGGTGCTAAAATTTGGTCTTTTTTAACCCATATACCTTATGAACTATTAGAGAAGGAGTACAGCATGATTTCTGGTTCGGATCCTCAACTATTTCAGTTAAATGTGCTTACAGTACTTTCAAATATTGTAGCTAATAGTACTCTGGAGAACCAACTAATTATTAAATGGTCATCTTTTTATTGAAAATTACCCGTATATACTCGAGTATAAGTCGTCCCGAGTATAAGCCGAGGTACCTAATTTTACCTCCAAAAACTGGGAAAGCTTATTGACTCGAGTATAAGCCGAGTATAAGCCTAGGGTGAGAAATGCAGCAGCTTCTGGTAAGTTTCAATCAAAAAATTGAGGGTTTCTGTTCCCATTGGAGGTGCCGGCATCTCGTTTTTGGACGCCGACGACCATTCTTGGATGCCGGCGACTATTCTTGGACACTATTCTTGGACGCCGGCGTCTATTCTTAGACGCCAGGGACCGTTTTTGCGATTGACCCGAGTATAAGCCGAGGTAGAGTTTTTCAGCATATTTTGGGGGCTGAAAAACTCGAGTATATACGGTATACGACATGTTTCAGATCCAAGATCCTTCCTCAGGTGCTTATAGGTATTGTTGCTTCAGTGAATATATGAGTAGTTAAAAACCTCCATTAACAAAGTGATTGTTCACTTTTAAATCAACTTTTAGAATGATATAATGAATGATATTCTGAGACAATTCATTTTGAGTTATTTGTGGTGTTTACCCTATTTAGCTTTTACTTATCAGCTCTCCAGTTTGTAAATTCAGCAATCTGGTTGCGGGGGTCCAAAATTACCATAGCAACCATGCATTGAATTGAGTATGAAACTGGAATATGAATAGGAGAGGGCCTCAACTAGGGAAGCACCGAATCTACTTTTTGGGATTCAGCAGAATCCCCGAATCCTTCATGAAAGATTCAGAGGAATACCAATCCGAATCCTAATTTGCATATGCAAAGGTGGGAAAAATGTTTTTTACTTCTTTGTTTTGTGACAAAAATGATTTCCCTTCCCACACCTAATTTACATGTGCAAATTAGGATTCGGATTGGCCATGCACAAGAATTCGACCGAATCTGAGTCCTGCTGAAAAAGGCTGAATCCCGAATTTCAAGTAAAATAATCAGACTAATGAAAAAGAGCTGATGACGGCCTGCAGAGATTTCAACTTCTTTAATAGTAGTAGATGTGTGAATGGCTTTTGTTTTAAGTAGACTTTTACTATATACATTTTATGTTGTTGTACGGTTTTTGGTCTTTTTTCATAGTGGTTCTGTATACAAAGCTAAGCAAGAGATGAAGTGCAGAAATGCACATCATGTATAGCGTTTCCTAGAAGCATCATTACTTACTGACTACTCTCCAAATCATTCACCATACAAACCAAAATGTTTTGCACAGATGATATAAAGGAAAATGAAATCCAATTATACAGTATGTGCTCTTATGCTGGTTTACAATATAGGGTTGAGGTTTGAAGAGGGTGAGAGGAAGACAATACACCCGGCTGGCTATTAAATTATAAATTAAAAGTTCAGGGCAAACCTTTATCAATACAACACACAGCAAGGGAACATTGGTACGGGCATATTTGTGGGATAAAAACTGGAAGGCTTTATCCTGTAATAAGTATGGATATAGATGCAATAATAATAATAAAAGTAGTGAATATATAGATTAGAAACAATGTAGTCAAATCCAAAGTATATTAAAGGGGTGGTTCACCTTTAAGGTAACCTTTATTATGTTATAGAATGACCAGTTCTAAGCAACCTTTGAATTGGTTTTCATTATTTATTTTTTATAGTTATTTGCCTTTTTCTTCTGACTCTTTGCAGCTGTAAAATGGGGGTCGCTGACTCCATTCTAAAAAAACAAAGGCTACACATGTATTGTTATTGTTACTTTTTATTACTGATCCTTATATTCAAGCCTCTCCTATTCATATTACAGTCCCTTATTTAAATCAATGTATGGTTGCTAGGGTAATTTGGACCCTAGTTACTAGATTGCTTAAGATGCAAATTGAAGAGCAGCTTAATAAAAAGCTTAATAAATCAAAAGCCTTCAATAATAAAAAATGAAAACTAAATGCAAATTGTCTCAGAATATCACTCTCTACATCATACTAAAAGTTATCTCAAAGGTGAACAACCCCTTTAAGGACACCAAAACCCATTCCATTTTGTGATCTTCTGTATACTGTAACTGCAATTGTATCCATATAACAAGTGTTTGCCATACTATGAGGGAGACTAATTTATTTATAGCTCTTTCTGCCTGCAATAAACACTGATACACTGAGAGGGACTGCCTCTTTATGGTGATTTTGGCATTCTGATGACTTCATCTTTATCATCCATCATTTTGTCATTGGAAATCTGGGAACTGCTATTCTCTGTTATCCATCTCACTTTCTTTTATTTTCATCTATGTATACCTTGCAGTCTGTTATTTAAAGGGGAACTATTGTGAAAATGAAAATTTAATATAAGCTTCAGCACACTGCAATAGGAAACTTTCTAACTACAATCAATTAAATATTCTGTACTGTTTTTGAAACAATCAAGTTTATGGTCACTATCCCTCCCTCATCATCTGTTTCTGTTTATTCTGTCTTCATGCAGGAGTTGGATGTCAGATTGACAATTAGATCCAATATACCTTATAGGGGGGGCTCCTTTTGTCTAGAAGATGTATTAGAGCTCACTCTATTAAAATTACCAGAAATCAAGTCTCTCTACATGCAGAATTTGTGCTAAAGGCAGTTATTTTGTTAGATTTTGTTTGTACTGGAATCAGTTATTTGAGTGAGCTCTAATACATCTGCTAGGAAAGGAAGCCCCCCCCCTCTTTAAGATATATTGGATCATTCATCTGACACCCAACTTCTGCATGAAGAGAGAATGAAGAGAAACAGATGCTGAGAGAGGAATAGTGAACATAAACTTGATTATGCAGCTTATATTAAACTTTCATTTTCACAATAGTTCCCCTTTAATGCCAAAACACAATGGTCAAATGTTAGCAAAAATATATAAATGCTATAAAATCACCTAAAACGAGCTTCAGGAGGTATACAATTATGCTCCGTACATTACTGTATACTGTATATGCATCTGAACTAAAGCTCATAAAATACTTATCTACTCCAATGATGTAGAGCGTGCTACATTAAGTTATACATTAAGTAATCTTAAATACCAGATTAAGGAGATAAGACTGAATATACAGATCTATTATTTGGTGCACACATATAACAAATTTTGTCTCTTAGATGCTTAGCACTTAAAGGGGACTCGTCACACTAAGAAATAATTCCTAATGCTATTTTAGCATTATGGTAGTCAAGCAAAATGAGCTTTACATACACTATTATTTAAATCTTGTTTGCTTTATTAAATTGGTATCCACAATTAGGGCCGCCATTAAGGGGGGACAGTTGTGCCAGGCCCGGTGGAAAAGGGGGAAGTTTTAGCTCTCGCCACAGGTATCCAGCCAAGGGGACCAACACTATGATTGGTAAAATTAGATACTGCTTGTTATTTATGAGTTTGATTGATGTGTATTTTTTATTTTGTTTATGTCTTGAACGTTCCTTTAGTTGAAAAGTTTTTGTTATAATAAAATATAAATATTAAATATGCATTGTGAGACTTTATGTTATCCATGTATGTATCAATGTAAACTCTCTTTTAACCCTCTAGTCTTTCATTTCATCCTCTGCTTTTTTGGAGGGATAATTAGCGACCCCATGCAAACACTTTAAATTGAACTATAAGAGTTCTGGTAACGTTTAGTTCAATTTCAGTACTGAAAACTTCACACAATGTAAATATATAAACCAGCTGGGAAATGACTTCTGGGATGATGTTCTAGGATGCCCCACTGGAGACCTGCAGCTCAAGTGTGGCCCCCTGTCTGCCACTCTACAGACTTTTTTTCATGACATCACCATTTTAGTACAAACGTGTCTCCAATTAGGTTATGGACCCACACCATAAAAGAAGTTGGCCAACATTGGCTTGGAACTTGACTGTTTACATCATGCTAAGATTTAAAAGAGTTAATAACTTGCTTGTTAATGACCCCGCTTATTTCTTTACAGTTCAAGCACTGTACACATAAAGTGGGATTAGAAAGATCACATAAAGAAAGTAGTTTAAAACATGTATTTTTTATTGTCAAGATAAACAATGCAGGGCATTTATGAATAATCATTAAAACTATAGATCTGTATTATTTAATTCCCACAATTTTATCTAAAAATGCAGCAAAATTTTATGGCCTTCCAGGAGAAAAATGCTTCAAGGCTGAAAGGTCCATTTTCTGTAGTGTGTTCCCAAGGGTGCTGTAAGTTTATGGAAATGAAAATGTTACATCATAAAAGAGTTATATCATGTAAAATGGTACACAAACACAAGACAGTAATTAGGAGAATGTTGTGGCTCTTTTGTTATAAACATGTTTTATGGCATTTTTTTTAAATTAAAACAACAGCCACATTATATGGCTTATAAGGGTAGGGGCACACTGGGATATTCGGGAAGATTTAGTCGCCTGGTGACTAATCGCCTCGTCTTTGCGGCGACCAATCTCCCTGAACGCCTTCCCTCACTCTTGTGCTGGCTAAAATGAAAAATCGCCGGCGCTAAAGCACACGCGTCGATTCGTTTTCCGAAGTTGCCTCACGAGGAAACTTCATGCTTTAGGGCCGACAATTTTTCATTTTAGCCAGCGAAAGAGTGAGGGAAGGCGTTCGGGGAGATTGGTCGCCGCAAAGATGATGCGATTAGTCGCCAGGGGACTAAATCTCCCCAAATCGCCCAGTGTGCCCCTACCCTAAAACATTAACAGCCCAAAGTCAAAACAATGGATACAGCTATAGAAAGAACATATAAGCCTGTATATGTTTTTTTTAACCAAATTTTCATGCATACAATATAATGCACTTACCTGCATGTGCAATAATAGAGGTGTTCATCTTTATAAAGCTGCTTTGCTAGTTCTATTTGGTGATTGGACATAAGCTGTTCATTGATCACAAAAATAAGGGGTTTCCCCTTCCCAAGTGTTTCTAAACAGCTCCCAGCACCTATTAAGAGATCAAAATGAAAAAGCTATAGAAAGTTAATAAAATCAAAAAAGGATACGATGTAGTAAATTGACAGCACTTTGAGATAAAATGTTGTCAGAGCTGGTACACCACAATACTTGCTCATATTTGATAAGAAAGGATTTTCCTCCAATTTATAAAGTGGTACCTGCAGCAGGACTAATGGTCTTAACACACCTAGCAGTTTCTTCTTTGGCGTATCTAAGATGGGACAAGAAACATTAATCCGCATCATTTTACTTCTAAATCACTGTGCATAGATAGGCATGCCAGGGTAGATTTCAGTTAAATTTATGTGCTGTACCTTTAATTTATCACTGATATTCAAGAACTGCCACTGGAAAAGATTAAATGTTGGGTTCTAGAAAGACAAACCAAGAAATACCTGCATGACTTATTACCAGATCTGCACTCTTGATGTCTTCCTCAAGAGAGTCTTTGTATCGAAAACATTCCAGCAAGTAGTCAGAAGTACAAGATGGTGCTGGTTTTATGGTCCCCCTGCCAATCTGAAGGACCAGTCTATTATAGCCAAGGCCTTTGAGGATCTTGGAGAAAGAAGAAAACAATGAAAACCTTGCTTTAAACAAATCATTAAGCCCAAACTAAAGTTAGCTGTAATTATTTGTAAGACCCTAAGACTACAATGGGAAGTTACAAAGAAGTAGCTCACATTTAGAGGCACAGGGTTGAATTTAGAATTCATGTGAGTTTTTTAAACTCCCCCTAAACTCGAAAATTTGACTAGTCGAAAAGTGTTAATAAAATTAATAAAATAAACTTGATCCTAGTTTTTTTCTCTGAAAAAAACTTGAATGTTAGGAAGGCTACAAACATCACCAAATTGATCCCTGGACCTCTCCCATTGACTTACACAGTAATTGGGCAGGTTTAATGTTATTAATACTTTGTTTATTTATATTTCTGATTAGGCCCTCTCCAAATGCACCTTACAGTCATTCAAAAACCATCACCTAGTTGCTAGGGTAAACAGTATCTTAGCAACCATTTAGCTGTTGAACAAAAAGCCTGTATCTGAATATGACTGTCCACTTAAAGGGGTGGTTTGCCTTTAAGGAAACTTTCATTTTGTTAAAGAATGGCCAATTCTAAGCAAATTTTCAATTGGTTTTCATTATTTAATTTTTCTTATAGTTTAATGGTTATTTTCCTTTTTCTTCTGACTCTTTGCAGCTTTCAAATGGTTGTCACTGACTCCCTTCTAAAAAAATAAATGCTCTGTAAGGCTACAAATGTATTGTTATTTTACTTCTTATTACGGATCCTTCTATTCAGGCCTCTCCTATTCATTTACCAGTCTCTTATTCAAATCAATGCATGGTTGCTAGGGTAATTTGGACCCTAGTTACCAGACTGGTTTAGATGCAAATTGAAGAGCTGCTGAATAAAAAGCTAAATAACTCAAAAACCACAGAAAAATGAAAACCAATTGCAAATTATCTTATGATATCACTCTCTACATCATGCTAAAAGTTATCTCTAAGGTGAACTACCCCTTTAATTATAAAAGCTCATTTATAGGTGAACTAACCATTTATGAAATACTCACTGCTCAACAATTTTCAGTTCATGTTGCAGTCCTTATCATAACTACCCTACACCAGTAGTACTACTACTACTACTACTACTACTACTACTACTACTACTACTACTACTACTACTGAACATGCACACATTGCTATTGGCACAACAACCTACAGACAGCTCATCACACAAGAGAAAGTGGCAGGAGAGAACAGAAGAGCCCAGGCAGCTGGCTGAAGGAGAATCGTTCAGAACATGCATCTGAACTGTAGTGGCTTTATAATAATTATTTGTCGCATACAGACTTCATTCGTTTATCTGTTATTATTTATTAATTTGTCTTATAGTTTTTTTTAAGATTGGCTGAGGTTTATTAGTGGACTATCGGTCAAACATTTTTCAGTGGGTTCCAGTCTGGACTCTGCAAGGCCATTGCAGAAAACAAGAAACAGACACAGAGCCATGTAAAAGGCATCTGAGTCTGAAACGATTACTGCAGAGGCATTATCACAGCAAAATTCCTTCTTCCTCATTTTTTATTGATGATGCCTATTAACACTTTACATGCGGCAAATTTACTAAAGGGCGAAGTGGCTAACGCTAGCAATTTAGCCCCTTTGCTGATTTACTAACGGGTGCTGGCGTAAATTTGCTAGCGAAATGGACCTACTCTAGCGCTACTTCGCACCCTTACGCCAGGTGAAATTTTGCTATAGGGAAAGGGACGTAACTACGCTAATTCACTAACTTGCGGATTTTGGTGAACGTTACCTCTTGCACCAGACTTTACGTCGCCACCTCAGACCAGGCGAAGTGCAATAGAGTAGATAGGGATGGTTCAAAAAAATTTGAAATTTTTTCTAAGTCCCAAAAAAAACGCTGGCCTCTTTTACTTTTTATAGGGTGACAGGCACAAAAAGAGAGAATTTTTTTTAGGGTACCCTCCTTCCCCCCTACATTTGATAACATATGGCACCTAAACTATACTGTGGGCACATTAGGGTTGCCACCTGTCCGGTTTTGACCCGAACAGCCCGGTATTTTGAGGGGCTGCCCGGGTCTATACTTCCTGCCCGGTTTTCAAAATAAGGAAAACCGGGCGGGATTCCCTTGATTGACATGGCGATCAGCCAATCGCTGATCGCTGCGTCATAGCCCCGCCCACTGACATCACAGACACGCCCTAGGGCACATGTGTAGGGCATTAGAATACATTTATTAAGTTTCCCTGGCCTTGCGTAGTGTAATGTGTTTTCTGCTGCATATACAGCCATTGTACTTTAACTGTACTCCGTATGCAAATTTCCGATCGATAGCGTAACTTCGAACCGCTGATCGTAACATGGCTAGCGCAACTTCGCAAATGATCAGTAACTTGTGCGCAACTTTGGTTCTTTGTGAATTTGCGCAGCCCTGGCGAATCTACACCTGGCGAAGTGGGGCAAAGTCAACGCTGTCGCAAATTCGGAGGTAAGTAAATTTGCCCCTATGGGTTAGTAAGTGGAAGGGCATTTTCAGGAGATTTGTTGCCCATGGGTATTGCAGATTTCCTGCAAACAACACATCTCCCCATTTGCCATAAATAATAGATTATAGTTAAATCCAAATGAAAAAGGGTAACAGATGTCAGTCAGCTATTGTGGGTGGTGCCATCTGTCAACTGTAAAAACCTGAACTGTGCACTGCAGGCTGCAGCCTAACCGTTATACATGCATTAACCCAAAAACTGAGTACTGACTCCCATATTATTGCAAATTAGAGAGAGAGAGAGAGAGAGTGAATGATTGTGTGTGTTTGTAAAGGTAAATACTGGCGTTTTTATTTCCTATCCAATTTAGAGCAGAGGCTCCATCATCTACATTATCACAGTGACAATCACTGTACACTCATTACCTGCAGGAATGTAATAAATAGTAATCACAGGGATGTTATTACACCACATCTCTGCCAAATCGCATGCCTGACCTTATTAGCCTGTAAGGTACTTCTATCAATGAATTCTCCAAAGGCACCCTTTCTTGTTATTGTTCTTGTTAAACTTTCTTACCGTGCAATTTTAAACAGCTGACGGGTTTGGTGACAGGTTTAATGTAAAACAATGGCTTTGGCTGTTTACACTCTAAAACTGTCACTCCTTATTCCACAACTCCATAGGAGTTGTTTGGAAATTTAAACTGAAATGACCAAAACAAAAAAAAGGGGTAATTTACCAGAAAACGCAGTTGCACACTTGTAGTTGATTTGTGTAAATAAATTGCTCCTTACACTTCTCCGTATTTGCATACGGAACGCATTTTAGGACCTCCTCCAGGGAAATACCTGTCCACCATGCGATGTCCTACGGCTTAGGAATGCCGCATCGGGTGATTTTACTGTCACTCATCCACCAAATCTGCAGTCTTACCTCTGTCCTCTATCCTCCCTTCTCGGCCATCAGCCATACGAACTCCGCCCTCAGTCCTCCACCGTTTTCACTCCGCCCTCAGTCCTCCACCCTCTTCCCTCCACCCTCAGTCCTCCACCCTCTTCCCTTCGCCCTCCCTGCTCAGCCCTCATCCTTCTGCTTTACCTCTTCATCCCTCCGCACTTCGCCAGTATTATTATAGATATACACATTTACGATTTCCTCGGACTGAAAATGCTCGCTCACCACTGTAGGAGCTTAGAGAGAAGACTGAAGGATGAGTTCTGAGGGGGGAGAGCAGAGGGGAAAGTGCAGAGGGGTGAACAGGTAAAGCCGAAGGCTGAGTGCTGAGGAAAGAGGGTGGAGGGCTGAGCAGGGAGGACAGAAGGCGGAAGGCGGAGGGTAGAGGGGGAAGGACTGAGGGAGGAAGACGGAGGGCTGAGGGCGGAGTTCATATGACTGACGGCTGAGAAGGGAGGGTAGAGGACAGAGGTATGACTGCAGATGATGAGTGACGGTAAAAGCAACAGATGCGGCATTCCTAAGCCATAGGACATTGCATGGAGGTAAGAAATTTTCCAGAGGATGTCCTAAAATGCGTTCCATATTTGCACTGAATGCCAGCTGTTTCTTCCTGCCTCATCTTGTGAATTGCACACAATTTAACCCTGAAGATCAGACATCCTTAAAGGAGAAGGAAAGGCATCCTGCACTTGGGGATGCCAAAAGTTAGGCACCCCCAAGTGATTGTATTGACTTACCTCATACCTCCCAATTGTCCCAGTCCCTCTTTTGACAGCTCAACCCGCAGTCCCTTGTTTGTACTGGAAAGTCACAATTTTCTCTGCACTGAACAGGCAGAAAAAGAAACAATATTTCTAACTTAATTGGCTTTTGGCAGAGAGCCCAGAACAGCTACAGCTGCAAATAAGATACTTTTGTAACAATTTTGAGATAAGCAAATAAGTCATTGTAACGATATAAGATAACAGGTCTCTCACAGCTTAAAGGGCAATTCACCTTCATTAGCTAAACTGTAATAAATGGGGAAAAAAACACAGAAATATGTTCAAACTTTCATAACCTGCCAAATTTTGTAAAATGAACATGGTAATTAGGGGGTGTGGCCACAAAAATGGGCCTGGTCAAAAATTGCTTTTTTGTCCCTCTTTTTGGGAGGTATGCTGAAACCCCGGGCCAGTGCTCCTAACGCACACTTCTGTTACCGTTTGCAGAGCGCTGTTCAAAGCAATCACGGAGTCTGGCAGATTAATATAATATCAATTTAAAAGGTTATTGAATTAAAATATGTACATTATATTAATAGTGTTGTTGTACTTCAATTCATCAAATTGCTATAAATAAATAAATGAAGTGCTGTGTAATATTAATAAATGTATCAAATAACCATTTTTTTTGTGATTAATTCATTAAGAAATATTAGTGTAATCAATTGATTTAAAAAATTATCTTAAAAAATTGTCTTGGTGATTGAATAGTGCACTTATGGTGATAAAAACTTTTTTGTTCATTTATATATATCTGTTACATTTCTAATAACAATTGGAAGTACATATCCATATAGATACAAAAAGATACAACAAGATCTGGTCTATGTCTTGATATGTTAGTTATAGACATTCCTGACCATTTCTTTTGTTTTATTTTATTTTATTTTATTATTGCTTAATTTTCGTTCATGTCCAACCTATTATTGGAATAGTTTAATAAATAAGGAATTTCTCTAAAGAGATATGCATCAGCCTATTAATAATTAATCAAAAACATATTGGACAGATTAATTCCATTCATTTCTCAAATAATTTTGAAATTAATAAATTATTTAATAAATTATTTAATAAATTAAATTAATTGTATTCTCAATCGGTAATTAATCTCAGTATATTTAAACAATTTGAATTATTGTATTATATTAAATCTAGTACCAAATGATACTGTCAAACAAGATTTGAATGTATACACAATAATCTATCCAATAAAGTTTTTTATCTCACATTCTCTGTTCAGCCCATATGGTGTAACTGTGTCCAATAGGGTCATCCATTTGACCTCTTTTTTAGACAACAGTGTATCTATATCGCCTTTTCTCTTCCCCAGTTTAACTGCTTCAATAACCTGGAAAGATACAAAAGATTCATTAGCCTCATGTTCTTGTATTACATGTTCTGCTACAGCTGAGGATACATCTGATCTGTTTATGCATGCTAGATGTTCCAATACTCTATCTTTTAACCATCTCTTTGTCTTGCCGACATATTGTTTACCACAGCGGCATGTTGCTAAGTATATGACATCTGATGTCCTGCAGTTAGCATATGTTCTGCAGTTATAGATTTTTTTAGTTACAGTACTCTGAATTTCCTTAGATACATTTATGAATCTGCAACATTTGCAGATATTGGCACCACATTTGTATGTTCCAATAGTAGTCAGCCAATTTGTTTTATCTTTCTTGTTAGGTAACATACTTGGGGACACCTTATCCCGCAGGTTATTTGCCCTTCTATAAATGAATTGAGGTTTTTTTAAATCCAATTGTGTCAAAATGGGGTCCGTTCTCAATACCCCCCAATGTTTTAAAATTATATTTTGTATTTGCCTAGCCTCCATACTATATGTGGTGACGAATTTCATTCTGTCCTTATCAAATGTAGTTCTCTTATTCCTATAATCACTTTTTTTGTTTTTCAAAAGGTCAGATCTGTTGCTGAGTACTGCTGTTTCATAAGCTTTCCTGATGCATTCAGTACTGTAACCCCTAGATGCCAATCTATCCCATAATTCCATGGACCTGTCGTGGAAGGAATCCCATGTGGAGCAGTTACGTCTAAGGCGTATAAACTGGCCCACTGGGATACCTTCCAGGAGAGGTCCAGGGTGATTACTTTCTCGCCTTAGTAAAGAGTTTCTACTGATGGATTTTCGATATATATCAGTATCTATCTGGGTGCCAACAGAGATGAATTTTATATCCAAGTATTCTATTGTATTTTTATCACAGTTATATGTAAAGCGTATATTTTTGTCGTTAGTATTACAATACTCTACAAATTGTTTCAACTGTAATTCAGTCCCTTCCCAAATAAATATTAAATCGTCTATAAAACGATAATATCCTTTTATGTTGGTACTGTATATAGATTGTTCACAAAAAATATGATGTTTCTCAAACCAACCCATGAATAAATTAGCATATGAGGGCGCAAAACGCGCCCCCATTGCTGTCCCACATCACTGTAAATAAAATTGATCATTAAACATGAAGTAATTATGGGTCAATAGGTACTCCACTGCCTCCACTATAAACTCATTCTGTTCGCTAATATAAAGATCTTTTTCTCTTAACCAATATTGTAATGCATGTATCCCATCACTATGCCTAATAGAAGAGTATAAAGCTGTGACATCCATCGTCACCCACATATACTCCTGTTTCCACTCAATATTGGTAAGTTTGTTAATAGCATCTCCACTGTCTCGTAGAAAGGAGGGCAACTGCATTACTATCAGCTGTATAAGTTTGTCTATATATTCACTTAATCCCTCATTTAGGGAACCTATCCCCGCAATTATGGGGCGTCCCTTAGGCTGTTCAAGGCTTTTATGAACTTTAGGGAAGGTATGGAAGATAGGTATTTTAGGAAATGGACGCCATATATACTCTATTTCATTCTCACTTAAGATACCTTCAAATTTGCCATACTCTATTAGTCTCCTGAGTTTTCCTTGAAAACAGGATGTCGGATCCTTATCCAGCTTAGTATAATTTATGTGATCTGTTAGTTGTAAAGTAATATCCCGTTCATAGTAATCTCTGTCAAGAATGACTATGGCACCCCCTTTATCTGAGTTCCTGACCACTATGTCAGGATTATCTCTGAGAGATTCTATTGCCTGGTACTCATGTTTAGTTAGATTATATTTAGTCTTATCCTTGTTCAAATGTTTCTTAGGATTTAGTTTTCTTTTTTCCTTCTGTTCCTCTAGAATTTTTAAATCACGTATTACCAGGTCATAGAATCTCTCAATAAAAGGGCCCCTATGGTTCATGGGATGAAAATTTGATTTTGACTTCAAATCAGTATGGACAACAGCTTTAATAGTGTTATCTTCATGGGTCTCTAGGACAGGTTCTATATCCATTACCCTCTCTTCATTAATTTGGTCTATTGCTTCTAATACATCCTGCGTGAGGAAATCGGGTTCCTGTTCTCTTAGTACCTCATTCTGGATTGTATTTTTAGGGTGAAAAAATCTTTTAAGTGATAAAACCCTTGTAAATCTATTTATATCAATAATGGTATCCACCAAAGAGAAATGTGAGGAAGGGGAAAAAGTAAGTCCCTTATTAAGTAAGAGTTTCTCTCCATCAGTTAAGGTATGTTTAGATAAATTAATTACCAAGTCCTCAGTCTCTCTTTCTTTCTCTATTGCCGGGTGTTCCTCACATTGTTCTTGATTTTTCCCTTCTTTGATCTTGTATTCTTTCCTCCGCTTGTTTGCTCCTCCTCTCGTACCTCTCTTTCTCCTTTTGCTGTTTTCTTTTTCTTCTTTACATCTCGTTCCATCTCGTGTTCGTCGTCCTGGCTCATCTCCAAATCGCTTCCGGATGTCACTAAAAAAGACACACTGGGAGAAGCACTATCAGACTCTATATTTGAAACATTAGACACCATATTTGAGGGTTTTCGCTTCTTATCTGATTTCAGTGCAGGTTTAAGGCACTCCCATCTGCCTCTCTGTATATTCAATTTCATTCCCCATGAAAACACTCTATCCTGCTCATAATCTGCTTTATCTCTCAAAAACTTTTTTTGTTTAGTGTCCATAATCTTTTTTTCCAATGCATCCAAATCATTTTTATTTCGCTTCCCAATTCTCTCATATTCTGGATCATCTTTATATACATTCAGTGCCATTTCAATTTGAGTGATTTCCAAGCTCACTCTCTCCTGTTCTGTTTGATATTTGTTAATCAATATCCGCATGAGGTTAAATGAATAGTCATTTAATGTTTGATACCATTCTTCCATAAATTTAGTATCTTGTAATTCGAAGGCTGGGAATTTTTTCATCCTCAGTCCCCTGGGTACTCTCTTGACTTTTAAGTAATTTTCAAGTGTAGTCACTTCCCACCACAACCTTAATAGGGATGTAGCGAACGGCGGAAAAAATGTTCGCGAACATATTCGCGAACTTGCGACAAAACATGCGAATAGTTCGCGAACGTCGCGAACCCCATAGACTTCAATGGGAAGGCGAATTTTAAAAGCTAGAAAAGACATTTCTGGCCAGAAAAATGATTTTAAAGTTGTTTAAAGGGTGCAACGACCTGGACAGTGGCATGCCAGAGGGGGATCAAGGGCAAAAATGTATCTGAAAAATCCATTGTTGACACAGCGCTGCGTTTTGTGCTGTAAAGGGCAGAAATCACACTACGTCACTCAGGTGATGTTTCTGGACACGGAATGTGAAAAAGCTCACACAGCTAGGTGGCACTTGGTTAAAGACTGGGCAAATAATGCCTGCAAGGTCAACGTATACACTACAGCCGTTGGATACGGAATATATTATTGCTGCTTGAAAAACGTCACTCGGGTGGTGTTTCTGGAGACGGTATTATTATTGATATTTAGACAGCTAGGTGGCAGTTGTTTGAAGAACAGATGCAGATGAGAGATCAGCAGCAGGACAGCTGCCCACAGCAGCTACATACAGAGCACTGCAGTAGAAGGTAGATTACTAGCCAGCAAAGCTACCTAACCTAAAATGTCCCTCAAATCCCTGCAGAGTTCTGTCCCTACAATACAGAGCAGTATCAAGTAGATTACTAGCCAGCAAAGTTACTAGCAACTGTCCCTCAAATCACTAACAGCTCTCTCCCTACACTAGCTCTTCCAAGCACACACAGGCAGAATGAAAAAACGCTGCAGGGCTTCAGTTTATATATGGAAGGGGAGTGGTCCAGGGGGTGTGGGGGTGGTCCAGGAGGGAGAGCTTCCTGATTGGCTGCCATGTATCTGCTGGTCTGGGGTGAGAGGGCAAAAATAAGCGCCAGCTAAGGCGAACCCAAATTGGCGAACGTCGCGCGACGTTCGCGAACATTCGCCGAACGCGAATAGTCGATGTTCGCGCGAATTAGTTCGCGGGCGAACAGTCCGCGACATCCCTAAACCTTAACTCTCTCATAGTGGTTTTTTGCAGCTTTTTAAACAGAGTGTGCATTTCTGGGGCCGTGCTATTCCCATCATCGAGGGTTAAATCTCCCCCACCATTATCATAGTCAGCACTTTCTTTAAATATCGAGGTTGCTTTCCGCAGCCGTGCTATATTAATATGTGGTGGGTCCCCCGGTTCTTGTTCCATTATAGGTATCTCCCCCTCCGTTGCATTCACATGTGCTCTATGTGCCATAATGATAGGTATATATTAATAAATAAATAAGCGGAGCAAGTACCTTACTTCTTGTTTAATCGATAGTGCACTGTAGCTCCTTGCAGGGGTCTCCAACGACTCAAATAGTCACATCCACTAAGTAATTGTAGTACGGACAAACGAATGCGATGTGGCTGATGGCGGAGCGCTTCCCTTGCACGCCAGCTCCTGCTAAGCCGCAGCTCTCGTGATAGTTCGGCTCCTTCTAGCCGGCTTCCACTGCACACTTCTGTTACCGTTTGCAGAGCGCTGTTCAAAGCAATCACGGAGTCTGGCAGATTAATATCAATATAATGGCTTTATTGAGCGCATTAAAAACTGCTAAGGAGGGGGATCACATCTAACGCTTTTCGTGTCAGAGAACCTGACACTTCATCAGAGTAATTAGTGCATACCTGTGTAAGTGCTTAAATAGTGACACATATGCATATCATTAGTGTATTAAAGGTAAAGGACATTCTTGTGAAACAGCAAACAGATTGTTGAAATTATACATATAGAATAAAAACAATTGTATCCAAATGACATTCATTATTCCTAAATGTGATACATATTTCCTTAATATTATATGTGTATTTATTTAAAAGGTTATTGAATTAAAATATGTACATTATATTAATAGTGTTGTTGTACTTCAATTCATCAAATTGCTATAAATAAATAAATGAAGTGCTGTGTAATATTAATAAATGTATCAAATAACCATTTTTTTTGTGATTAATTCATTAAGAAATATTAGTGTAATCAATTGATTTAAAAAATTATCTTAAAAAATTGTCTTGGTGATTGAATAGTGCACTTATGGTGACACCCTGGACCTCTCCTGGAAGGTATCCCAGTGGGCCAGTTTATACGCCTTAGACGTAACTGCTCCACATGGGATTCCTTCCACGACAGGTCCATGGAATTATGGGATAGATTGGCATCTAGGGGTTACAGTACTGAATGCATCAGGAAAGCTTATGAAACAGCAGTACTCAGCAACAGATCTGACCTTTTGAAAAACAAAAAAAGTGATTATAGGAATAAGAGAACTACATTTGATAAGGACAGAATGAAATTCGTCACCACATATAGTATGGAGGCTAGGCAAATACAAAATATAATTTTAAAACATTGGGGGGTATTGAGAACGGACCCCATTTTGACACAATTGGATTTAAAAAAACCTCAATTCATTTATAGAAGGGCAAATAACCTGCGGGATAAGGTGTCCCCAAGTATGTTACCTAACAAGAAAGATAAAACAAATTGGCTGACTACTATTGGAACATACAAATGTGGTGCCAATATCTGCAAATGTTGCAGATTCATAAATGTATCTAAGGAAATTCAGAGTACTGTAACTAAAAAAATCTATAACTGCAGAACATATGCTAACTGCAGGACATCAGATGTCATATACTTAGCAACATGCCGCTGTGGTAAACAATATGTCGGCAAGACAAAGAGATGGTTAAAAGATAGAGTATTGGAACATCTAGCATGCATAAACAGATCAGATGTATCCTCAGCTGTAGCAGAACATGTAATACAAGAACATGAGGCTAATGAATCTTTTGTATCTTTCCAGGTTATTGAAGCAGTTAAACTGGGGAAGAGAAAAGGCGATATAGATACACTGTTGTCTAAAAAAGAGGTCAAATGGATGACCCTATTGGACACAGTTACACCATATGGGCTGAACAGAGAATGTGAGATAAAAAACTTTATTGGATAGATTATTGTGTATACATTCAAATCTTGTTTGACAGTATCATTTGGTACTAGATTTAATATAATACAATAATTCAAATTGTTTAAATATACTGAGATTAATTACCGATTGAGAATACAATTAATTTAATTTATTAAATAATTTATTAAATAATTTATTAATTTCAAAATTATTTGAGAAATGAATGGAATTAATCTGTCCAATATGTTTTTGATTAATTATTAATAGGCTGATGCATATCTCTTTAGAGAAATTCCTTATTTATTAAACTATTCCAATAATAGGTTGGACATGAACGAAAATTAAGCAATAATAAAATAAAATAAAATAAAATAAAATAAAACAAAAGAAATGGTCAGGAATGTCTATAACTAACATATCAAGACATAGACCAGATCTTGTTGTATCTTTTTGTATCTATATGGATATGTACTTCCAATTGTTATTAGAAATGTAACAGATATATATAAATGAACAAAAAAGTTTTTATTACCATAAGTGCACTATTCAATCACCAAGACAATTTTTTAAGATAATTTTTTAAATCAATTGATTACACTAATATTTCTTAATGAATTAATCACAAAAAAAATGGTTATTTGATACATTTATTAATATTACACAGCACTTCATTTATTTATTTATAGCAATTTGATGAATTGAAGTACAACAACACTATTAATATAATGTACATATTTTAATTCAATAACCTTTTAAATAAATACACATATAATATTAAGGAAATATGTATCACATTTAGGAATAATGAATGTCATTTGGATACAATTGTTTTTATTCTATATGTATAATTTCAACAATCTGTTTGCTGTTTCACAAGAATGTCCTTTACCTTTAATACACTAATGATATGCATATGTGTCACTATTTAAGCACTTACACAGGTATGCACTAATTACTCTGATGAAGTGTCAGGTTCTCTGACACGAAACGCGTTAGATGTGATCCCCCTCCTTAGCAGTTTTTAATGCGCTCAATAAAGCCATTATATTGATATTAATCTGCCAGACTCCGTGATTGCTTTGAACAGCGCTCTGCAAACGGTAACAGAAGTGTGCAGTGGAAGCCGGCTAGAAGGAGCCGAACTATCGCGAGAGCTGCGGCTTAGCAGGAGCTGGCGTGCAAGGGAAGCGCTCCGCCATCAGCCACATCGCATTCGTTTGTCAGTGCTCCTAACAGCAGAAAACTGCACCGGCTGGAGTTATTCCAGTGAGCACCATGGAGCGCTCCTCTGCTGGCTTTTTCTTTCTTCAAATTTCTCGGGGCAGACGCATGCGCAGTTAAATGAAATAGCCAACTTTTTAGTTAAAGTTTGTCTTTTCGTTCTACTGCGCATATGCAGCCACGTGAAGACGGAGTAAGACAGAAGAAGATCGCTCTGTGGTGCTCACTGGTATAACCCCAGGCCGGTGCAGTTTTCTGCTGATAGGAGCACCAGCCTGGAGTTTCAGGTAAGTCAAATACAATCACTTGGTGTTGCCTAACATTTGGCACCCCCAAGTTTGACACATGTTAAAAAGCATGTTAGAGCATGAAAAAATGTATTTACTAATTGATTCTATTATATTCTGCCAGGCTGTCCTCATGAGTGTTCTGGGTTGTGTTTTACTCCGTTTGCGTTTGAGTGCGTTTGTTTAGACACAGCATGCTGCATTTTCTTGCACTTGACGTTCAGCTATCAATAGAATAGAGGGTTGCATTTGAAGTGGAAAAAATGCTTAGCTGCGGCAAAAAAACTTGCTTAAACGCAAAATATGCGTTTGTTATGCTCTGCTTGGGTTTGAAAGAGGCAGAAGCAAACGCCCATGTGTAAGAGCCCTAATGGTGGCAATTGTTCCAGACTTCCCAAAGTTGCATTTGTCAACAAATAATTGGGTGCAGATGTCATTTAAATTCGGATATGTCAATGTAATTCCTAAGTGAAATGGATACCAGGCCTAGTAGCCCTAGCCATGCCAGTATAATTACTATAGAAAATATTAACCCCAGACGTGCCAGTATAATTATTACAGAGAATGGATAATCAGCATATTAACCCCAAATGTGGCAGTTATTACAGAAAATGGGTAATCAGTATATTAACCCCAACTGAGCCAATAATCCCTGTATAAATGGCCAATGAGCACTTGAGCGGATATTTGAATGTATGTGCACTTTTAAAAAGGCTGGTGCCACAGACGAAACGTTAGTTTGTTGCTTCCAATAAACTTTTTGATATTTTCACAAGTCCTGTGAATGCGGCTTCCATCTGATGCATTGTGTTCTACTACTCCTGTGATCTGCACCCAGACATCCTAGACTACATCTAGTATAGGTCAATCTAAAAACAACTGGACTTGCTGAGTAATCAATGAAGACGTAAATGGATTAGTGGAAGAGTTTAAATGCCGAGAACTTCCCACACCAGTCAGTTGAACTGAAGAAGCTGCTCGGATGAATAGTGAAACGTCTTCATTGATTACTCAGCAAGTCCAGTTGTTTTTAGATTGACCTATACTAGATATACTATGACCTGGATGAATGAAAATCTTCATAGTCATCCTAGACTACAGTTTTGAGTGCTGATAACTACTTGTGTTTATATATATATATCTGGTCCTGCCCCCTTGTCGCCTACCTTTTCCCTCATAGAGCCACAACTACAGTATTTACACTAGATTAAAAGTTAATCTATAATCAGTGTCCAAGCTTTTTTCCTTCTACATCTATTTATTACATTTTAAAGGCCTTATTTACAATCTTTGACAAAGTGAAAACAAGGGGAGTTTCCTCTATCGATTTTCCACATCATGGAATTTTTCTCCCAGGATCTTTTTAAAGGTTGAGAAAACATTAATACAGGTATCAGACATGTTATCCAGAATGCTTAGGACCTGGTGTTTTCTGAAAAATGTATCTTTCCTTAGTTCTTCATCCCAGAAAATCATATAAACATTAAATAAACCCAATAGGCTGGTTTTGCCTCCAATAAGAATTGATTATATCTTAGTTTGGATCAAGTACAAACTACTGTTTTATTATTACAGAGAAAAAAGAAGTAATGTGTTAAAAATTTGGATAAAAAGGAGTCTATGGGGTAAATTTATCAAAGAGTGAAGTTCCGCCACTAGAGTGAAATTCCACAGCTCTCCATTCATTTCTATGGGATTTTGAAAGGCGTATTTATCAATGGGTGAAAGTGAAATTTCACCCTTTGATAAATACGCCTTTAAAAACCCCATAGAAATGAATGGGAAGTGGCGGAATTTCACTCTAGTGGCGGAACTTCACTATTAACTTCACTCTTTGATAAATATACCCCTATGGGAGATGGCTTTTCCGTTTCCTTTTTGGACAATAGGCTTCTAGATAACGATTCCCATACTTGTAGTTGAAATGCAAAAAAGTTATCTAGTATAAAATTGGCAGATCAGAAGTGAGAAATGAGTGGTCATTTACTTACCTCACTGCAGTGTGCAAAGTACCATTTCAGATGCCTTTGCTATGTTTTTTGCCCACAAAGCAGCACGTTTTTCAATAATTTCAGAATCACTGCATTCGCCAGTGATTGTTGTGTCTGATTCAATTGCACGTACAGGTCCAGTTGACAGCATTTCCTGTGTTTGCCATGACACCACGCTGCATCGATTGAATCAGGCTGCTCTGGGATCCCTGAAGCCACCATCCAGTTCAAAGGTGCCGGTAGCTCCAAGGCTCCCAATAGGCACAACTGCATTCAATTCAGCAGTTAGCATCTTAATTTACAGTAGTAAATGAGGCCAGCATTTCAACCTCTGACCTTAGCAAAAGCAGACATAAACATCAGGTGGTGGTTGCAAGTGTGCTTTATATAATGTGAGGAGTGAAATCAGAGCCTTATCACGCAAGACTGTGATGAACATTCTGTAGGGGGGAGCTGGTGCTGCAGGACTTGTAACAAGTAAACTGGGATTGTGGAGGATGAGGAGTCAAAATCACAAATGCATTTACAGTACCCATCTCAACAATTAAGACTGCTAGTTTCATTTTCAACTTGCAATTAATTCAAAACGAATTGCTGACTTATTGCTCCATTTGTGCAGTTCAGCTGCAACTTCCGACATGGCGTATGCTAAAGATATACATGCCTTCCTTGTCACAATAAACAGTTGGAGGGGTTTGTGTGTTTCAGATTATTCTTAATTTTAGACCAACTTTCTCTTTATAATAAGACAATACTGGAATAAAACAAGGATACTTGATAATAACAAGGTTAGCATAAATCCATATGGATGGCAAAATAATCCTGCTTTTCTATAGCTGTAAGTTACCTATACACTCTCACTGTCTGAAACCTCACCCACTACTTTAATCCAACACCATATTTCATTGCTTCCTAATAAACTTCAAAGCTATTCACATTCTGTGGCTTACCTTCTCTCATTTCTCTCTTGCCTCCTCTTAACTCTTGATTTTTATTCACATCCAGAACATCCAACAAGAGCTCTCCAACAGTAGTGCTTACATACTAACATAGGTGCTAACTTGCACAAGTGCAGTAGGTAATAGCAACCAATCAGGTCTTTTGCTTTTATCTCCAACTCGTTGTTGACTGTAAATTAAACGCTGGTTGCTGCTATTGGCAACAGCATTGGGCAATTTATCACCTTTAGTGTGAATTAGCCCTATTATCTCTAAAGTTCAAACTAAAATTGTGTTGATATTTATTAACATAGTTGCATCAGTGCAGCAACCAGTATGATCTTTGCATAACATTTCTATCTGCCAGTAGACTGAACAAAATGACTTATGGTGGCCATACACGGGCAGCTAAAGCTGCCGATATCGGTCACAATCGGGAAGGTTTGATTTTTACCTGACCGACCTGTCGGAGCCCCTTGGCGTATCGTAATACGATCGTTCGTCCATACAGCCGAACATTCGGATTACCCCCGATATAGCCATGCCGTAAGTGCCATATTTGGCAAAGTTGTCAAATGAGCGGATCTTTGAGTCTATGGCCAGCTTAAGTTGCTATGGTTAAGTATACTGGATCAGTTTTCATCTATGTTCGTAAATTAGCCCTCTTACTTTTGCAGTGTTAGTAGACAATATAATTTTTGTGTTCCAATGCCAATACCCCAGTACTACTGCACTGACCTGCACTGATTAGCCTCATATTTGTGTATGGATGACCCCATTTCCACTGTAAATTCTTCAGCACCAGTGACCTTTAGGGATGTCGCGGACTGTTCGCCCGCGAACTAATTCGCGCGAACATCGACTGTTCGCGTCCGCCGAATGTTCGCGAACGTCGCGCGGCGTTCGCCAATTTGGGTTCGCCTTAGCTGGCGCTTATTTTTGACCTCTCACCCCAGACCAGCAGATACATGGAAGCCAATCAGGAAGCTCTCCCTCCTGGACCACCCCCACACCCCCTGGACCACTCCCCTTCCATATAAACTGAAGCCCTGCAGCGTTTTTTCATTCTGCCTGTGTGTGCTTGGAAGAGCTAGTGTAGGGAGAGAGCTGTTGAGTGATTTGAGGGACAGTTGATAGTAACTTTGCTGGCTAGTAATCTACTTGATACTGCTCTGTATTGTAGGGACAGAACTCTGCAGGGATTTGAGGGACATTTTAGGTTAGGTAGCTTTGCTGGCTAGTAATCTACCTTCTACTGCAGTGCTCTGTATGTAGCTGCTGTGGGCAGCTGTCCTGCTGCTGATCTCTCATCTGCTGACTGCTGCCTGTAACCCAATAGTCCTTGTAAGGACTGCTTTTATTTTCTTTTTTGTTTTTTTACTTTGCTACTATAGAGCCCAGTGCTATTAGTCTAGCTGTGTTGGGGAGTGGGACTGGTGTGCTGCTCCTAGTAGTTCAGCACCAACCAGAGTAATTTTTTTTTTTTAATATATATATATATTTTTTTTATTTTACTTATCTTACTGTTCTTTAACGTGTCCAGTGCTGTTTGCTGTTCTTCATAGTAGTGCACCAATAGTAGTGCATTGCAGGCATTGTTTGCCCAGTGTGTTCTTCAAACAACTGCCACCTAGCTGTGTGAGCTTGTTCACATTCTGTCTAAATATCAATAATAATACCGTCTCCAGAAACACCACCTGAGTGACGTTTTCCAAGCAGCAATAATATATTCCGTATCCACTGCTGTAGTGTATACGTTGACCTTGCAGACATTGTTTGCCCAGTGTGTTCTTCAAACAACTGCCACCTAGCTGTGTGAGCTTTTTCACATTCTGTCTAAATATCAATAATAATACCGTCTCCAGAAACACCACCTGAGTGACGTTTTTCAAGCAGCAATAATATATTCCGTATCCACTGCTGTAGTGTATACGTTGACCTTGCAGACATTGTTTGCCCAGTGTGTTCTTCAAACAACTGCCGCCTAGCTGTGTGAGCTTGTTCACATTCTGTCTAAATATCAATAATAATACCGTCTCCAGAAACACCACCTGAGTGACGTTTTCCAAGCAGCAATAATATATTCCGTATCCACTGCTGTAGTGTATACGTTGACCTTGCAGACATTGTTTGCCCAGTGTGTTCTTCAAACAACTGCCGCCTAGCTGTGTGAGCTTTTTCACATTCTGTCTAAATATCAATAATAATACCGTCTCCAGAAACACCACCTGAGTGACGTTTTTCAAGCAGCAATAATATATTTCGTATCCACTGCTGTAGTGTATACGTTGACCTTGCAGACATTGTTTGCCCAGTGTGTTCTTCAAACAACTGCCGCCTAGCTGTGTGAGCTTTTTCACATTCTGTCTAAATATCAATAATAATACCGTCTCCAGAAACACCACCTGAGTGACGTTTTCCAAGCAGCAATAATATATTCCGTATCCACTGCTGTAGTGTATACGTTGTCCTTGCAGACATTGTTTGCCCAGTGTGTTCTTCAAACAACTGCCGCCTAGCTGTGTGAGCTTTTTCACATTCTGTCTAAATATCAATAATAATACCGTCTCCAGAAACACCACCTGAGTGACGTTTTTCAAGCAGCAATAATATATTCCGTATCCACTGCTGTAGTGTATACGTTGACCTTGCAGACATTGTTTGCCCAGTGTGTTCTTCAAACAACTGCCACCTAGCTGTGTGAGCTTGTTCACATTCTGTCTAAATATCAATAATAATACTGTCTCCAGAAACACCACCTGAGTGACGTTTTCCAAGCAGCAATAATATATTCCATATCCACTGCTGTAGTGTATATGTTGACTTTGCAGACATTGTTTGCCCAGTGTGTTCTTCAAACAACTGCCGCCTAGCTGTGTGAGCTTGTTCACATTCTGTCTAAATATCAATAATAATACCGTCTCCAGAAACACCACCTGAGTGACGTTTTCCAACGTTGTTGTTGTTTTAAAAAAAATGCCAGGCAAAGGCAGGCCGCCACGCAGAGGCACTAGGGGCCGTGCTGCTATGCTATCCTGTGGCCCTAGGAAATTGCCCAGTTTTACAAAGGCAATTACCCTGAACTCCCAAAATGCTGAAGAGGTACCGTTTCTAACTTTGCCACAACATCCTCATCCTCCTCTGCTATGGGCACCCCACGTAACACTTCCTCCACCACCGGCGCCCCTTCTTCACTGGAGTCAGAGGAGTTATTTACACATGAGTTTCTTGAACTGAGTGATGCGCAACCATTATTGGCAGAAGAAGATGAAGGAGATGAGGACGTTACACCAGATATAATTCTGGCAGACAACACAATAGAGATGGACATAATGAGTGATGAGGAGGTCCCCGCTGCTGCTTCCTTCTGTGAGCTGTTAGAAGAAATTGATGCATCTGAGGAGAATGATGATGAGGAGATTGATGTTTTGTGGGTGCCCAGTAGAAGAGAGCAAGAGGAGGATAGTTCAGATGGAGAGACGGAGAGTCAGAGAGGCAGGAGGAGAATAAGACTTAGAAGAAGCAGGGAGGACAGCTCGCAGGGAACAGTAGGACAACAACATGTATCGGCACCTGTGGTCAGCCGGCCAACGCACCCGCCATTGCCGCCAACTTCTACTGTTACCGCCAGATTGCCAGCTTCAAAAAGCTCAGCAGTGTGGGATTTTTTTAATGTGTGTGCCTCTGACAAAAGCGTTGTAATTTGCAATGAGTGCAGTCAGAAACTGAGTCTTGGGAAGCCCAACACCCACATAGGTACAACTTCTATGCGAAGGCACATGAACGGCAAGCACAAAGCACTATGGGAGCAACACCTCAAAGGCAGCAGACAAACTAAAAGCCACCCTCCTTCTGGTCCAGCATCTTACTGCTCTACCTCTGCTGTCCTTGACCCGTCTTAACCACCCTCCACTCCGCCTTCCACCTTGACCACCAGTTCCCAGTCATCTGCCCCCAGCCAAGTTTCTGTGAGGGCCATGTTTGAGCGTAAGAAGCTAATGTCTGCGAGTCACCCCCTTGCCCGGCGTCTGACAGCTGGCTTGTCTGCACTCTTAGCCCGCCAGCTTTTACCATACCAGCTGGTGGACTCTGAAGCCTTCCGCAAATTTGTAGCAATTGGGACACCGCAGTGGAAGGTACCCAGCCGCAATTTTTTCTCCAAGAAGGGAATACCACACCTGTACCACCATGTTCAGAGCCAAGTCACCGCATCTCTGTCACTTAGTGTTGGGGCAAAGGTCCATATGACTACTGACGCATGGTCCTCCAAGCATGGTCAGGGCAGGTATGTCACCTACACTGCCCACTGGGTGAACTTGCTTATGGCTGGGAAGCAGGGAATGCGTGGCTCAACAACAACAGTGGAGTTGGTGTCACCGCCACGGATTGCATGCGGTTCTGCCACCACCTCTACTCCTCCTTCGCTCTCTACCTCGTCTTCTTCCTCTGCTTCCTCCTCCTCTGCTGCTGGGTCCTCCTCCTCCACACCTGTGCACCCCCAGCTCCCCCTAGGCTATTCGACGTGCCAGGTACGCCGTTGTCATGCTGTCTTGGGGATGACGCGCCTGGAAAGCAGAAACCATACCGGATCTGTACTCCTGCCATCTCTGCAGTCACAGGCCGATCGGTGGCTGACCCCACACCAACTGAAGATCGGAAAAGTGGTGTGTGACAACGGAAGCAATCTGTTGGCAGCACTGAGACTGGGCAATTTAACACATGTGCCCTGCATGGCACATGTTCTGAATTTAATAGTCCAACGTTTTGTCTCGAAGTACCCAGGATTCCAGGACATTCTCAGGCAGTCCAGGAAGGTGTCGGCCCATTTCAGACGTTCCTACACAGCCATGGCACGCCTTGCTGACATTCAGCAGCGGTACAACATGCCAGTCAGGCGTTTAATTTGCGACAGCCAGACTCGCTGGAATTCAACGCTCCTCATGTTGGAACGTCTGCTGCAAAGAGCCGTCAATGAATACCTGTTTGAACTGGGTGGTAGGACTGGATCTGCAGAGCTGGGGATTTTTTTCCCCCGTTACTGGGTGCTTATGCGCGATGCCTGCAGGCTCATGCGCCCTTTTGAAGAGGTTACAAACATGGTCAGTCGCACCGAAGGCACCATCAGTGACCTAATACCCATTGCTTTCTTCCTGGAGCGTGCCGTGCGACGAGTGACAGATGAGGCTGTAGACCAGCGTGACGAGGAGCAGGAAGCGCACGATTTCTGGTCGGGATCACCAGAACGAGCCCAGGCACCTGCTGCAATGCAGGGAGAGGTGTCAGAAGTGGAGTCAGAGGAGGAAGGTGGCTTTGTGGAGGAGGAGGACCAACAGGAGCAGGCTTCCCAGGGGGCTTGTGGTGACCTTTTGGGGACCCCTGGTCTTGTACGTGGCTGGGGGGAGGAGACCATGGATGATATAGTCCTTGATAACGAGGAAGCGGAGATGGATACCTCTGCATCCAACCTTGTGAGAATGGGGTCTTTCATGCTGTCATGCCTGTTGAAGGACCCCCGTATCAAGAGGCTTAAGGAGAAGGACCTGTACTGGGTCGCAACGCTACTAGACCCTCGGTACAAGCATAAAGTGGCAGAAATGTTACCAACGTACCACAAGTTCCGAAAGGATGCTGCATTTACAAACCAGCCTGCAAAACATGTTGTACAATGCTTTTAAGGGTGATGTCACTTCAGGAACTCATCAACATTCCAGGGGCAGAGGTGCCAGTAATCCTGCCACGAGCGCACCTGCAAGGACAATGCACTTTGGCCACTCTGTAACGTCAGACATGCAAAGGTTTTTCAGTCCAAGGCAGCGCCAGAACCCTTCGGGATCCACCCTCAAAGAACGCCTCGACCGGCAGGTAGCGGACTACCTGGCATTAACTGCAGATATCGACACTCTGAGGAGCGATGAACCCCTGGACTACTGGGTGCGCAGGCTTGATCTGTGGCCAGAGCTGTCACAATTTGCCATGAACCTCTTGTCTTGCCCCGCCTCAAGTGTCCTCTCAGAAAGGACCTTCAGTGCAGCAGGAGGGATTGTAACTGAGAAGAGAACTCGCCTAGGTCACAAAAGTGTGGATTACCTGACCTTTATTAAAATGAACGAGGCATGGATCTCGGAGGGTTACTGCACGCCGGAAGACTTGTTCTGACTCCCCATGCAGCTGTCCTTCTCTGCACGCCGCATGACTCCACACACAGCTGTCCTTTAGCGTCCTCCTCCCTCCGCCACCGTTACAAACTAGGGTGCAAACCCTACTGGTTTCATTTCAATCAAAACTTTTTGGACAGGTAAATCCTGAGTTTTTCTGGCCTCTGTGCTTCAGTGGCTGCGACAAAAAAATTCATATTTTCAGCATTTATATGGCATATTTTTTCTGGCCTCTGTGCTTCAGTGGCTGCGACCAAAAAAAATTCATATTTTCAGCATTTATATGGCATATTTTTTCTGGCCTCTGTGCTTCAGTGGCTGCGACCAAAAAAAATTCATATTTTCAGCATTTATATGGCATATTTTTTCTGGCCTCTGTGCTTCAGTGGCTGCAACAAAAAAAAATTCATTTTTTCAGCATTTATATGGCATATTGTTTCTGGCCTCTGTGCTTCAGTGGCTGCGACAAAAAAAATTCATATTTTCAGCATTTATATGGCATATTTTTTCTGGCCTCTGTGCTTCAGTGGCTGCAACAAAAAAAATTCATATTTTCAGCATTTATATGGCATATTTTTTCTGGCCTCTGTGCTTCAGTGGCTGCGACAATTTTTTTTTATATTTTTAGCATTCATATGGCATATTTTTTCTGGCCTCTGTGCTTCAGTGGCTGAAAAAAACATAATTTTTCAGGAAAGTACACATGCCTAATTTTTCAGGGTTCTGCAACAGTGGCAAAATCGCATCTTTTATGGTCACCGCAGGTGATCAATAAAGTAGACCAAAACTGGGCCCACACTGCAGAATCAGTGTTTTTTGGTTCACTTCACTGTACATTGAATTACCTCTGCCTGACCGTGCACGTGTAAACACACCACTACAGAAATATTGCCACCAACAGGACGAACATCCTGGAGGTGACAAGCAACTAGTAATTCAAAACTATTATTTGCTCACTTGACGGTATCATTCATGAAAGCTCTTTGCGTTTTTTTGCGTTGCAGTAAGCGCCGCGTTTTGTCTTTGCGTGTGAACAGGCTGTAACCTTTACACGACTTGATTGGCATGTAGACGCCGGACGTTTTAAAGCAGTTTATTACACAAGTTTAGAAATGTAGTGTGATTTCTGCCCTTTACAGCACAAAACGCAGCGCTGTGTCAACAATGTATTTTTCAGATACATTTTTGCCCTTGATCCCCCTCTGGCATGCCACTGTCCAGGTCGTTGCACCCTTTAAACAACTTTAAAATCATTTTTCTGGCCAGAAATGTCTTTTCTAGCTTTTAAAATTCGCCTTCCCATTGAAGTCTATGGGGTTCGCGACGTTCGCGAACCGTTCGCATTTTTGACGCAAGTTCGCGAATATGTTCGTGAACATTTTTTCCGACGTTCGCTACATCCCTAGTGACCTTATTGTCCTTCCAGGTTTGTGGGTGCAGTTCTGGGCCCCTGGTTGGAAGGCCCTGCCAACAAGAAAAAATGAGGCCCCAATAAAAAACAGCCTGTGCATGCACTGGAACCACCCTAACCATGCCCCATCATGCAGAAAACTCCACAGTCTACACATAACTCACCCAACCACAGACTCCCACCAAGTACTATCCCCTTTGCAATCCACAAATCACAATTTAAATGTCTCCTGGTACCCACCTCATGGCAGCTCTTAGAGAAAAAAAAAAGACCTTGTAATCTGGATCCTTAGACTTTTTATATATATCTCATAAGCATTTTATATAACAGAAAAGTTAACTTCTTTGTATGTAGTATGAATGTGTTGGTAAATGGTAGGTAGAGCGTTATTTGGATACTGTTATGCAAAAAAAAACACACACACACAACAAAAGGAAAAAAAATACTCATTCTGTGGGGTTACTATTGTTTTTATTATTGTATTTCTTTTTTTTATAGCAAACCAGTAAAACAAAATGTCTCCTTAAAGAGAGAAAAACAATTTAAATATGTACATGTATTACTTTTTTATATATATAATAAACTAATTCGTTGGGTTATTTGATGATTTTGTCACAGTAAAATTGTGGCACACAATATTTAAAAAAAATGAGTTCATGTATATTTTTTCTTCTTACTATTTTTTAGAAGGAACAGTGGTAAAAATATTGAAGCTAATTTTGTCCATGTCTCTTTCTGTTAACATATACTGTATGTAATCTGTTACTTCCAATCATGGAAATGCTATTTCATTTCTAGCAAACACCAAATACAGGTATGAGACTTGTTATCCAGAATGCTTGGGACCTGGGGTTTTCCTGATAATGGATCTTCTAAAATCATGTAAACATGAAATAAACCCAATAAGCTTGTTTTGCTTCCAAATTGGTTTAATCACATCTTGGATCAAGTACAAGGCACTGTTTTATTATTACAGAAAAAATGGTAATCATTATTAAAAATTTGGATTATTTGATTATAATGGAGTCTATGTGAGACCTTTCTGTAATTTGGTGCTTTCTAGATAAAGGGTTTTCAGATAACAAATCCCATACTGGTATATACCACATGTCCTTGATATATAACCTACCTCCAGTGTGCACGTGTTCCTCTGATATAACATTTTGTCTTGCTTTAGAAAACACATGCATTTCTTGTTCTGCTTGGTAGTTTCAGTGTGTTATTTATGACACAGAACCAAGCCATTTTATACCATTTTAGAGATTCAATAAATGATAAAACACGCAGAAGTGTAGTAATTGCTTATATATGGGGCAACGGTTAATACACATGTGGGAAAGACTGGTAGGCAGACATTTTACAGAGACAGATAGAGTACTTGGGGCTCACTCATCCTGTCTAGTCCTTTCCCAATCCTTCTTCTTTGTGAACATAGATATACAGTGTAAGACTGGGATTCCAGGGGCCCACCAGAAAACCTTAGACGGGAGCCCACTTTCCAAACTAGTATTCCTCCTCTCCTCGCTCAACCTCTTTATTCTAATAGTCTTTTTTATCTACTTACTATACTCTATTCATCCATTATAAAGCCTCTTTTTCCCATAAAGAAATAAGGAATGACCATGAATTGGGCCAAATAGTTAGAAGCAATAGGGGCCACCAGGGAGTTCCTGGTATCCCGGTGGGCAATTTAGACGCTCTAGATACAGACACTTATTTTTGCCAATTTTGTTTTTCTTCCCATGGAAACAATGCTATGCTAGAATTATCTCCCTATCAAAAATAATTTTTTTGGTTCCAAGCTCATCTATGCCCCAAGTGACTTTTTGTCAGGTTTTATTAGGTGTGTTACAGTCATTAAAGGGCCTAATTAATCTGCATAGAACTTCTGGTTGGTAGTACTGTATCAAAATCCAAAAATTTGGGATTTGGCTCATCACTGTTTTTATTTAAAACTACCATGATATTGTGTACTCTGCTTTCTTATTTGAACCATTATGGTTAAAGTATCATTAGCACAAAATGACTGTGATGTGGAATCCAGAGCTACAGCTCTAGACACACTAAGAGGGTTATATGTCAGGTCCGATTTTATCTCAACATTTTCTGCTACAAACTCCGATCAAATTTTACGCTTATGTATTATTACATTTTCCCGAAAATTTGCTTTACGGGAAAAGAATCCGATTTTCAAAATTTTTTCGGATTTTTCACCCAAAAAACTCAGATTTCCTGACCAAAAACTTTGGGGCATTGCACGAAACCCAGCGCACATCAAAAAATCATTGGGACTTCTCCCATTGACTTATATGCAACCTTGACAGGTCTGAGATGCCGGATTTTCTAATTCTGACTTTTCCATTCTCTGGATTTAATAAATTCCTAAACATTCGTGATTCGTCAGATTTTTGAATAAAAAAAAGCACAAATATTTTGGATTTTTGCATTCGGAGTTTACATAACCCACTTTCTCTCTTCTTAAGCAGGCGCTGAATGAATATTATGTTGGCTAGTCCAAAATATTTTTGATATCTGCCCTGGGGGTTATCATTCTACAATCTAAATTAGTAAATGGGTAGTTCAGCTTTCATCATGAGGCCTTGGTAAGTATTTATTACAGCTGACTTAGGACATCAGTGCTTGTGAACACACACTGAAACATGTTGGATTCTGAATCCACCAAACCTAAACCACTGGATAACTGATACTGATTTATTTTTTAAATGAGGGGCAGTTATTCAGGGAGATGGACAGAGCTGTGGTTTTATATGTCTTGGTGGCAGAACGTTTAGGATTGACAGCACCACAGCCATTTAGAATGGAGCAGACCTGTCAATCATAGAAATTGACTCTGATTTTTATCATTGACATGTCTTTAATGTGACTGGTGGGGCATTGGCTCGGTTCATCAACTGATATACAGTAAAAGCCACAATTTGGGCCTACACCTATCTGGTGATGCCAGACAGCACCCTCAAAAACTGAACATGCGGCAACCTTAATTTTCCTAAATACGTAATATGTGCATCAGTATAAGCAGCATCTATTCTCATGGTTGGATTCATTTCACTGCTGAGAGATATTACTTACATGCCTGCATTTATTACTATCTTTTCTTGTCCTACATCATACACATACACATGGCTGGGCATCTGAAGATATATTGACTAGATGTCACACCAAAGAGACAGAAATGGGCCCCAGGCATGTGAACATGTAATGTAGTTGTTAATTAACAATGTGAAAAAAAAGGACAGGGCTATTGTGCCCATTTTTTCATTTCTATTTTTTGTACAATTTATAACAGGCCACTAGGTGGCAGCTGTACAACAATTTTGCAGTTTCTTCTAAAATGAGCAGTAGGTTTTGCATAAATAACTTTAAATTAGCAAATGCATTGTGGGACTTGTAGTTTCTTAACAGCTGGAGAGCCAAGGTTGCAGATCCCTGAATTAGAATATATACATTTTATGGTTATTTGGTAGTTTGGTGGTGGCAATTTTGTGACATCAACCAATGTATACCATTCCATGAATTTCATCACTGCACCAGTTTGGGCCCTTTGTTTCATAACTACCATCTTTAAGTCGTTTAATTGGTTGCTTCCATCTCATTTGTGTATTTTGCAAACATTAACTCTTACAGTTTCACCCAAATGATTAATATTTAATTTGTATAATATTCAAATACACTTTTTTAACACCCTGAACTTTATGGCAGCTGCAGGTTACAGGTAAATATGCTTTTAGTTTAGGTAAATGAGTTCACCATTCAAGCAATACATTACTGTAATGACATAAAAGACAACAATCTTTGACCGCATCCTTCATTGGTATCCTGAGTAAAAAAGAAAAATCTGAATTTGTGTTGTTAGACATTTGGGGAGAACATGGACATTTGGGGGTTATTTATCAAAGTCTGAATGCCAAAAACTGAAAAATGTGAATTTTTTAACTGTAAAATCCGAATTTTTAGTGAAAAAAACCCCAAGTGGCTGCAAAAAGTCTAAATCCGAAAATCTGCCATCTCTGACCTGCTGAGGTTATATATAAGTCAATGGGAGAGGTCCCTATCCTATTTTGAAGTTTCTGTGGTCTGCACTAGAATTAGCCTGAAAATCCGATTATTTCTTGACTTTTTAAGCAAAAATCCGAAAAAATCATACGATTCAAAAAAAATCACAAATAAAACTTGTTTTTCACGAACCAATTAATTCATGCTCTTTTAATAATAAATAAGGTAAAGTTATGGATTCTAGTTTGGTCAGACTTTTTTCATTTAAAAACTCAGATTTTGATAAATAACCCCCTTACTCTTGGCCTCCAGTTATTACTACTGACAGTGATGCTTCTATAATTTACTTGAATTTTGTTGTTGTTGTTACTGTAGTAATGCCATTCAAATGTAGCAACCATATATCATTATGATTAAAACTGATGCATATATATTGTTAAGTTAAAGGAGCATTGGTACCAGTGCTAAGTTTAGGAGGAGGTAATAAAATATTAACTGATAAGTTTTTCTGTTCCGTCTCTGTCTTCAAGGTTCTGTAGCCAAAAACTTTCAAAGCTTCTTTGCAAATGTTTTGGATTCTGTAGACAGTTTTGAATGGAAGATGATCCCTCCATGCTCTGGAGACATTGCGAGCATCTCTAGAGTTGATTACAAAACTCATACCTTGGCCCTTACCATGTGTTATATTGTGTACCCAAGTCTTAAGTTTGGGGGTGAAATTAAGATTTGCAAATTGGTACATCTGCCTTGCATTTTCAATGGGATCATCAGCAATATCTTCATAACGCACCATATGGTAGTGACTGCGCAACCTACTGAAGTTGGACGTCATGACAGTTCTATACATTTCTACTTGGCTCTCACAGATTTGTTTTATCATCTCATAGTCGGCATCTGAATTCTGAGATTCTATGTCTCCCAAAACAATCTTGGTGTCAAAGGAGAGAGCACTGGTTGTTTTTTCTCTTGAATGAAACACCCCACGGGGATCTCGGACTAAGTGAAGAATTTTGACGTTTAGCGATGGATCACGAAGCAGAGGGTAAAGGACTTTCAAGTCAAAGAATCTCACTTCTTTAAGCACAATATGGCTGTAGCTTTTACATGCTTTTTCAGTGATATTAAATGGATTTTTGGGACATAACAATTTACAGTGATTCTGTGGAATGATATCACTTCGTTTGAATAAATTGCATACTGGAGGGGAACACAAAGCTCTGCTAGTCTCCCACTGAAAAAAGCTTGATGAAAATTTTTCTGGTGGCAAGTAAGCCTCAAATACAGACATGTCACAGAGAAAAACTGAACGGACCAGATCCCTGGCTGCCATATGCAATAAATTGACGCTGTTTTGATGCATTTTAGACCACACGTGCCAGACTGGTTCCATTAGATAAAATACATCAGGGTGCTGGCTGAAGAGTTGTCCAGTGAAAGAGGACCCGGATCTCCATGTTGATAAGATAATCATATGAGTCCTCTGATATTTTTTCACAGGAGGGAGAGGGCTGTCGTGGAATTTAAAAATGATACAAATAAAAGCTAAAGTTTGAGCCATCAGAATCAAGATAGAAAACTTGCCAGTGTTGATTCTTGACATTTTCATTGGGAAAACCTGGGTGTAATATAAACAAATCTGTATTAGTAATAACCAATGCATTTGTTTAATGAAGATGATTTCTTTAAAAACATTATACAGCAGCATGGAAGTTCATAAACTCAATAATGCATCTCTCAACACTACTACTTCAGCATGAAAGGTATTCTGTTTTTTTATATGTGCTATATCTATCACACAGAGATATGCTTTCTTATTTAAAACTTCATATTAGCCCCTAGCCCCTATCAGATTGTGTCCTTCGGTTGTAGTCCTCATCCTCAAAATAAACTTGTCCTGTAACTCAAAAAGTTCTTCATAAGATTGGATACTGTTTTCAAAGCATCATGATAAAACACCATATACACAGACCTCCATGGAACTCTATCTTGCTTGTTTTGTTCCCTCCATTTACTTATTCATAGGTACTATGGGGCAGATTCACTAAAGGGAGAAGTAGCTAATGCTAGTGACTTTTTGCCAGCGTTGCCACCTGTAGGAATCACCAATTCCCTAATGAATGGGACCGTCGCTAGTGTTCATTCGCATTCTATTGCCAGGCGACATTATGATGTGGCGAACGATTGTTACGCCGCAAATTCACTAGTGTGGATTTTACTGAACATTACCTTTTTCGCCGGAGATGACTTCGCCACTTCAGACCAGGCAAAGTGCTAAAAAGAAGCTAGATCTTCCTTAATCCTTTGCCACTGACATATTCTGTGTGCCGAAAATGCATTTCCAATGCAAAATGCAAGTTCAAAAAACGCTGGCGTCTTTTCCTTTATTTTGAAGCGGGATTGCCTACAAAACTCCTAACAAACTTTTTTTTGGGTCACCAGTTTTCTGCAGACATTTCCTAACATAACGCTAGCACATTTTTGCTATGAAATGCTATGAAACGCTAGCGAAAAGTCGCCAGGGTTCAGAGCCCAGTGCGCATCTTTGCATATTAGTGAATTAGCGTAGTGGTAGTGAAATTGCGCCTGGCAAAGTGGTGCGATGTGTGCGAAGCGGTCGCTGGCGACAATTCGCCCTTTACTGAATATGCCCCTTTGTGTGTGCTAACAGGCTGATCCCATGCCTGGCAGTGCACACACATGAAAGGTGCAGAAGGCAGCTGATTAGCTTTTCTCTGCTAATAGTTTCTAATGTAATACAGTAGTAATCTAATACAGTAGTTGAAAAGTTGTCGAAACGGCCCGTTGGTCTGCTTCCATTTATATATCAGCACCGACATCTCTGACATCTTGGAGGGGTGAGGTGGGGCAGGCGCTCGTCTATAAATTCCCATACACTTTTAGTGGGGGCATTTCTAGCATCGTCACCTTCCCATGGAGCAAATGCTAGGGAGAAAAAAATGACAAAAGTCACCCAATATGCCATTACTCTTATGGGGGGAGGGTAGTCATGGGGCTTTTCTGCCTTGTGTATACCCTTGGCCTTGGATATAACCTACATCTTTTTTCATTTTGGGAAGTTCAATTTAAGCTGCTAAAACCATTGAACATTGTTATTTATATTGGAATATTTGGTGAATTTTTCATTTAAAAACATGTTTTTAGAAACAGTCGTTATGTGCTTATACCTGATTGAAAATGCTCTGAGTAAAGTGCAATTTCAAGCACAAAAGATATGTTTTCCCCCATAATTCCACAGTCATTGTGATCACAAGGGTGCTGTGTACTAATATAATTGCCCTGCACCCGGTGCAATGGGTCTCATTTGCCATAATTACCACAACTGCACATGTATTTTGCAACAAAGCAGATGCAATTGTAGGGAAGTCTGTCTGCCTAATTTCTGGCATTCAAACGACATCTGCACCCTATTCTTTAGGCGCAAGTGTGCAGAACTTGTTGACACTGGGTGTGAAGGGAACATTGGAGCTACTGGCTGGTCAGGAGTTGGCAATAGTTCCAGGGTTCACCTCCGTCAATAGGCAAAACAATGTAAAGAGATGACAATCTGTAGAATGCCTGACCCAAAATTTAACAATCTTTTATAGGAAGTTATTTTCAAACAGAATAAATGCAGAGTTGTTTAAACTGTGATCTGGCTTGCCCCGTTGTCGAAACAGCCAGGGGAAAGCCATGTTCATGAATCAATTCAATTTATGGTAGTAAATAAATATAATGTAAAGATCATGTAATACCAAATACTATATAACTGGGTTTTATTCAAAAATAGCACATAAGAAAGAATGGACATAACCCCAGATAGAATATAAAATTACACATATACCCTATACATTAAAATAAAAGGCAGTATTTATTCACATCTCTGCCAGCAACAAAATAAAACCAACCCCTAAAACCAGGCCAGTATTAGCCAGGAGAGGGGCCCCTCTAATGTATTATCAATATTAAACAATCCTAGCATAGCAAACTCATCCAATCATTTTCACATATATATATTATAATAACGCAGTGGATGGTGCTATGCACAATATGAGATTGGTAATGTCTCAAACCACTCTCATGGATCAAATATACACAATGCATAGTCCACAGCTGTTAATATCATTCCCATTTTTGGAGGAGTATCATGTTTTAGAATTCAAATCATTGCCGAATAATCATATATGCATCTAGTATTTCCTCTTGCTGTAAATGTAGATTACAGCTTTAAGATCCATTATCTGGACACCTGTTATCAAGAAGGCCATCTCCCATAGACTCCATTATAATGAAATTATTCAAATTTTTAAAAATGATTTCCTTTTTTCTCTGTAATATTAAAACAGTACCTTGTACTTGATCCAATCTAAGATATAATTAATCATTATTGGAGGCAAAAACAGCCTATTGGGTTCAATTAATGTTTAAATGATATTTTAGTAGACAAGTCATAGAGATCCAATTTACAGAAAGATCCCTTATTCGGAGAAGCCCCAGGTCCTGAGTATTCGGGATAACAGACCCCATACCTGTATTAATATCCAAATGTCCCTCAGTCACCTATAGAAAAATAAATTGCCTAAAAACCCATAAAAATGCCTTAAACCCATTGCCAGACACTTTGGTAAAATCTAGCTGTGAAGGTGAGGTTGTGGTAAACTGACTGATGAGCTCCAGCCATCGGGACCATATGTTTTTAAATTATTAGGGAATGATCTTTATAATTAGGTTAACATATAAAGAGGAATATCACTGCTGAGCATTTCAACCCATTGGTGCTTTGTGGGGTAGGTGTAAGATGATTCTTGAATTCCCCTTTCCGTTCTCTCAAATGTTTTAATCTTTTCTTCTTCCACTAAATTCACTAAAATGTGTCCAGAATGGGGCAATCTGAATTCTCTAAATATATACAGTATAGCAGTATATTAATGTGTGGATTGATTTAGAAATTCCATATCATGTGGGGAAAATGGCATGAGTCTGGTGGCATCTAGGACAAATAGTTGGTATGCTCAGGTTTATTAAAAAAAACAGTGCTTAAAAGCGAGGAGAAAATAGAGGATATAAGGATTATAGTGTTACAATTTTTGTTTAAAAAAATCCACATCTACTGTGATCATTATGATTACAGTAGATGTGGATTTTTCTAAACAATATATATATATATATATATATATATATATATATATATATATATATATATATATATATATATATATATATATATATATATATATATAAAAGTTATTTATTGCCCATCGGATGTAATTCAAAAGTGTATTTATTCGTGCATCCGATGGGCAATGCCGTGAGTGCTTTCTTTGAACTTTTATTGATTTACTGGTTAGAGAATACTTTTGAATGGTGAGTG
Organism: Xenopus laevis; assembly: GCF_017654675.1. Taxonomy (NCBI): domain Eukaryota; kingdom Metazoa; phylum Chordata; class Amphibia; order Anura; family Pipidae; genus Xenopus; species Xenopus laevis. The sequence continues at coordinate 41,787,096 of NC_054378.1, read as the reverse complement.
CCGTCTGATCCTGCCTATATATATATACACAATATGCTTAGCTGGTGCACTCTTAACAATCCACAGCAGCCTAGGTGCTGGTAAACACATTAGTATACAGTGAACAAACAAGCCGCACTCCAAGGACTTCATTTTGAAAAATAAAGGTGAAGTTTTATTCTCATAGAATAAAACTTCACCTTTATTTTTCAAAATGAAGTCCTTGGAGTGCGGCTTGTTTGTTCACTATATATATATATATATATATATATATATATATATATATATATATATATATATATAATCTACAGTCTGGTCATTTCCCTATGGGACCAGACTGTAAATTATATCTTTATAAACAGCGCGTTCTGGCGTCAGAACGCGCCGTTTATAACTCAATGAGTCAGCAGTGGTCACTGACGCACGCTACCTGCAGCTTTTCTTCCTGTCTGTCCGCCTCACTTATCACTTCCTCCATCACGTGGTGTGCTCGCTCGTGCCTTCTGTTACAGTCTTGCTGGCTTTTTTTCCACTCTCCCACCCTCTGCCATTTCCTCCCTCCGCATTTCTCTCCCTGTTCTCTTCCTCGTCCACCTCTAATCTCGCTCAGTCTGCGTCTCTCTCCCTCTACCGCCCCCCCCTCCAAGCCCCTCCCACACCCTGTCACTCTTTAGTCGATCGTTACTTCTGCGTATACCACCCTTCAGCTAACAAACTTCAGACTTGCTCGTCTACGTCTATTTCCCTCTTCTGCTCCTTCTCCAGTCACAGTCCTTCTGCCTCTCTCACATCCTGACACTATTCGCTCTTGTTACTTCTGCCGCTCCCACCCCCTCCCACTATCAAACTTCCCCCTCCTTCCCTTGCATTCAGCCATCTCTGATGCAGTGGAAGACGTCACACAGAGCGGGCTACTTTAAAAGAACCTGAAGAAAGCAAGAATAAATACAGGTACCTAGTCTCTTAAAAGCGCTGCAGGGAAAGATAAAAATAAACAAAGAGAGACACCAGCAAAATAGACTAGTTGGCATTATGGCATTATGTAAAAAGCAAACAGAAATCTTCAGGAAGTAAAAGCTGAACTCAGAAAACTTTAGATTATAATGGATAATGTACCCCCTACTTAAAATTTATAAAGATATTAATAGTCACCTCGGAGTTATGTGACCTGTATAAAAGCACTCGGCCTTCGGCCTCGTGCTTTTATATGGTCACATAACTCCTCGGTAACATAATATCTTTATAAATTACAGTAGGGGGTACATTATCCACTATATATTCACTGTTGTGGCGTTTTCACTTTCCTGAAGATAACTCGAGTTGTAGAGCCAAAACGTTGAAATAAAGTAGATTTTTGTTTTTGCACTTACAAAGTCCTCGGAGTGCAGTTTGTGATGTGATATATATATATATATATATATATATATATATATATATATATATATAGTGAATAAAGTACCCCCTTTTGTAAATTATAAGGATATTATAAGTTACCAAGGAGTTTCATGACCATATACAGGTCATGGAACTCCGAGGTAACTTCTAATATCCTCATATTTTGCAACTGGGGGTACTTTATTTATTATAATACACAAGTTTTAGTGAGTCATGTGACAGAAATGACATCAGAACTCACCGTTTATAACTGATGACATCAGAACTCACCGTTTATAAGGCTATAATTTACAAGATATTCATAGCGTTTGTGTATTTTATATATATATATATATATATATATATATATATATATATATATATATATATATATATATATATATAGTGATAGGATGGGTGGCACTCCGCTTCTCAACTTCACCCAGTTGCACCGTTAAAGTTTCACATATATTCTTAGAATGAACCAGCAACACAGGGATATTTAATGAACCAGCAACACAGGGATATTTTTCAAAGTAAAAAAGTGTATTTAGTGCAGCATGTTCCAGCCAACGTAACTTTTCGGTCCCTACTGGAACCTTTCTTGGCTGGAACATGCTTCACTAAATACACTTTTTTTACTTTGAAAAATATCCCTGTGTTGCTGGTTTATTCTAAGAATATATATATATATATATATATATATATATATATATATATATAACCACTATTAGCAAATACGATTCAGTATTGGGAGAGAGAGTTAGAATGTGAGTGAATGTAGGAACTATAACTCTCAATTTTGTTGATGTATGCACATTTTTGTTGGAATAATGGCACTTAAGGGTAGAAGTACTATTATCTGCATACAAAAATCATTATTAAATGTTGGATTATAATATGGATTAAATAAAAACGATTGTGTTGTATGACCTTGCACTTTTTCTAGATCAGTATACCTAGGGGCAGATTTATCAAGGGTCGAAGTGAAAATTTGAATTATTGTTTGTGTACTTCGACTAGGGAATAGTCCAAATTAGAAGATTCTGATATCGAAATTTATCATGTAATGCCTCTTTCAAAATTCGAATTCGACCATTCGCCATCTAAAACCTGCTGAATTGCTGTTTTAGCCTATGGGGGACCTCTTAGAACACATTTGGTGGAAAAATCAAGGTTTTTTTTTTTTTTTTACAAAACTTCATACTGAATTCGATCGTTACTACGGCCTATTCACCCGAAAAAAACCTTTGATTTTTTTATATAAATTTCAGTTGGTCTTTTTTTTATTTGAATTTCGAAGTTTTTTTATTCGAAATTATACCCCTGATAAATCTGCCCCTTAATGTTCTTAAAATATTTTTGGAGTCCTATGTAGGAATCATCTTAACTCGAATACTAATTAAGGGGTCAGAATCAAGGACTCCCCTTTTTATAATCAGAGGATTTTTCGGAGTATATCAATTGTTCATTTATTGCTGCAGCAATGTTCAATCAGCTAGTGGCATAACCATACAGCAGACCATGCAGTCACTTATACAGTATGGGCACACTTACTACTGCAAGAGCAGTTTAGGTTGTGCAAATTTCATAACAAAACCCCCATTCATTGATACTTGCACTAACTCCTTGCACTTCTGCATCGTTGTCCTACTGTCCTCACACAGTTGCACCTTTTGACACAGGGGCTGAAATGAAGTTGTGGCTGATGCACAAATTGGCATCATTTTTGGCGTAGAGCATGAGAGTGACGTGTGCATCCTATTCTTTCAACACAACTGCGCTGCGGGAATTGATGAAGGCCACTATGGGAACCCTGGAGTTATCACCTGGTTGGCAAGATGCAGTCCCATAGCCTCAGCCCAGTTGTGCTGAAAGGATAGGGTGCACACGTCACGCTCTATGCTGGAAACAATGCCAATTAGATGCATGCATTTCATATATGTGTATTTCCTCAAGACTTAGATGCCTATTTACACATTTTCCAGGTCAAGAAAAAAACAAACACTGTAACGTGACAAAACAAGCTCAACATTTTTATGGGATCACAGTTTTTTCCTCGAGCACTTCCTCATTTAAGAAAAAAAACACAACAGAATATTCACATTTCATGTTTTTGATGGGAAAGAACTTGCAAACAACAGGGAATCAACATTGTTCCATTCATTTTCAATGAGGCTGGAAAACTTGAATGTTTTAATAAATGGGAAATGAATAGACAAATTCTGTTTGCCTTTCATTGACTTCTTCACAATTCTTTTCTAAGAATTACTTGCACGTACAGTATTTTCACATTTGCAGGTTTCACTGTGGGTTTTTTTTGTCGAATTGGGAAAAAAAACGCCAGCTTGATTTTTGATAAATTTGCCCCCTGAACGAAATTGGGCAACATTTTATGCAAAGTTCACTGAAAGTTCACTGCTACGTACAGTGTGCAACCTACACAAAAACACAAGACAAAAGCAGAACAGGGAACTACTTTCTTATAAATAACATTGATCATAATCTTTATTAAGTCCCATCCACTTCACACTTCTCTTTTCTAAACAATAATTAATAGTCTCCTCCCCTCCTAAGGGGCAAATTTACTAAAGGGCGAAGTGACTAACGCTGGTAAAAATTTGCCGATTTACTAACGGGCGCTGACGTAAATTCGCTAGCGAAGGAGATAGACTCTAACGCTACTTCGCACTCTAACGCCAGGCAAATTTTTGCTCTGGCGAATGGACGTAACTACACAAATTCACTAAGATGCCGATTTTACTGAACGTTACCTCTTGCGTCAGACTTGCCTTCACCACCTCAGACCAGGCGAAGTGCAATAGAGGAGATATGAGTTCCTCAAAAAAAGTTAAATTTTTTTCTGTCCCAAAAAACGCGGCGTCTTTTACTTTATACAGGTTGATAGGCTGAAAAAGATCTTAAATTTGTTTTGGGTTCCCTCCTTCCCCCCTACATTTCCTCTACATATGGCACCTAAACTATACACTGGGCTCATGTGTAGGGCAATATAACAACTCTATTTTATCTTATTAAGGTTTCCTGGGCTTGTGTAGTGTAATGTAGTTACCGCAACATATACGTCCATTCAACTTTAACTTCCCGCCGTATGCAACGCTAGCATAACTTCGAACTGCTTATCGTATTATCGCTAGTGCAACTTCGCAAGCGTTTGGAACCATGGACGCAACTTCTGATTTTTCGGCATTAGCGTTGTCCTGGCGAATCTACGCCTGGCAAAATGTTTCGAAGTCAGCGAAGCCGTCACTGGCGCAATTTCGGAGGTATGTAAATTCGCCTCTAAGTCGGGGATACCTATTCAAGAATGATATAAATCTATATATTAATTAATGGCCCTTATTAACAAAATATTGTGACACTAGCAACTTACTGTTGCCCTTTCTGCATTAGATAAACATGTGAATGTTGACCCCTATTCTGGTTCTTCTGGACAAATGAGCTTCCTGAGAGAACCTATACCTTCAAACAGTGCAGGTCTTTATAAAAATATATCACATAAACCTTTAGGCCAGATTCATTTCAGTGAGAAAAAGTTATCTCACGATTTATATCTTGAAAACTCATAGACAAGATTCAATTCCAAGAGAAAAAGCATCTCAAATTGAATCTTCTGCACGAATTTTCACATGATAAACCGTTACGAAACGTAATCAATCCGGCCCATTTTTTAATATGCTGTACTTAAATATAATTGAAAAATACATTGTTCTAGTAGTATGTGCCACTGGATAATACCATGTATAAAAAAACTGCCATTTTATGTTTTTAAGGTTTAACATAACACAGATTACAAGACACAAAGGCATACATCACTCACTATCTAGTTCCCCTCAATATATTCCCTCCCTACTTGGCCATTAGGTTAGGGCCCCACAGGGCCAAAATCACCCGTCTGAAATCTGCAGGCCAATTTCAACCACTACTATGGGCAGTTGCCTCCTTCTTTTGTGTCCAAAACCAATGTGTCGGTTCTGGTGCGAAAACACGTAATAGATTTTGACGCAAAATGCAAAGTCTCTTTCTTTGCCGCGGATCTGACACAATGACTCTGGATGTGAACAGAAATGGGAGGCTGCTGCATGCGGTAGGGGCTGAAATCGGGCTGTGGATTTCATCAAGCAGAATTAGCCCCGTGTGGCCCTACCAAAGGAGAAAATGGCCTTCACTCAACAGAGCCCACAAGCAGGCTTGTAAAAAACAGAGAATTTTATTATAGACCACAAAAAAGTCAATATATAGCCTTACCCATTTGTGCTTGTAGGTACTTAATCATTCGCTGTGTGGCCCTAGCCTTACAATCTGTCCTAACAAACTGACTACCTATGGTTCGTTCGACTATATATTGCAATACTTTTGAGTGATGTGTTCTTTTGAATTTTATATACATAGTATATCATGTAGAAAACAGTGATGGCGAAAATGCTGGGTTTCTCTGCTTTCTATTTTCTATGGGAAACAAACCCAAAGTAGATAAGTTAGTGACAAGTAGACATCCACAGCAGAGGTCAAAATATGTCATGGTCCTAGAGGAGAACTAAAAAGTCTGTTTGCATATATAAGTGTATTTTAAGGCATAGGGCTGCTCTGCTACGCCCCATGTCCAGGACTGTATTTAGATCCGATGCTGCCCTAGGCACCTGACCTAAACACGCCCCCTTCATGGAAGTGATGTCAGTGCGTTGTGTGCGTGGCGTTACTTCCGCCAACCAGCCCAGCCCCATACCCCTCACCCCCCAGCTCTTTTACCGGAATTCCTATGGAAATCCATGGAAGAGGCTGGGCGTTTTTTTTTAATTTAAAAAATATATTTATAGGCACCGCCCTAGGGTGCCTTAATATAAATACTCCCCTGTCCATGTCCAACAGTAAAATGAAATACAGCTCCAAACAGCTTTAAGTAACTTCTGGATTTCAGCAGTGCAACCTTTTATTGTCTGGTCTTCCCATGCAAGCTGTTCCTACCTGGAGTACAAGGTATTGGTATCCTGTGCCCCAAGCACAGTACTATAAATGCTCTTATTCCTGGACATAGATGATGATGATGATGATGAGAGCCTTGATGGAAAACCCCAGAAAAATAACTTTAGGCAGAAACAGGAGAGTGAGTTAATTTTAGATAGAGCTACTGGCTATAGAAATTCTTCTGCTATAAATGTAACTGATATAAAGTAAGTAATATAAATAATGGGATTTAGCTCCCCATTAAACTCCTTGACAACCTCTCACATCTCTTTAGAGAGAAACATCTAGAACTGTTATAATTCTGGCAAAGGTGTAACTGTATAAATGATGCTTATTGACCCATGTTGTTATAAATAATGTTAGAGGACAATGAACAATAGAGACTTAAACGTACAGCAGAACATCAGTGTTTGAGCTGCTGGCAGCGGCACTTAAGGCTCATTACTTATTGACATTATTCCCCACACCTTCCAAATGTTATTACTGCAGTAACAATGGCACTCTCTTTATTAGCATAGTTTCTATAGGAAATAACCGATTATCATCACATGAAATAGGTGATGTTTTTTGGAACTGAATTCCAATTTGATGATATGGGAAAGTCATTTGACTTTCAAATGGTTAGAGGAGGACAAGGTGCTCCAGAATTAGTGGTAAACAGTGTCGGACTGGCCAGACCCGCTCTCCGATATTTAAATTTTTGGGGGAGAAAAGTTTTCGGCGCTGCAGAGCACAGTCTGCGCATGCGCGCCGAGCGGCGCTGCTCGCGCATGGCGCCGTTCATGTATGCGCACTGAGCGGTGCCTTCACACAGTCGGCACATCACAGTAGGGGGCCGGGGGGCTGGAGGGGGGCCCTGGACCAGCAGTTCCGGTGGGCCCCTGGCCCCCCAGTCCGACCCTGGTGGTAAAGTAACCGAGCCCAAGACTAAGCACCCTGAGGGGTGTGAAATGCGTAGGGTGGTTGGAGATGAAGCTACATTTTTAATTTTTCTACTAATAAATTTATTTTTTAACTGAATATCTCTGGTCTTGTGGATCTGTTTGAGTGCCGGTCAGCCCTGCTTCCTTAAAGGGCATGTAAAGGCAAAAATATAAAATCCCATTTTTACTTTCTTTAATGAAAAAGAAATCTATCTCCAATATACTTTAATTAAAAGATGTGTACAGTTTTTATCATAAACCTGACTGTATGCAGTGCAATTCCCCCTTCTTTTACTGCTGTTGATAGGAATTGTCAGATGGTCCCCAACTGCTGTGCAGGTAAACGATCATACTTTCAAATGGCAGGGGGAGCCCCCCCACCTTACTTCCCAGAACTCGAGCAGCATTGTTGGATTCCCTGTAGAGATTTGTATCCAGAGACGCAGTGCAGTCTCTATATTATGATTATTAATCAGTCATGCTGTATTGGCTTCTATGGCAGATATTATTTGACTTGTGCTGTTTTGATAATTTATGACGATCCCTAAGCTTAACCTCCCAACTGAAGCCCAGACCACACTGAGCATGTGTGAGTCTTGATATTGCAGAAATGTCTAACAAAGTTACAAGATGACAGCCCCCTGCGCCAACTTTGAAAGCATAAATCATTTGTCTTATTAGGCTGCTGGTGCAGTAAGTTCATGTTTATATTTAGTATACATAATACAGCATTTCTAACATTATTCTATTTTATTCTATTTTAGACTTTAGTTGCCCTTTAAAGTCATTTGACTTCCCTACTGCCTTGTATGAATGTGTTGAAACAATATTTTTAACTTAAATGTTAACTAAAACTGCCTGTTTTAAGCAAGTGTCACTATTACCACAGATAGTAGAGGTATGGAATCCGTTATGCGGAAACCAGTTAACCAGAAAGCTGTCTCTCACAGACTCCATTTTAACCAAATAATCTCTATTTTAAAACATTATTTCCTTTGACTCTGTGATAATAAAACAGTATATTGTACTTGATCCAAACTAAGATAAAATGAAACCTTATTGGAGGCAAAACCAGCCTATTGGGTTTATTTAATGTTTATATGAATTTCTATAAGACTTAAGGTCAGTAGCCTTCCTAGAGTGGTGCGTGGGCTGCCGGGGGCCCTGAGGGGGTGCGGGCACTGGCCCGCTCGCATCCCCTGCTCCCCCGGTAGTTCCGCCACTGCTTAAGGTATGAAGATCCAAATTACAGAAAGATCCATTATCCAGAAAACCCCAGGTCCTAAACATTCTGCATAACAGATCCCATATCTGTACTACCATTTTATTTAACAGGTGCAGGGTTGGACTGGGACTTTGTAGGCCCCCGACACACTCTCTGACCTTGCTAATACTAACCTCCCTCTCTATGGCCCTGGTAATGCCAAAAGAAGGTATGTGCTCATGTGTTGGGAGGGAGGGTTGCGGCTGCAGGGGCGGTGGCAGTGGTGGAACTATCGGGGGAGCAGGGGGTGCGAGCGGGCCAGGGCCCACACCCCCTCAGGGCCCCCCCGGCAGCCCGTGCGCCACTGAAAATGCGGACCGTACGGAGGGGGGCGGGGCTCGGCTGCGCGTCATGCACCAGGGCCCGCCCCCTCTAGTTATGCTAGCTGTCTAGTGGGACTTGAGACAGCAGCAACTGTGGGCTCCAGGCCCCCCAGTCCGACTCTGAACATGTAATCTGGCATATCATTGGCCAAAGTGGACAATGCAGGACAATTTCTGTATTACTTCATCTGCTTAACTGCTTATACTGGTAATTCAAATATATTATGTTTTGCTGTTACCTTTAACCAAAAGGCAGGGCGTTTCTTTAGCCGAATTCTTGTCAGCACCTCCGCCGTGGGTGCAGCAATAATATTCAAGAAAATTGTGATTAACAAGAACAGGCAAAAATGCAGGATTAACTGCTCAAACTTGTGTTTTATTCTCAGCACAGTGCTGAGAATAAAACGCAGAAGTTTGAGCAATTAATCCTGCATTTTCGCCTGTCCTTGTTAATCACAATTTTCTTGAATATTATAGGGGTAATGTAATAAATGGTCTTTTACGGAATTGTTCAGTATAAAAATAAAAACTGGGAGGCTGTGCAAAATAAAAAATGTTTCTAATTTAGTTAGTTAGCCAAAAATGCAATCTATAAAGGCTGGAGTGACATAATAGCCAGAATGCTTTGTAACTCTCTTGGTTTCCCCTGATTGGTTACTAGGCAGTCAGAGTCGGACCGGCCTGGTCGGACTGGCCCGGCGGGACACCGGGAAAAATGGGTTATTACTGTTGCTTTTGAATTTGAGCTGAATGCTAAAGATCAATTGCAAACTCACTGAACAGACATGTCCCATGTAGCCCCACTTCAAGTCGCTGACTGACTAGAGAGCTAGAAAAAAAGAGCTGGAAAGCAGGAAGTTGTGTTCTATTCTGTTGTGTTGCACACCAAAACACTCCAGCTTTTATAGATTACATTTTTGACTAAATTACTATATTAGATATCTTTTTTATTTTACCCAGTTTTTATTTTTACATTGAACTGTTCCTTTAAAGGGAAACTATATGCCTGAACAATGTAGGTCTCTATAAAAATATATAGCATAAAACAGCTCATATGTTAAAAACCTACTTCAAGTAAATAAACTATTTTCATAATAATATACTGTTTAGTAGTATGTGACAATAGAGGGCAGATTTATCAAGGGCCGAAGTAAAAATTCAATATTCGAATTTGAATTTGTAAGTGTTTTTTAGTGGGATTCGACTAGGTAATAGTTTAAATTTGATTCGTGTTCTTTAAAAGATATGAATTTGATTTTCGAGATTTATGTACTGGCCTGTTAAGAATTCTAATTCGACTATTCTCCACCTTAAACCTGCCGAATTGCTATTTTAGCCTATGGGGTTTGCGAGTCGATCGAGTTGATGAATTTGGGAGTTCATGAATAATGACCCCCTTGATAAATCTGCCCCTAGGTAATCATAAATAGAAAGTTACCATTTTAAAAAATAAGGGCCACCCCCTGGGATCCTAGGATTCACAGTGCACACAAACAAACCATACATGTTAGGTCACATGAGCCAATTAACAAAGTTCTGTGTTTTGTTTCCACACTTATTCCTGTTACAATTAGTGCTGTTTTATTACTGGTCCAATGCTCACTGTGGGAGCACACAGACCATCAAAAAATTAGAGCTCAAAGTAAAAGATATGAAAGGGCAATATTTACTTAAATGTATATTTTAGTTTGGTAAAATTATTTAACATGCCACTTAAACTATTTGTTGCTTAAGTATTACTTTGGGGGTAAAGTTTTCTTTTAAGTTTGCTACTTGTCTAGTAAAGCATCACCCAATCTGCAGGTTGCAGCCACTTGTCAGCTGTCAGTTGTTGTGTGTTACTACTAAATGTGGGCAAACTTTTTTATATACACCTGTAAGTATTACAGACTTTATTGGTTTAAGCCCCACTTTGGGGTTTCACATTAGTAGAGTTCACCCCTTAGCTTATGAAGCTTTTAGATATAGATGTTACTATAATAGTCCTCTCTACTTCAATTCCAAGAGTTTACAGTACAGAAGGTAACTCTCCAAAATTGTCCTTCAGATGGGCCATTTCACCCACTACTTTGGAACCCCAATGGAGTGACAGTTTAATATTTAGATTTGGATGGAGGAAAATCTAAAGGCCTTGAGCTGGCACCCATGCAGTGGCTCCTTTCATAGATCACACATAATCAATATAATCCAAGGGGCAAGGTGACCTGGCTACAGTAACAGTTAAATTACACATTACACTGAATTATTTAGAACACATTAAGATCTTTATAAGCCATGTTTTCATGCAGTGGCTCCTTTCTTAGATCTCATATAAACAATAAAACCCAGGAGGCATGGTGACCTGGCTACAGTAACAGTTAAATTATACATTACACCGACTTATTTAGAACACATTAAGACGTTAATAGTCTTGGCAATGCTATTTTTTGTATTTTGAAAGCCATGGCTTCATATTGTATTCAGATATCAGATATGTAATGGTTAACCATTGTTTGTAAGTTAAATGGATCCTTCGCCCAAAAAAGTTTTTTTGCGTAATGAAGGAAAATATAATTCTAAGCAAGCTTCCAATATATATGCATTAAATATTATCATTGGGTTTTAAAGTAGAGTTGCCACATTTAGTGTAGGAGAATACCGGCCAGGTATGCTGGGTGGCAGATCAGTGATGTAGAAGGGTGGGCAAAGGGCAGGACAATGACTTTGATGGGTCAGTCGTTGACATCAATGGGCAGACTGTGGAGCAAATTCAGTTACATTGAGAAGGAAAAACAGCAGCCTGCCAGAAAGCATTTCTCTCTGGGAAATTGACAATATGTCTAGCCCCATGTCAGATTTCAAAATTGAATATAAAAAAATCTGTTTGCTCTTTTGAGAAATGGATTCAGTGCAGAATTCTGCTGGAGCAGCACTATTAACTGATTCATTTTGAAAAAAATGTTTTTCCCATGACGGTATCCCTTTAAGTTTTTGCCACCCTAGGCCTTTGTGGCCTTCCCACAAGTTTGGGCATGCACAGCATTCTATTGAAGAAATTCACCATAAAAATAATGCCTAGAAACTGTCAGCAAACAAATAAGTTGATACTTGGATTTTGCAGTTCAGTACCATTGACAAGGAAGTCAAAAGATTGCATGTCAAACTGGACTTTGACTACAGGTATTAAAATGTGACCATAACAAGAAGAGCCAACAGCCATGAACCACATCATCATCAGTCCCAGTTGAATTGTCTGTCCAACCTGAAGAAGCCAAAATGTAAGACAGTTATTTTGGCTCTACTAGCCAAGTTTGTGGCTGCTATCTACCCATGTATGAGCACGTTTTAGTTGGTGGGTTACCTAAAACATAACCAAAATAACTTTCAAAGCTGATCAAGCCAAACCATCAGGAATCTGAAGACATAACTGCAGCAACTGCTAAATCAGAAATGTTTGGACTTTGGGGTTCAAGGCACATGGAAACATACAAGGTATCTAAACAACTGTTCCACAAACCAAATTTGCCTTCTTGACGTTCAAGCCACGTGGGGGGAGAGCTAATTCTAAGAAAAAAAATTGCTGAAAGCTAGCCAGTAACCATGCTTCTAGAAGCAAGAATACAGAAGAGCACAGTATCAGGGCAACAACTTTGTATTTTGTGCCCTTCCAACTATTTTTAAAATATGGTAATTACAGAAAATTGTAAAGACCTTTGTGCTATAAAAATTAACTATTCAGGGCACACCCCAATTAAATTCCAAAACATATATTCACAAAGAAAATACACATGATAATCCATTTTAGCTAGTAAGAGCAAGGGATAGATTTATTAACATTCAAATTCAAGTCTTTTCTGACATTCAAGTGATTTGCAAAAAAAATGATGAAGCAAATAAAAACTAAAAAAAAAAACAAACCTTGTTTATAAAAGCTGACAAGCTCAATGGGAGTTGTAGTAGCAGAATTCAAGCTTTTTTTCAGTTTGATTTTGCGAGACTTATTTGAGATTTGGCAGACTTATTGAAAGTGATGGATAGGATATAATTTTGCTGCGTTTATTTCCACAATTGGTTTTTGAGATTCAAAATAAATAAGCACACATCTGATTTTAAGTTTTTATAAAAACTTGCCAATAAGATTTTAAAAAAAAAATACCTAAGGGACATATTTATTATGCTATGTAAAAAACATACATTTTTTTTTTTTGCATTTTTTTCTTACAGTGATTTCCTCTGGAAGCAATATAAGATAATGGCAGCAAATCTGGCGTTCGCATGGCGTAAAATATACATAGCTTGATAAAGTTGCAGTTTATTTTACACAGATTTTTACAGTTTTTACCGTTTTTTCTGTGCATTTCATTTTACACAGCATAATAAAATGGGAAGGCTATTGGGTCAAAATTTCATAAGTCATAAAAACTAGAAAATGCAAAAAACATTGTGTGTGCTTATTTATTAAAAAACTTGAATTTTAAAGCACAACCATGAAGAGGCAACTTGTACACAGTGAAATCCCATCTACCCTGCATTTTCAATGAGTCTGCCAGGTTTCAAATTAATCTTAAAATGCTGCATTGAACAGTAGCTTGAATTGTGCTGTGCTAATACACGTCCCATCGGCTTGTACATGAACTTGCCAGCTTTTGATAGCAAATTGTTATATTCAAGTTTTTTTTACTTGTTTGTGTTTAATGAATTTGGAAAAGTCGAGTTTTGGAATTTTGCCACAAAAAATTCAAATTGTAAATTGTAGTAAAAACTCGATTTCAAGTGTTGATCCATTTACCCCTTAATGAAGATGGACTTTATAATAAACTGTCAGAAAATGTAAGAAGATTTTAATCTTGCTTATATTTTCTGGCATAGATTGCTTTTTTTCTTTTTGTTCAAGTGCTTGCTTCCTACAACCTAGAGAGGTTTCTATTGTTTTTGAAAAACACAATCTTTAAAAGCAATTCCACATGAACGAAGAAAAAAGCTGCTAAAATCTTCATGCTCTCTCCTAAATAGGACTTCACATCTCATGCAGAAATCTTTATCATTATTTCCGGTTAGACAATGGATAGCAAACAATATCCTTCTGCTAACAATCAAAGCCCTTCACTCATCTGTTCCTTGCTACATATCTTAATATGTGTCTCAATATATTCCTGGCTGTCTTATCTGTTCCTCTCAGGAACAGTCTTTTCACACCATCCACACCCACTGCAGGAACTTGTCTTAGGTCAATGCCACACGTTGTGGAAATCTATGCGGTGTGTCTGAAAGCAGGCTGACGTAGTGTCTGTAAGTTCTAGGGATGCACCAAATCCACTATTTTGGATTCGGCCAAACCCCAGAATCCTTCGCAAAAGATTCTGCCGAATACTGAACTGAATCCTAAGTGTATGTGGATCAGCTGTTTCTTGGCCTGCATTTATACACATGCCAATAAACAGCCAGTTGTGACACTAACCTTAAACCTTTTATATCAAGCACAATTGCATGCTTTTAACGCACCAGTCTCAGTTGCTTTAGGTGAATCCCCCCCGTGCTGTAATTATGGGGAAAATGCTAAAATATGGCAAAATTGCACTTTGCACACTGCACTTCAAATTACTTGTAGATGAGCCCTTATGGCTCAGAAGTAAAGTCAAGGGAAATAGGAAAAAGCACTCACAAGCGTGTACTGTATAATAAATTTGGCTTCATGATAATGCAGTTATGTAATACAGGTGCAGGATCTTTTATCCAAAATGCTTGGGGTTTTTCAGATAAGGGTTTTTTTCCTGTATTTTGGATCACAATACCTTAAAGTAATACTGATACTAAAAATAAAATGTTCTTTTCAAAATATTAATCTACATTAAAAGTTACCTATAGGTCATGTTGATCATTTTTCGCTGATCGTTCTGCTTTTGTAATTGTCACTTGAAGTTCCTAAACCTGACTGTTTTGCCAACCTTCTTAACCTGTCATTTAAAGTTTCTAATGCTAACGGACTCCTACTGCACAAACATGGCAGCCCCCTCATAGAGGAACATGGGGGTAAGAAAGGTAATGTAAAAGCATCAGGCACATACTTTTATGGCAACATTATAAATAGCATTCAAAGACAATGTAATGATAGATAGTAAAAAAAGGTTATTTTCTGATGTCAATATCTCTTTAAGGCAGTGATCCCCAACCAGTGACTCATGAGCAGCATGTTGCTCACCAACCCCTTGGATGCTGCTCCTAGTGGCCCCAAAGCAGGTGCTTATTTTTGAATTCCAGGCTTGGAGACAAGTTTTAGTTGCATAAAAACCATGCGTACTGGCAAACAGAGCCTCCTATAGGCTACCAGTCCACATAGGGGCTACCAAATAGGCGATTGCATCCCATATTTTGAACTTTTTGCATGCTTATGTTGCTCTCCAATTTTTTAACATTTAAATCTGGCTCATGGGTAAAAAAAGGTTGCCTAAAAGAGATAATGACACTAAAATGTTCTATTCAAAATATGAATCTGCATTAATAGTTACCTATAGGTCATGTTTAGTAAGTAACTGAACATTGAAACCGTAAATAAAACCAATACGGATTTATGCATTTTAGTTAGGGGCAGATTTACCTAGGGTCGAATATGGAGGGTTAATTAACCCTCGATATTCAACTATCGAGTGTAAATCCTTCGACTTCGAATATCGAAGTCGAAGGATTTACCGCAAATAGTTTGATTGAACGAAAAATCGTTCGATCGAACGATTAAATCCAATCGTTCGATTAGAAGGATTTTAATCCATCGATCGAAAGATTTTTCTTCGACCTAAAAAACATTAGAAAGCCTATGGGGACCTTCCCCATAGGCTAACATTGCACTTCGGTAGGTTTTAGGTGGTGAAGTGGGGGGTCGAAGTTTTTTTTTAAAGAGACAGTACTTCGACTATCGAATGGTTGAATAGTCGAACGATTTTTAGTTCGAAACGTTCGATTCGAAGTCAAAGTGGTAGTCGAAGGTCGAAGTAGCCAATTCGATGGTCGAAGTAGCCAAAAAAATCATTCAAAATTCAAAGTTTTTTTTATTCTGTTCCTTCACTCGTGCTAAGTAAATGGGCCCCTTACTGTCAAGTAGAAGGTACTTTCTATTGTAACAGAAAATAATTCTGAGCTTTCTAATTATTCCAAAGATCTGCCTGGCTTTACATTATATAATGCGAACCCTGACATTTCAGTATGATGTGAATTATACCTAGAGATATGTTCTTACTGCACCATCATTTCAAATTTCAAATTACCTGTTGCTTGATAGGCATACAATATTTTACAGACCCAGATTTACACCAATCCATTATCCTAAAGAAAATCAATATTTATACATAAACATTCTCTAAGTTTGCCATCCATCGTTAACATCATACAAGCAATACTGGCATTTACTGCTCATAAACAAGTTAATGATTAGACTATACCCCATAAAAAGGCACACAGTTTGGCCAGGAGCATTAACCATTAGCGACCAAGAAAAAAGGTTTGCTTATAAAGTGCCGACCAGTAAATGCTACCTACTGATTGGTTGCTATAGGTCATAAGAATTGCAGCAAGCTTGGATCCTGATACATAACCCATTAAACTATTTATTTCATTCCAGTGTTATACTTGCTGTACAACCCATAAAAGTGCTGCATACTGGCACCCATATGAAATTAAAGTGTTCCACTGCTTAAAACAATCAAACACATCCAGAAGTTTTGACACATCTATAGCCTAAATACATTTGTTAACATTTTCTTGACCATTGTGAGAATTTTCCTGACAGTTACGGAAATGTTGCCAAATCATAAAACATATCAACCTTCTGTGAATCATTGTGTATTCTGCAGTTCAGCCCAAAATTGTGCTCATGAAATGTTTGGGGGTACCCTGCTCCATTCCACACTGCAACCTAATTATTATAATTAAAGCTGAAAATGTATACTATAAATGAATTAAAAATGTTATATTTCGTTTGAATTCCAGTTTATTATAGTACAGTAAATGGAGTGAGCAACTGGGAGTTCCATTTTTAAACAAGTGCAGGCTTTACTTTTGAATACAATATTGTTCTAAAATGTATTGGTAGAGACAAACAAGTGTTGGATACACTTTAAATACTTTTGCAGATTGCGAGGAAAAGATTGGGCAAAAAAAAACCAAAAAAATTATTGATGGCCGGAGTAATAAATCCCTTCATTTTTATATTGTTTGAGGTTTTGAGTGGTATCACATATGTTACTCTTCTATTAACAGCACCAGGATATGTAGCAAATCACCATAAAATGCCACGTGATGTCAAATGTCATGTTGCATTGCTTAGCTACATGTCCTGGCTGCAAAAAAGGAGAAACTGTGATGCTTTACAACATAGTGCCAAACCAGGTGTGAGTCTCAAGCTAGGGGATACTGAACCCATAGAGGAAGCTCTGATGAAATAACTTTTGTGTTGCTGTTAGGGATGCACCAAATAAACGATTTTAGGATTCAGCCAAAGTCTGCACGCATTCAGCAGAAATAATAACAAAGTAAGAATCCACTAAAGTGGACACTTGTTTGTAATTCGAATGCATTAAAAAAACATATACCTTTCAACTAGAATACCGAAGTTGGCGGTTTCTGTGAAGATCTGGAGTGTGCTGCTACAATTGGTGGTTTTTGGCAATAACGTTCTTCTTAGTGATGGACTCGGGTGGCTGCACCCGGTCAGA
Organism: Xenopus laevis; assembly: GCF_017654675.1. Taxonomy (NCBI): domain Eukaryota; kingdom Metazoa; phylum Chordata; class Amphibia; order Anura; family Pipidae; genus Xenopus; species Xenopus laevis. Next base: position 41,769,566 of record NC_054378.1, on the reverse strand, counting down.
ACACCGATCCGGTAAGCTGTGTATTTACTGTCTACTACCTGAGGTTTTTTTTTTGAAAGGGGACTGCTCTGGATCTTAAGCGCAGGGTTCCGGAGGAGTGCACCTGAACCACCAAGAGTAAATGGTGAGCAGCTCAAAGATTTAACATTCAAGCTTGCCTTCCCGGTGCTAGTGATTATTTGACTAACAAGGAAACCCTTGTTTCTTTTGGGTGCTGGGGGATACTGATGGATGTGATCTATCTATCTATCTATCTATCTATCTATCTTTCTATCTATCTATCTATCTATCTATCATCTATGTATCTATGTATCTCTATCTAAATATATCATTGTTAAAATTCTTTGACCATGATGTGCTAGACCATCATAACATTATCACATAGAGATCCAGCTTCAAGTAAAACCAATATGTTGACATGGTAAGGAGGAGAACTGTCGTACACACACACTGTGATTTTTTTAAACCGAGGGAATAGAGTGGAGGAGAGTTAGCTTCCGCTACATTTTTAAGAATCAGCAATGCAGAAAGGCTCAAACAAACACTGGTTTCATCTACATTTCAATTAACTTTAAAACCTTTATACATTTTGAATAATGTATATTGGAAAGTTGCTATATATTTTTATACAATGCTAAATAATTGGGGTGTAAATCCCATGTCATATAAATAGAATGGTGAAAAATACATTCATGCAGTAACGAACTTAAACCACTAAAACAAGTACATGCTGGCTAAAAAAATCTAATTAAATATAAAGCCAATGATTCTTGGAGAATCTTGCAATTATGTTTCACTCAGTATTTTATTTTTCAGGGCATTTTAATGTGCATGTGAAATGTTCCTATGTTGGATTCAGTAAATAATTTGCAGAATTAAGGGGACTGTGAAACATTTGGAGGTTTAGGTTATGGATGTAAAATGTTAGACATCAGTTTTACATAAAGCAAACAAAAGCAGAATTTTATTAGATCAATCCACTAATTAAATGAATAGTCATACCTGTTTTGCTCCTTGTTACAGTATTCACAGAAACAAATTTAGAGTTTATTTGCTTTCATTCGCCTCTCCAACCCTTTTTTCCTCTTCGTTTATAGATTTTCTTGCACTGTAGCTTTATGCCTTTGCTTCTCTGTCTTCACTCGCCTTTTGTGTGCTGTCTCTCCTGTACCTGTATCCCAAGTCCCACCCTCTCTATGGCTTGTGTTTGCTTCTTCTACTTGTTCTGCATACCTCTAATATTAAAATTTATTGAACCTTGATGACTAAAACTAGGAACAGTTGTGACAACAATGCAAATAGTATATGTTCGGTTGAATACAATTTCTTGCTTCATCAGATTATTTAAGTGATTAGTGGATATATAAATAATTATAGAATATTTATTTCATATATTCTATAATATATAATGTATTTTTTTAATTCTTAATATTATCATTTAATCCTGTGTCTTTCCTTCATAGTAACCTATGCTAATGCTAATATATATACCTGCTTAAGTATATATTATTTATGTAGAATAACATTTCAAATAAACTGTATTTTCTCCATGGCGAGGGAAGCATCCACAACCAAACATACCTTTTAACGGGAACCTTGATTTTAAAGGGCAACTGCATAACACTGCTAGCATGGATGGCTTTCAGCTTTCATGCTCTGGTGCATGTTTTCAGTCTGAAAACTGCCTGTAATAGCAGGTGGTCTTCAGACACTTTTCAATGGTGTGAACATTAGTCTAATGGCAATGGCAGACGGGAGACTATGCCTTCTTCTTATGTGTTTCACATACAGCAAACTCCATTCTTCCAGATCAAAAGGTATTTTAGGGTGCTTTATAACCTGCATGTAAAGGTCATAAGTAGAATATGGAAGACTAATCCATATCCATAATCCAAGATCCATAAACAGGATCTTGACTTTTTGTCATCATTCATCATTAACATTCGCCACAACGCTAAGTTTGGAATCTCTGATTTTACAGCACCTTGCACCTAGACTATCCCTCATGCAGCTGTTCCCCCTAACACTCCACTGCCAGGAAGGATGAACTACTTTCTCCTGAAGATATCTCCTCTTGAAACAAACTTTATCACACAAACAAACAGGCAAAAGAGATCAATAATAACATAAATTATCCTATCTCTTAGCTTGCACAGTAAACTAAAACAATATATCTATAGACATGCTCCCTTACATTCCTCCCAGATAAACTGCGGTAGTCCTTAGTCACACAGTTCATAATCCAACAGCTGGGCAGGAAGCTGGTTATGGGTAGACATCACTGAATATGGGTCCTTCTATGGGTTCAGAAGGCCCACCCTACTCCACAGCTGGAGGACGTTCTCTCTATTATTATTTCCTACTCAGGAGTCTCTTCGGACTGCATCTAATGTTTCTCCTGTTGCTTCCAGAACAGATGGATCAGTCCAATCAGTGCCCCCAGCTTTCATTGTCAGGACCTCTACATCACAAGAGGTAAGGCTCACCAAAGTATTATCAATAGTAATAGGAGCCAAAGGTGACACTACTCTATGTTTAGTCGGCTCACTCTTCTAAACAGATAAAAATAATCTCAATTTCAGTTGTTCCAGAAGCAAACACTTGCACTTAGCACAATCCCTCCCTGACTCAACTAAGTAGACTACCACATTTCATTGTGGTTGTCCTACTAAAACATAAAAATCCAGTTCCCAATATGGCCACAATTTGGAAGCCCTCTGTATCTTGGGGTTGCACACCTGGCTTTCCTTTCCATGCCTCTTGCAACACTAGATCTCTAACAGTCTCTTACTTAGCAGCCAAACCCACTGCTTGAGGCCAACTAAATGGTTGGATAGGTAACCGTCAAGACAAGCTTGTCAGCAAAAAGGGAGTGTACTCCATAGTAGCCTGGACTGTGTTGTTGTACGTCCATGTCACATCAGGTACAAATGCTGTATATTCCTCTTCCAATGTTATTGGCAGGTGTGTCTAGCTGAATTGTTCACATACACCTATACCCTGAGGTTGGTAGGGGGTAGTAAGGGACTTTTGCACTCTCACTAACTGAGGCTAAGGGGGTTATTTGTTAAAACTAGTTTTACCCATAATTTACCAGAACCAAACTTATCCTAACTCCCATTCCCATATTTGGCTTATTTACTAATATTTCAGGTTGAAAATAATCAGGTAAAAAACTCCTCTAATTTCTCGAGGTTATCTTGAAATAGAATAATACAATTTTATTGAATTGCCACTAGAAAACTCAAATTTTTAAAAGATTTCAATCGAAAACCAGCATCAAACACCACAAAACTTGTGAAGATGATGTGACATGTGACATTGGGGGCACTGTTGGTGCATTGCCCAAACTGCAGCTCATAACACAGAGCAAATATATACTGTCAGACCAGTTGTTCAGTCTTGACTGCCATAAAGCACCCACTAGTCTCATGCATAATACAGCACACCTCCCCAGCTAGAATGGGAGGACCACTATCTGCTTTAGCAGTACAGCAGTCTGTCAATTTTGCTAATCTGGTCCCATTTCTGCAGCAGCACTCAGAGTCATCTGGCCTGAAGTTGCCCTTGTCTTATCCAATCAAGCGCCTGCTGTACAGCTGGATAATCTAGTTACGCTTCTCTCCACTCATCAAGGGAACTTCTTAAACCTCTGAAGGGTTCCTCAATGGCAGCTGTCTATGTTCTTGTGGACCCCTGCCATGCTTGTACTCTCAAATTTCTTGATTCCCTCTTGCTCCTTATCCCACTACCAAAAGAGGCCCTCTGTGTGGTTTCGGATCAATGGATTTGCATTCTAGTGGGACTTGCCGGGTTTATAATGGATAGTGTAGTCAAAAGTAGCCAGTCAAGCCACTCATCTCCATTACAAGATGTCAGATCTTGCCAACCAGCAATCATTTCCATAAATCTTAAATTTGAAAAGTGTATAAATATAAAGAAAGCATTGTGCTGTACTCAACACAATAATATGACATATTCATGTTATTAAGGGAGCTCAGTTTGAATTTTATCAGTCTCATGGGAAGTTATTGAATTTCCCTGCACTTATGTCACCAGCACTTAGCACTGTGCAATCATAGGTGGAAAATTCCACCTATAGAAATCAGCAGCAATGCATATTTATTGTAGTGCAGATGACAGAAAAGCTTGTCACCGGTGTTGCCAGTCAGCAGGAAGACAAATTTGTGAAATAATCCCACACTGACAGAATAAAACAGTAAAGATGGGGAGTCAAGTGCACAAACAGATTATGGATATGGATCCCAACAAAAGCAAAGACTATACCTTATATACAAATATATTTCAATAAGTCTCCACTGAAGTACCAATATAACCTTAATTGTCTAATATATTTAAGGGGTTGTTGACCTTCAAAGTAACGTTTAGTATGATGTAGAGATTGACATTCAGAGACAATCTGCAATTGGATTAAAAGATGAAAAGAGTCAGAAGGAGGAGGCAAATATATAGATACTATATGAAATATAAAATGAAGACTAATTGAAAATTTTCTAAGAATTGGCCTTTCTATAACATGCTAAAAGTTACCCCTTTAAAATAGTAGTTGGCGAACTTACTTGTTGGCAAAGACAGTTTATTATAAACAGGTTTCAGCCATGTGACTGCTCTTTGGGCCACCCAGTGCTACCTCCCTGCTTAACTGGAGTACTGCTCTGTCTGCCAGAATCGCTAAAGGTGAGTTTCTGTAACTTATTCTGTTCCTCACACACACACAACTTTCCCAAGCACATACACATGCAAACATACACATGCATTTTCTAACTTTTTTTTTATGAATACCATCTGATATCTTTTACCACTAAGTGCACTGGATCTTATATTAGATTTTTCATGATTTAAGTCATTTTAATTCATTTTTAATTAATAATTGTATTGCTGTAGTTCTATGGTTGTTGATTACACATTTTGACCAATAAACACTTGAGTTATGAAAGGTCCAGACTGAGTCCTTTTTTCATTTTTTTTTCTTACAGATTATCAGTTCTTGGAACTATCTATAGCGCTAACATACACTTGACTTCCTGAATGGTCTTTAGACTTTAAGTGGTTAAGACTTGCTAATGTTTTTCTTTCCAAATTTCAAAGGCTTTTTCTGGTACCTTGGCTGACTAAGCAGTTATTGTAAGGCGTTTTCCCCATTGTATCCTACTGTCACACTATTAGTGTGATGAGTGGTAAAGTTAGTTTGCATGTTACTTTTTATGCCTACACCAATCAATATACAATATGTTCTTTTTAGAATTTAAATAATCACAGCTGCAAAGATACACAAAAATATATTTCTTCCATTGGTATAGCATGGCTGTTGCTTAAGTGTACCTATTCTTTACTGTAAATTATGTGGCACTTCAAGCCTGAATTTATTTTTAGTATGGACATAAAACCTCGGCATCGAGTGCCCTGGATGTCACTAGGAGTAAGTGAGTTCCCATTGAGAGAGAGAGATTGGTGTTATGTTAACAATTGAGCCAGTGGAGAGTGAAAAGGCATAGCTGGTCTACACGGGACAAATCTCTGAGCTTTTTGCAGCACCTAAGGAGGAAATACAGTTGTTAAATTTAAGCATGGGAGAGGAGCTTAGTTATGTCTGTATCCTGGAAAATACACCTGTCAGATTGAGGATGCTGTTTGTGAGAAAATGTTCTAAGCTTAAAAGTGTTCTGCAGTGTGAAGTGAAATTAAGCCCTATTATAAGATTGTGGAGGCTGATAGATGATGAGGTAAATGTGCCTGAGAGCTTAACTGAGAACTAAAGTTTAACATAGAAGTACTGCATATTATATTTTAGGGTTCTGTACCAGCCCAAGACAACCACAGCCCTTTTTCAGTGAAGCTTTGTGGACTCTGATGATGCTACTAGCAGCTCCCTATATTTTCTTCTGCTAATCCACATCAAGTGCCCTGTACTACTGACAGTTACCTGAACATAGGAACACACTCATAATATATAATATACAAAGTTACAATGGCAGCTTAGAAAACAATGCAATTTGCACCAGAATTTAAAAGTCAGCATCCTCTTATATAACAAGTGGAACTCATTTACTGCTTAATCATTTGCAATGAATCCTAATCTTCTCAACAGCTGCCGAGAGCACACTGAGCATGTGCATGTCACTGACATTGTAATGTCCTAACATTACCCATGTGCACAACTTTGAAGGCCTTAATCATTACTGTTATGGAGATTCTGAAACTTTAGGCTGGTACAGTAAATTCTGAATTTTACCCAAATTTTTTTAGAGTTTAGTTCTCATATAATGACCAGACTGCCCAATGGTAGGCCTTTGTGTGGCTAGTTTAAGTATCTGTTCCCTGCACTACTGTAGAATGGTGAGGCCTTATTATGTTTATACAATAAGGGCTCATTTATGTAGATGCTTAGCAGAAGTGCAAAAACAGTAAGTGACGCAAAGGTTTGTCCCTTAGTGATCATGAACAGAATACTTCTGCCTAGGGTCTGGCGGCACTCTGCAACTCTTGTTACATAGGAAAACTGCAAGGGGCAGAACACTTTATTGGCGAGCATAGGACAGCCCTGTTTTTACTGCCTGTCGTAGCGGTGGTGGTGTCACACACAGACACCTGAAAACCCAGAACCAATGCTAAGATTCTGGTCTCAGCTCACTCTTCTGTCTATAACTGCTGCCTTTCACTTCGGGAAGAGCCCTCCGCTACTCGGATGCTGCCAGGTCTTAAAATGAGAGAATCTAAGCAAACTTCTGAGAAAACAAGGGAACCTTATGTTAAGCAAAGCGGAGTTAGGAAATTCAGGCCAAAGTCGTAAACAAATGAACAGTGAAGTACAGAATCAGTCAGTGTCGGACTGAGACACCAGGGGCCCACCAAAAACCCTTAGACCAGGGGCCCACCCAAAAACCTTTAGACCAGGGGCCCAAGTATTATTTTCTTCCTCTCCTCACTCAACCTCTATTCTACTATTCTCTTTACATACTATAACTTATTATTCCATCTATTTAGCCTCTTTATACTCATAGAAATAGGGAATGGCCATGAAATAAGCCAAATGCTTAGAAGCAGGAGGGCCCACTGACACCTGGGCCCACTGGGAGTATCCCTGGTATCCCGATGAGCCAGTCCAACACTGGAATCAGTATCCAGAGTCGTAGTCTGAAGGCAGCCAAAAATGGTCAGTTCAGACAGCAAACAGCACTGGTCAAGGTGAAATATAAACGAACAGTAATAAAAAGCACCCAGGAACTATACTAGATAGAGACACATTGGGCAACTGAAATTAGGTACAGGCACCTTCAAATATTCAAATTTAGGGCCCTGCGTAATAATGTTGTTGCACTGTGCCAGATCAAGCACGACTGGCTCAGACAAGAAGATCATGAGAGTCCACACAAATGGAGCAGAAGACACCCCCGCTGCACCACTGAACCACCCGGTATTTTAACAGGTGGTAATTAGAGAGCCCCATTGTTGTGGCATCTGTCCATTGCCACTCCCTAACTTTCACACCTGGATGACACACAAGTTACAAGACTATAGGGTTCTACTGGGTGCCTCCTTCCCCTCACGAATGCCAAATTTAAGTAGCAGTGTATTTTTAGGGGCAGCCCCAGGTCTCTGTGCTCTGAAATATAAATAACTGTAGTAATTGGAGAGAAAGCTGGTGTGCTTAACAAAATCACTATTGTCCTGTTGTTTGCACTTTGCACACTCTGCCTTGCTAGTCATAAGGAGAACTAAAAACTAAAGGCTAAAAATGCCATATTTTATATATTGAATTTATTGCACCAGCCTAAAGTTTCAGCTTCTCAATAGCAGCAATGATCCAGGACATCAAACTTGTCACTGGGGGTCACCATAAGCAGCTGTTGAGAAGCTAAGCTTAGGAGTTGTCACAAATTATCAAGCAGAAAATGAGGTTGGACTGTAATATAAATTGATGCTACAGGGCTGATTGTTAAATTCTGATGATAATTGCACTGGTTTCTGTGCTGCCATGTAGTAATTATCTGTATTAATTACTAATCACATTTATATTCTATGTAGTGGTGTAACTAGATATTATTGGGCCCAACAGCAAATTATTTTTCAGGCCCCCAAAATGTCTTCAGCTTTACCTGTTTTACCAGTATTTATTGAAATGTTATACAAATTGGGGCCTCTTTGGGCCCCTATATGTCCTGGTACGCCAGTGATTATAACTTTCTTTTTCCTTTAAATGCCCATATCCACACATAGTCCCCTTCCATTTTTCCATTCATTCAGGCCGATAGCTGTAGCAACTTTTCACATCCTCATCTGCCAATTTATCATGTTTGTGCTGACATGGTTTATCAGAATATGGACATTTTCATATAGGATAAAGCTTCTGCAAAGATGATCTGTTAAACCTGAACTGGTATATGTGAGCGTTATATTGGGCAGAATGGACAAAATTGTTCTGGGCATGTATGACCGCCTTAATTTAGATTTTTCTCTTCTGGTGAATTCCATAGGTGGCAGTATTGTGAATAAAATAGTGGGCAAAACACCCAAAGTAATGCCCTGCACCCTTGCCCTTAATTTGGTAGATTTTAGTGTCCTAGCATTAACTAGTTTTGAAGGAAATCCAAAACTTAAAGGCATCCTTCATTTAAACACCAGTTTTGTATAATAAAAGAAAACATAACAGTAAATAATTTTCCAACATACATTAATGAAATGTTTTAATCTCTTAACAATGCAGCAAAAGTCTGTTCTCTTCCATAACTGTTCAAATGGCTTTAACTACTAAAAACATTTTATTATTGTATATTGGAAAGTTGCTTAGAATCGCATTCTCTTTCATTATGCATAATTAGTGTTTGGGTGCAGCCCAAGGCACTTCTATCTATCTCTATGGAATGCATGTCATTTTTGGCACTCTGGTTGTGTTACAATAATAACTGCATAACAAAACTTCTAGAAATCTTATGACAATAAAGTGATGCAATATGACTGGGTTAGTTAAACTTTAGTTAAGGTGACTTCATTGAATTTTGAATCCTATGAAACTAGATGCTTTATATTTATTGATGTTGCCCTAATAAATCCTATTCTTGTCATACATTATATACACATCTTTACGTGGCTTTTTAAAAATAATTATCAATGAAGCAAAACCCTATTAAATGTAATATATAATTCAATAGATTGGCTAAGGTGACCTTCCTTTCATGCAGGCCACATAATACACACACCCACATATACAGAATCACTGATGCCAAAACAACACAAAGCCATAAAAGTTTTCACCAGTAATGAATGCATCAGCATCCATTGGCCCATAACCCAATTACCGTGGTAAATATAACAAGAGAAAATACTGGTTATTTGGAGTATTAGCTTTAATATTCATCATTCTAATTTTAGATTTTACTTTACGGCAATCCTTTGTCCTGCTGGTAAACGCACAGTCCCCATCCATTATCCATTAGCTCTTTATAATAGACAAAATAGGGAGATATGTCTATTTTCTTGATTAAAACAAAAGCTAGAATACATTTTCAATGGAAGTTCTGTTTATTGTGCTGTTTAGCAAAGGTGTATAGAGGTCTATATTGCGCTTTAATTATAGTTTTAAGCAAAGAACAAACATTCACAGTAATCATATAGAAAACATTCGTTATTTTTTTTTTTACACTGAAATGTTCTATTGGTTTTACAAACATATAAGATATACTCATATCAGCATATAAGCATATCAGAAAAGGAAAGCAAACCATAAAGAAAAAGGGGGGAAAAAAGGAAAAATGTAAATAAATGAATAAATAACTAAATATATAAATAAATAAGGTGGTTGGGTTTCACTCAATATTATAAAGATATCCATAATATTGTTATAACATATTGTCAGGTTTTCTTGCTCTAGAGCTATAAAGGGTTCTTACACACAATGCTGCGAAGAGTAAGGGGTCGTTACACATGCTAACCAAGGGAGCCATATTCTTCCATATCGTTTTCTAACATATATGTAATTTTTTCGTTAGTTGATATATCTATGATTTTTGTTTTGAGCATAGTCAGAGGTTAAGATGGCTTTCCTCCATCCAAGTCGTGCTGCTGTGAAAATATGCTGAGATAATCTGTGGGTGGGGTTACTGAACCTGTTAGGTTTCTTTTCTAGGAGCATGGCAAATGGATCCTTCGGCAAGTCAGTGTGCAGTATTTTGGATAATAGATGTTTTACCGAATCCCAACACTGTACAGTCCCACCATATATGGAGTATAGACCCTTTTTCTTAACACCCTCTGAAGCAATGTGGGTCTCAGGATGGATAAATCTTATGTAGTCGAGTTGGTACCAGATAAGTTCTGTATAGGAGCTTTATTGACGTTCCTCTGTTTGATACACATGTGCTGCCTTGATTTGCTGTCAGGCTACATTGTGACCATTGCTTGGTTGAAATTGTGGTCTGTAAGTCCTGTTCCCAATTGAGCATGTATTTATATTTATAGTTCTCCGTGGGCATCCGGTTCAGCAGTTTATAGGTCAGGCTTAAAATTCCAGGGGCCAATGGTGCCTGTCGACAGACAAACTCAAAGCTTGATGTTATGAATGTGTTGTTAGGAAATTTTTTGGCTGGTTTGTTCACATAATGAATAAGTTGTGTGGCTCTGAACATTTCCTGTTGTAGGGGGTCATATTTTTGAACAGGTTGCTGTAGGGTTAATGGCTTGCTCTGCCGAGTCAATGAATCCATTGTGCTTGCCCCATTACTTAGCCACCAGGCAAATGCCCCCCTTGAGGTTCCCTGCGTAAAGTCAGGATTATTTATCACTGGGTTTAAGAGGGAGGGAAAGGAGGCCAGATCATGTTTCTTGCGGTTTCTTTGCCATAGATGTAGCATGTCAGTTGTGATGGGAGATGGGTCCTTGAAATCTTTAGAGAAATCTTTGGTAGCCACAGGACTTGGTAGGTTAGATAGGGGTATATTAGGTCATTCTCAATTTGGACCCATAGTGGGGCCTGTGAGTCTGCATGGGCTGGGGCCCATTGGGCTATTCTAGCCGCTCTGTAGAAGTTAACTAAGTTAGGTTCTGACAGACCCCCGTTTGCTTTGTGAAGATACATTACATGTTTCGCGATCCGTGGGTTATGGTTTTCTCAGATGAATTTGCTGATGGCTGATTTCAGTTTATGTAGGTCTGGTAGTGGTATCGAGGTGGGCAAAGTCCGAAACAAATACAATATCTTTGGTAGTAACACCATTTTAATGCAATGTATCCTGCCAATCCAAGAGATCCAGTGTTTATCCAGAGTAAGAGTTTTTGAGTTAAAAGTTGTATTAGCGGAGGGTTATTTGTCTTGTATAGAGTGAAAAGTGAGGTAGTAATTTTGACTCCCAGGTATTGCAAGTATTCGTTCCTTATGCGGAATCCAAAGTTCAGCTCTATCAATTTGATCTGTGGTTTGGGGATGTTTAAAGGTAGCATTTCAGGCTTCTCAGACTAATTTTCAAGCCTGACAGTTTGGCAAAATATGACAGTATATTTATGAGGTTAGATAAGGAAGTAAGGGCGTTAGTTACATGCATAAGTAAATCATCTGCAAATAATGAAAGTTTGTATTCTTTACCTCTAATAATTAAGCCCTTAATGTCAGTATTGTCACTAACCGCTCGTGCCAGGGGCGCCATGGCCAAGGCAAACAGGGCTGGAGAGAGGGGGCATCCTTGCCATGTACCCCTTTGTATCCTAATAGTGCCAGAGAGTTTGGTTGAGGGGAGGTTCAGTCAAGCTTGTGGGCCCTGGTAGTAAGCTTTTAGTGTGTTGGAAAGGTTAGAGCCTAATCCTACTGTTTCTATAATGGACAATAAATACGTCCAGTTTAGTGTGTCAAAAGCTTTTTCGATGTCTAGCGCCAGTAAGCATGTTGGAATTTTATATTTATTGGCATATGCTATGATATTTAAAGTTTTCCTGATGATGTCTGGTGCTTGACGGGTAGGGATAAATCCAATCTGGTCTTTGTGTATTATTGTCGTTAAAATTCTGTTTAGTTGATTTGCCAGTATGGTAGCTAGGATTTTAATATCTAGGTTGAGTAGTTAAATAGTTTTTGGGGTATAAGATATCTGTTATTCTGGCTTCATTCATTTCTGGGGGTTTTCCCGCTAGTGATGTGTTGAAATTTTTGTTGTGGGATGAGCTAGTTTTTTTATAGTATAGTGAGGAGAACCCATCAGGTCCAGGTGGTTTACCTAATTTCAAGTGTTTGATAGTATACTCTATATCCTCATATATCCTTATTCATAATCTGCTTCATTTCCTCTGTAAGGCGTCTTGGAGCATACTGTATTTTTTTTTTAAATTCTTCTAGTTCTCCTGGTTTTCCAGGGGAGTTAGAGGTATATAGGTGCTGGTAGAAGTTTGTAAATGTCTCAGCTATTTTGTCTGGATTGGATGAGATTTGTCTGTTGGCTAATCTGATTTTGTAGATCTGGCCTTGACGTAAATTAGCTAGCATATTGTCAGGTTTATTTGCGAACCTGTAGAACTTATGTTTTGTTTTCTGGATAGCTTCTTCAGCTTGCTCAATTTGGCATGCATGTAGTTTTTGTCTTGTTTCCTCTACTAGCTTTCTGTTACGTGTAAAAGGCCGTAATCTATTGGTATGCTCTAATGTGGCTAGCTCAGATTGTAGGAGACGTTGTAATTGCATTCTCTCTTTCTTGTTTTTTGAGGCATATTTTATCGGACACCTTCTAATAAAGGCTTTGTGTGTCACTCAAATCCAGTCTATTGATGTATCGGGTGTGTTGTTTTCTCGTGTCTAGTTGAAGTTATGGTTGTCCACTCGGGATCTGGTCTGGGTGAAGTGGATGGTGACTGGCTATTTCTCACTGAGGGTGACCCTGCAGGTTTTAATATTGCCATTCCTGTTTTTGGGGTGGTGATTATCTGCTGCTTTCCCTTAGCAGCGATGTTACTGGTTTCATCAGCTTCCTCTTTTGGAGGGTGGCAGGTTCTAGGTCTGCATAAAGTTGCATTTGGTGTGGTAGGGTGTCATTTCCAGCTGTACGTGGTGCTTGTAAAGACAGGTCTCTGACCTCAACATGTTGTAGCTTTAGAACAATGTCTCTGGGGAGGTTGGGGTTCCAGGGCCCAGGAGGGCTGCCGCATGGCTGTCTGCAGTGTATTCCAGCCAGTCAACCCTGTCGCCTAACTCTCTGATTTGGCGTGAGAACTCCGTTACTGCTGCAGTGAGTTCAGTTTTAAATAACTTTTGTACCGATTGCAACGCGGCTTGTGTGTCTGCAATAGTTACCTATGGCTCAAAGTCAGAGCTGTGTTCTGTGCATGGCGACAAAGATGGCAGCTGTGCATGCTCCGTTGCTCTTCGTTGGAACCTCGGCAGTATTTGGAGCTGCTGCTTCTTTTTCGCAGGCGGTGGGCCCATGCTGCCAGTCAGAAGGTGCTCTCGGATTTGTAGGGTCCCTTTGTGCTAAATATTGCTTAATTCAGCGGGTTGGGTGCGGAGCTCTTACAGGCACATCCTTCCTGTTCAGCTGCGCGCATGCATAGTTACATAGTTACATAGTTAAATTGGGTTGAAAAAAGACAAAGTCCATCAAGATCAACCCCTCCAAATGAAAACCCAGCATCCATACACACACCTCTCCATACCCTCACACAAATTAAATATACCCATACCTATACTAACTATAGAGTTTAGTATCACAATATTTCTTAATATCTTAAAGGCATTAACTGAATCAGCCATCACAACATCACCCGACATTCCACAACCTCACTGTCCTGACTGTGACGAACCCCCTAAGTTGCTTCAAATGAAAGTTCTTTTCTTCTAGTCTAAAGGGGTGGCCTCTGGTACGGTGATCCACTTTATGTCTATAATGTCCTCTTATGTACTTGTAAAGTGTAATCATGTCCCCTCGCAAGCGCCTTTTTTCCAGAGAAAACAACCCCAACCTTGACGTACAAAAAGTGCAAAAAGTGCAGTCCAATACTAGGGGAACCACACCATTTTAAAAATGCAGATTTACCCTTTCTCTGCTCAAAAATATCTATAAACATAAAGGTCAACAGGTTACTTTTGTTACAAAATATCACATTTTAAATTACAACATGAACTCTTTTTAAACAGCAGTTATTTAATTCATATGCTACAGAAAGACTTAGGGGCAAATTTACTAAAGGAAGAAGTGGCTAACGCTAGCGAAAATTCACCAGCGTGACGTCATTTTGCCACTTTGCTTCGGTGATTTATTAATGGGTGCTGGCGTAAATTCGCTAGTGAAGTGGACCTACTCTAGCGCTACTTTGCACCCTTACGCCAGGCGAAGTTGCGCTCTGGCGAAGGGACGTAACAACTAATTCACTAAGTTGCGGATTTTTGTGAACGTTACCTCTTGTGCCAGACTTTACTTCACCTGGTCAGACCAGGCGAAGTGCAATAGAGTAGATAGGTATAGTCCTATTTTTTCTAAATCCCAAACCGAAGTTTTTTTTAGGGTACCCTCCTTCCCCCCTACATTTGATAACATATGGCACCTAAGCTATACTGTGGGCACATGTGTAGGGCATTAGAACACATTTGTCTAAGGTTCCCTGGCCTTGTGTAGTGTAATGAGTTTGCTGCTGCATATATGGCCATTGTACTTTAAATGCACAGCTTATGCAAATTTGCCTTCGCTAGCAGAACTTCGAACCGCTGATCGTAACATTGCTATTGCAACTTCGTAAATGATCTGTAACTTGTGCGCAACTTCGGATCTTCGTGAATTTGCGCAGCCCTGGCAAATCTACTCCTGGCGAAGTGCAGCAAAGCCAACGCTGTCGCAACTTCGGAGGTAAGTAAATTTGCCATATGGGTTAGACTAAAATTAGACACCCAAAAACATACCAACACCCAGAAAATTAATTCGCTGCCACCATCTATTATTAATAGGCAATAGAAAGCTAAAGTGATTGTTCATAACTCACAATACACTGATGCATTAACCACTCTCTCTTACAGTAGTCAGGGTTAGTTTTCACTAGTTCAACACTCCAGCAGCCAAAGGATTAAATTATATTCAAACACACTCTTCTGCTAGCTGTACTAGTTTTTAGCATATCAACAGATAACTTTCCCTTTCCACACACACAAAGGGCTAATGCACATAGGCAGAAGCTTTCATACGACCGATGAGTACTAGTGCATGAGGACAAAACTTATTAAATGTTATATATTAATATTACAGAAGTAAGCAAAGCATGCATAGATAAAAAAAAAAGTTGTTTCCAAGAAAACATACTGTACATAAAATACAAAAATACAAAATAAAAAAATAAAATAAAAGAGAATAAAACAATGCGAAACCCTATACATACCAAGCTAGAATTTCATTGTGTCCTCCTTAGGCAAGAGTTGAAAGGTGAGTAAGAGCTGCCATAGTTACATCCTCCCACTTTTTTTTTTTGTATTTCAAGTAAGCTTTATTCATAAAGAATAAACATGTTTACAATAGATATGCATATAAGTGTCATTTCAGACTATTACTTAGGTTTGTAAACTGTTGAAGTGTCAAGATTACTATTCTTAAAATAAACATAAGAAGGTTGAAGAATATAACGAAGTAGTAAGGAGGATAAGAAAAGGATGGGTAGAAAGAGAGGAAAAAAGGTGGGGGAGCTTGGCGGCAAATACTTTGCAAATCAGTAATATAGTACAGAATCTTATGTGCATGTAGGTAAGAGATCCAGGGCTGCCAGCTCACTATAAAGTTATCTTTTTTTTCTGCTAGGCATGAGGTCAATTCCTCCATAAGGTAAATATCCTTGACGTTGGTGATCCATTCCTCAAAGGTCGGGGAAGCGACCTCTCTCCAATGTCTAGGTATTAGTATTTTTGCTGCTAGCAGCAATTGACTTAACAAACTATATTTGAATGAATGTTCTGGAGTGTCAGTATGGGACAGCAATAGCAATTGGGGTGTAAGATCTACCTGGCAACCTAGAATCTCCCGACAAGCCATTTGGATGTCATTCCAGAATACCTTTAACTTGTCACAAAAAAAACAAATATGAGATATAGTACCCACATCCTTATGACACCTCCAGCCTCTGTCTGTTGGGAGACCCTCCCTCACCCTCATTATCTTCTGCATGAGGTAGGAGTGCCCAGGACCATGTCAGTAATGACCCCCTGTAGGTGGTTGTTGGTTTCAGAACAGTTTACTGCAATATAATATTGGGACTTGCCAATCCCCAATATTATAATGAAAATAGGGGCATGGGGTGATCCATAGGTGGGCGATCAGAATGATACCAAACATGAGGGTTTGCCTCATGTTCCAGTCCCCAGGAACCATCCCTCCTAACTGGTGGGTATAGGCTGGCTCTATTTGGTATATTGTCTTGCTGAGCTTATCACATGCAGGGATAGAAATAAAACAAACACACACACTGATCAATATTAGATAAGAATAATATATTGTAAAAAAATGAATACATCACCGATTGAACACAACGCAACATCTAGCTGAGCTTCCCTTGGCAGACTTTTCAGAGGAACATCAGCTGGGGGACCCCCGGGTCAAGTACAGCAAACTCTCAAAGCCAGATCAATCAGGCAAGGTTCTACACAACACGTCTGCTTGTAGATGAAGTCCCGAAGCCCCCTTAACTGACTACTCTTTTTATACTAGTGTAACAATAAAATAATCAATTATAACAGACTTTGTCCTTAATCCTAATTGTGGACATATACCAAAATAATGGCCATATGCCCAGAACTGTGACCATGAGAATGACCATGAGAATATTTGTATGCCTAAAATTATAACCATGAGAATGAGATAAATGCTTCCTCGTTGATAAACATGTTTATAATTTATGAGTTAATTACCTCCACTCGTGCTGTTCCCTTGTCTCCAACTAATGTTAATATATCCATATTAATTGCCTCAACTCCGGTTGTTCCCTTGACTCCAACTAATACAGTCAGTTCTCCCATGAGCCATATTGGATACACTTGATCACACTCACATTCATACATGGACTGCCATGTCACATTGATATCACAGTATCATTAGGAAGCACGTGATCTCTTCATAACCAAAATGACAGTTATGAGAATGTGAATCCTTTGACAGACAAGATATGGATCCTTTCCTATAATCCAAATATTTTCTTTTCCCTGCAGCCCCAGGCTCATAGCTTCTTTCTTCTGATCAACAGGTGAAAAGAACTGACTGGCCTAGCTTCCTTGCCCAAATCGTGTAAACCCCCACGTAAGTGTCTAGTTTAGGGACTCTGTGTACACAAAACCAAATGTTTTCACTGTTAACACAATACTGCTCTGGCATGATAGTGATGAACAAATGATTCTGCCTGTAAACATTGACAATGTCTATATAGTGGCCTTCTTTTTTGGCTTAATTCTTGTCTTTTCTAATCTTCAAAATTCTGTTCATTTTATCTCTCTGAAGCCAAAAATAAAGAATATACTATATATATAATCGCTTACCCAACTTCCTTGACCAGCACTCCACTAAAAACGACACCGATCTGGGGTATTTCATTATCACCATCTTCTCCGCTGTCTTTCTGAAGATGCAAAAAGACATTTTTTAAAGGGGGTGTTCACCTTTGAGATGACTTTTAGTATGATGTAGAGAGTGATATTTACTAAGGGTCGAATTTCGAAGTACAAAAAACTTCGAAATTTGACCATCGAATTAAAAAACTTAGAATTCGAATATCGAATTCAAAATTTTTTCAACAAATTTGGCAATCCTGCGGTTGAATAAAAATCGTTCGATCGAACGATTAAATCGTTCAGATTGAAAAATTAAATCGTTCGAATCGAACGATTTTTACCGAAGGATTTCTATTCGACCAAAAAAAAACTTAGAAAAGTGCTCTGGAAGGTCCCCATAGGCTAAAATTGCACTTCAGTAGCTTTAATTTGGCAAAATATGAAGTCAACATTTTTTTAAAGAGACAGTACTTTGATTATCAAATGGTTGAATAGTCAAACAATTTTTACTTTGAATTGTTCGAATCGAAGTAGAATGGTTGAATATAGCCTATTTGATGGTCGAAGTACCCAAAAATTGACTTCGAAATTCGAATTTTTTGAAATTCGAACCATTCGCTCGAGCTTAGTAAATCTAGCAACCATGCACTGATGTGAATAAGAGACTGGAATATGAATATAGGAGAGGCCTGAATAAAAAGATGAGGAATAAAAAGTAACAATAACAATACATTCGTAGCCGTGCAGAGCATTTGTTTTTTAGAAGGTGTCAGCGACGCCTATTTAAAAGCTGCAAAGAGTCAGAAGAAAAAGGCAAATACGGTAACTATAAAACTATAAAAAATAGGTAACGAGGACCAATTGAAAAGTTGCTTAGAATTGGCCATTCTATAACATAAAATTACTTTAAGAGTGAACCACCCCTATAACTCTATTGTGTTGCACCAAAGAAAGAAGCAGAGAAAGGTTGCAGTAAATAAATTCCTACAGAAATACTCTGGCCATCACAGTTTTAAGCGTTCAGGACTAGCTTAACATTTGGCATCCCCTGGTTGTTAAGCCTCAAAGGTATTTTTATGTGTTTATACGTAATGATTTGAATCACTTAAGGGAGGAACTGAACAGGCGATTTCGGCACAATCCGACAGGCTGCGCAAAAACGAAGGCGTCAAGTCAGATGCAATAGCAATGTCAGATGGTGTTGCATCGTTTGTCCGAAAGTCGTGTCGCGCCGGATGAACGCTGCAACTTCATCTGACATTTCCATCTCTTACCTTATTTCCATTGCATCTGACTTGGCATCTGCGTTTTTGCGCCGAAATCGCCCGTGGAGTTCCTCCCTAACTCAATTAATTATTCATTATTGATTCATGTGTATTATAGCGTCAACAGCCATCATAATAGTGTCGGCGCATTGTCCCCCTTGCATAGATATGTCTCCCTTTTTTTTTGTAACAAAATTTTTATTTGGTTTTGACAGTTGTATTTCCATATATTACGACTTTTCTCAAAGAACAAGTATATAAAGTCATAATTGCAATTTTTACAGAATGGAATTGTAAAAGCTTATACAGGCAACATTAACACTACTTATATCACACAGAAAAAGAAAGTGTAGGAAGGTCAAAGAAATAGCAGGGAGAAGTTGTCACCTAAGCTGGGATTGTCTACCTGGTCTGGGTAGATTGTTCTGCCGTGTATATAACATTTAGGAGTTTCTGTTCAGATGGGGGAATATCTGTATGGTGTATGCCTAGGAGGGCATTAGAGGCCTGAATAGGCATTTCCCAAAAGAAGATCTTAGTGTTCATAGCCCTGATACCGTTCCAAAACATCCAAGACAATGCCACAAAATGTGGGAAAGAGAGCCCTCCAGCACATTGCCGAGGTATTTGGAAATATTCTACTAAGCTTTATTGGGGTATAATAATAGAAAAAAATTGTCTTATAAACGCTTTCTTTCTGTCTCACACAGGTAACACTCCCCCGGCCATTATCTTAGATATCTTCCCATTGTTCTAAAGTGAGAACCGTTGAAAGCTTCCTCTCCTATTGTAACATATATTTATGCTTAGGGAACTGTTCCTCTGTTACTGTATTCAGGATGGGGGCAAGATATCTTATATCTTCAAGGGACAAGTACAAACATCTTTTTGCATTACAACGTTGGACATAGATGTGTGGAATGAAGTCTAATTTAATGGTAGAAGAGAGTTCTGAGAAAAGATGAAGAACTGAGAAAAGATGGGAAGAATCGTGACACAACAGGTGAATATGAGGTACATTTGGGGCTTTTAAATGCAAGTTATTATTTAGGGGGAGGCTATGGGGCAGTTGTCAGACATCAAAACTTATCAATTATTATTTGGTGACCCTATAAAGATATTTAGGAGTATTTCATTACATGAAACACCAGCTATGTTTCCAAAGTTAAAAATGAACACTTTGAACTTGCTTTAAAAACTTGTTCTATATTCATATATTAAAAGGATGTCTCTACATTTCAGTGTTTCTCACTAAATACAGGCGAGACTACATAGGCAAAAAATAAGAGGCGGCATGCCGCCCAGCAGCATTATGGGGACCTGTGCGTCCCCATTCAATAGCACCGTTTGTCGGCTCTTATGCGCGCATGCACGAACGGACCGTGTGGCCTAGGGGCGCCCACACGAGAAATCCGGGCTTGACTAAATAGTAATATGAACTGGTGTGGCACATTCTTTAAACACATTCTTTATTCATATTAAATATATGAGTAAAGTATGTGTTTTATTTAAACCAGTTCATATTGCTATTTTTTATAGCATTACCTGAGCACCACCTCTTGAATTCTGAGGTTATGGACGCTTACCTGTGATTTATGAGCAGTTAGTTGCACTTTGGCTCATAAATGTGTAGATATTTAGTAATGTGTTGTAATTTGTAGAAACTGACATTTTGAATGACAATGTGTATGATATGAGCGTGAGAAATACTACTATTTTCCACCACCTAAGGTTCCCCTGCAGCAATAACAGTAGTTGTAGAACTTGGTTCATTAAGGATAATTTGTCAGAACTTATTGATTACTTAAACACACTGCAGAAAGTGAAAACAATTCCCTGACTGCCAGGGAACGTTGGTTCCCCAATCAATAATAAACCAAATTGTATAACATTTATAAAACGACTTAAGTCATTCACCTGGTAGTTATAAGGTTACTAACAAATATTGCATGAGAAATCCAGTAGATAAAACCACATATCAAGTTTTATTTAAACATCTTTAAAAAGCACTTCCCTTTCCCATAAAAACAGGAGGATACAGGGAGGAGCCCTAATCCCCACTGTTAACAATGTGCTACTGATTAGTAGTGATAAATAAGTAATAAGATATAACCTAAGCACAGTTTTTAAACACAGTACTGAATTGAAACATTCTAAAGGATAATAAGGCAGGATTTGAATCAATCATGGTGCTCCATTATAACAATATCAAATGATTTTAAAATAAGCAGCATTACTCAACCACTGTGCTGGACTGTGCAGCCTCCAAGTAATCTTATATTTCATGCATGCACAGGGAGTGGAGCCGTGCTGTAAATATCCAGGTTCATATAAGTGC
The DNA here is from genome assembly GCF_017654675.1 of Xenopus laevis. Classification (NCBI taxonomy): domain Eukaryota; kingdom Metazoa; phylum Chordata; class Amphibia; order Anura; family Pipidae; genus Xenopus; species Xenopus laevis. The sequence continues at coordinate 41,748,457 of NC_054378.1, read as the reverse complement.
AGAGAGTGTGAGCAATGCAAGTATATTTAGGATTCCATAACTTTTGGGGCTAATTATAAAACTTGGGAAATCAAACATCCCATAAGCTGCAACATAATTTTTGTTGTTTATGTATTCATATATTTTTGTTGAATGAAATACATAGAGAAGGCCAAAAGACCCTTAAAAAAGATGTACCGGTATATCAAAACACATAGCAGACATTTCGAAGGGGAATTTACTTATAAATATTACTCTACACATTTGTTGTGTTCCTATGGGCAAAATGGATGGCATTAAATCTCAAGGTATAAATTGTTTTCATGGAAGTGGATAGATTGGTAATTTAGACAAACAATTGCTTCAAAGGGAAACGTAATGGATTGATACACTGGGGACCCACAGGAAGGAGTTTGAGGCTTGAATGAAAGCTTACATTTTCACTCTTTCCTTGCCATCAGGGGGGGACAGGGGGGAGAGTTGTAGGGGGCCCCGAGGGTAAGGGGGCCCGGCCATGCCACACTTCATTGATTAGCCGGGCCCCCCAACTTTCTGAGAGCTGCTGACTTCGGGAAGGATTGGAAGTTTAAGGGGCCCTTCCCACCAATTTTCTTATAATGTGGGGGGGGGCACCAATTATTTTTTCTCATGTGGGGCCCTGACCACCAATATCGTTTTATTTTTTATTAACATGTGGGAACCCTAGCCACCAATATTTTTTTTGTTTTTTTTACTGTGTGGTGGGGGGCGGACCTGTGAGGTGGGGAGGGCGAACCTGTAGGTGGGGCTTGCGGTCGGCGCAGCCCAGGGGGCCCAAGAAATGTTGTCGTATGGGGCCCTGTGATTTCTGATGGCGGTCCTGGGTGAACGTATATTTAGGGGCATTTGAATTCCAGGCTGCACTCCCTGTGTATGCATTGTTCAACTATAAGGTTACTTGGAGGCTGCACAGTCCAGCACTGTGGTAAAGTAATGCTGATTAGTGAAAAGCGAATCTGCCCCCTTTGCTTCTCTGGAAAATTCATGAAACTATTAAAACATTTGCAAAACTGCTAAAAATTTCACAAAACTGCAAAAAATTGGTCAGTGGCTGACAAGTTTTACACTCACAACTTTTTTTCTCATTCCAAATACATTGAAGTCAATGGGCATTTTTTTTCTTGTGGCGTCTTTTTTGTCTCAGCAACAATTTTGTCTAAGTGTGTTGCTGCAGATTTTTTTGCTGCAGTTTCGGGAAAAAAATTCACAGATGCTGAAATGTGGCATTATCATGCAATTTCATGCCTGGTGAAAAAATGTGCTCATCACTACTGCCTATTTTAAAATCATTTGATATTTGTATAATGGAGCACCATGATTGATTCAAATCCTGCCTTATTATCCTTTGGAATGTTTGAATTCCGTAGTGTGGTTAAAAATTGTGCTTAGGTTATATCTTATTACTTATTTATCACTATTAATCAGTAGCACATTGTTAACAGTGAGTAGTGGCCCCTCCCTGTATCATTCTGTTCATGTTTTTATGGGAAAGGGAAATGCTTTTTAAAGATGTTTAAATAAAACATGATATGTGGTTTTATCAACTGGATTTTCTCATGCAATGTTTGATAGTGGCCTTATAACTACCAAGGTAATGGCTTAATTGGTTTCATAAATGTTATACAATTTAGTTCAGAACTTATTGATGCCTACCTATTACAGCTTTTATCTTTTGAGATCATTGTAAGGTTTTGTCTGCGTTTTTAGACTAGAAGGATATACAGGCTATTTATTATCATGTAGATGTGTATAGTATTTATACTGATGGCAAAAGTAACTTTATTCCAAAAGCAATCTTATATTTTATCATCCACAACTACTTTACATTTTTCCCTTTGGAATTGTGGCATATCCATGGGGACATTGCATCTACTTTTTCAAGCCACTTTTAAGGTAGGTGGGGGAACCTTCCCATCTTTGGAGGAGGTACCAATTTTCAGACACATAATTAATATTATCCCATCTTTGGAGGAGGTACCAATTTTCAGACACATAATTAATATTATGGCTGCTTCACAGTGAATGTGATGTGTGTGTAATATGTTAATATAATACACAAAAGGCATGAATATCTAAATTAAATTATATCCATATAAATGGTGAGTACTGATGTCATCAGTTATAAATGGTAAGTAGTGATGTCATTTCTGTCACATGACTCACTGAAACTTGTGTATTGAGGGAACACTTTTTAGGACAACGTCAGAGGAAATCGTTATTTTGCATGCGCTGTCCTAAGCCAGAGGAATGAGACATAGCAAGCTTTTTTACTCACCCATCCTCAAAGGCAGACGTCATGCCTCGCTCCTCCCTCCACCCTCCTCAGCCATCAGCTCTTGCTCCTCACTACTCCCTCCTCAGCCATCCGTCCTGGGTCCTCGCTCCTCACTCCTCAGCCATCCGTCCTGAGTCCTCGCTTCTCCCTCCTCAGCCGAAAGCTCTTGCTCCTGACTCCTCAGGGTGCACATATTTAGCCCTGAGTCCTGATTATAGTTACTTGTTCTTGGAGCGTTTTTATTTAGATATTTCTTTAACCTTTCTTTAACCTTCCGTTTTTTTTTTTATGTGATGCCATTTCTTTTAGCCAATAGGTGTTCCTGAGGAGTTAGGAGCAAGAGCTGACGACTGAGGGGGAAGAAGCAAGGACCCAGGACCGGGTCCGGACTGAGAGTTAAAATAGGCCCTGACATTTCAGGTACACAGAGGCACAATCAGCCCACATAGAGGCCCAAACAGCCCCCACTAAATACTGACTTTCTATGGCATCTTACAGCAGCCCCTCTGGCATTTGCCAGAACCCACAGATTGCCAATCCGTGCCTGCCCAGTAGATAGGAGTGAGGAGTAAGAGCTGATGGCTGAGGAGGGAGGAGTAAGAGCTGACGGCTGAGGAGCGAGGAACCAGGACTGAGGTGTGCGACGTTGCATTCCTCGAGCATAGGAGATCACATACAGGACAGTGATTTTGCCTCAGGATGTCCTAATATGCGATCCCAGGGTCTCCCCTGCTCACTCCTCCTCCTTCCTCTCTCTGCTTCACACAAAGAAGGGGTGTCGGGGGGGGCAGGTGCGCCCATGCCCCCTGTTGCAAAATATGAGAATATTGGAAGTTACCTCGGAGTTCGGCCTTGTGTTTTTATATGGTCATGAAACTCCTCACTATCTTATAATATCCTTATAATTTACAAGAGGGGGTACTTTATTCACTATATAAAACTAGCCAGGAAGCTCTGTACTAAATGCAGGATGATATGATCATATTTGTATGGGTTTCCCAGTGTCAGGGAGCCGGGAGCTCCCTCCAGGGAGGTTGTCAGGATCAAGGAGGAAGCCCTCTTGAGGGAACAAGGTCACGGTGTCCAAAGGGTTAAACGAAGAATAGTCAGGATCAGGCAAGAGTTCACAGGCAGGCAGAATACAACAAGGTCCAAAGTCCAGGCAAAGGGGTCAGGAAACAGATCAGGAACAAGGTTTGGCAATAAGGTACACAGGAAACCCAGGATACACTTTAGGGAAGGTAATCCTATACTTGGGCGCCATTCTGGCGTCTAAACAGGCTTTTTATTTGAATTTGGCGCCTTAGTGACGTCATTGACGTCCTTGCGCCGACGTCGGCGCACTGACGTCATCGCGCCGGCGCCGCTTACCCACGTGGCGGCCATGGGCGCCGCCATCTTGGGAGCGACGCCGGCAGGAGAGGACGCGCCGCCCGGAGCTCTTGGACCTGCTCCGGGCGGCGCTCGTGACAGTACCCCCCCCCTCACGGGGGGCCTCCGGACCACCAGGATTTGGCTTCTGGGGAAATTTGGAGTGGAACTCCCTCACCAGACGAGGAGCGTGAACATCACGGTGACCTTCCCAGGAGCATTCTTCAGGGCCAAAGCCCCTCCACTGAATGAGGTACTGAAGAGACCCTCTGGAGATCCTGGAGTCTAGGATTCTCTCCACCTCGTACTCGAGTTGACCCTCCACAGAGATGGCAGGAGGAGGAGATTGACCGCCAGAGAACCGGTTGGTGATGGCGGGTTTCACCAGAGACACGTGGAACACGTTGGGGATTCTCATCTCTGGTGGCAGTTGGAGTCTGACAGCCACAGGGTTGATTATCTCCAAGATTGGAAATGGACCCAAGAATTTTGGACCCAACTTGGGAGATGGTATCTTCAACCGGATATTCCTGGAAGAGAGCCAGACATTATCACCCACCTTGTAGGGAGGAGAGGATCTTCGACGACGATCCGCGAAAGTCTTATGAACAAGAGCGCTCTTCTCTAGGTTCAACTTGGTAGCAGCCCAAATAGCAGACATATGGGCTGCGGAGTCGTCAGCAGCCGGGACATCAGATAGCACAAAGTCTTGGGGAAAAGCTTGAGGATGCAGACCATACACCGACATGAACGGAGACCTCCCTGTAGAGGAATGACAAGCATTATTATGAGCGAATTCCGCCCATGGGAGGAGATCAGACCAGTCATCCTGGCAGAGGGATACGTGGTTCCTCAGGAACTGTTCCAGGGCTTGGTTGACACGTTCAGCTGCCCCATTCGTCTGCGGATGGTATGCAGATGAAAACTGAAGAACAATTCCCAGGTCTTTGCATAGGGAACGCCAGAATTTGGCAGTAAACTGGGTGCCTCTATCGGAGACGATCTCCACCGGGAAACCATGCAGGCGGAAGATGTACTGGATAAATAGCTGGGACAACTCCACCGCAGAGGGCAACTTCTTCAGAGGGATGAAATGGGCCATTTTGGAGAAGCGGTCAATAACAACCCAGATCACAGTATTCCCACCGGAGGGAGGAAGTTCGACAATAAAGTCCATAGAGAGGTGTGTCCATGGACGAGAGGGTACCGGCAAAGGCTGTAACAACCCACTGGGGCGGGAATGGCTAGGCTTAGAAGTGGCGCAGACATTACAAGCAGCCACAAAGTCCTTTACATCCTTGCGGATATCAGGCCACCAGACTAGGCGCCTCAAAAGTTCAAGGGTCTTGGCCGGACCAGGATGTCCAGCTTGCCTGGAGCAGTGGGTTTGTTGCAGGATGGCCAGGCGAAGTTCTGGAGGGACGAAGGCCATGCCAATCGGAGTATCTTGAGGAGCCGAGGACTGCCCAGCCAGAATCTGGTCGGCAAATTGGGGATACAGAGAGGCAATGATCTTGACTGGTGGAATGATTGGTTCCTGTCTCTCAGGGTCACGGTCCACCGGAGTGAAGCTACGAGACAAGGCGTCGGCCTTCAGATTTTTGGAACCTGGGCGATAAGTCAAAACAAAGTTAAATCGGGAAAAGAAAAGGGCCCACCTGGCTTGTCTGGGATTTAGCCTCTTGAGGGACTGTATGAACTCCAGATTTTTGTGATCAGTGAAAATCTGGACAGGAATTTCAGAACCCTCCAGGAGGTGACGCCATTCTTCAAGGGCAAGCTTGACTGCCAGGAGTTCTCGATTTCCGACATCATAGTTCTGCTCTGCGGATGAGAACTTCTTGGAGAAAAACGCACAGGGGTGCAATTTTCCATCAGAGGAGTGTCTCTGAGACAGGATAGCTCCGGCTCCGACTTCAGAAGCATCAACTTCGATGCAGAAGGGTAGTGCAGGATTGGGATGTCGAAGAACAGGAGCAGACGTGAAGGCCTCTTTCAAGGACTGAAAGGCTTCTATGGCAGATGGAGGCCACAGGCTGGGTTTACCCCCTTTTCGGATGAGGGCCAGGATAGGTGCAATGCGGGAAGAGAACCCCCGGATGAACTGTCGATAATAATTAGCAAATCCGATGAATCTCTGGATTGCTTTGGTACTCAGTGGGAGAGGCCACTCCTGGATGGCCGACACTTTCACGGGGTCCATCTCAAATCCCTCTGGAGAGATAATGTATCCTAGGAAGGGGATCTTGGATACCTCGAAAACACACTTCTCCAACTTGGCGAAGAGAGAGTTCTTCCTCAGACGAGAGAGTACCTCCTTCACCTGGGAGCGATGACTTTCAAGGTCCTTGGAAAAGATCAGGATGTCGTCCAAGTATACGACTACGAACCTTCCTAGGAGATCTCGGAACACATCATTCACAAACTCCTGGAAGACGGCAGGGGCATTGCATAGGCCGAAGGGCATAACGAGATATTCATAGTGCCCATCCCGAGTGTTGAATGCCGTCTTCCATTCGTCACCCTCCCGGATGCGAATGAGGTTGTAGGCCCCCCGGAGATCCAACTTGGAGAAAATCTTTGCCCCTTTCAGCTGGTCAAAGAGCTCGGCAATCAGGGGCAGAGGGTATCTGTTTTTCACGGTGATCTTATTCAGACCCCGATAGTCTATACAAGGCCGAAGGCCTCCGTCCTTCTTCTCCACGAAGAAGAACCCAGCCCCTGCAGGAGAGGTAGAAGGGCGGATAAACCCCCGCTGGAGATTTTCTTGGATGTACTCCTTCATAGCGGTAGTCTCTGCAGGAGAGAGAGGGTAGGTGCGCCCTCTGGGGGGCATAGCTCCAGGCAGGAGTTCAACCGGACAGTCGTAGGAGCGATGTGGGGGAAGGAACTCTGCAGACTTTTTACAAAATACATCGGAAAATCCCTTGTAAGTGGAGGGCAAAGTCTTTAATTCCGCAGAGGAGACATTCACCTTCTCGAGGGGTTTTGGCGGAAGGCAATGTTGCAGGCAAAATGAACTCCAACGAGAGATCTGCCCAGTGGACCAGTCTATGGTGGGGTTATGCAGACGTAACCATGGAAGACCCAATATCACTGGAGTAGAAGGACAGGGGATGATGAAGAATGAAAGTTTTTCTTGATGCAGCGCCCCAACTTGTACAGATAGTTCCGCCGTGAACTTTGTGACGAATTCAAACTCCAGGGGTTTGTCATCTATGGCAGTAATTCGCAGGGGAGAAGACAATGGAAGGAGAGGAATCTTCATGCGTTCGGCAAAAAAGGCATCCATGAAATTGCCATCCGCTCCGGAGTCGAGGAAGGCCCTTTCGAAGATAGACTTACTTGCCAGGTGAATCTGCAAAGGAAGAAGAAGCCTGCGTGAATTTTCTTGATACTTCTCCAGAGAACCTCGAGTGATGCCCCCTACATGAGAAACCTGAGACATACCTCGGGGTACAAAACTCTTGGCTTTGGCAGGACAGGCGTTGGCAAAATGGGAATGCCCACCACAGTATAAACAGAGACCTGCCATACGTCTTCGGAGTCTTTCCTGCTCGGAGAGGCGAGTCTTTCCTACTTGCATGGGTTCCTCCAAGGGAGACGTCGACACATGGGTCACAGGAACAGCGGGTGTTTGCAGAATCGGCCTTTGAAAGCGAGGGGCCAACATGGGAGAAAATCGTCTACTGCGCTCTCTCTCCACCTGGTGCTCTCTGAGACGAGTGTCCACCTTAATGGATAGAGCGATCAACCCTTCCAGGGTGTCAGGAGTCTCTCTGGAGACGAGATCATCTTTGATGCGGATGGATAGGCCTTGGTAGTATACGGCCTTGTAAGCGTCATCACACCAGGAAGTCTCCGCCATCAGTGTTCGGAAGTCTATAGCATACTCATTGACACTGCGGCTTCCTTGCCGGAGCTGCAAGAGACGGGCAGGGGCGTTCGTAACCCGACCTGGAGCATCAAAAACTATACGAAAAGCCTGGAGAAAGTCTTTAACATCAAAAGTCAGCGGGGAATTCTTCTCCCAAAGAGACGTGGCCCACTCTAGTGGCTTGCCTTCCAATCGAGACATCACATACCCCACCTTGGAACGCTCGCTAGGAAACTGTGTGGGTTGGAACTCAAATTGAATTTGGCATTGCGTGGCAAATCCCCTGCAGGCTTGTGGGTCCCCACTGAAACGAGGGGGAGGTGGAATGCGAGGCTCACCTGTCGGGTAGCTTGTGTTCGTGGGGGCTGCCGCCATGGGGGGGGTCCCCAGTAGGTGGAGCAGTGGAGGACGCAGAAGGCACTTGAGCTAGCAGGACATCGAGTGCTTGCCCAATGCGAACCTGCTGGTTTTCGTAGTCCTCCATGCGGGATGCCAGTCCGCGGAGCGCTCGTCCGACATGAGGTGTGGCTTCCTCAGAAGGATCCATGGCCCAAGTATAATGTCAGGGAGCCGGGAGCTCCCTCCAGGGAGGTTGTCAGGATCAAGGAGGAAGCCCTCTTGAGGGAACAAGGTCACGGTGTCCAAAGGGTTAAACGAAGAATAGTCAGGATCAGGCAAGAGTTCACAGGCAGGCAGAATACAACAAGGTCCAAAGTCCAGGCAAAGGGGTCAGGAAACAGATCAGGAACAAGGTTTGGCAATAAGGTACACAGGAAACCCAGGATACACTTTAGGGAAGGTAATCCTATACTTGGGCGCCATTCTGGCGTCTAAACAGGCTTTTTATTTGAATTTGGCGCCTTAGTGACGTCATTGACGTCCTTGCGCCGACGTCGGCGCACTGACGTCATCGCGCCGGCGCCGCTTACCCACGTGGCGGCCATGGGCGCCGCCATCTTGGGAGCGACGCCGGCAGGAGAGGACGCGCCGCCCGGAGCTCTTGGACCTGCTCCGGGCGGCGCTCGTGACACCCAGTGATGCAGATTTGCAGTGAAGAAGAAAAAGAAAAAAAATTATATATCGAGAGATCCGTTTATCCAGCGAGGCAAGTGAAGTTCCTAATACCCCCAATTTTCTGACCCTTTGATGCTAAATTATTGATGCTAAATTAGGAAATGAATGTTTGCCTGTGGAGACCTTTAGGGCCCCTGGCAAGATAGGAATAGTGTAAAAGGCCTGCTCACTGTCAAGGGCAGTCAGAAGCCCCTGGATGGAACAACTGCACATGTACCAAGCTGAAAGGAGAAGGAAACCCCCTGGGCACAAAACCCCTCCCCCCCTCTCCTGTGTTGCCCCCCCTCCCTTCTCCCCCCTGGCCTACCTGTCCCCCTGGGCAAATGCCCCTAACTTGTTACTCACCCCTCTTCGCAGGTCCTGTCCACGGAGTTCACAGTCGCCATCTTCTCCCACGCACGTCTTCTTCCTGCTTTGACCGGCGTCTTCTGGCGCATGCGCAGTAGATCCGTACCGGTAACTGTTCCTACTGCGCATGCGCCAGAAGACACTCCATGGACAGGGCCTGCGCAGAGGGGTGAGTAACAAGTTAGGGGCATTTGCCCAGGGGGACAGGTAGGCCAGGGGGGAGGAGGGAGGGGGGGCAACACAGGGGAGGGGTTTTGCGCCCAGGGGGTTTCCTTCTCCTTTAAAGTCATGAAGGCAAAAGGAGATGTTCAGTGAGTTATGGTAGCTCTTACAATATGGAGCATGTTTTTCCATTCTGTTCATAACTAGAGATATACAAGCTCCACCCTCATGCACCCTCATTCAGGTGGCTCTGGCAGGAACCCCCTGCACCTGAAGTAGTTCCATCACTGCTGTCAGTGGCATCTGGTTGGAATTATATCAACTATTTAATATGAATATACTTCTCATTATTAAGGTTTACTTGTCCATTGAAAAGATAATTTAAAAGAAAGTCTCTGTATTATTGTTGACTTAGAATGAGGTAAGGTTAATGTGATTCCTATAAAAGCATCTATGTTAAAGGGGACCCGTCACCCAAAAAAAACATTCCAAATCCTATTTTATCACATTAGTCAAGCAAAATTAACTTTAATTACACTATATAAATTATTTGAATTTTGTTTCCTTCAGTCTGGGAATTCATAATTATAGCAAGCAGGAAGCAGCCATTTTGTGGACATTTTTATTAAGGCAAGCCTTGTATCATCTCAGAATCTTGTTTGTGCACCAGAATGGGGGACCTGATGTCCATTTCCTTGCTCTGGCTACACAATTAAATGGTAAAGAGAACGGGGGAATGTGGGGAGAGCAGTGACATCTAGGAAGTGCTGAATGGAAAGTGAAAGTAATTGTCTGCCCCGCCTCTATGCCACTGGCATAGAGGAGGGGCAGACAATATTTGATTGACAGCTGAGATTTTTAAATGAGCTTACAACAGCTATGAATGCTTTAATAAAAAATAGAAATTGGATTTCATGTTTAATTTGAAAAGGACTTTTATTATACAGATTTTTGTGTCTGGATGACAGGTTCACTTTAAGGGAAAATATAGATCCTTTTGGACATGATTTCATTCAGCTAGATTCATGTAAGCAGTACATAAACACACTCTAACCTTACAAAAATAAATGTATATTTTTTTAAACTTTTTGCTATGAACAGAATTATCATGTTTAATCAAACATTTTATAAACTGAAAGAAATGGTAACTGTGGATAGATAAGCCTATAGGGCAGGGGTGTCCAAAAGGTAGATTGGGGTCTAAAAGTAGACCTTTAGCTGGTGATCAGTAGATCTAAAGACATCTTGACATCTACAGCTTGTCTAAATCACCCGTCTGTTTAATTCAGATATTTATTCTGTAGTTAGCAAAATGCAATTTTGGGCAAAATAAGCGTTTTTTCCCAAATGCAGCTTTTTCACCAAAATTACAGCGTCATTGTAGTCGTGGGGGTTGAGGTGCTGCTGATACAATAGCATGCAGCTTGTCAAAATGAATGAAATTGCATTCACATTTAACCACAAATCAGAAACAATTACACAGAAGTCTGTCTGGCATAATTTCTGGTGTTCAGGATACAAATGATGTCTGTGCCGGATTCTCTAGGTGCAAGTGCACTATGCCTATTGATGCTTGGTGGGAACTCTTGAGCTACTGCCTGTTCAGGTTCTCCTGCTTCAATAGGTGAAGCAGCACCCGATTCAGATCAGAAGGCAGGACAGACTGAGCATCCCCAAGCACAACGGCAAAGGGTACATCTTGACACAGGTACATTTTAAAGAAAGGGGTTCAAAGTAGGAGAGCACAGCTGTACTTCCAGATATAAATGAGCCCTATTGTCAATTGCAGATAATCTGCTGTGCAGGATATTGGCCTAAACATATTGAACAATAGAATATGACCATTCACATATAGCTTTTAGTATGTATATATACGTTTGGCCCCATATGGATACTTTCAGGGCCCCAGTAAGGAACTTTCTGTGCCCCCTCTATTTATATTAGTCAATATTAAATATACATAGTCGATAATAAATATATATATATATTTATATTTTCTAAAACTAGCCCTACCAACAGTATGTCCAGTCTTATGCCATGGATCGTTGGCCTAAACACAGCAATATAATCCATAGTACCCCTCCCCTAAAATTGCCATGGTCTCAGACCATTAAAAAAAAAAATTCAAGTTACAGGTCATACTAGTGTTCACCACCATTTTCACTAAGAAAAATTGCCCTGCTGCAGTCACATGGCCAGGTTTGCACTACGCCTACTCCTAGGGGCATATTTATTATGCTGTGTAAAACAAAATTTGAAGGGCCAAGGAAGGTTGAGGTAAGTGTCCCACAAACAGCAGTTAAAATGCAAAAAGCTTTATTTCAGGCTACAGTATGTTTAAAACAATGAACAGGCATCATCATGAAACATATTCCCATTCTATCACATCTACAGTCACCTAAAACATTTAATGCCTCGTTCTGGCACTTCATGTACGTTCTCTTGAATATGTGTAAATCAAAATTTGCCAAAAAAAGGTGTTAACAGCTGTGTAAAATTTCAAATGATGTGTGTGTAATTTTACTCCATGTGAACGCCAGACTTGCTGCTGTTATTTTACATTGCTTCCGGTGGAATTCACTCTAAGAAAAAACGCATAAACATTTTACACTGACTTTTACGCCGTTTTTTACATGACGAATCGTATTGTCCTGCTGTTTTTTACACGGCATAATAAATATGCCCCTTAGAGAGTTGAGTAAGATCCGCAGCAGCCTGCACACTATGAACGTCTTTCACTGCTGCTACACCAGACCAATGGGGGAATGTAATACAAATCGCTAACGGAAAAACTATTCGCAATGCGAAAAGTTATGCCTTTGCGCGAACAAATTTTGCTTTGTGCGAATTTAATATAACTTTTGCGAGCCCGGAAACTGTTTAGCGAACACTTCCGACAGTGAAAGACCGTTTGCGAATTTTATAGTTTGCGCCAATGCGCAGTCAATGTAATAAAACTTCTTACTGAAAAAGTCGTTATGTTTGCTCCAAAAGATTACGACACCTTCAAGCACTTCTTATGAGTGCGCAATTAAAATTTGCAATGCAATAACAGTTTAAGGAAGAATATTACATTGCGAGATGTGGATTTTTAGTCTTATTGGTGCGAATTGTTTTGCTCTTTGCGACTTTTATTACATTCCCCTGCAAGAGTGCAAATAACTCTCACCCCTCCCTTACTTATGGGGCCTATACCTCCTGCCCCCCCCCCCCCGATGACAGGTGAATCTGTCCCATTTTGCTACATGGAAAAGTTTGAAAAGGCATATTTTCATATATATTCATTTCTTTTTTTTAGACTTTTTCACTGCACATATAGGAAAGCCCAGGAGCTATAAACGCAGGGGCTGCATGACAAGGGATCTGAATGACCAGCAGCCAGATTACACTGGTTTATGTTTATAGATTGGCAGAATCAGATTAAGCTGTGACTGGGTGAGAAGGAATGAGTTAAGGCAGGGGAAAGCTGGGCTGGGGGTGATGAAATAGAGGGATGTCATGTCAGGGGAAGAAGCTGTTCACTTCCTTATCTTCTGAGCAGGTAGAAACATTCGACCCCCCCCCCCTCTTTTTTGCATATTTTGTGAAATGTCAGGAGTCTCTCTTTGGGGCAAATTCACTAAGATTCGTAGTTGCGCCAGGCGTAACTTCGCCGCACTTCGCCACACTTCGCCAGGCGTAGTTTCGCCAGCGCTTCGCAAATTCACTAAAATCCAAAGTTGCGCTCAGGGGTAGCGTAAGGTTGCGAAGTTGCGCTAGCGGTGATTCGCTAAGTGAAGCGAAGTTACGCTAGCGAAGGCTAATTTGCATACGGCGCCAAATTCAAGTTTCAATGGAGGAATACGTATCAGCACTACAAATGCCTAGACAACCTTCAAAACATCAAATAAAATTTTTATTTTGCCCTACACATGTGCCCACTGTGTTGCCATGAGTCAGGAAATGTAGGGGGGAAGGAGGGGAGCCCCAAAAAAAATTGCGACCTTTTCAGCCTATCACCCATAATGTAGAAAACTCGCCAGCGTTTTTTGGGACTTAGAAAAATTTTTGACTTTTTTTGAAGCAATCACTATCTACTCTATTGCGCTTCGCCTGGTCTGAGGTGGCGAAGGAAGTCTAGTGTAAAAGGTAGCGTTCAGTACACTGCGCGCGTTAGTGAATTTGTGTAGTTACGTCCGTAGCGAAACTTCGCCAGGCGTAAGGTTGCGAAGTAACACTAGCGAATCTACGCCAGCGTTCGTTAGTGAATTTGCGCAGTAACGAAAATGCCAAACGCTAGCGAAGTAACGCTAGCGTTCGGCGCTTAGTGAATTTGCCCCTTTATGTTCCCATATTATCTTTTAATAAGAAAATGTGGAGGTATTACTGCATGTACTGTTATATTGTGGTTTATACAGTATAAACATGAGAGTGTTTGCATGTTATTATTCATGTTAAATGAATGTCAACTGCTTGATACAGGGGTCAGGAAGGAATTTTTTCCCTCTTGAGGCATAATTGGCATTGTCTTCAGGCTGGGTTTTTTGCCTTCCTCTGGATCAAAACAGTGGATATTTGATCATGTATTTAAGTTTTTATTTGTCACAGCAACAGTAGGATCTTGCCAGAGTACTGCACAGGTAAATTTAGAAGAGGGAAAAAGGAGGTTCTCTCCTGTGACTGCACAGTGGGTTGATTGATACAGACGCTACTACTGCTTGTGCTAGGTGACAGCCTGCTTGGATTTCCTATCATCGACACACTGCAGATTCCGGACCGACAGCAGGGCTGCTGAACTTCTCTCATGGTGGGAGAGATGCAGCTTCTGCTCGTAGCAGAGTTTGGGGCCATCCTCTCTGTAGGTAGAGGCAGCCTAATACCTATGGTGGATATAATGACATAGTGCTGATCTCAAGTGAAGAGCGACAGAGCATAGTAGCGACCCCTTACGGAATTCTGGCTTTGAATATTAACTTGGGGTGAGGCTGGCAAGGTCCTATTTATTTGATAAAATTTTAATAAATGCTGTGGCCATTTTCACCATTTCTGGCTCCTTATGTTTCATTACTGTGTGTAACTAAGGGGTTCAATGGGATAGCTGAAGGCGAAGGGTCAATTGAGGAGTCCTATTGTCATGTGCTATTTTTGGGCTACTTTTGAAGTGCATCTTGGCTAGTTTTGGGCTGGTTTTGTAGGTGACTTTGGCTGTTTTGAAAATTAGACCTGGCAACACTGGTCTCCTTAGACCTCAGTGGCATTGGGCCCTTCAGAACTCAGGGACCCCCTGCACAATGCTTTGAGGGGACCAAAATCACTGCATATTGAGCCCGCCGATACACATCTACTGCTTCTGCATACTTCCACGTGACGTGTACCCGGACGTGATGTCACACAGCCATGACGGCCGGAGTCAGGAAGTGTGTGTGGCGCAACAGCAATGGTTCTCAGAAGTTACTCTGTTGCCAAGGAGGGAGAGAGGACAAAGGGAAACACAGGGTGGAGCTGCACAAAGTGGATTGGAAGGCACGGGTAAGAGAGTGAGATGCTATGCCAGTGCTCCAAGAGGTACACTTACTTTTGAAGAGATTGAAGTGGTATCCTCTTTGGAAGAGGGTAAAGAGCAGCAAGAGAGAAAGGTGTATGGAGTGACAAGGCGTGGCTTTGGAAGGAACAAAGGATACAGGAAGGAAAGTATGGAGGCACAAGTGAAAAAAAATAGTGAACGGCTGCAAGAAGGATTCTAGCAGCGGAGCTTAGTCTAATAGGGTGATATACAGTCACAAGTGCTACATTACTCATGTTTAGTTGCCAAAAATTGCTGAAATCTCTATATGCTCTCTTGCACAAGCAATGTTGTCTAAATGATTCTTATTTTTGGATGTTGGACAACCATGGCTAAATTATGGGGTGAGAGTAAAAAAAAAAAAAAAAAGCAACAGTGACCACACCAGCTAATGTTGGGAAATGTTTTGCTTCCTTTTAGCTTTGCCACGTGTACTGATGCTACAATGTGATAATATTAATGCTGTGTTTAAATAACTCTTATTGATTGATGAGTTTATCCTGGATTTGCTTCTCCCATTGCTGCTATCCCTGCGTTCCATCTGTATCTGTCCTCATTGATATCCTATGTATATATACAACTATTTAAAGAGAAAATCTGAGGATTAAGGGCAGCTAACCATGCTCACATAACAAACAATAGTAGTTCGTAGGCATCTTCCCACGCAGTAACTATATGCATTCCTTACCTGCTGCAAAAGAGGATGGGATATATTTTTTATTTAATTCTTTCACCACTAGTTTATAAGAAGTCCCTCATCTGAGGTCACTTAGACAGAAAGAGCCAGTCAGCCTCACTTTCATCATTGCTTGGCAGGAGCCTGTGTTTCCTCATTGCTATGTTAGTAATCCATAATACACAACCTTGTAGGTATATGAGCATCAGATCCCCCACTGGCTTTCAAACTAAATCATTTTGAAAATGATTCACTGAATTGGTTAATTTACTTTACAGAATATGTTTGATCTTTTTAAATATATATGTTCCCTTGCACATTAGTTGACATAATTCCTATGCTATTTTTTCATAGAAACGACTTTCAATGAATGCCAGTCAACCAAATTCAATTTACAAACTTTATTAATAAAAAAACACAATAACTTTACAGTAGAAATATATAGAGTATGGAAATAACATGCAGGTAAGATATATATAATATATAAAACATGTGTGACATATAAGGTACATAGAAATAATATTATGTGGCAGGTCTCTACTGCTTAGCTAGAATAAGAAGTAAGAATCCTGTGAAAGTAGGATAGTAGATACCTTGAGCTATGGATTATACAGAATGCAAGCATGATGGCTGCATATATATATATATATATATATATATATATATATATATATATATATATATATATATATATATATATATATATATATATATATATATATATATATATATATATATATATATATATATATATATATATATATATACATAGTACATAGAAATAATATTATGTGGCAGGTCTCTACTGCTTAGCTAGAATAAGAAGTAAGAATCCTGTGAAAGTAGGATAGTAGATACCTTGAGCTATGGATTATACAGAATGCAAGCATGATGGCTGCATATATATATATATATATATATATATATATATATATATATATATATATATATATATATATATATCAAAATACCAGTCTGCCAGTCATTGATACCATAATACAAAAAATATAAGGACAATTGATGAAATAACAAACTGATGTTATGGAGTATTAACACAAATGTAAATTTTACTAAAATGGAATGTGACACAACATATGGAGTCATCATTTAACTGATCTCATACTTTTCTTTTTTTTTCTTTAAAGCTAAACTTAGTCTAGCCCCATTATAGGGTACAATGTGACACAGAGAGACATCAATATATAAGTGCTAGACAGTGGCACATCTTACAGAATATTAACATTCAAACTATTTGATTGTTCCTTTATTTTTTACAGTTTGGAACTCCCAACTGCTGCCATTGTTTTATTAGTGTTTTGCACTTGTTACAGTTGTGCCACTAGAGGTAGCTGTAGCCACCAGAGGTCCTGATCCCTATGTGACTTGTGTTCTACTATTCAAACCCAACATCCACCATTGTTTTCATAAATATTGGTGGTCCATTTGATTTCAAGCAGAGACATTAACAAGCTGACGTCAGCTGGTAATAACAGAATCTATAGTTGTAGTGCGGGACTGCAGTTTTCATTTTTCTGATGCATTTTTTTCCGGTTGTCAAAAATGGCAATTTAAATATAACTTTGATTTAAAATAATGGCATTTTAAAGGAATGTGGTTGTGGAGTCACTAAAAACAGAGTTAGACATCATGGGGGTTTAAGCAAACTGCTCATTTATCACACTCTAGGTCTTGGGTGCTCTCAGAGCCCTGATAGTGAGTTTCACAGTACTCCCGGATACGCCTGCAAGCCTCAATCATCATTTCTTCTGGAACGGTCAAGACTATTCGGAAATAGTTGGGATATTCAAAACACTACAGGAAACAAACATTTTAAGTAATAGTTCCACAAATGTGAAAATGTTCACAATAATACTTTCTTAAAAAAATCACAGAAAACAGAGGGTTACATTTAAAAAGTGCAAAGTTTTCTCCATGTCTAGTAACCCCAGTGACCAATCAGACCTTAACTTTCTACCCAGGGGACAGAAATGGCAGCTGCTTTTTAGTTTAGCACATCTTGGACCCCCTCCCCCCGTGACCCCTCCTCACCTAGTGCGAAATTACGCTCTCTTGCACTCCAAATTTCCAATTCAAAAAACAGAAAATCAGCTCTTAAAGTTACCAGAAACAGATTTTTGCTGGCCATGGTAACTTGTGGGGCGCTGCTATCGATACCCCCATAGGAAGCATATTATTAGTAAAGAAAGTGTGTGGAGTCTATTATTACATTTTACAATAGCTGATATGTAATAATCCTGAACACTTACAGTGGCTGGAAGGCAGAAAACTGATTGTTCTGAGATCATTCTTTCCGTGAAATCCACATCACTCTCAAATTCTGGGAAATGCTCCATCTCAATTCCAACCTGCACAGAAAATTAGATGAATAATTAAATACAGTCAAACCCCCTATTTCACTTTTTCTCAGGGGTCCAGAAAAAATGGAAACATGTAAAATCAGGGATATGTATTCTGCATAATATATAGATGGGACCAAACAAAAAACTATGTAAAATGAGGGGATGTAAAATTGAGGATTCACAGTATTTTAACATGGAGTAAAACCATGCATCAGTCCTCAACACTGAAAATCCACTCTTTTTTATATCTATTTTGAATTAGGTCCTCCTAGCTTTTATAAAATGTGAGTGGTTTTAAAAATTGCTATAAGCATGAATTTGAAGTATTTCTTTCCATATGGTTGATAGCACATTAACAACCATTTACCAACACCAAAAGTTCTTGTTTATTTTGTATACGACCTCACTGCAGGCTTACATATAAACTGATGTTCTCTTGGCTACTAGCGTCATCAGTCTCTTACCATTAAGTACATAGCTCCGGCTGGTCGTACTGGGCAGAGTCCAGGGACAGAGCTGAGGGTAGTGTAGCACAGGTCAGCGTTACACTGCAAGAAACACACAAAAAAGTACAGATTTTTGAGGATGGTCCAAAATTAATAAGTCAAAGCAAACAGTACGGTCAGATGGAGGATGTTAAATAGTATTGGTGCCAACAGCCCTGAACTAATAACCTCTAAAATTATTTGAGGAGTGTAGAAACTCTTATATACCGTAGTTACCTAGAGGGTTTTACCTCAGTTCAGTTTACTTTTAAAGTTTTGCTGAGAAGTACAGTTAAAAGTTCAGGGACTCTGAGGTACTTGCTGGAAGGGCCAATACTTTAAAAGTATGATTGCCATTTTAGAGTCAGGAAGAGTTAAGAGGTTGTTACATGTGGGGTGGGCACTGTAATAATGTAATGTAAAGAACGGTTACATGAAAGTTCAAGATGGGCACTTCAGCCAATCAAGTAATCTGTCGTTCAATGAATAAAAAGGAATAACTTGTATTAAAATACTCATGGTTCTTTGCTGCTTCTGTGACTGGCTTACTTTTATGGTCAGAACCCACCTATGGGCATGGATAACAAACAGTAATAGTAAAGTTACCTTAGTAAAATTGATGGTGTTGTCATAGAACTCCTGTGGTGTTTTGTTCATGATGTGCTCTAGGGCTCCCTGAACAATAGTGCAAGGGCCAAGGATGCGCTGGCTCAGTCGTATAAGGCCTTCTCTGATCTGAAACAAAACATTATTTTTTTTTTGCGTTTTCACAGCTGTCTCAATGCCATTGCCAAGTCAACACCACATGCAGACCACATTTTATAAAGTTGTTAGAGTTTCCATTTATAGTTCCAACTGTTTTTCAGTTTTAATTCAATCAGATAACAGCTTCCATATGTATGCGATATTCTTTCCATATAATAATATATGTCATGGAACAAAATCTGCTAGTCTATTGTTACTGACCCAGAGTCACCAATACATTGTAATTTACCATTTGACAATGATATGAGTGTACTGAGTGACATCCCAATCAGACATTTGAATAAAGAAACAAGGAAGGACTTAACAAGCAAGATTAAAGGCAAGACTATTGGGCGGATTTATTACACTGCAACTTTTTCAAATCGGGTTTATTGACACCAAAAAGTCGAAAAATTTGCAGGGAAAAAAACACACCTTTTTCGGGATTATTTTGTGATAAAACTATGACAATTCCAAATCCAAATTTACTCCAGCTCAAACCTGTTGTAATCATGTAGAGGTCGATGGCAGATTTCCCTTTAACAACTGAAAGATTTTTCTCTGATTCGTGGTTTTAGAGGTTTTCGGGTGTCTTTGACGCTGGCTTTTGTGCGACAATATGAAAAAGTCTTAGTTATTGCACGACAAGTTGAAAAAGTCACCGTTTTCATGACTTTTCTGCGAGTTTTCCCATTCATGCTTTTTTAGTTTGGATTTTTTTGGGAAATTCGTTCTTTTAAAGAAAGTGAGTTTAGTCATGGTTTCAAAAACCTCTAAAACCATTAAAATGAAACTGTTGTTAAACTAACTGATTAATTCCACGGCTTGGAACCCAAAAGCATTAAATATAATGGGGTCTTTACCTCTTTTCCAAAAATCTCTTTCCGGTCATGGATTAGAATCCATCCCAACCTCCAGCCAGGCACAAGCCACCTCTTGGCAAGCCCACCGCACGACAGGATTGGAATATTGTTGCTTAGGGGCGCTAAAGCCTGAAACGCCCCTTCCTCAAAAACCTAAAAAAAAATAGTGATTTAATAAACAATAGAGGTGTTTTGTCATTGTATCCATTTTACTGTACATTTATTTGTGATATGGAGGCTGCAGTCCCCATGTACAGTACAGAGGTTAAGCTTTGTTTTAGTGATGTGTATGAAGGCACTGTTAGGATAATAACTGTAATATAGAGGTAATATTTCTTCTTTATGTGACAGTTGAGATGACAGTAGTTAGGTTATCAAATTACCAAGCAAGATGACTCAGCAGAGGAATGTTATTAAATACATTTATTACACTTTATACAATTCTTTTTCCTTTATGATATCTATCAAGCTGTAACGTCCTGCAATTTTGAGTTTGATGTTTGTGTGACCTGGTTGAAAAATATTGCATTGTCACTATGACATTTTTTTTTTTTTTAAATGTTTATTTATTTCCAACATTCAGCCAAAATAATGTGTACAGACATTGCATTAAAGAAGATTTGTATTAAGCCTTACATTGGGTTTTTCTTATTAATTAATTATTCCCCTTGACAAAACACTTTGAATGGCATTTTTTATAGGTACATTTGAGACTTAGGGGCACATTTACTATGGGTCGAATATCGAGGGTTAATTAACCCTCGATATTCGACCATCGAAGTAAAATACTTCGAATATCGAAGTTGAAGGATTTACTGCAATTCGTTCGTTTGAACGATCCTAACTAAGGATTTTAATCCATCGATTGAACGATTTTCCTTCGATCAAAAAAAGCTAGGAATGCCTATGGGGACCTTCCCCATAGGCTAACATTGTACCTCGGTAGGTTTTAGGTGGTCGAAGTAGGTGGTCGAAGTTTTTTTTAAAGAGACAGTACTTCGACTATCGAATGGTCGAATAGTCGAACGATTTTTGGTTTGAATCGTTCGATTCGAAGTTGTAGTTGAAGTAGCCAATTCGATGGTCGTAGTAGCCAAAAAAAAAACTCGAAGTTTTTTTCCTTCTAATCCTTCACTCAAGCTAAGTAAATGTGCCCCATAGTATTCACTTATGTAACACCTTCACACTAGGGTGTTTTAAGTGTTTTATACAGACTATACTATATATATTTATATATATATTTATTCATGTGTTTTGTTCTTTTATTATTTGACCATTGTTATTTGAATCAGCTTTACAGATTCCCAGTTGTATTGGGAGGATCACATAAAGCACTGATCATCACAGATATTTTGTGACGTACATGGACTTGAAGATGGAAATTCTAATTTATATTTCTTAAAAACCCTTTAAGCAAAAGGTTTGGTGACCTTACAATGATGACAATACATTTGTGAACTAACAACACAGTTTAATTCAAGTTCATTGCCATCACTGCAGTGAATTATTTAGTGATAGTCTTTGTATGGATTTCAGGTTAGTTAGCCCCATAATAGGTTCTAATTCTGACATTAACCCATATGTCAAGTTCAAAACACTAATATCCCCCTAGCATGTGGCTAAAAGACACCAATGAAGAGAAACACCCTATATGGAAAATAACTGAACCTTACTGTTAAAATCATCCATATACATTTCTAAACAGTACAACTTTTTATACTGTTTTATAAATAATATGATGCAAAATACTTATTGTATAATGTGTATTTAAAACAGATATTAAACCCACAGGCATCCTTTAAAAAAGTTTTCCGTTTTTTTTAGAAGGCATATGCGTGTGGATCTTCCTGCTACATAGTGAAGAAAATATACAGCAACATCTGTAAGCATTTACATGGAAAGTCTTGGCAGAGAAGGGGTAATTTCAAAGGCAAGTGCAAACTGCAAAGTCATAGTGACTTCTGCACAAACACAAGACTGACCTCATCACATACAGTGCACAAACATGTCCGTAAACACAGCAGGAGTCCAGTGGGACACAGTAAAAACTACAAATTTATATGGCCATTATAATTTGCTGCTTGTAACTAAGAACATTTGTTGTCTGTAATCTATGTAGAACCTGAAGGTTCAGATAATTTACAGATAAATTCTGGATAATAAAAAGACTAAGAATAATGGTAGGAATAATATCTATCATAGCAATAATAAGATCTACAGGAAGCAAATGAACCAAATTTCTAAAGTGGCACAGTTCAGGGCAGAACAATACATTATTTCTACCTGCAGCTGTGTCACAAGTTCCTATGGTGGGCTGCTAGTATGCATGTCTGCCCAGAGCCTTTCCTATATTGGGAACTAGTGCCAAATATGGCACCAAATGATAGCTAAGGTTTATTCTTTTATTTTTAATGGTTTCTTTTTATTGAATTTAAAGTATGTCTATTTGTAAAGTTCCAGGGGAGTGTTAATCAATTTTTTTCCAATAACGGAGAGAAGAGTTCCATCCAGTGCATTGCTATAGCTTTTTTCCCATATAGAACATAGGAAGTCTTATAAACTAATATATCAAAAAAGAGATGTGAGGACCTCCAGTAGTTAAGAAACAATCAGTTAAAAAATTGAAAAAATGTATTAGGACATGATAAAACCTAACGTGTTTTGTGCCTGTTGGGGCATTTACTCATAGGCTCTATGAGCCTATGAGCCTATGAGTAAGTGCCCTAACAGGCACAAAACGTGTTAGGTTTTATTATGTCCTAATAAATGTTTTCAATTTTTTTTTTTTTTAAAGTTTCTTTTATTCAGCAAAAGGCAAAGTGACATACCAATACACATCAAACAGACACGTGTGATCAAACATGTACAATCCACACAATAGAAGACAGTAGGCATTACAATAAGACAGTACGGTCATCAAGGACAGGTTTAAAGACAAAGCAATCACTGAACATTAGGGTTAGGATATACCTCAAGCCATCTCTCCCAAATCTTCTCAAATTTAGTTGAGGAGCCCCGCGCTTCATAAGTGAGTTTAATAAGTGGTAAGGTGCGGTTAACCAAGGCAATCCAATATTGGACTGAGGGAGGTGCAGGCTGAAGCCAATGAAGTATAATGGCCTTTTTAGCATAAAACAGCAAAGTACGGTACAAAAGTTTAACGTGATTCTGTGGAACCATATCTCCCACTACCCCCAAAAGACAGGCTTCAGGAGAGAGGACCTGAGGCAGCTCCAAGTCATCACTCATACATTTAAAATGTTTTCAATTTTTTAACTGATTTACTACTGGAGGTCCTCACATATCTTTTTTGATATATTGTTTTGGACTTGCACCCTGGGACCGGAGTGAACTGTGAGTAAACCTCTTAGGTTTATTTAATATTTGATTTTCAATCTTTTTTGATTCATGATTTATTTTTGAGTAGTACCATATATATGCTTTTGTATGGCATTGGCACAAACCCTGCCACTACACATAAAGTCTTATAAACTCCCTAGTTCTATTCAGTTGAGTGATAAGGGCAGAAAGAATATTACAGGAGAGCGTGGAGTTTTTATTGGGCCAGATAAAATTAAATATAATTTTATTAAGCTCTTAAATAGGGGTTTCAGGATATCTACACATGTGATAAGTAGGGCATATGTAAATTTGGCTGCAAATAAACAATGTAGGGGCTTTGGTTATGATTATGTAAAATATGTAAACTTTGCTAGCAGTGAGATGGGTATGAACTCATCCAATAAGGAAATCTGAGATTTCCCACAAATTTTGCAGTTATCTGAAGGTCGGTCATTTCAATCTATTGTATTGGACGGCATGAATGCCGATTGGTCCTTGTTAACCAGAGGCAACAAGACTAGTATTTTAATTTCAGTGTTTAACAGTGAAGTAGGGTGGAAGAAATCAGATTTTAGTGGTTTCTTACCTAGCTCAAGGAACTAACTCAAGGAACTTAATTTAGTTGCACTCCAGTACAAGAAACTGGATGTGGTATAGGTAATGGTGGAGCTATTTATTTGCTACTTAGTGGCTTTCGTTTACTACAGTTCCATATCATGCAGTGCTTTTACATCTGTAGCATGTGTTTGTACAGTAGGCCGATAACTATAAATCTCTTCAGCCTGTTTCATTTGGTATTTTAGGTCAAGGTCTCTCCTCATTCTTTGGCTATTGTTGCAATGAAAACTCTTTACTGTGAGCTTTGCAGGCATCCTAGATCATTCCTAATTCACTTCTCATTTCTGCCCAGTAGTTGGCAGTTTCAGCTATGCCAGGGTTAATTACCATGGTTTATAAAGATGAAATAAAGGTACTATAACTGAAATTTCTAAAGATATTCCTGGATGCACTTTCATATTTGTTGGCAGTTTAATAATTAATGAAGCCTAGGAACAGGATTCTAGAATATAGTGGAGAAAAGACTTCATTTGAATGATGGTTGATTTCATTCCGATGGCTCAGAGGTGTGATTATAAAACAGTCAAACTAACAGGCTATATATATTTAAATATGAACAAGATGACTACTTACCATATCACCATAGATCTCATCTGCTAGAATAGGTACACACTGCCTGGAAGCCACTGTGGAGAAAGTTAAGCACATGTTTTATAATGATATTTTTGAGGCAACCTTATACTGTAGTCCCACATTAAAGATGGAATTACAAATACCAGCAAAGACTAACCTTTAAAAGTTTATTTGGCTCAAACATCAGTGATAATTATAACACGAGACAGTAACACCAGAAGTCTCACCATATTATACCTTTGCAGTTGCAATATTTTATTTTTTGTTAGGTTGGCCTTTTCTTCTCCAGTGAGTGGGCCATCTGTTTAATAATTTCTATTGTTAGCCATAATAATCCATATATGCTGGGATTAGGTCAGGCCCCAGTACAGACAAAAAAAGGTACAGAATGGAATAGGATCGAAATCACAGTGAAAAACCAATAGTGGTAATGTGGTAAACTCACCTGATAAGATTTTTTGCAAGTGCTTCCTGTTGAAAACAGAGCCGCAGGGGTTTGATGGGTTATTGATGATAATGCACGCAGTTTTATCATCCACCAATGACTCCATATGCTTCAGATCAATTTCCCAGGATTTTTCAGGCTGGAAAAGTAGCATTGGTTTCAGAAAGAGAAAATTGATATGTTTGATGCGTGATGCATAAATATAGAATGTGCCAACAATAGCAAATTTCCAAAAGACATAAATTAAAAATTTACTATGGTTTTAAAGTTATTTGTTGTAATTACTATTGAAAGCGGCTTTAAACAACAAAAAGAGGAAAAACAAATGCTGCTCAAAGCAGCAATTACAGGCCCAGATTTGTGGCGAGGCCACAAAGGCACGGGCCTAGGGCGTGAAATTGTAGGGACGGCACATGCTTAGGCGCACTGGGACTCGAAGCTCCCCAGTGCTTCTGTGCCTGAAAGCGCCGGCGCTAGGACCCTGTGGCCACCGGGGGCGGAGGAGAGCGGAAGCAGCAGGCACTGAGACCATGCGGGCTTTGGGGCGCTGCTTTGTCAGACCTGGCCCTGAGCAATTACATTTACAAATAACTGTAAAACTGTTGAAAATCTTCCTTTCTTTGTTTGGAATGTTGCTTAGAATGGCATTTTATTTCATTATGCAAAAGTAGTAGTGGAGTAGTGGAGATGCCCTTTAACTCTAAAAGTATGCTTTAATTAGGGGCAGTGTTTGTTTCGTTTATTTTTCTGTCTTTATATGTAGATTATACTGCTTTACTGATGTCTATGTCAAGACAAACAATATGGTAGCTAGTTCATAAGAATACATCTGAATTTGCATAAATGGATTTTCTGTGCACACATTAAGAGACAGCAAATATTTGTGTAATTCAGTTAATGACTTTTAAATCTGATATAGGAGTCTATACACCTATGCACAAGGTGGATCTAGTTTAGTTTGTTCTAGGAATGCACCAAATCCAGGATTCAGTTTGGGATTCAGCCTTTGTATAACAGGATTTGGATTCAGCCGAATCTGAATTCTTAAAATCACGTGACTTTCGTCACAAAACAAGGAAGTAATTTTTTTTCCCTTTTCTCGCCTTATTTGCATATGCAAATCTTTCAAAAAGGATTTGGGGGTTCGGCTGAATCCAAAATAGTAGATTTGGTGCATCCCTAGTGTGTAGTGTCTCAAAGACCTTCACGTTTCCTTAATTTGCTGTAAGGGCACTTAATTAGAATATTCATTTGGGTTATTATCCCTTATTGAGATAGTTCTATAAATAAAAAGTAGTTCATGATCTAGCACATTCCATCAGAAAAAAAAATGATGCCAGGTTATAGACATGCCATAGCCCATGTTATAATACTCACTAACAAATTGTATAGTTTGACTTCTATTCCCAAAGAAAGAGCCAAGGTTTTGTAAAGAGAAAATCCTGGACGTGGAACCAGTATGTTCTGGCCTGGATTGGCAAGCACTGCTAGCGCAAGCTCAATAGCTTGACTGCATCCACTGGTAAGAATGACATCCTAGAATGGAAATGATTAAGGATATTTAGAAATAGTGCAACATAAAAAAGCACAATTTAATATGTTTACTTTAATATATTAATGTCCCCAAAACTAACATATCCTTATCTCATCCTTTATCACATTATTTTGAACGAAATCTCCTGTTAAATCTATTCTATGCATTTATTGCACATGCAAATGCTCAGAGACAGGTTTATTCAAATTTGAACTTGACAAACCCGAAGAATTCCCAGCAGTTAGGAATCTTAGGAAAGTGTTTTTTTTTTTTTAAATAAAATTGGCATATTTAATGAACCCTCTTTTTATTATGCTAGTTCATGAGAATTGATGTAAGCTTTGAGCAGCTGGACATCAGCCAAGTAAATGCATGTGCTAGCATAATAAACCAGTGTTGGTAGACGCACTCAACAAAACTTTAGTTTTTTATTATTATGATTAGATAATCATACTAAATATAATGATTGCAATTATCACATTTGTTTAATATTCATCTTTGACAACCCCACCTTGGCTTCCAGAGGTGCTTCTGGGCATGTATAATATTTTGCAACCACTTCACGGCTTGACAAGTAACCTACAGAAATAATAGAGAAGATGTTATTGGCCAATGTACTTAGAATAGTGGTAGTGAGTAGAAAACATTAATAAATTAGTAAAATGTGTAAAATTCTGTTTAATCTATATACCTGCTCTGTTATCTATAATAAAAACAGCCCATTCGTACACATTCTTGTGCACATTATTTCTTGTACAGAAACAACTTACAACAGGTAAATCTTTCCTCCTGTGTCTGGGAAAGCATTGGCACAAGACGTCACAACATAAGGTAACACAGTTTGGTTTGACTTATGGGGCTGTGGTTATGGTACAGAAACAAATATTTTGCTGGGAATAGATTCAAAATAATTAAAGTTAATCCGGGGTTTACATCCCGCCCCTTGCCCACCTTCTGCAACTTGAAATGTGGATGTTGAAACGGGAGCTAATGTCTTCTATGACATTACTATTACGTTTTCAATTTATAGACGTTGATGTATCACCTGAGCAATAATATTTATGGTTCAATTGTGACCATTTTTTTCCTTTAATTATTTCTAAAGGTTAGTGTACCAGGTGATCTTTGCACTTGTGAATCTTGTCTATTACCATGGAGTTTAGAGAGTTAATCACACATTTGAAGTCTGTAAGGGGCTAAAAGTTAAAAAGCATTGCTTTTCCATTGTATATGTTTACTGATATATGAGTCAAAGTTTGCCAAACAGAGACAGATGCAAGGCAGCAATATATTTACCTATACTTGGAGCGTAACCATTGTATTTCTTTGAGTCAATAGCTTCTTTCATGGCCTTGTTTACTGCATCATCGGTAGGAAGGTTCCCAAATACTGTGGGGTCTCCTAGAAGGGTAAAACATTTCTTCAGGTTCAGCTGTTCATACATTTTATAACAAATATAACACAGAATCTAGAGTATATACAGATGGCTGTGATCCATAAATGTGGACATCAAGTTTGTATTATCAGCACAACAAGTAATATTTCCAATAGTGTGTTAATGCCTGCTGGCATCCTATTATGGAGCAAAAAAACCTCAGTACACTGCCTAGTGAACTATAGACTAAATGTCAAGCATATATGTTACAATAGGAATAACTGAGTGCTACTGACCTATAGACAAAGCAATCATTGGTTTGTCAGGGTTGGGTATGGCTGTCATGTTATCCACAATGGCTCTGATGGGATTAAAAGTTTTCTTTGACATCTCTGATGCACGTACTGTCCATCTCGGCTTTTGGCTTTTAATTCTCTCAACAGTATTGGGCCTCTGGATATTCACATGAACATCGAGGACCTTCGGATGAGTTACAGATCCATTCACCTGGATTAGGTAAGCGTTTGTCTGCATTTTCAACTGGAATCAACAAAACAACACAGAGAAACAAGTGTAAGGACAACATGAACACAAGTCTTGTAAGTTGGTAACCACAGTCACAATTAATAATATAATTAATAACAATATTAATAATAACAAGATTATGATTTTATATAAGTTTCCATATTGTATGAGTACAATCCGGTGGGCAGAGGCTAAATTGGCTTAGGGGCAGATTTATCAAGGGTCGAGGTGAATTCGAGGGAATTTTCGAACTAAAAAAATTCAAAATTCAAAGTAATTTTTTGGATACTTCGCCCAACGAATAGGATACTACGACTTCGAATTTACTTCGAATTCGAAGTAAAAATCGTTTGAATATTCGACCATTCGATAATCAAAGTAATGTTTAAAAAACTACGACTTCAATACTTCGCCAAGTTAAACCTGCCAAAGTGCGATGTTAGCCTATGGGGACCTTCTACAACCATTTTCTAAGTCTTTACACATTAAAGTAAAATTGTTCGATCATACGCTAAGGCTAAGGCCACACTAGGCGATAGCGCCGCGATTTGACTCGCCGCGACTTTTCGCCGCGACTTTTAAGCCGCAATCGCTGGGGAAACTTTTGCACTGGCGTCTATGGGGAATCGCGAAAAATCGCCAGCGTAAAAACACACGCGGTGATCTTTTCTCTACTGTCGCTCGAAATTGCCTCGCTAGGCGATTTCGAGCGACAATAGAAAAAAGATCGCCGCGTGTGTTTTTACGCTGGCGATTCCCCATAGAGCGCAAAAGTTTCCCCAGCGATTGCGGCTTAAAAGTCGCGGCGAAAAGTCGCCGCGAGTCAAATCGCGGCGCTATCGCCTAGTGTGGCCTTAGCCTTAAATCGTTCGATCTAAAGATTTCTAAGTATTTTAATTCGATGGTCGAATTACGAAGTATTTTACACTCGACCCTTGATAAATCTGCCCCTTAATGATCTCTAATAAATGTACCTGTTCTCTTTAAAAGGTTTTATCTTATTCCCTATCTGCTATGCATAAAGTTTACTGGCATTTAAATGGCATATGTATACCTTGTACTGTATATTGACACACTGTATCATATACTGTATATAGCTCATACACGTGCAAGTATGGAATCCATTATTAGAAAATTATCCTATCCTAAATTATTTATATATTTTTGTAATAATTCCCTTTTCTCTTTAACAATAAAACAGTAACTTTGGAGTTGATCCCAATTAAAATATAATTAATCCTTACTTGAGGCAAAGTAATCTTATTGGGTTTAATTCATGTTTAAAGGATTTTTAGTGGCTTTATAGTATGGAGATCCAAACTACAGAAAGACCCCTTTCTCCAGAAAACCCCAGAAAAAGATCTAACTTGTTTTTCTCACGCTTACAAAATCTACAATCACAACTCACATATTAAGGATAAACATATTGTACAAAAAATATTTCTGCAATTTTCCTTAGTTTAACAAGATGGTCACAGACAGATGCATCACTTACATGTTTTTTGTTATTGAGCAGGGATAATTTAGCTTGAAGTGCAGGATTTCTGTTATCTTTCTTGGATTCCTCTATGCAGCTGACCAAAAGCATTGACGAGTCAGACATTGCCTGTCAATAAAATAGTTCCAAAAATGGGAGTTGAACCTAAAGCAGGGAATCTATTGGTTGAAAAGAAAGGCAGTGTTCTGTGACTAACACCCCTCCTTTTAGTTTTTGCACCATATTGAACTGATTTGGAAAGCATTTGATTTAACCTTTGCATTCCCAGTTTGTAACGTGTAGATACTGTAATGAAGTCGAAAGCAAAGAATCACATTTTTCTTCATATTGCAAATATTGTAGTTTAAATGTACATTAAATGTATACACCATTATACCACATGCAGTCAAACCAAATGCCCAATTGCTTTAACGCATTGGCATGAGCTATTCAGTAAGTAGTCCATTTATGAGTTTGAATTAATACAGTATAATTATGTGTTAAAAGTGTAACGTCT
Source organism: Xenopus laevis (assembly GCF_017654675.1). Taxonomy (NCBI): domain Eukaryota; kingdom Metazoa; phylum Chordata; class Amphibia; order Anura; family Pipidae; genus Xenopus; species Xenopus laevis. Next base: position 41,718,256 of record NC_054378.1, on the reverse strand, counting down.
AATCATTCCCATCTCCGCCACTCTTTTAGATAAATCAGCCACAGGCATTTCCAGAAAGGAATTGATTCAATACTTATATTTGCAAACATGGAAAACCTGGTACTGTTTAAAAAAACAAAAAGAAACCAAAGAATTTATTTAATTTCTTATCTATCTAAATCATCAATCGGCAATTGCAGTTTGTTAAAACTTTGTTAAAATTGTTAAAATTATTGGAATGGGTGTTATCACTGTCACAGAGTTCAACTCCCCCATAGAGATGGCATTTGAAGCTCAAAACAGTGAGTCAGGAGAGAACTCCCTCTGAATTCCGAATAAGCCCCCTGGTGTTTTATTGGATCAAACGAGCAGACAACATATCAGGGTTTGATTTCTAAAAACACAATTTTTTCATCTGTGTTTGCAAATAGGACTGCTGCATCAATTTATTACATACCCTGGCAGGGCTGTATCTGCATTTATGATTTATTAACACAGTTTTGTGGCAAATATTTATTTCTATATACGTTACAGGAATCTGTAGAATAGTGTATTATATTTCAGATATCCTGTTTTGGAGACCCATGCTGTGTTTCTAAGTCTGGATCTAGAAAGCCAGTTGTAAAATAGGGTGGGACTACTGTTTTTAAGCCAAAACCAATCCAAAACCTAATTTGTGTATTCAAGTTTCAGAAAAATAAAAAAAATGCTTCAATTGTGAACAAAATAGTTGTCACATTCAGTTGTCCAGAGCTTTAAAGTGACATGACTAATGGTTTTTGGGACCCATGCATTCAGGAGAATGTAATAAAAGTTACTTGATATACTTTACATGTGAAAAATAATTGGTCTGTGCCTACAATTTTCCTTTAAATAAAGCTTCCTACTGAAAAAGTTGTTTGTGCCAATAGTATAGCTCACACTTAAGCAGGCCTTAAAAATGTACCATGCACCTTTAGGGGCAGATTCATCAAGTGTCAAAAAATACTAAAATACTTCGAAATCCGACCATCGAATTTAAATACTTTGAATTCAAATATCCAATTCGAAGTACGAATCGAACGATTTGAAGGATTTCAGCGATCGATTGAATGATTTTTCTTCGACTTCAAAAAACGTAAAATAAATGCATTAGAAGGTCCCCCGTAGGTTAACATAGAACTTCGGCAGGTTTGATTTGGCGAACTATTGAAGTCGAAGTTTTTTTAAAGAGACAGTACTTCTATTTTTGAATATTCGAATATTCGAACTATTTTACTTCGAATCAAATTCGATGTAAATTTGAAGTCGTAGTATTCCATTTGATGGCCGAAGTATCCAAAAATTACTTTGAATTTCAAATTTTTTTACTTCGAAAATTCCCTCGAATTCACTTCGACCCTTGATAAATCTGCCCATTAAAGTTTGCAATGCAAAAAGTGTCTAATGAAGAATGTTACACTGTGACATGTACGTATTTAGTTTCTTCCCATTAATGACTATTATTACATAGAGTACCATGACCCTTTAGAATGATTGTAATCTCTAGCAAGTAGGGCCCTCTGATCCTATATCTACTCTGTAATTCTTGTTTATTAAATTATTGTAACATCCCTATATTTGTTATAAATGAATGTAATCAATCCGTACTGTAACTTGATGAAGCCTTATAAATAAATGATGGTGATGATGATGACTGTTGCTTGCACTCTCCAAGAGCTATCTGCCCAGTAGTCCATTTTAGTGATGTGAGGGCCCCTACCCGCAGTCACAAGCCCTCCCTCAACCCGTGCCCGCCTGAGCCCAACATACGGGTTCCATTTAAAGACCCGCGCCGCCCCGAACAGGCTTAATATAAGTGCTCCGGTTTCCATGAATTGGTTCCTGATAAAATTGACCATAGTCTACAAGTGGATTTTATAGGGACATTAGAATGTAAGATCCACTAGGGGCACAGTATGTAAATGATGTGCAATTTCTGTAATGTGCTGTGGAACATTAAAGGATATAATTAATTGCTTTGTGTAGCCATGTTCCCATACACTGTGCCGGCAACCAACTATAACAGTTGCTATGGGCAGGTGCAAAACTGGTAAAAAGATGAATGGACTAATCAGCAATAATTTATTATCTGTACTACATTGACCTGATCAGTTTGCGTTTTTTCCTACATTGCTGCCCCCTTCATCTTACAACTTGTGCATATAATAATAATGTGTGCACGAGATTGTGCGACACACTCCAGCCAAAGTGCCAAATATCCTTGCATGCACATTTGTTTAAATAAGATTGCACCCGTGATGGACATTTTTAAGCAATTAGAAGAAGGGGCCATCCAAGAAATAACGTAGGAAAAAAAAAGTTTAAATGGTACTTTAACTTAATGAAGATTTAAATTATAGCCTTTCCATGTCCTTTAAAGTTTTATATAAATAAAGAATAATAGTAATAATAATAATGGCCAAATTACACTAATATATGGTCAGCTGTCCTGCAGGACCCCCATTGGACCCTCTACATTCTTGCCCCTTTTGCTGTCTTATACATTACTTTTCTTGTATTAGTAAACATCCCTTTTAACAGTACAATGACTAAGCATCACTTTGTTGACTGGGATTGAAGACATCATCCCTTAACAACTTTAAAGGGAACAGCCCTTACTCCCACTGCCTGGTGTTCAGTAAACATCATAAAAGGTCAGTGACTTTAAAATATGTTTGTCTAGCAAAAGATTCCTGGAAATATAGTACAGTTGGAGGAACACTACGCACTGTATGGAGTAAAAACACAACATAAATATTTTAAAGGAATAATACTAAAGTAATATAATAAAGGAGAGAAGTATAAAGCAAAAGATAATAACCTGCATCTGTGTTAAAAGACACTATACCTGTATATGATTTGCTATTTTTATTTGAAAACTATATAATATTATAATATATTATGTTCATAACCTTATATAACAATCTTATGAAGAAAAAAGAAGAATACGGAACCTCTTAATTAATAAATGATTAAATTGATAGTTATATATAGAGGTCTGACAGTTGTCAGAATAGATAATTGTAAAAAACTGAAAAAGAAAAAAGAACCCTGCATATAACCAAAAAGATTACGTAGTAATCCCTAAATTCAGGCGCATTACCTTATCGGTAATGGACAATAAATGAATTAAAGAGTGTGTTAGTTAAAAAAATCAATGCTCCAAGCATTTAATAGTGGATCTATACTTTATCACTCCAATTAATCACAATAAATTATTATGGTGCAGTTCATAAGTGAATAAAGTGCTATTTTTTGTAACTAACTTATTGGATCCTACTTTATTTATTGATTAGCACACATTTTAAATCAATTGACTCTTTAGTTGATTAATTTATTTAAATATAATACATTTGTTAGGATAAGGAATTGATACACGCCCCAATTGGCACTCACTCCTCTTTAATTCATTTATTATCCATTACCGAAAAGGTAATACACCTGAAATTCATTTTCAGTTTTTACAATTATCTATTCAGACCTCTGCATATAACTATCAATTTAATCACTTATTAATTAAGTGATGGGCGAATTTGCGCCGTTTCGCTTCGCCGAAAAATTCGCGAATTTCGCACGAAATTCGCGAAACGGCGAAAAATTCGCGAAACGGCGCCGGCGTCTCGTTTTAAAGGACATGGAAAGGCTATAATTTAAATCTTCATTATGTTAAAGTACCATTTAAACTTTTTTTTTAAATTCCTACGTTATTTCTTGTTGGCCCCTTCTTCTGATTGCTTGAAAATGTCCATCACGGGTGCCATCTTAGTTAAACAAATGTGCATGCATGTTTAGGGCAAGCAAATACAACAAGGCCACAGTCCCGGTTACCCTGTCCTGCCTCCTACTTTGTGGTGTCCCAGGCCTTAGAAAACGATCAGGCAGTTAGCTTTTGGGACAACTCCACCCTCTATCCATTTTTTCCAATTTTCCTATTAATTCTTTTTTTATGGATTTGAGCCATGTTTTGTGTTTAACAACTCGCCCTCACTTTTGGTCATTATAAATATAATTATCAGAGCCGGGCCAAGGTAGTTTGGCACCCTAGGCAAGAACTTCAATCAGCGCCCCCCCCCCCCCGTTCTGTAGGACCATTTACCACCTAATTACTTACAGTTTTTTTTAATAAAGAAACCTTACAACACATTAATGAATTACATTTTTTTATATATAAATATGTAATGTTAACAAACAAAAATTAAGTACACTAAAAAAATATCATAAAAACCAAAACAGTAGGATAATTTTATCCTGTTAAACAAAGTGCAAATACTAGAATATCCACAACATTTTACTTTTAACACAACTGTGCCAGCCAGCAACACCTAAAATATTGCCCCCAATGTGTACCTGTACCAACCAGCAGCACCCAAAATATTGCCCCAATCTGTACCTGTATCAGCCAGCAGCACCCAAAATATTGCCCCCAATGTGTACCTGTGCCAACCAGCAGCACCCAAAATATTGCTCCCCCCGAAGTCTGTACCTGTTGTGCCAAAAAATGCATTGCCCACCAGCCCCTCTAAGTCTGTACCTGTTGCGCCAAAAAATGCATTGCCCCCCCCAGCCCCCCCAAGTCTGTACCTGTTGTGTGCCAAACAGCTCCAACTCCAATACAAGCAGCAGCAGATCAGTCACCAGGCACTGCAAGCAGCCACCCACAGTTTCAGTCAGGAGGAGTCAGAGCCTCAGAGGAGAGAGCAAAGAACGCCGCACCCGCACGATGCGCCAGGCTAGGTCACCTGATCACCACACAGACGCACAGCTCCCTCCTAACATCACCGCACACGCCGGCACGCCTCTCTTGCTGCAGGCGCATCATTGGTTGGATGCGCAATTGCGCATTACGTGCGCTGCTGGCCTGCTGCCTCTAAAGAATCCAGTAAGAGACTGGCTGGGTCTCGGGGAGGGTGGAAAGCAGAGCGGAACTCTGCTGGGGGCCTGGGGCAGCCGCATTGGGGAACAAGGAGTTTAAAATTTAAAGAGGCGGGCGCCTACTCTGCCTACCCCTAGTTCCGGCCCTGATAATTATGTTTTTAGATATTGAATGAACTTTTAAGTAATCCTTCCTATTTATCACACTAGCACTTTATTCACTTATGAACTGCACCATAATAATTTATTGTGATTAATTGGAGTGATAAAGTATAGATCCACTATTAAATGCTTGGAGCATTCATTTTTATGCGCGGCGGCAAAAATTTGGCCACGCCCATTTTTGGTCACTCCTTTTGGACTCCACCCCCTTTCCTGTGTGCTTTCACTGAATTTACAGGAAAATCAAACCATAGCAGTGGCGGCAAAATTTGCTTAAAGTCTGGCACTGCAGGAAGGGGGTAATAACACCACATGTACAATTTTAACTGAGAGCTGTGAATGCTGCACTACAAGTGCATTATGGGGTAAAGGGGGAAAAAGATTCTGGCACCTAAAGTACATTACATGCAGAGACTACAGGGTACTAAAAAGACATAAAGGAGCAGTAGGTACTGATCTCCCAAGAACATAATATAGAGAAGGCACCACAAGCACTATAAAGAACATTATATAGTAAGAAGCCGAGGCACTGGCACACCAAATACATACATATAGAACAATGGACAACGGCCACACAAGCAGTAAGATATAGAGAATACTGACAGGCCAAGCATAATAAAAAAGTACAAGAATGCATTATATAGTAAGAATCAGTGAGCACAGGCACTCTCCCAAGTTGTAGCACCTCCCTTTGCACTGCCTCACGCTATTGCTCTGCCAAAATGCAAGGTATGAGGAACTGTAGGCCTGGAGCAGTGTGTAACCTGTAGTAGGGAAAGCCATGAAGTGACTGCATTAGTAATGTGAAAAATCTCTCACTACATGGATACCTTTTCTGCTAGTCAGACAGCAATGTTATATTATTATGGGGCAGTTGTACAAATTTTCCAATCCCACAGCATCAGCATAATAATTATATATAAACATAGTAATTTAGGTTGAAAAAAGACACGTCTAGCCTTTTTAAAACCTGTCTAACTTCTAGCTGATACAAAGGAAGGAGAACAGCCCCTTCTAAAGCTTATCCAACTTGCTTCAAAAAATGTCTTCCTGACTCCAAGATGCAATTAGACCATTTTCTGGATTAACTTTGTACTAAGATCTTTAACTCTGTATTTTCTCTATGCCCCCCCCCCCACCCAGAAAGCAGGATGGCACAGTAGAAATTCCATGTATAAATACCCCTAGATCTCATAGCAGAATGGCAACTTAATTTATAAATCCCCCAGAATTCACAGCATAATTGCAATTTAATTTATAAATAACCCCAGCATTCATAGTAGAATGGCAATTCCATGTATAAATACCCCCAGCATTTATATCAAGTTGGGACAGTGGCAATTCCAAATATAAATAACCCCAGAACTTATATCAAGATGTCACAGTGGCAATTCCATGTATAAATGCCCCCAGAATTCATGGCAGGATAGCACCATGGCAATTCCATGTATAAAACCCCCAGAATTCATAGGATGGCAAAGGGGCAATTCCATGTATAAATACCCCCAGAATTCATAGGATGGCAAAGGGGCAATTCCATGTATAAATGCCCCCAGAATTCATGTCAGGATAGCACCATGGCAATTCCATGTATAAAACCCCCAGATTTCATAGGATGGCAAAGGGGCAATTCCATGTATAAATACCCCCAGAATTCATAGGATGGCAAAGGGGCAATTCCATGTATAAATGCCCCCAGAATTCATGGCAGGATAGCACCATGGCAATTCCATGTATAAAACCCCCAGATTTCATAGGATGGCAAAGGGGCAATTCCATGTATAAATACCCCCAGAATTCATAGGATGGCAAAGGGGCAATTCCATGTATAAATGCCCCCAGAATTCATGGCAGGATAGCACCATGGCAATTCCATGTATAAAACCCCCAGAATTCATAGGATGGCAAAGGGGCAATTCCATGTATAAATACCCCCAGAATTCATAGTAGGATGGCACAGTGCAATTCCATGTACAGTATAAATACCCCCAGAATTCATGACAGGATGGTACCATGGCAATTCCATGTATAAAACTCCCCAGAACCCATAGCAGGTTGGCAAAGGGGCAACTCTATGTATAAATACCCCACAGAACCCATAGAAGCAGAAGAGAAAAGTAGATGAGCACATTGACAAATTGGCAATGATCAGCCACTCACCCTCACCAATGGGTGTTAAAGGGGTTGTTCACTTTTGAGAATACTTTTAGTATGATGTACAGAATAGTATTCTGAGACAATTTGCAATTAGTTTACATCTTTTATTATTTATGTTTTTTGAGTTATTTAGCTTTTTATTCATCAGCTCTCCAGTTTGCAAATTCAATCTGGTCGCTAGGATTCAAATTACCCTAGCAACAATGCATTGATTTGAATAATAGACTAGAATATGAATAAGAGAGAATAGAAAATGTAGTACTTAAAAAGTAGTATCAATACATTTGCAGCCTTACAGAGCATTTGCTTTTTAAATGGGGTCAGTGACCCCCCTTTGGAAGTTGGAAAGAGACAGAAGAAAAAGGCAAATAATTAAAAAACTATAAAAAATAAATAAGGAAGTTGCTTAGAATTGGCCATTCTATAACATACTGAAAGTGAACTTAAAGGTGAACCACACCATTAAGAAATGCATAAAGCTATTAAAATAGATTTGCTATAGATTCCTTGACATAGATTTGCCTGGGGTAAACACGGTTCTAGTTGTCTGCTGTTCCTTTTATTCCTGTCGCCTGCGATTACATTATAATACATTTACAATAAGTTAGGGCCAGGGATTGAGACCTTAGCACAGTATTTCCATTTAAATTGTGCCAATACGTGTATATCAGAGTCCAGGTATAAGATATATCTGTTACAATGGAAGATGCATGCATCTTCACGTTTCACAAATATATAAGGGATTTTTCTTTAGATAGCATTATTTACCATTAAAATAATCACATGCAATGACGAGTATTGTACTGTAAGATGCATGAGAGGGATGAGAGGCGAAGCTGCATTTTGCCGATTTGCGCTGCACAGAGACAACTTTGGATACTGCGCTCTATTTGCACTGTATGGAACGCATGTGCAGGCCTATCTGTGTATTCCTATGTACTCCTTACTCCTGACAGACGCTAACACGATGCTCGCTTCTCTTCCGGACTGCAGCTGTGCGGCAGGCGGAGCTTCCTTTCATTCGCTGGCCACTTCAACTTTATCGGCTTGGAGGGGGTGGTGCAAAATGAAAGTGGACTAGCTGGGTAAGGGAGCCAGCCCAGATACGCACCAGCTTACTCACAGGCGCCAACGCGATGCTTGCTTCTCTTCCGGACAGTAGCCGTGCAAAAGGCGGGGCTTCCTTTCCGTCGCTGGCCACTTCCACTACCGGTTTCTAGGGGGTGGTGCAAAATCGAAGTGGAGAGGCCAGGTAAGGGAGACAGCCCAGACACGCACCGGCTTAAAAGAAAAAAGGCAAAAGAAAAACTGTAAAAAAAAAAATGGTTTCAAACTGGAGGAGGAAAATTCTGGGGGGGCCACGGACCCTGTGGCCCCCCGGTTCTGAAGCCTATGGATTCATTTATTTAAATATATGTTTGTTAGGAAAAGAAATTGATACACGCCCTAATTGGCACTCACTCCTCTTTAATTCATTTATTGTCCATTACCGATAAGGGAATACACCTGAATTTAGGGATTACTATGTAATGTTTTGGTTATATGCGGGGTTCTTTTTTCTTTTTCAGATTCTTATATAACAAGCTAACAAGCGTTTCAGAAGCAAACACACCAGTTTTACCAGTGCAATGCAACAGTACACATTGTTTTAATTACTTTAACATGCTTTCATTTTTTGGTGTTTGACCAATACAGGTATAGGACCAGGGTCAGGCTGGGCAGGCAAAACACTGTCCAAAAACCTGGTGGGTTGCCCTGGCCAGACGCGCTCCCCACGGCTGCCCCAAACTGTGCGCTGCTCCTTGACTTCCCCTCACCCCGATCATGTCTGGAAGAAGCATCGTATTCACTGCAGCACACTGGAGGTTGGAAATGCGTGCATGAAAAGCAGGCAATGTTTCGGACCCCACTGGGCGCTTTATAAAGGACCCAGTGGGATCTGAAACATTGCCTGCTTTTTATGTCTACTTTGAGCTAATAAAACACTACTTTTGCACAAATGTCCAACCTCCAGTCTGCTGCAGTGAGTACGGTGCTTGGATCTAATTTTTAACCCTATGCAGGCTTGGGTCTCTATACTGCAATAGCACCTTGAACCCAACAGGTATCGGAGAAGGTAGAGCACTCCAATTCTGAGTGGAACTGCAACACGTCTGGAAGAAGAGCTAAGAAGGTATGTGCCGGGTGGGGGGGGGAGGTGGACGTAGAGGGCTTGCCACTCGGGTGGGGGGCCCGTGGAGGTGACAGAGGGAGGCCTGATGCTGTATAGGACCCATTCTCCAGAAACCCCTGTATATAAAAAGCTCATCATTTTAGAAACGTTTTCTCCCATAGACTCAATTGTAATCAAATAATTAAATTTTTTAAAAAATATTACCTTTTTCTCTGTAATAATAAAACAGAACATTGTACTTGACCCCAACTAAGATATATATAAAAAAAAAATTTAGTAGATACAGCGTAAGGTATGGAGATTTAAATTACAGAAAGATCCCTTATCTGGAAAGCCCTAAGTCCTGATCTTTCTGGAAGTCCCTTGCCTGTACATGGACTGCCACCTGCCCAGTATTTTAGCTTGATCCCTGTCAGGGAACCGGGAGTTCCCTCTGGGGGAGTTGTCCGGATCTAGGAGGAAGCCCCTCAGGAGGGATCAGGAATTCAGGCAACAGGTCACAAGGCAGGCAGAATACAAACAGAGTCCAAAGTCCAGGCAGGGGGTCAATAACAAGAGATCAATCAGGAATATCCTCAGGGATAACAGGAATAGAAGCAGGAAACCCAGGAATCTTCTCAGGAACGAGATCCTATTTTCGGGCGCCATCTTGGCGCCTCAGGCGTCCTTTTAAAGGGGTTTTTTGGCGCCCTTGCGTTGGCGTCAGCACGTCTGCGGCCGACGCGCTGCGCCTGCGTCCGTCGCGCCGTTGTGACGTCTTCGCGCCTGCGCACTTGCGCACAGGTGTCTCTGCGCCGGCGCCGCTACCCATGTGGTGGCCATGGGCGCCGCCATTCTGGGAGCGGCGTCGGAAGTGGTAGCTGCGCCGCCCGGAGCTCCTGGTCCTGCTCCGGGCGGCGATCGTGACAGTACCCCCCCCCCCACGGGGGGCCTCAGGACCACCGGGACAAGGCTTCTGGGGAAACTTGGCGTGAAAATCCCTCACCAGACAAGGAGCGTGAACATCACGGTGTCCTTCCCAGGAGCATTCTTCAGGGCCAAAGCCCCTCCACTGAATGAGGTACTGAAGGAACCCTCTGGAGATCCTGGAGTCTAGGATTTTCTCCACCTCGTACTCGAGTTGACCCTCCACAGAGATGGCAGGAGGAGGAGATTGACCGCCAGAGAACCAGTTGGTGATGGCGGGTTTCACCAGAGACACGTGGAACACGTTGGGGATTCTCATCTCTGGTGGAAGCTGGAGTCTGACAGCCACAGGGTTGATTATCTCCAAGATGGGAAATGGACCCACGAATTTTGGACCCAACTTGGGAGATGGTATCTTCAACCGGATATTCCTGGAAGAGAGCCAAACATTATCACCCACCTTGTAGGGAGGAGAGGATCTTCGACGACGATCCGCGAAAGTCTTATGAACAAGAGCGCTCTTCTCTAGGTTCAACTTGGTAGCAGCCCAAATAGCAGACATATGGGCTGCGGAATCGTCAGCAGCCGGGATGTCAGATAGCACAAAGTCTTGGGGAAAAGCTTGAGGATGCTGACCATACACCGACATGAACGGAGACCTTCCTGTAGAGGAATGACAAGCATTATTATGAGCGAATTCCGCCCATGGGAGGAGATCAGACCAGTCATCCTGGCAGAGGGATACGTGGTTCCTCAGGAACTGTTCCAGGGCTTGGTTGACACGTTCAGCTGCCCCATTCGTCTGCGGATGGTATGCAGATGAAAACTGAAGAACAATTCTCAGGTCTTTGCATAGGGAACGCCAGAATTTGGCAGTAAACTGGGTGCCTCTATCGGAGACGATCTCCACCGGGGAAACCATGCAGGCGGAAGATGTACTGGATAAATAGCTGGGACAACTCCACCGCAGAGGGCAACTTCTTCAGAGGGATGAAATGGGCCATTTTGGAGAATCGATCAATGACAACCCAGATCACAGTGTTCCCACAAGAGGGAGGAAGTTCGACAATGAAGTCCATGGACAGGTGGGTCCAGGGACGGGAAGGAACCGGCAAAGGCTGTAGTAACCCACTGGGGCGGGAGTGGCTTGACTTAGATGTGGCACAAACATTACAAGCAGCAACAAAGTCCTTCACATCTTTGCGGATATCAGGCCACCAGACCAGGCGTCGTAAGAGTTCAAGAGTCTTAGCTGGGCCAGGGTGTCCGGCAGGGTCGGACTGGGAGTAAAAAGCAGCCCTGGCAAAAAAAAAAAAAGCAGCCCACACATAAATGTTTGCAGGTCTTTTGCTTATACACATGCACATTTTATATATATATATATATATATATATATATATATATATATATATATATATATATATATATATATATATATATATATATATATATATATACACACATATATCTAATATAAAACTGCGATAAATTATATGTTCAAACAACCCCTTAGTGAGTTCTAATATCCTTATCATTTACAGTTGGGGGTACATTATCCCTTGATAAAGGCCCAGATGTGGGCCGAAACGTTGGACACGAGAGTGACTATTCAAATAAATATTCACGTTTGATTGAACAAACTGGAGTGCTGGTCCATCTTGAAAAGTTATATATATATATATATATATATATACACACATATATCTAATATAAAACTGCGATAAATTATATGTTCAAACAACCCCTTAGTGAGTTCTAATATCCTTATCATTTACAGTTGGGGGTACATTATCCCTTATAATACATGAGTGATACTCAGAGTTCCCTGTATAACTCAGCCTGCAGCCTTGTGTCTTTATATGGTCACAGAACCCCTCAGTGACTTCTAATATCCTTATCATTTACAGTAGGGGGTACATTATTCCTTATAATACATTAGTGATACTCCGAGTTCCCTGTATAACTCAGCCTGCAGCCTTGTGCCTTTATATGGTCACAGAACAACCCCTCAGTGACTTCTAATATCCTTATCATTTACAGTAGGGGGTACATTATCCCTTATAATACATGAGTGATACTCAGAGTTCCCTGTATAACTCAGCCTGCAGCCTTGTGCCTTTATATGGTCACAGAACAACCCCTCAGTGACTTCTAATATCCTTATCATTTACAGTAGGGGGTACATTATCCCTTATAATACATGAGTAATACTCAGAGTTCCCTGTATAACTCAGCCTGCAGCCTTGTGCCTTTATATGGTCACAGAACAACCCCTCAGTGACTTCTAATATCCTTATCATTTACAGTAGGGGGTACATTATCCCTTATAATATACATATAATATTTATACATATAATAATTAATGGAGTCACAGTGGGAGAAACAAAAATAAGCCAAATGCCTGCAAGAGTCTTGATAAAGGCAATGCTTAGGGGAGAGTAAATTAAGACTGGCAGATAGTTTTAGTAAAAAAAAAAAAAGCATTAGTTCCACTTACCACTATTCTCCCTGCTCATAGTTTAGGTGTGTGTGTGGGGGGGGGGGGTTTGAGGGCAGAGGGGGAATCTGGAAAGCAGTCAGCCACAAACTATTAGTCTTACACAGTTTTACCAGTGTGAAGGAGTGCAGCACAGTGCAACAGTGGGTGGGAATTTCGAATGAGTGTCTGCAGCTCATTGGCTGTTCTGCTGTGCTGGCGATCGCTTGTTCTTCACTGGCAGAGGAAAATAACAGGCAGGAGGCGGGTCTCAGATTGAAGAGGATGGGGAAACCTCTGTGACAGTCTGCACCAAGCAAAAGCTGCTCCTGGGTCCTAAATGCTGAGCGATCGTCCTGCCCTGTGCTCCTCTCCCTCCTCCTCAGCCTGACACGTGCAGGAAGGAAAAGCTGCTCCTACGCTGTCAGCGATCAGCCGGCCCTGTGCTCCTGTCCCCACCCCCTCAGTCTGACACTAGTTTTAGCTTTAAAGGCAGCAGGGCAGTCCTCAAAAAAAAAACGGGGCAGAGTTTAAGTGCAGCGCCGCATGTAATAAGGCAGTGGGCGGCCCACTTGAATACAGGAGAGAGCGGCCCCTCGGGCATTTGCCCGAAACGGCATATTATCAGTCCGGGCCTGGTGTCCGGCTTGCCTGGAGCAATGGGTCTGTTGCAGGATAGGCAGACGCAGCTCAGGAGGAACAAATGCCATTCCAATGGGAGTATCTGAAGGAGCAGAAGACTGACCAGCCAGGATTTGGTTGGCAAACTGTGGATACAGGGAGGCAATAATCTTGACTGGAGGGATGATTGGCTCTTGTCTCTCAGGAGAGCGGTCCACCGGAGTGAAGCTACGAGACAAGGCATCGGCCTTCTGATTCTTGGAGCCTGGGCGATAAGTCAAGATAAAATTAAATCGAGAGAAGAAGAGAGCCCACCTTGCTTGTCTGGGGTTTAGCCTCTTGAGGGACTGGATGAACTCGAGATTCTTATGATCGGTGTAAATCTGAACAGGAATCAGAGAACCCTCCAGGAGGTGACGCCACTCTTCAAGGGCAAGTTTAACAGCCAAGAGTTCTCGGTTCCCGACATCGTAGTTCTGCTCTGCGGACGAGAACTTCTTGGAGAAATAAGCACAGGGATGCAACTTCCCATCAGCGGGGTGTCTCTGAGACAGGATGGCTCCGGCTCCGACTTCAGAAGCATCAACTTCGATGCAGAAGGGTAGTTCGGGATTGGGGTGTCGGAGGACAGAAGCGGACGTGAAGGCCTCTTTCAAGGACTGAAAAGCTTCAATGGCAGATGGAGGCCACAAGCTGGGTTTACCCCCTTTCCGGATGAGGGCCAGGATAGGTGCAATGCGGGAAGAGAACCCCCGGATGAACTGCCGATAGTAGTTAGCAAATCCGATAAATCTCTGGATTGCCTTGGTACTCAGCGGGAGAGGCCACTCCTGGATGGCAGACACTTTCACGGGGTCCATCTCAAATCCCTCAGGAGAGATAATGTATCCTAGGAAGGGGATCTTGGACACCTCGAAGACGCACTTCTCCAACTTGGCGAAGAGAGAGTTCTTCCTCAGACGAGAGAGTACCTCCTTCACCTGGGAGCGATGGCTTTCTAGGTCTTTAGAAAAGATCAGGATGTCGTCCAGGTACACGACTACGAACCTTCCTAGGAGATCCCGGAACACATCGTTAACAAACTCCTGGAAGACGGCAGGGGCATTGCAAAGGCCGAAGGGCATAACGAGATATTCATAGTGCCCGTCACAAGTGTTGAAAGCCGTCTTCCATTCATCACCCTCACGGATGCGAATGAGGTTGTACGCCCCCCGGAGATCCAACTTAGAGAATATCTTCGCCCCCTTCAGCTGGTCGAAGAGCTCTACGATCAAGGGCAGAGGGTACCTGTTTTTTACAGTGATTTTATTCAGGCCCCGGTAGTCTATACATGGCCGAAGGCCTCCGTCCTTCTTCTCCACGAAGAAGAACCCAGCCCCTGCAGGAGAGGTAGAAGGGCGGATAAACCCCCGCTGGAGATTTTCTTGGATGTATTCCTTCATTGCGGTAGTCTCAGCAGGAGAGAGAGGGTAAGTGCGGCCTCTGGGGGGCATGGCTCCTGGCAGGAGTTCGACAGGACAGTCGTAGGAGCGATGTGGAGGAAGGAATTCCGCAGACTTCTTACAGAACACATCGGAGAATTCTTTATAACAGGAGGGAAGAGACTTTAACTCGGTTGAGGAGATAGTTACCTTCTTGAGGGGTTTAGCAGGAAGGCAATGCTGTAGGCAGAATGGGCTCCAACGAGAAACCTGCCCTGTGGACCAGTCTATGGTGGGATTGTGCAGGCGCAGCCAGGAGAGACCCAAAACAACTGGAACAGCGGGACAAGAGATAATAAGAAACGAAAGTCTCTCTTTATGCAGGGTCCCAACCTGCACAAGTAGTTCGCCAGTGGTCATCGTGAGTACAGACTCCAGGGGTTTATCATCTATGGCGACGATCCTCATGGGAGAAGGCAAAGGAAATAAGGGAATTCCCATGTACTTAGCAAAGAGAGCGTCCATGAAGTTACCCCCGGCTCCGGAATCGATGAAAGCATTCCCGAAGATGGTCTTATCAGTCAGACGAATCTGGAAGGGAAGGAGAAACCTGTGTGAGTTTCCTTGGGTCTTCCCCTGAGACCTATCTCGAGACTTTTGAGTAGTGCCCCCTACATGAGTTACCATAGACATACCTCGGGGTACAAAACTCTTAGCCTTTGCAGGACAGGCATTGGCGAAGTGGGAATGTCCGCCACAATACAGACACAGGCCTGACATCCGTCTGCGGAGTCTCTCTTGTTCAGTGAGGCGAGTTCTTCCCACTTGCATGGGTTCCTCCTGGAGAGAAATGGATGCTTGGGCAGGCGGGGTGACAGGAGCCTGCAGGAGAGGCCTCTTGAAGCGGGGTGCCAACATGGGTTGAAACTTCCTGACACGATCTCTCAGGGTTTGATGCTCTCTCAGAAGAGTGTCCACCTTGACAGCCAAGGCGATGAGGTCCTCAACTTGCGTGGGTAATTCACGGGAGACCAGGTCATCTTTGATGCGGAGGGAGAGACCATTATAAAATGCAGTATGGTATGTGTCGTTGTTCCAACGAGTCTCAGCAGCAAGTGTACGGAATTCGATAGCATACTCCGCTACACTGCGACTCCCTTGGCGGATTTGGAACAGACGGGAAGCAGCGAATGTCACCCGGCCGGGAGCATCGAAGACGATCCGGAATTCTTTGAGAAATGCTTCTGCGTCATCCATCAGTGGGGACTGCTTCTCCCAGTGTGGAGATGCCCACTCGAGAGCTTTCCCTGCCAGACGAGTAATCACGAACCCCACCTTGGCACGTTCAGAGTCAAATTCAGTGGGGTGTAGGGCAAATCGAATCTGGCACTGATTCACGAATCCTCGGCAGGCTTGAGGATCGCCATCGTAGAGAGGCGGAGCAGGAGTATGTGGACCAGAAGTGGAGGACTGGGTAGCCATGGCAGCAGCCGCTTGCGGAGGAGGTGCCGGCAGGGGGGTCGCTGGTGTCAACAAGGAGAGCTTTTCCAGGATCGCCTCCAGCGTGTGTCCCACGTAATTCTGCCGGGCTTCATACGCCTCCATGCGGGAATGCAGGCCCCGAAAGGCCCTGCCGAAATCTGGCTGAGCTTCCTCAGTGGAATCCATGGCCTGAAAATAATGTCAGGGAACCGGGAGTTCCCTCTGGGGGAGTTGTCCGGATCTAGGAGGAAGCCCCTCAGGAGGGATCAGGATCGCGGTATCCAGGGATTCGACAGAAGGGGTAATGGAATTCAGGCAACAGGTCACAAGGCAGGCAGAATACAAACAGAGTCCAAAGTCCAGGCAGGGGGTCAATAACAAGAGATCAATCCGGAATATCCTCAGGGATAACAGGAATAGAAGCAGGAAACCCAGGAATCTTCTCAGGAACGAGATCCTATTTTCGGGCGCCATCTTGGCGCCTCAGGCGTCCTTTTAAAGGGGTTTTTTGGCGCCCTTGCGTCGGCGTCAGCACGTCTGCGACCGACGCGCTGCGCCTGCGTCCGTCGCGCCGTTGTGACATCTTCGCGCCTGCGCACTTGCGCGCAGGTGTCTCTGCGCCGGCGCTGCTACCCACGTGGCGGCCATGGGCGCCGCCATTTTGGGAGCGGCGTCGGAAGTGGTAGCTGCGCCGCCCGGAGCTCCTGGTCCTGCTCCGGGCGGCGATCGTGACAATCCCAATATTATTAATAGGGAACATGCATAAAAATATAGGAAGGCTGGTATTTTTTTTCCAAGAAAAGGTGGCAACCGTAACTGTGGGATGGGTGTTTTTATAAAGGTTACCATGGAGAACACATGTTTTGATTTTGTGGAAACTTTAGTTTTGTAGTTTCTTTTGAAAACTCTTATTTTTGTGCTTTTTTTTTTTTACTGGATTTGGATAAGAAGGTGTTTTAAGAATCAGGAAATTGTGGTGTGCTTTGTGTTTAGAAGCCTATGGAGCACTCTTTCACATAAAAATAGACACTCAACAAACTTCCAGCTGCAGACTGGAAATGAATGCAAATAAAAGAACTGAGCTCTAAAATGCTGCTTTACTAGCACTAAAACTGGCCATAGATGCAACGTTCCGATCGTTCAAATCCTCAAACGATCTGACTGCCCCATCTCCCGACCTGCCACTAACCATTCCAATCACATAAAGTAGTAAAAGAACAGATGAGCCGATGTTCTGCCCCTGCAGCAATCATACGAAAGTTATGTCTGACAAAGCTAGTGACAGTCTCCCACTGAAAATTGTACGATCGGCAATACACGCAGAGAAATTATTGGCAGCCGACAGAAATCTTTTTACCTGTCCTGTCGACCAAACGACCGATCTCCTTGCGACAAAAAATTGTCGGGACTCTCCACACACGGCCCGAAAATCGTACGAATCGAGGATTCGCTGATCGGATCTTTGTGTTTATGGCCAGCTTTACTTAGATGTATGTACTAGCCATAGTACAGTGCCATCTTTTTACAGCTGTAAGATTATGAAAATAAGGACAGCTCTGCAGCATAGTGTCATTGTCATAACATACACATAAATTAAATAAAAGACACACACTAACTTAAATAGACACACTAAACTAACACACAATAGCCCAACCACCTAAATATTACCCCAGACCTAATGGACACCATGAATCCTTTAACACTAGGAAACACACAGCCTAAACATACCTATGTTAGGTGTCTGATCCAATATGCAAGGGTTCCCTCTGTTCTGGTAATGTGGTCCTCTCCAGGTCCTGTGTGTCCACTCTGCCCTACTATAGCTACATGTACCGTATACAGTCAAGACCTGGCTTCTAGACGTTGCCAGAGGTTTCTCCTGATTGGTGCATTTCAATGATACTAGCATATACCAGTTAGTTACAAGTTAGCCATTCAACATAAGGGGTATTCAAGTCTCCATGCCATGTCTCTGTTCTGAATGATTATGCATATTTACAGAGATCTGTTCAATGCTGACTCTGATGAGCTTGACCCTTTGTTAATGTTAATTAGGGCTTGGGTGTGTCAAGGCAGCTCCCAGGCCAGTACCTTTGTTTTCCAAATTAAGGATGACTGTTATTATTTGGACCACACAACCAGGTGATAAAGTAATAAAACTAGTCCTTCTCCTAGAGTCAAAGGTTTAGTTTCTAAACACCATGGGGTATATATTCGCTGAACACACCATTTAAATTCACCACGTGAGGTGGGTACTCACAAAAGACCAAAGTCAATTTTCCAGAAGCTGCAACACATACAGAGAGCAGAAATAGTGTGAAAACCTTTATTAAATTAAAAAATCTGTGATGTTTGAAAATGCATATCGAGTCCCCCTTTCAGTCTACCCATGGTGTTTCAGAGTCCCAGACTAAGAGTTTGACTCCAACCAGCGTTGTCTCCTATCGCGTGTCTCCTTAGGGGCACTTTGGGATGACATTGGACACTTTCGTCTAACGTGTTTCGTCGATCCCCTTCTTCCTCAGAGGCTTCAATAACACAGTGTGCATGCCTCAATCCTCGTTAGGCTTGGCTGCCATGATGACTTGTCTGTACTTTACTTCCACTCCAACAGATCGAATACGTCATCATGGCAACCTTCTCCCATTTCTCACTAATCCACTCTAAGTTACTTCTGGTTCAAGAACAATTCCATAAGTTACAATAGTATACTTTATAAATACAAATTACTACATGTCCAAATATATACTTCTATACAGGTGAGGCAGGTTGACCCAACTAAATTAAATTCATTAATAAACGGATTAATAAATAAATGAACGCATCAATTAATTTAGAATGTTATCAATTAATGACCCAGCCTCTAATCAACTCACTCTCAATATTCAATTAATTACCAATGTATTATTTAGAATGGTATCACTTGATGGCACAACTATATACAGTATATATTAAAATATACAATAAATACATAGTTAAATAGATAAAATATATACCCACAATAAATAATTAATTACCTGAATATATCAAGGTATAGGCATAATACAGAAATTCATTAAATACCAGGATTTGAAAAAAATACCTCTCCTAAACTATGCAGTAAAATAATAATCTCATTTGTATTGTATTTAATACTCTATATTGATTCTGCCCCTATAGGAAAGCCCTAAGGTTAAAATCTACAGTATGTTTAGACCCTCTGGTTCCATAGTCTCCAATATGTAGATCCACTTGCTTTCACATCGCAATGTACCTTTCACTATATCACCTCCTCTCCATTTTTATATTTATTTTCTCTATTCTTCAATAAATCATACCTTTAGAGGTTTTTTCGTGAGCTAATTTAAATTGCTTTGAAACATTATGCGACTCTTTCTGAAGACTATTGTCGGTTGTACTGTGATTACTTTCCTAAATTCCTCATCACATCTTAGGGTAAAGAGGTTTTTGGTTCCAGCGTGTCTTGTCACATAGGGGTACTGCTGTAGATTCCAAGGAGTCTGTGTCACACTCCCAAAGTGATCAAGATAAATTATATAAAGGAATAGACAGCTTCCAGGCAGTAGTTATCAAACTGCAAGTTTTCTTTTATTAGCAGTGTAAATACTACGGGGCAAATTCACTAAGATCCGAAGTTGCGCCGGCGACAGCTTCGCAAAACTCCACCGCACTTCGCCAGGCGTAGTTTCGCCAGCGCTACAGAAATTCACTATAATGCGAAGATGCGCTCAGGGAGGTGAACGGTAGCGAAGTTGCTCTAGCGTTAATTCGTGTAATACAACAGTACATTATATTGTCATTCTTTTAAAACACTTACTGTATTTTTTGGTGTTACTGTTCCTTTAACCAACAGACCTTGGCTTTAATTGTTTAAGTTGTAATAGGCAGATCAGAATTAATTGTCGATTAGTTGCTACTGGGAACTGCACTGGTGCAAATTAGCACCTATGTTAATAAATTCGGACAGTTGTAATAGTGTGTTTCAGAACTGAAATGAAGAGGCAGATTAATGAAAGTGTGGAAATAATTTTTGTTCACATTATATCACAGGTGAAAATAAAAACAAAACAATGTTTTTTTTTACATATTGTTCCATAGCATAGTGAAAAGAAATAAAAAAAAATATTTATAGAAACTTCCCATAGATGCATATTGTTAAAACTTTCCCACATAAAAAAGTATTTTACATCCTAGAAAAAATCTTTGAAAGTTTTCAGAATGAAAAGAAAAGTTTTAATAACAGTGAAAAAACTGGGCTAGAACAAAAGTGAACAGACATTAAACACTAATTGCAAAGCTATTTGAATAGATAGATTAATATCATCTACAACATTCTGGAATAAAATACATTTTTCATCTCTAAGGGTAGGACTACACGGACGTTTTCGGCGCGATCCGACGCGATGTGACAAAACCCGGCGTCAAATCGCATGCTACGGAAATAATGTAAGAGATAGAAATGACGGATGAAGTCGCAGCGCTGATCCAACACAACGCGACTGTCGGATTCAGACGATGCACTCTGCATCCGACAGTCTTGTGCCGGATCAACGCTGCGACTTCATCCGTCATATGGTACAGAAAGAGACACGCAATGCTTCTTACTAAACATTCCTATGAACATGATGCAAAGAGTTTCAGATTATTTCAAAAAGAATTATTAAGAGCAGTTAGTTTTCTTCATACTTCATTTAGCAAACATCTGTGCCTACTGAGGTCGGTATGGCACAAAAGCATGGGAGTAACTAAAGAGGAAGCTGACCCTGCGGCTGGAGGGGGGCCAAGGAGGTAAAAGGGCCCCATGAGGCCCTAATTCATATACATTTTGAATAAATATTGGTAACACAAGTCAACCTCTAGACATTTCTGAATTAGGAATTTGGCCTTTTTCAGCAGGATTCGGATTCGACGAATCCTTCTGCCAGGTCGAACCTAATTTGGATATTTTTTTAATTTTGTCACAAAACAAGGAAGTAAAAAATGTTTCCCCCTTCCCACTCCTAATTTGCATATGCAAATTCGGATTCGGTATTCGGCCGAATCTTTCGCCAAGGATTCGGAGGTTCAGCCAAATCCAAAATAGTGGATTCGGTGCATCCCTTGTAGGAATGTTAGTGCATTGCTTTGGAGCAGCTCTGCAGTAGGGACCATGGGTATTTCCACTGTACACTAGTTAAGCTCCCCCTTCTGCATTCACAGAGCAGCTACAAACTGCACTTTCGCAAGAACATCAGCTATCCCATTCACAGTTATCTCTAAATATTAGCCCAGTTAATCAGTTTCAGTCTTTGCAGCCTAAGCAGAACTGAACTCTGTTATTCTGGTTTAGAAAACAGAACGAGGGCAATGACCTAATATGCTCTACTCCCACTTTTGCTGAAGCATTGCAAAGTTTAAATAGTCCACTCATACATTCATAAAAAGGCAATGATTCCAAGGCTCGTTTATGACTGCAGTGTATTTGCCCATGCTCCAACTTTGCTAGTCATTGTATATGCATATCTCCCAACTGTCACATTTTCTGCAGGACAGTCCGGATTTTGACAGCTCAGCCCCTAGTCCTAGATTTTTATTAGAAAGTCCTGCATTTCTCTTTGATCTCCTGCACTGACACCAGAAAAATAAAACTTAAAATAAGAGGCTTTTTGGCAGAGAGCCAAGAACACTCAGCACCTGCACATGATATAATTGTAACTATTTAATATATGCAAGTCTCTTGAGGAAACTGAGACTCACAGCTTAAAGGGAACCTGTTGATAAAATATATAACCCCCAACCTGTACTCTGGCTGGGGGTAACAGTATTTTTTTTTTTTTAAATGCTCCCCGCCAGCGCTAGGCCACCCACACCGAGAGGGAGCTCCCAGTTCGATGGGCAATGTTGGGGCACACGCATGCACATAATGAGCGAATGCCACAACTTGCTCATTTTACGTCAGAAGCACAATATGCGCATACGCTCTGACAGACATGGCCGTGCAAGTAACCTACCGCTGGATGAGGGCAATTAAAAAAACTACTGTTACCCCCAACTGTACTGCAGGCTCTATTAGCCCGCACTTTTGGTTGGGGATAATATATTTTGACACCTTAATTAGCCTTAATTAGCAAAACTGTTATAACACATAAAACATTGCCCTATGTGTTAAACTTTTATAACCTGCCAAATTTTGTAAAATGGACATGGTAATTAGGGGGTGTGGCCATAAAATGGGCGTGGTCAACATATTTTTGTCCCTCTTTCCATTTTTCAAATGTTGGGAGGTATGTCATTACACCAAAGAAAAATGCTTCCTTTCACTAAAGGGTTTATTTATTAAAGTCCGAGTTTTACTGGTCTGACTTTTAAAGAGGAAAAACACAATTTTTTTTGTAGAAAAAAAACCTCAGATTTTTCATGATTTATTAAACCCAGATGGTGTAAAAAGTCAGAATTAAAAAGTACTTCAACTCAGACCTGCAGAGTTCATGTAGAAGTCAATGGCAGATGTCCTGTTGATATCCTGTTCTGTGCAATAATCCAAATTCAGGGTTTCGGGCGTCAAATCCGAAAAAGTCAACGTTTTTGGGAACGAATCCAAAAAATGTGTACGATTTGCATTTTTTTCACAATTTTATCGAGTTTTTCCCGCACAGGAAATTATTTGAAAATAGGGGGGGAAAGTCAGTGCGAATTGGGTCGGAGTCGTTTTCCGAAAATTGTTAGAACTTTTCAGATTTTCATGAATAACCCCCTAAGTGTCTGTTTGTTGAAAATCATGCACAAGATTACAATGGAAAATATGCTACTGTGAGTCAGTCTCTATTTTTTACTAACTATGGACACCCAACAATAATTCTTTCCAATTGGGATTGACTTTCTTTTTTCTTAAATAACTACAAGACCTTACTGGAAGCTGCTGAGACTCAACATAATTTAAAATGTTATGCTGATCAAAAGATACAGTACATGCAGATCCAGAATTTAAAGTGGGCAACAAGGTGTGGTCCGCTTGTACCAACCTCATATATGCTTGCACGAGCAAGAAACTTGGGCCAACACTCACTAATCTTTCTTAAATCTACAGGTTTCCAATGCCTTTCCTGGAAAAAATCGTCCTTCTACTCCACGGGTCACTGTCAATAATCATGAATAATTCAAAGTTAAAACTATATTGGACTCAAGGTTCTTGCTTTCACATTGGACCCCTGGATACCAAGTAACCTCAACTAATCGCTAGATTATATTGGTCTTTTTCTTGAGCCTAACACAGGACCGCCCATACTTTACTAATGCAAGGTCTACTTTTAGTGATGATGTCCCAATATGATCTACATAAAAGCATTGTTAGCATTCTGTTCCATGGAAAATATTATTTAAATATGGATTTATGAGAAAATTTAAATGTATTGCTTTATTAAACAAGCAACTATTTCTTATATAACCTTAACTTAATAAATAGCAGGATATTCCTGAGTAGACACATTTTATACAGTTTATTTAGCTTAGGCTCGTCTAATGCAGTCCTGTTCTAGAAATGTAGTACTTCCAAACTCCTACATTGACCTACTGTATTCACTTCTTTACATTCTGTAAATTACTTTATACAACAGCTTAAAAAGAGTTGCACTTTGCCTTTCTGTAATTTGAATGGAATGTGCTAAAAACAATTTAAACATTAAATAAACCCCAAAGGATTGTTTTACCTCCAATATGGATTCATTCAGCTTAGTTAGGATCAAGTACAAAGTTCTATTTTATTATCACAGAGAAAAAAAGGTTCCGTATTTGGCCAAATCTTTCGCAAAGGATTCTGGGGTTTGGCCTAATCCAAAATAGTGGATTCGGTGCATCCTTAGTTTTCGGTGAACAGGAACACTGGCCAGGGTCTCAGATAAGAGATTGAGGGGGTTCCTAACAAACTGGCACCCCCTGTGATTATACCTTTCCTTCTCTTTTAACATATTGGGCCAGACTTAATTCCATGAGAAAAACATATCTTGGTTTATCTCATGAAAACTAAATGAGGTCTATGAGAAAAAATGGAATTGCATTAGAAGAGAAGCATTTTTTTTTATAAAATTTAATCTGAATCATTATTTAATAGCAACCTGTAAGGAGGTGAACAAAATGTATGTACAGAATGATAAGTGTAACAAAAGTACAAGTGTAGTTATTTCCCCTGCCACTAGAGGGAGTTGGTTTCTTCCTAGGGGTATAAAAGGGAGCCACACCCAGGGTTAAGGGTCTGATGATGGGAAAAAACTGTCAAGGGAAAAAGTTCCGGATAGAAGAGGCCCGGTAAGAACAAAAGACAGATGGTAGTGATAGGCTAAGGTAGTAAGATTTAAGTTGAGCAAGCACTAGGTGCGTGAGACCGGGAATTTAGTAAGGGCCGCTCAATGCCCCAATGGAGGTTAGAGGGGATAGTGCCCCCGTGAATACCCCACGAGCTAGGGGAAGAGAGGGTATGAGGGCCTTGGGCCAGGAAGCTGCCAGCAAAGGAACCCGACTGGAATAGCAAAGGGGTGCTGAAGGAGCACCGGATTGCTGAAGTTGGTGAATCTGTGAGAGTGGCAAAGGGGTGCTGTGCGAGCACCGGATTGTCGAAGCAGGTAGCTTGGAGCTGTTTGTGAATGCCCTTCTCCAGTATTCCGGGTGGATCCCTTTGGGTAGAAGGAAACCCGTGACATAAATGGGATTATCCTGTGATAGAGTGAATGCCTGTTTGTATGTAAATTTGCCTGGGTGTGAGAAATTGGAGAAAAAAAAAAGTTGCAGTGTTTGCACCAAGAAAAGTCTGGATTGTTTTTAATGTGAGGGGATCGTCAGTTGGTTATTCCCCCTTACAAACCTATATGCTTAAACTGGAGCCTTACCTTAAACATCATGACTAAATTATCAACTAAAATAACAAATATATTATTAACCTATGGAACCATGTTTTTTTAGATTGTAATGTAATGTTAACTAATTTGTTTGCTGCTCGGCCTTGAGAGAAAGTAAATAATTTGTTTGAAGTCTCTATGACACTTGGCAAATGATCAAGTGCCACTATCTTCCAAATAACTGTTTTTGCACAGGACTTCAGTTGGCTGAATGCAGACACAGTTTGCTCTGGCCATTTTACAGATTCTAACATGATTTACGTAACCAACTCCACTCAGGATCAGTCGTACAAATGAAGGTCAGTTAGGGGCATAATGGTGAAGACTGTTAAGTATTATTTCAGATAAATATAGTACTTATATAAAAATCTGGACCCCCTGGATCAGGTATACAAGGCAGTAATAGACGTGTCTGATAATCACGGAGGATGGGAGAGCCCTTAGTCAGAATAACAATGAAACCCGGGACAAAATGAATAAATAAATGGAGTGGAGACACTAAATAATAAAGGATAAAATAAAAAACGGAGACGGTTACAAAGTAAAAACTAATACTACTCATTGTTGTACATGTTAATCAGTTTATTTTTATGAATATTGCATAATGTTTATTTACATGATAATGTGGCAATATAACATTGTAACATTGTATTTACATATAGGGGTACATATACTATTGGTCGAATATCGAGGGTTAATTAACCCTCGATATTCGACCGTCGAAGTAAAATCCTTCGACTTCGATTCTCGAAGTCGAAGGATTTACCGCATTTTCTTCCATTGAACGATCGAAGGAAAAATCATTCGATCGTACGATTAAATCTTTCGATTTTATATCACGCTGCTTTCAAACAGGTATTCAAAATGTGATATTAGATATGTGTAATCCTCCGTTAGAATTAGGAATGCAATCAGATGTGTAGGGAACATTATTATATGAAGAAATGGAAATTTTAGTCTCAGTTTTCATTCCATTTTTATCTAAATGATTTTTATTTGGTGAGTGGCTACTTAGGACAATGCACTGGCTAAAAATTGTTTTGTATAAATACTTTGTGCTGGCTAAAAAAGTTTTTTGTGTAAATACTAGGTGCTACAGAATGAATCAGTTAATAGTGCTGCTCCAACAGAATTCTGATCTGAAATCCATTTCTCAAAAGAACAGATTTTTTTATTTTTAATTTTGAAATCTGACATGGGGCTAGACATGTTGTCAATTTCCCAGCTGCCCCAAGTCATTATTAACTGGTGCGTTTTGAAAAAAACATGTTTTCCGATGACAGTATCCCTTTAAGGGTATTGGATCTTCCTGTACAAGTCAGGCCAACCTCTAACAGGAGCCTTCTCCCTTGTAGGTACAAGTGTGCGTGCATAGCACTTGAGATTAATTCTGTGGTCAGTGCAAACAATCATTAGGACAAAGCGTCCTGCATCCTGCTGTAAGAAAATAATATATTGCACAATTTTCACGCTGAGCTTACAACATTACCCTGCTTATATGCAATTTCTATTAGGATCAAATCCATCACTTGGTCTTCGGATAAATTTAGGGATAATGGGATACACAGAGTTTTAAGTATTTCTTGAATGTAAACAAATTGTTATATAATAGGCAACTAACAAGGTACCAAGGTACCTGAACATAAGGGAAGATAAGGGTAGAATAACCTGTAAGATGCTCTTGTGCCTAGTAAATGAATCCCAAATTGTAATAAAATAACAACTGTAGATTCAAAAGGACAATATATCCTTTATATATAAATTTACAAGGCTATTAGAAATCCCCTTGATGTTCTGTAACATTTATAAAAGTGGTTGTTCTGTGACCACATGTTATGGTAAATGTAAAAGTGAATCAATTAGAGAATGTACCATTAAAAACCACCCTCTGTACCAAATTCTGTAGCCAGTTTCTTATCCATGTGCAAATGGCTTTATTAAGCCCAACAGACTGTAGTTTAGAAAGCAGTCGTTTGTGGGCCACGGCTTTGGCAAAATCCAAATAGAGCACTTTCATCTGGAGCAATGGCTATTCACTCTACACATTTCTCCATATTAAACATCCAGCACAAGGTGCAAAGCATAGAGCTGTAAAGCACAAGGCAGCCCAGGAACAAGTACCAGAAAATCTTACCGGGATTTTCTTTTCCTGGACCAGAACATGGAAGTCGGCAACAAAAGAGTTAAAACCCATAACGAGAGATTCTCTTTCCCTCACCTCTATCTTTATTGACTGTCGACTCTCCCCCTACCTAAGAGATAAGGGTGGGAATCTTGCCCACTGCCTTGTTCAGGTCCAGGAAAATAAAATCTTGGTAAGTACGATAAGATTTACTGGTTTCCTGTACCACCTATGGCAGCGGCAACAAAAGGGAATTATCTAAGAACACAAGACACCAGCAACAATTTACTCAGAACCCACTCCAAGAACTGATCTCCCAAAAGTATGGAGAGAGGACCACAAAGCCGCCCAACACTGATCCTTTGTTAAAGCATGAGCATGGAAGGCCCAGGATGCTGCAATGGCCCTAATAGAGAGAGCATTGCATATTTTTGGTACTGGTACTACCAGTTTCCTGGTTGCACAATTTTATCCAAGTTGCCACAGTTATCTTTGCAACTTTTTCTCCTTTTCTCTTGCCGTGAGAGTTAATGAACAATGCATTAGAAATCCTGAAGTCTTCTACTCTTTCCAAGTATATTTTAAGTCATCTTCCTTCTTCCAATAGGCTGAGACCTTCTTGAGCATCTAAAGAGTTAAGAAAAGGTGGGATATTGTAATGAGATTTGTGGAAATCTGTGATGACTTTAGGAATAAAATTTGTCTGGGGTGCATAATACCACTTTGTTGTGAATAAAAAAAATGCTCAAAAGGTTGGGACACTAGTGCCTGTAGGACCGAAGGTAAGTCTTATGGTCAACTTTAGATTTTAGCAATGGTACTCCTTTTTATTTTCTTCAAACATTAAGGAGAGAGCTGAAACGTGTCCTCTAAGTGTACAGAGACTGAGGTCTAACTCAAACCCTGACTGGAGGAATTCCACAATAATGATATTGTTGATTACAAATGTAAATACAAATACCACTCACAGGTGGTGATCTCTTTGTTCTAGAAATCTGTAACAATCCACCTGTTTACATTTTGCTCAGTACATATGACACCAACCAACTGTTACACAGAAAAAGTATGACAGTAAAAGAGGCTGAACATTTCTTCTTCGAATTATGCAACTCTGATGTGATGATTGTCTTGTTTATAAAGAGTCAAACACAAAATCTGAAAAATATTTTGCTAATATGTTCCTACAAGTAACCTTCAAAAGAAGGAAATTGAAAATGGCTTCCATTTGTTCATGTTAACTACAGAGGTAAAGCTGAATAAACAAAGCAATGTAGCCAAGATTTTTTTTTAACAATGTCAAAATGCTGGAAGTGTACTTTTCATTGCTTACTATGGGAATTGTTTGAAAACACCAACACAGGTTATGGACATGTAACTATCATCCATAAAAATGTTCAAGGCTACTCTGCTATTGTGCTGGTATTTTATAGAATGGTTTTTGTTTACCCGTAGGTTTTGTCTGTGTTGCAGGCAGTGTGTTGGCAGTTTGGTCCACATTTTTATTAGTATCCCAAACTCCAAGTTTTATGGCAGAAACTCAGTCTTTGTAAGGAAGCCAAACTGACATTTTCTCCAGCGTTAGTACTTATACATATATTGCCACCAGACAGAAAAATGGGTAAAGCCTTTCTCACCCACCATTTGCCTTGCTGCCTTGACAGCTTATATATGGAAGTCTGCTTCTACCTCTACACTCCTTCACAGTGCCAGGAAATGCCGGCCGGGAGCCCCAGGCAACCCAGGCCGTCACATCGCACCTCGACCCCTGCGGGGCTGTTCGCAACTGAGGACGCGTGTGCATTCAACTTTTTAAGCCTTCAAGTGAAATCTCTCTGCCTTGATGTTTTTTGCTCTCATATGGTCTTAACCCACCACTAAGGCGTCAGTTGGTAGTGTCATCCTCGTTCCTTTGCCATCTTTCCTCTTCCTTTCCTGTACTAACACCCGTCTTTCCCCCTTCTCATCTCTTTGGCAGCAAGATATGACTGAATCTGGACTGTTTGTTTTAATTCTATGCTCTTTGTTTTGTTCCAAAATCCAATAAGATCTATTTCAAATAAAAATGTGGAAATTAAAAAATTCTCCAAAATAGTGCGTATACAATCTCACAGGCAATATATGGTAATCGATTTTGAGGACCCGTGAGCCTCTAGTTACATCCCTGCCCTATGTTGTGCTTTCTACACAAATACAGTATCATACAGACAGTTTAATTTGCTATATAATATTACTGAAGTTGCGGTTGAACATACTATATTGTATGCGTAAGGGTATCTCCATAAGAATGCCTGCAGTGGCATTGATTCACCACAGGGGAATGCAGGAAGAAACACGGCTCAGTGTATTTTATCCCCTGTGAATTTGGCCTATTCTTCCAACATGACATGTACTCTATTTTATGAGACTATCAAGGGTATAAGGCAAAAAGATTTTATTACTATTACCATTGTCAAACTGCAATCTAGATCCAAATGTCAAATAAAGAAGTAATACACTATAGTATGTTTAGCTGTATTTCCAATATCCCAGTCGCCAATATCTGTGGCTTGTTTCCCATTATGTAAAGCTTCATTCCAAAAAGATTCAGAATCAGCAATAGGTGGTACGGAGGCCTTGGAATCCATCAAGGTTTGTTTTGGCTAAACAGAATTCTGTTCATTCTCATGCTGTGATGGTAAAAGAAGATTCTGTTTCTCATCTCCCACAGTTCATGGTTCTTTTGATGTTTATCATGAGCTTTGTGCTCGTTGTTGGCTCTACGTTAGAAAACATCTTTAGCAGCTTTGAAAGATATAAACAAAAACAAGAGGGTCACTTATTTTGGAGCCCTGACAAATTACTGTGGGTTTCATGCTGTTTTACCTATACGTGGGCCTAAATGGTGCCGTACTAAAGCATGTACACCAACACTAGATAATGTTACATTTATGTTACCACTGAAACAAGATAGAGCAATCGCACACCCACAGCAGTCCTTAACGATTACAGCTTGGTGCTCAGTATGAGAGGACACGGCAGCCTCCCAAGTACATCCAGGAACAGAAAATACTGGCACACAAAGCGTTTGCAGCAGGTGACCCTTGCTTTAATTCAAAAAGTGCGGAATGTGCAACGTTTCGGGCCACGCCCCTTTCTCAAGCATCTTGAGAAAGGGGCGTGGCCCCGAAACGTTGCACATTCCGCACTTTTTGAATTAAAGCAAGGTGCACCTGCTGCAAACGCTTTGTGTGCCAGTATTTTCTGTTCCTACATTTATGTTACCAAACATCTCATAGGTATATATAAGGTATAACCTATATATAGCTACAAAACTGTGTAAAAAATAATGATACTTGGTGAATTATGTAATTCTAAGACTGTACAAGGTACAAGGCATCAGTTCACCCAGGGCTGCTCCTGGCATTAGGCATGTAAGGCAAAAAGCTGCCTCTTAATTTAAGAGACAAATTTCCATTTTTAGCAATGTGGCCCATCCCCTTTAATAGAGATTTGATATGCCATTTTATTAGGGATGCACTGAATCCATCATTTTTGGATTGTCCTTTACAAATCCTCTACATCATATTTGGCTGAATCCCAAACTGAATCAGGACACTATTATTAACATATTTTTGGATTCTGAAAAAAAATAATCAATTTTGAACCAGGAATTGTTCTGTTAAGTTTACTATAGCTTTCGAAGTCACATAAAGCTTTAATTAAAACAAGAGTTTAGTTTGGTTTTAGACCAGCTTTTATTTCTGATTTTCTCCGATTCGCTTTCATCTGGTATGGTACCTATGGATTGGAGGAAAGCTGATGTCATTGCTATATTTAAAAAGGGATAAGGATCTCAGTCTGGTAATTATAGGCCAGTAAGTTTGACATCTGTGGTGGGCTAACTATTTGAAGGCTTGTTAAGGGATCAAATTCAAAATTTTGTCCTAGTGAATGGCATTCTGAGCAGCAATCAACATGGCTTTATGAAGGATAGGTCATGTCAGACAATTGATGATGAGGTAAGTAAGATGCTGGACAGTGGGGGGGGCAGTAGGTGTGATCTATTTGGATTTTGCCAAATCGTTTGATACTGTGCCCCACAACGACTGCTTTCTAAAAAGTCTGTTGGGCTTATTGAAGTCATTTGCACATGGATAGGAAACTGGCTACAGGATCGGGTACAGAGGGTGGTTGTTAATGGGACATTCTCTACTTGGAGTGGAGTTCCTCAGGGCTTGTATCGGGTCCACTTTTATTTAATGTTCATTAATGACTTAGGGGAGGGTGTTGTAAGTAATGTATCATTGTTTGCAGACACAAAACTATCCAGCCCAATTAATTCCATCCAGGATGTGGCATCCTTGCAACATGATCTTGACAAACTGGCAATCTGGGCAGCTAAGTGGCAAATGAGATTCAATGTTGATAAATGTAAAGTCATGCACCTGGGATGTAAAAATATGCAACCTACTAATACCCTTAATGGGACTGCACTAGGCAAATCCATAATGTAAAAGGATCTTGAAATTCTTGTAGATAATACACTTGGCTGTAGCAAGCAATGCCAGTCAGCAGCATTTAGGGCAAATAAGGTCTTGATCTGTATTAAAGTGGCATAGATTTGCAGGAAGATTTCCACTGTATAGAGCACTGGTAAGTCTCCATCTAGAATATGCTGTACAGTTTTGGGCTCCATCACTCAAACAGGACTCTATTGTATTAGAGAGGGTACAGAGAAGGGCAACTAAGCTGGTAAAAGGTATGGGAAAATCTTAGCTATGAGGAAAGACTGGCTAAGTTGGGGATGTTCACGCTGGAGAAGAGGAGCATAAATATGATAACTGTATAAATAAAGGGATCATATAATAATCTCTCTAATGCTTTATTTACCAGTAGGTCTTTCCGGCTGACACATGTTCAACCATTACGATTAGAAGAAAGGAGGTTCCGGCTAAATAATCGGAAAGGGTTTTTTTTTACATTGAGAGCTGTGAAGATGTGGAATTCTTACAGGGTTATACATTACATATGACTTTTTTAGCAAGTGAGGGAATACAGGTTAATGGAAGATAGCTCATAGTATGTGTTGATCCAGGGACTGGTCCGATTTCCATCCTGGAGTCAGGAAAGAATCCCCCCCCCCTCTGAGGCAAATTGGAGAGGCTTCAAATGTTTTTTTTTGTTTGCCTTCCTCTGGATTAACTAGCAGTTAGTTATATAAAGACTTAAAAGGTTGAACTTGATGGACGTGTGGTTTTTTTTCAACCTTACAATGTTACTATGTATGACTTGGGGAGGCCAATTTACTAAAACTTAAAAAAAAAAAAATTCGACCAAACTCCAAAACCCAAATACTCTTAATTTACCAATAATTATTCTCCAAAAAATCAAGCATCAATTTGAATTGTGCAACTTTTTCTAAATTGTTGCCCCGAAAACCGAATTTAACGGGTTATCAAACGAAAACCAGGTCAAATAACCCGAAACTATTGCGAATATCCTGAAGGTAAAAAATGTGTTCCAATTGACAAAGTGACAATTTGCCATTGACTTTACATGATTTTGACACGTTTTAAAAGGAGTATTTTTAGATTCAAATTTTTAGCAGCTTCAGAACAAAATAAATCTGGAAAAATTCACAAAAAAATTGAGTTTTCCCCTTTAAAAACGTGACCAGAAAAATGTAAGGTTTAAAAAATAGGCCCCTAAGGGTTCAGAGTGGATTGAACACTTCAGATTTGTCAAAATCCTGTTTTGTAACCATTTTCTTTGGGTTACATTCAGCTATTTTATAGTGTGCTGCTGAACCAGGTCCATAAAATTACTATATCACCTTCATCACTAGTCAGTCACCATTAGAGTCCATGAGAGAACATTTAGCAATTAAATAATACATCTAAAGGCTCAACAGTACTGCAGTCAGCTGGGTTTGTTAAGCATTTCCAAACCTCAGGAAAAGACAAAGATTTCACGGAGATGCCTGTTGGAATCAGTGACTTGCTGTTTAGCATTTTCATGCTCTTAGGATGTAATATTCAAACACATGAATGGTTATGAAGGTTTGGGGCAGTATTGTGCTTTTATGCTGCCATCTACTGGGCAGTGTTTACAGTATACACAAGCAATTTGAGAATAATAGTAATTTGAAGCAATTGAGTTAATAGTCGTACAGGTATGGGATCCATTATCCGGAAACCCATTATGCAGAAAGCTCCGAATTATGGAAAGGCTGGCTCCCATAGACTCCATTTTATCCAAATAATCACATTTTTAAAAAGGATTTCCTTTTTTCTGTAATAATAAAACAGTACCTTGTACTTGATCCCAACTAAGATATAATTAATCTTTATTGGAAGCAAAACCAGCCTATTGGGTTTATTTAATGTTTAGATGATTTTCTAGTAGACTTACGGTATGGAGATCAAAATTACAGAAAAATCCCTTATCCGGAAAACCCCAGGTCCTGAGCATTCTGGATAACAGGTCCCATACCTGTACCAGATATCAGAAATACAATGTAAAAAAAAAGATACTTTACCCTTTACTGCTACTACACTCTCCTTTCACTGCTAGTCAGCACACTCTCACTATGGACTGCAACTCCCAGCAGCCTCTAGCAGAGAATCCATGTTACAGACGAACAGAGAGTGTGGCTTCGAGCTTTTGTATTTTTTTATTTTTATTTTTTTACTTGTGCACATAATTATGGTCTGAGCACTGGCTTCACTATTTATGTGTTGTAATATAACCTATATACACACAAATTAGATTGATTACCCAGACTGCACTATGTTGTATAGGTCAAAAGTGCATGTGTTAATGGTCCTTATTCACTTGATAAAAGGTATTGAACCCAAAACATGTTGTGTTTACCACTGCCTGGAATAAAAAGTTGTTTGCAGTAATACTGCTGGAGTTCTTCTTCCTTCTCCTAACAGGTTTCCTAATAAGGGTTTCCATACCTGTACCAGAAAATAGAAAGCCTTGCTGTTAGAGTGTGTGTGTAAGTTCTAAATGTAATCTTATGTTTGAGTGTCTTTTGGAAGACGTACAGTAGCTGTCTCTGTACTACTACCTAGGATCCTGAACCAATATAGCCTAAGCCAGCTAATTAACAGACCTGGAAGAGAAATAACTTCTGCTACATTTTCTTATAAATCGGAACTCGAACACAGAAAGTGTTAAACAAATTCTTTAAGCTGCAATTGTGTTAAAAATAACTTTAAAAACCACTGCAAATATTTTACCAACATATACTCTAAAGTGACTTAGAAGTACATTAAACAGGAATTTTAGGATCCACTTTATAGTAATGAATTTAACATTATGATGATTTTATTCAGCTTTCATGGAACAAAGGGGCAGCCAAGACTGTTGCAGGGGCTGTGGTTAGTAATGGGCTAATAAATTCAGCAGGCATGGATTTGTGGTGAATTTCTGCGTTTCAAAAATTCAGGAAACTGTGGTGAAAATTTTCAGACGAAAAATCCGGCGTGACAAAAAATGGTTGTGCTTTAAAATTATTCAGACGCCCATTGACTTTAATGCATTTGGACAAAATAACAGTGGGTATAAAAATTGTCAATCACGTCAAAATTGACGTGTTTTGCAAATTTTTCACCTTGTTGCTATTTTTTTCCAGGACATATTCGCCCATCAGAGAAGCCCAGACAGTATAATGGCAGCTAAGGGCCATAGACATTGGCACGGAGTGACACATGGGATAGAGGGTGGTAAAGGGGCAGCAATAAGTTTGGGGTTACCTGTGAGAAGTATAACAAACAAGGGAAAGTTGTGCTCACCACAAATTTTTAAAACCATTAGGCGGGGGTGCAATGAGGCTGTGACCACAAAATACATATTGACAAATACAAGAGGTCCTCTGCACTCAACCCATTATCAATATATTTAAGACATTAACTTCACGCCATATGCTAATTAGGCATCGCTAGCGTAACTTCGAACTGCTTATCGTATTATCGATAGCGCAACTTCGCAAGCGTTCAGAACCCTAGACGCAACTTCAAATTTTCGTGAATTAGCGTTGTCCTGGCAAATCTATGCCTGGCGAAGTGTTGCGATGTTCTCAAAGCCGTTGCTGGTGCAATTTCGGAGGTAAGTAAATTTGCCCTGAAGAGCTTTATTATTGCAAGTGTTTGTTGGGTTGCTCATGGCGGAGATCATTTCAGGCGACTGGCCTTTCTCCTGGCTCCCCCTGTACTGTCAGAACTTCTGGTCCTTCCCAGGCAGGGGCAACAACTGCTGCTACATTATCTCATCAGTGAGGACTGCTAGTGACCCCTACCCTACAGGTGCTACAAATGCAGCGCTCTGATGAATTGCTTGACATCCGCCGCTCTGACTCTGCAATTGGTCTGCTCCGGTTCCCCTGGCCTAGTCTGGGGCTGTTGGACACCTACAGTAAAATGCCCTAAGCTTCACAGACTGGACTTCATAGTTATATTTATCTTGGGATGACTCACGATGCAATTGTTAGAGGAACTTACTTTCAAATGACCCTTTAGCATGGCATAGTGTGACGTTTTTAAAGCAACATTCATTATTTATTCCTGTTGTGCCTCTTCACAGCTTGCAGTAGGACTGCGGGGTCCCTTTTAATTATTATTCTTTTTTAGGCCCTCTCTTTTTTTATTGTGAATACTATTACCAAATTTGGAACAGGTGCTGGCAACTTAATTATTCGATTTACTACTTGGTCGCTTGTACTTATACATTTTCAATTTTTACAACTGCGCTCACCTAGTAATGGATGTGGTTCAGGTGCCACTGCTCCGAACCCGTAGCTAACTTAAGTACAATCTTTAAAATCAGGTGCACTCACCTCTCTCTGTTGGTGGCCCAGGTGCTGTGCCCCGAACCCGTAGCTTGGGGAGAACACGTTACTTTGCAGATCTGCCTTGGGCACGCACTCCAAAGACTCCTCAGATGCAGTGTAGGATCAAACGGATAATCTTTAATCCACAGGTAACACTTTACGCGTTTCGCGTTTTCTACACGTAATCATAGGTGTGAAACGCGTAAAGTGTTACCTGTGGAATAAAGATTATCCGCTTGACTTTACACTGCATCCGAGGAGTCTTTGGAGTGCGTGCCCAAGGCCTCTCTTTTTTTTTATTACTAATATTTTTTTCTAAGGCCATCTATTATTCATCTGCCAAAACTGTTGCCTGGTTACTAGGGTAAATCAGCCCTAGCAACCAGATATTCAAATTCCAAGCCTAAGAGCTGAAGAACTAACATGTAAATATTTCAAATACCATGAAAACTGAACTGATTGCCCTAGAATAATATATACCATAGAATAATGCTATATACTGTAGTACTTAAAGAGATACTGACATCAGAAAATAACCTTTTTTTATTATCTCTCATAACAGAAAAGTCAGTATCACTTTAAAGTTAACATGAAAGTGAAGAATGCTTCCACCCC
This sequence comes from Xenopus laevis, assembly GCF_017654675.1. Lineage (NCBI taxonomy): Eukaryota > Metazoa > Chordata > Amphibia > Anura > Pipidae > Xenopus > Xenopus laevis. The sequence continues at coordinate 41,681,567 of NC_054378.1, read as the reverse complement.
TGCTCAGTCCACTGTGCTTATGGCCTATTTGTTTGGCTGTAGGTTGGGATATTCATAAATACTTTACCAAAGCAGCACTAGAGGAACACTCAAAGCCGCATTCTGCAAAGGAATATCTGACCTGTGTACATCCAGTTGTCACACTGTGAATTTTCTGTAGGGTTGTCTGCTTTCATTGGAGACTTTGGTACCAGCCTATGGAACTGCCAGTGTTCCAGGATCTATTAATAGTGATGAGCGAAATTTTTCACAGCGTAAATGACTCCCATAGACTCCAATCGGTGAAAAAACCTGTTGTGCCTCCTTGCGTGTCAAAAAAAAAAAATTGTCACCCATAGACTTCAATGCATTTTGATCAATTTTTGCCAAAGCAAAACAGGTCAGATTCGCCCTGCACTACCTGTATATTGTGTTATTTAAAGTATTTAATAATTTAGCAGTGTTGAATCACTTATCATATCTGACTTATGTCTGTAGATAATTGACCCTGATTGTGATGCTCAAAGCGATTCCAACATCAAGCATGCCACACATTCTAGGCATAAAGAGGAGAAAGAGACAAACACTTGTTGTAAGACTGACCAAGAGGGCACTGAAGATCCTGCTTTGCAACAGGTGAGGTGAGGGAATAAATGTACAGGACTTGTATGGCAAGTTTTTGGAATACTCAAGTATTTAGCAGCGAACTGGATAATGTGTTTTCTGTAGCACCATTGTTATCTGACATTTATGTGCCTAAATAGGCTGTTCCAAGTAACAAACCAAAGAAAAAGAAGAAATCAAAGAAATGCCCTGTTTCAGAGAACTAGGTAACACACATTCTCATGAGAAGGATGTTTTGTCCAAAATAAGATCGAACATTTGGAAAAGCAGTTAGCAGATGGCATACACCCCCAGGGTTCTAATGGAGCTTAGTTCAGTTTTAGACCAGCCCTTATTTCTGATTTTCTCAGTTACGAAAGCGAGCCTTCAAATAAAATTGTTGCCTTCCTCTGGATCAATCCCAGTCGCCAGGCTCCCTCTGTCCCTCTCCCCCACCCCCACCTACTTAGTGTATTTCACCTTCCTTACACTGGCAGGGGGGTCAGGAGTGCCGTGTATGTCTAATGGATCTGGGCCGGAGGAGCCCACGAGGGCTGGGGTCCACTGGGTTTTTTCCTGGGTGTCCCGCCGCCCAGTACGACAATGGGAGTAGATTATTAAAATAGCAATAAATTGTTTGGTGACTACACAGTGATACAGTCAGAAATAAAGGAGTTGGGAAATGATGTGAACTCTCCTGAATGTCAGGGGTTTTTTCTGAATGGTTGCACAAACTAGTTTTTCTATCTATCTAGATATATCTATTTATACATATAGAGAGCGTCTTATCGGTCGAAATTCTTGGTTTGCCATAAGCTGTAGCTAGCTCTAAAAAAAGGGGACATTGTTATATGATCTTGCTTGCTTTGCATTTGTTTACATTTAAAAATATACTGTGGGGGGGGGGGGGTTTGGCCAAAAATAAGTTTGGTTTAAAAAAAAAAAAAGATTGCCAAAAAGATTGTCGTCTTGCATGGGGGTATGTATTTCCTGGTATCTCCTGTTACTATTAATATTCTGATAAACATCAGAAGCATATCTTGCTCATGGCCATTTAGGGTAAGCATTTGCCCCTGCTAAACCAAGAAATGTGTGATAGCTGTACGCTCAGGCAGATGAACTTCCATATAATATGACATGCAGTGAAGACATGGCCTGCGCTTACTGAAGTAGAAATGACGCCCAGGTGTGCCACCCTGTACCAACAGCCATGGGATACATGACAATATTGGGACACCAAGAAAATATGCAAAGAAATTGAAATGATCATGCTGTAGAGTTTTCCACTTGATTAAAATGAGGGGTCTACCTTTTCTAAGGGATGCTTTTGTTTAAAGGCCAAATGAAAAGTCTAATGCTGCCTCCCCATCTCCTCACCTCTCCTACTTGTGAGACCTGGGCAAATTTGTTTTAGGCTTTAATTCTCCTTTAATGTTTGTCTGTAGATTAAGGATTGCTGAAGCAATGTGCGTGTCACTTTAATAACGTTTTCAGAAATAGAACATGTCTATTAGCATTGCTAGGAGTTTTTCTGTGGTCAAAAATCATGTTGAATAATTTAATTATAGGCTTCGTGCAGATGCAATTCTTATGATTCATATTCAAAATCTTCATACTGGAGCATAGCATCTACATTAACCTCCTGTGTTCATATCCTGGTATGTTTTCTGCTTTTCTTTTTTATAGGCTGATGGTGACACAGAAAATGCTGATCAGCTTGGTGACATAGGCCTTAGGAGTGCACCCACAACCCCCCTCTTGTACCTGAAATGTAGCCGGAAGCTGTGGCTAAGCTTCATGTGGTTAGTGCACCCTCATACCCACCCCCTTAAATTAACGGTGGCCCTATGTCCTTGTTGTTTTTGATTAATCCTTGGTTTGGGCAATTTTTCTCCCTTAAAAGCCACAAATGCTAGCGGCTGGGGAGGCTTTGGCCTTTTTATTACCAACGCCTGTGAGACACTCATTATATTTGCTGCACTTATCACTAGGTAACACTTGCACAGACCCACACACATTACACCTATCACACTCCACATTTAGCTTTTCCTTTTTCATCTCCCTCTAAATCTATACTCACACCTGTACTTATACTTATACTCACACACATACAAGTGTGCACTTATATATACAACTTTACTTTTCCTTCATTCATAGTCTCTTCACAATCACATTTTTTTTTTAAATTGGCGTTGGTCTGGGCAGTCTCCCCTTCAAAAGCCGCATATGCAGGTGGCGGGGGAGGATCTAGTCCAGATTGAAACCAAGGTTTTAAATTTTGATCACAGGTAAACAGGTTAGGGACCGCCGTATGGGGTTTACCTTGACGTGGTATGGCGGCTTACCAATTTTATGATCATAACTTTGTAACAAAAAACCCTGTTTTTCTCTTTTTAGACAGGGGATTATTGTATTTAAATATTTTTATATGGCCTTAGGAGTGCACCCACAACCCCCCTCTTGTACCTGACATAGACCGTATCCTACAAAAGATAGAAACTACCAGTGGGCTCACAACTATTAGCAGTGGGAGTACTAAAAGTCGCCCACTGTTATATATTGAGCACAGGTAAGGTAAATTAATAGGGAGAGAAAAGATATGTAACCAGGCCAACTAGGTACACTCCTCCTGGTATGGCTGCCTTCCTATTATTGCTCTGCATTTGCATTGTTCACTACTTTCAGTATTCTTGTTTTATTATTGCGATACACCATGGGCATGGCACTCACCTAGCTGGGGAAAGGATTTTCCACCAGGGACAAAGGCTGTCTCCCATAAACTCCATTTTACCCAAATAGTACACATTTTTAAAAATGATCTCCTTTTTCTCAGGTTTGGATGCTGATGAATGTAATGTTAGCCCTGGCAACCAGATAAGCATTGAAATTCCAAACTGCACAATTGTAGAAAAAAACAAGACCCACTATTTTATGAAACTTAGTTTTAAAAATGCATTAAGTTAATTATAAGGTTGATTTGGATGTGCTTACATTGCTGCTTTCTATTTTTATTACTCTGGTCTTATGTTTCCTTGTGTTTTTACATAGCTGCTACTTCAGATGAATCCCTACCATGTTGATTCTCTGCTTCAGCTAAGCGATGTGTGTCGCCTTTAAGAAGATCAGGAAATGGCACGTGATTTGATAGGTTCATTTTAACAATAGAAAATGCAGGCTATACGTTTTTCTTGGATGGAAAATAATATTGTGTACTACAGCCCAGACCTATGACCATCCAGCTACTTGAAGATAATTTGAACTGAACAACTTTTGTTGTTCTCATTCCTTATTGTTGTATTACCTTATTCTGTAGACAGAGCTCTGTACAGCCTTGAGTGTGCTTTTCATCCTGTGTCTTACCAGCGGAACCTGCAGATTGGATTACCATCGCCCTGAAAATAGGTAAATTGACAATGACCTGTGTTCCCACATATTGGCTAGTCAAAGAAACAAATGCAATGTAATTTTCTGATTGAAGCTGCAACAGACAAATATGTTAAACTGTTATATTCATAATATAGAGAGGGTTTTTTTTGTGTATGACTGCAGTAAGGGGCAGATTTACTAAGCTCAAGTGAATGGTTCGAATTTCAAAAAGTTCGAATTTCGAAGTCAATTTTTGGGTACTTTGGCCATCGAATAGGCTATATTCGACTTCGAACGTTTTGACGTAAAAATCGTTTGACTATTCAACCATTCGATAATCGAAGGACTGTCTCTTTGATAAAACTTTGCCAAATTAAAGCTACCGAAGTGCAATGTTAGCCTATGGGGACCTTCCAGAGCACTTTTCTAAGTTTTTTTTGGTGGAATAGAAATCCTTTGACCGATCGCTAAAAATCGTTCGAATCGTTCGATTCTAACAATTTAATCGTTCGATTCTAACAAGTTAATCGTTCGATCGAACGATTTTTATTCGACCGCAGGATTGCCAAATTTGTTGAAAAGACTTCAAATTGGATATTCGAATTCGAGTTTCTTAATTCGATGGATGAATTTCGAAGTTTTTTGTACTTCGAAATTCGACCCTTGATAAATCTGCCCCTAAATGTAATAAATTTGACCTCTCATAGGCTACAAATACTTTTTATGCATTACACATTTTTCTACACCCCTTTATTTATATAATGTACTCCTATGTAGTAGATAAATAGTACCACACCTTCATCATACTTACCTGTCCAAGGCATCTCTAGTGCTGACCTAGACTCACTCATGCACAGTAGAGTACTCTGTGCTATTTAGCTATTGAAGGTGACTTTCCTTGTCCTTTAAATTTGTGATACCCATGGCATTTTCTTTGTGCAGTGCATCATTGCAGAACTTATATCAATAAATTACTTTTTAGGGTAAATTAACCTGGCATGTTGCAAATTTTGTGCTTGAGCTCAAATAATTGTATCTCATGCATTTTTTGTTTCTCTCTACAGACGATTCTTTCTGGCACTTTACAAGCACATGTTTTTCCTAGAAAAGAGAGGCTGCCCACGCACAGTCCTTGAATTTTGTAAACTTATTCTCAGGTGTGTATTTGATTTATGTCAAAAGAACATCAGCAGCTAATGAACACAGGTTCAGCAAAGAAAAATGGACTTTGCAGAAGCAACTTTGTTCGCTTGACCCTACCAGCATCGGAAACAGATGCATAGATTTAAAGCAAATTGTCCCACATTGACTGCTGTACAGTATATGTATATAGACAAAACCCTTTTGTGATTTGGTTATTTCAATAATTTGTTTTGGTAGATAATAACCTTTTTCCCATCCTCCAATACATACCATGTGTTGGTTTTGGGGTTTGGCCCCAAGTATACCAAAAACAAAAATTTATTTCTAAAAACTGTTAATCCAAAATATTGCTCAGATATACTCAAGGCTAGGGATGGGCGAATTTGCGCCATAATTTGCGAATTTCCCACGAACGGCGCCGGCGTCTCGTTTTTTTTGGATGCAGCAATTTTTTTTGCCGGCGGCGAATCGCGCAAATTCACAGCGAACTCGCGCCTGGCGAATAAATTCGCCCGTCACTACTCAAGGCCCTTTTTTCTGTACAGACACGTGCTTAAGGGTCTGGCCACACAAGCAGATTCGGAGTGATTAGTCGCCCCAGTGACAACAATCTCCCCAAACTGCCTTCCCCCGAAGTTTCTCGTGAGGCAACTTCGGGTATCTTCGGAAAACGAAGCGCCGCATGTGCCTTCCCCCAGACGATTTTCATTTTAGCCGGCGGAGGGTGGGGAAAGGCATTTTGGGGAGTTTGTCGCCCCAAGAAGAGGAGATTTGTCGCTGGGGCGACTAATCTCCCCGAATCTGCTCGTGTGGCCTGACCCTAAGGAGGCAGCTGCTGCAAAATACCAGTGTTGCTGAGGGGAAGGGAGGATCACACTATGTGATCAGCGAATATGCAGTACATATCAGAGGGGGGGCCTGCAAGGGGAGGAGTGCATAGGGATGTGCTGAATATAAATCCAGTGCTGGGGGTGCTACTAGTTAAATCAAATGCAACTGATTATAATGTGAACGCATAATGCATAGTTGGGCTGATGTAATTTCAACTTTTTTATACACTTAATATAGCCTTGATCCAGAAAATGACCCACTGGGTATGCTGCTTCTAATTGATTTCCTGTCTCTACGTGCCCGTGAATACACCTTCCTCAGCCGCATGTTTCAAGAGTGGGAGGTAAGCAGGAAGCATGTGTTGTACTGATGGTGAAGTAGGCAGCATGCTGAGAAGCTTGTCACTATTTGCTTATAACAAAATTAGCTTGAATATTGCTAAAAACATTCTTAAAATTAATCCCTTTTCTGCATTAACTCATAATGCATAGGGTTGCTGGGTTCTCGGTAAAAATGTAGTCATCTGGATTTGTGAATAAACCTTGTCCGCAAAAGCCAAACAATGATTTTAATAATAGGCGCCTGGTTTTCTACAGATCCTTAGCATTTATCCAAATCCCTGTTAGAGCAGCAATTAGTGCTAGTTGTACACATGGCCTATTATAGTCAGTGGTAGTCGCAGGGGCTACTTATTTTGTTTACTTTTTCAGCAAGCCAAAAAGCACCATATGTGTCATCAGCATAAAATGACAATGTTCTTTGCAATCATTAAATCTATAACTTAACACCTCCATAATTAGAGAATTAAGCTAGTATTAATTAATTAAAGGGCTTGTTCAAAATGCCTTTTTAATGCAGTTGTTTTTAGAACATCAGAAAAAATACATTTTTCAGTGCTTTCTAATTTTAATTTATATTTTTCTGAAACTAAATTTTAAACTGGTGTTTCAGACTAGCACCTCGATAATGGCCTTCCAACACTTTTTTTTCTGTTGTTTTCAGCTAATTCACCAGAAATTCACTTTTTCACTGTTCCTTTTATCTTTGACCATTTTTCTAATGTTACATTTGTAATTTTTCACATTCTTATGTCTTTTGGAAGCAGCTTTGGGAGGGGGTTACTGACTCTTTAAAATGTTCCAAATTGATACATTTATCATCATTATTATTATTATTGATTTATCATCTTTGGCCCTGCTGAGCAAAACTCTTGACAATAAACTTCACAATAAACTCTCCTTAAAATGTGTATTCTACAGCAGGGAAAATAAGTATTGAACATGTCGACATTTTTCTCAGAATAATGTTTTCCAATGGGGCTATTGACGTGAAATTTACACCAAATGTTGGAAACAACCCACATATACAAAGAACTTAAAACAAATAAGTCCATAAATTAAGTGATGTGTAGTAAACAGGGAATGACACATGGAATAAGTATTGAATAAACTTACTAAGGGCTCTTACACATGATCGTTCTGACCTGCGCTCCCCTGCGTTCCGTTTTTTGGCGTTCAGCCGCAGGGGAGCGAAGGAATAGACGCAAGTCATTATTTGAAATGGGGCTGTACTCACTCAGGCGCGTGTAGGCGCCGAACGCAGGAAAAATGCAGCATGTTGCGTCTGAACCTGCGTTCGGCGCCTACACGCGCCTGAGTGAGTACAGCCCCATTTCAAATAATGACTTGCGTCTATTCCTGCGCTCCCCTGCGGCTGAGCGGAGCGCAGGTCAGAACGCTCATGTGTAAGAGCCCTTGCTCAGCATTGCTCAGGTGTGATGTTTGGCCCAATCCTTCACACAAACTGTCTTCAAATCTTAAAGGTTCCAGGGGCCTCTTCTATGATCATCAGTTATTTCCATACATTTTCAATTGGATTCAAGTCATGTAATTGACTGGGCCATTCTAGCAGCTTTATTTTCTTTCTCTGAAACCATTTGAGAGTTTTCTTGGCTGTGTGTTTGGGATCATTGTCTTGCTGAAATGTCCACCCTCGTTTCATCTTCAGCATCCTGGCAGATCGCAGCAGATTCTAATCGAGAATGTCCCAGTACATTTCTCCATTCATCCTTCATTTAATTATATGAAGTCTGTCCTTACCATATGCTGAAAAACATCCCCACACTATGATGTTCCCACCTCTAAACTTCACTGTTGGTATGGTGTTTTTGGGGTGATGGGCAGTGCCATTTTTCCTCCAAACATGGTGTGTGCAATGACATCCAAAGAGTTACATTTTGGTCTCATCTGACCAGGCTATATTCTCCCAGAAATTCATTGGCTTGTCCAAATGTTGTGCAGCAAACCAAACTTTAAACGAGCTTCAGCATGCTTTTTTTTCAGCAGTGGAGCCTTATGCAGTGATCATGCATAGAAGCTGTGTTGGTTGAGTGCATTACTTATTGTTTTCTTTGAAACAACTGAACCTGCTAATTCAAGGTCTCGGTGAGTGATCCCTGGCTCTTGAACAACTCTTCTACTGATTATTCTTTTGACCCCTCTGTCAGAAATCTTGCAGAAATCGTGGCCAGTTTAGGTTCTGGATTATGGCCCCAATGGTGCTCACTGGAACATTCAGAAGCTTAGAAATATGTCTGTAGCCAATAATGTTTTGCAACAATAAGGTTGCAAACATCTTAAGAAAGCTCTTTGCTTTTACCCATCATGAGATGCTTCTTGTATGATACCTTGGTAAGGAGAAACCTTGTTTGTTTTGAGTTCTTTGTATGTGTAGATTACTTGGGTTGTTACCAAAATCTGGTATACATTTCATGTCAATAGCCCCATTAGAAATATATTTACTGAGAAACACGTTGACATCTTCACTGCTGTATCATCAAAGTAGACAAAATGTGTGAAAAACAAGAATATGCTAGTGTATAGTAGTCTTTTAAAAACAAAGAAAGTGCTTAAAATGTATATCTAATACATGTAATTAAAAAAAAAGTGCTTAAAAAGTAATTTTTCTGGCTGATTTATTGAGACATTTTCACTTTCCACTGCCTCCTTTTGCAGGCTGTGCTGGGGAGCCGGTAGCACATAGGACACTGCACTGTAGGAAAGAAACCGATCGGGAGCTAGACTGAACTGATAGGGACCTGAAGCCTGTCTTTGCTTGTGTGACTGCAGGGCTGTGATTGTCTATTCCTCTCCTACTTTGTTTCTGGCAGGAACTGTTCGTTATTATATTCATTTTTAACCCAAAGTTAAACCAGCACTATATATTATTCATTATTGCCTAAAATATTAGGTGGGGTCCACTTATTTTATATGACTTTTAACCTGAATACAACAACATGTCAGCATATCTGTGCGGTCCTATACATAACCTTAGCTGTCTTTAAGCAGACCCTTTCATTTGGCTATACCATAGAATCAACAGCTATGCAAGACTACCTTGCTTTTGTAAATCAACCTTTTCCTTGGTTTTGCGTTTGTTATCCATGAATGCAGTTAAGAACCAATTAAGAAAATAGTGCTCTGTAAATGTGAATCTATAAAGACCTTGCCTGGTTGCAAGGGGCCTTAAAATGCCTTACAAAGCTGCTTCTAGATTTTGGCCCTCCCATCTTCACAGTACTGCTCTAGAATAACATTAGCATTGCTGAGTTAATCTTGTGTTTTTCTATCCAATATTGGTTTAATAGTTGGTCAAAAGAGGTTTATAGCTTTTAAGTTACCTACAGTATTATAAAGGCTTTTTTTAATCATAACATTAATATCTAAATATAAAGAAAAATAAAATGCTTTTTAGCAGGCTCACCAGAATTTATCACAGCTCCCAAACTTTGCATTCTCAGTGTCTCTGGCACTCTATCAGCACAGCCAGCAGGATGATTTCTCTGCTGAAGAAGAGAAAAATGCTCATGAAAAAGCATGCAACCTAATTCAGCAGGCACTTATCATGTTCCCCGGAGGTAAGGCTCCTAATCAGTCCAACAAAGCTTTAAAGTCAAGTGTTTGCATTTTCAAAAATCCATGATTTGGTGAATTATCCGATTCCATTTGGTCAATATACAATTAATAGGAAAGAGGTTAAATCTGTTAAAATGACGTCTGCATCCGATTATTCAGGCACAATTTCTTTGTGTTCGTTGACAGTAGGGATGCACTTGGTACACTATTTGGGATTTGGCAGAACCTCCAAATCCTTTGTGAAAGATTCAGTTGAACTGAATTTGCATATGCAAACTAGGGGCGGGACAGGTGAAAGAACCACACGCTGAATTAACAGACCCCATAAAAGGCCCGATATTAACAGTACCCATGGCACTGCACTGGATTATCAAACTGATTCTGATCAAATTGTGCACCCCGCTCCCCTGGGGGGTAGTGAAGATTATTGTCCACTGGTTCCCCCCTGCACAGATGCTATGGTTATAGTACGGTAGCTGTCAGAAAATGTGATTGAGGTCCTCTGACTCAATGATTGACTCATTGACCTTCCTTCATTTCATAGAACTCACAGTTGTTGTTGTCGTAGATGGAACTGCCCAAAGGGTACTGATTCAATGGTTGATGCCATCAATTTCAGAGTCTTGGTGGTAGTGCAACCACTTGGTAATGTTTCTGGAGAAAACTTAACCACAGATACCTGTGATGTCCAACAGGTACTGTTCCTTGATTTTCAAGGATGCCAATGGACCTGTTAACAGAACAAGCAATTTCCATGCAGAACCAATTCTATCAAATGAATATGTTCAGACACTTCAAGTCCGATACTGAACGAAAAGACTCATCCTTCATTTGAATAGAACTCTTCAAATAAGTGATCTGATGGAAAAGGACTAATAACTCCAGAACGAAGGAACGCCATGATTATCTCGAAAAAGGGTCTCATGGGTATATGGGTATATGTAAAAAGTTGTCAGCATTGGCACAGTGCATATAACACATTAATGGTGTGTTATATGCACTGTGCCAATGCTGACAACTTTTTACATATGATTAAATAAAGGATGTGAAGATTTTTAACGTATCCAGAATGTGTCCTTGAATCAAATCCGTTGTGGTGAGAGAGTTGAAGGAATCCAATGCCAGGATGTGGGACTGGAGGTCACGTGAGTAGTCTGGACGAATGGGGCGCTCCACATTCGCAGCGAGGAAGTTTGGAGTCTCATGGGTATACCCTGGATAAATAGCTATCTGGTGAAAGGAGTAAAATTATTAAAAAATTGGTATAGTTACTGAGCATAAAAGCACAGCAGTACTTTTCAGACACATTATTAAAATTTAATATGTTCAACCTAGGGATGTAATCATTTCTTACAATGCTTAATGCCTGCACATAAGGTACTTCCCCAATGTCATATACTAGATAACCCTACACCTGTTATCCAATTTGTCCCTGAATCTACAGGTTGCCTGTCTGCTACGGTAACAGCCCTAGCGACTATTTATTAGTTGGAATACCAAACCTGAGCATTGCAAAAGTCAAAGATTTCACAACATACAAAAAAATAAAGATTAAAACAATTTCTTAGGTTATTCATATCTACATTACATTGTGAACTTCCCCTTTACGTTTTGCTGGACTACAATTTCACCATTTTTCTAGGGCCAAACAATTAACAGCAGTGTGTCCTCCCTCCACCTGTTTGATAGCTATGTAATATCAGGAAGCGAAAATGTGTGCAGTCTCTGTATGTTATTTAGCAGCAAAACAAATGGAAGTGCACTGGTTGCAGGTTTCTCATTGATAAATATTCTTAATATTCTTAAGTTTGACTCTCTTTAGGGAGCAGTAGAAAATTTTTACAGCGGATTTAGTTCCCCTTTAGAGGGTGTGTGTGATTTGATAATCTGCATGTTAGTATTGTTTTTATTTAAACAATTGCATTTTTTGATAATGTCTGTTTGTGAACCGCCAGCCATCTGCCTTGACCTTGTTGATAACACTCAATGTGGGAAGATGCTGTAACCTATGGAAGGAGCCAATGGTTATGTCTTGGCTGGAGCAAAATGTGAGAGCAGTACTGCGTCTGGTGGACAATAAAGAAACAATTGTTCAGGAGTGTGAGATGAGGTGAGTGCAGTTTTTAAAATCTAATATTACATCCGTTTTCAATTTCAACCTGATGAAAAGAGGTTGAAATTCTACAGAGTTCCTGGGCCAGGGCATTTTTTAATGAAAACATATGGAAAAAACCATACCAATTGAATTGCCTATCCTCTCAATGAATTATTTTCCCTGTCCTTTAAGTTGGCAATACATTCCCAGATTTTGTATTGCCAAGCCATATGAATATGTATCCCAGGTTAGAGGAACGATAAGATCAGAGCAGAGATCAACTGCAGTTGAAAAATGTTATGAAGGAAGATTCTTGTGCATTCTTGGTTCCCAATGTCACTGCCCAGCAACCTCAGATCAACCCAATCAGATCAACCCAATCAAATCAACCCAATCAGATCAACCCTATACCAGAGACTGTGTGTAGTCTGGGCATGCACTCTAATGCTTAAAATCACAGCTGTCCTTTATGAAACTTTTTATTTTCTGCCAATCTGTCGATTGGCATTGAGCAAGTTCAGGTTTTATATCATGGGAGCAATGTATTGTTTTGTAACTATTTTAGTAGGAAAGGTGTTTTGCAACTTTGCAAAAGGTGAACATCCCCATTAATTTGTATTGGAAAAATGCGTTTTAGAACAACCTTATATCATGCAGGATTCTATTATTGGCTTTAAATTCCTGTTTTGATATGCACTTATTGTTGATATAGAATTTGAGTTTTACGGATTTTTTTCATTTTCTATTTCAAGACGGAAGGCTCGGTATCAGTGTGCCCCTATGAACATCCATCGTCATGTCATTCTGTCAGAGATTAAGGGAGTTAGCTCAGTTTTACCACTGGTAAGATGCTATAACTAGAGATGTAGCGAACGGCGGAAAAAATGTTCGCGAACATATTCGCGAACTTGCGTCAAAAAATGCGAACGGTTCGCGAACGTTGCGAACCCCATAGACTTCAATGGGAAGGCGAATTTTAAAAACTAGAAAAGACATTTCTGGCCAGAAAAATGATTTTAAAGTTGTTTAAAGGGTGCAACGACCTGGACAGTGGCATGCCAGAGGGGGATCAAGGGCAAAAATGTATCTGAAAAATACATTGTTGACACAGCGCTGCGTTTTGTGCTGTAAAGGGCAGAAATCACACGGACACGGAATGTGAAAAAGCTCACACAGCTAGGTGGCACTTGGTTAAAGACTGGGCAAACAATGCCTGCAAGGGCAATGTATACAGTAGTGGATACGGAATATATTATTGCTGCTGTAAAAACATCACTCAGGTGATGTTTACGGACACGGAATTATTATTGTTATTTAGACAGAATGTGAAAAAGCTCACACAGCTAGGTGGCACTTGCATACCTCCCAACTGTCCCTCTTTTGACCACTCAACCCCCTGTCCCTCTTTTGTACTGGAAAGTCCCTCTTTTCTCTGCACTGAACAGCCAGAAAAAAAACAGTTTCTAACTTAATTAGCTTTTGGCAGAGAGCTCAGAACAGCTAACAGGTGCAAATAAGATACTTTGTAACAATTTTGACTCTGGTTGGTGCTGGTAGTGGTGAACTACTAGGAGGAGCAGCACACCAGTCCCTCTTTTCTCTGAAGAATGAAAAAACGCTGCAGGGCTTCAGTTTATATATGGAAGGGGAGTGGTCCAGGGGGTGTGGGGGTGGTCCAGGAGGGAGAGCTTCCTGATTGGCTGCCATGTATCTGCTGGTCTGGGGTGAGAAGTCAAAAATAAGTGCCAGCTAAGGCGAACCCAAATTGGCGAACGTCGCGCGACGTTCGCGAACATTCGGCGGACGCGAACAGCCGATGTTCGCGCGAATTAGTTCGCGGGCGAACAGTCCGCGACATCTCTAGCTATAACACCTACAGTATAAAGATTTGTATACATTATCCCAGGTAAAAGTATTCCCTTGCAGCCACTACCAAACCTCATTGTGAATGGGTCTGCCACAAAAGCTCTGCATAACACTAGCCTGTGTGGGGAGTGTGGCACAAAAGTAGCCATTTCTCAAAATGAACCATATATAAGGGTGTCTGGAGTTTGCCAGAAAGCATCTAAGTGACTCATAATTTTGTGGACGCCAAGGCCGCAATACACACTACAAAAAAACACCATGCCTATAGTGAATATAGCAGCAACATGGTCTGACTAACCTGAGCATCTGACTGAAAGAATAGGCTAAAAATCACTCCTCGACAATCTGAAAAACTTCTACATATTTACTCCAAAAGTTTCAAAGCTCTTATTGCTGCAAAATATACAGAACATTGCCAAAATATTAATGGGGGTTGAATACTTCAGATTTTACTTTTCTCAGGTCTTCTTGGGGGACACAGGGACAGTGGGTATAGCTGGGACCACTAGGAGGCAGGACACGATAAAAAAATAGAAACTTGATCCCTCCTCCTCCTGCTATACCCCTCCTCTCTAGGCAGAGACACTCCGTTTCGTTATGTCCTCAGGAGGTTAGGACCGTCTCCTGCATTCAGGAGTATTTTACTATTTATTTTGCACTTCTTTTTATTTCATTACAATTCTTTCACATTATATGGAGCTGGACAGCTACACTGAGTAGTCTGATCCATTACTTCAGGATGTCACCGGGGTCTCTGGTGCTCTGCACTGACCATCCAGCATTGATTCCTTCCCTCTGTCGTCCAGAGTGAGGATGTGCTGGCCTGGGCACAGGGCTGAGGTATAGCCAGTTTCATCCTGTGGCTGATTCCTCCTTATATGCTTGTAGGATCCCTACACTTGCACTCCAGGAACTCCTGCCGTGGCTCACTGCTAGGGGAGGGGCCATTCTTCGCGCTCTCCATTGTGCGCCCAGGCAGCTATTTCCCATTGATTCTGGAGGAGGTTCCTCTTCCGGCGACACTCCAGTCTCCATTACTAGCAGACTCACTGCACTGGGTAGAGCTCTTCCCCAGCTTCTCTGCAGTGCAGCCCCCCCTGTTTTTCTTAGAACACAACAGGGCAGTACTTCTGACATAGTGGGTTTTTTAGCTATTGCCACAGGGCAGCAGGCTTTGTAATTAGTGCCTTATCAGGCTTCTACTCTCTTCCATGGCTTTGTACTCAGCAGTACCCGGGGAGGTATTTTCAGTTTATTTATATATTTAACCTACATTATATATATTGTTAACTTAACTTCTCTCTTACAGGAACAGCTTGTGTACACCATATCTGAAGATACAGGTGATAAGCTTTTTCTCCAGTGTCTGCTTGGGGGACACAGGAACAGTGGGTAAAGCTGGTACCACTGGGGCAGGACACAACAATATAATCAAGAGGTTTTTACAGCTTTTTTGCTACCAGGAGTGACCCAGGACCTCTACACTGAGGCTCATTTATCAACAATGGGCAAACTTGCCCATGGGCAGTTACCTATAGCAACCAATCAGTGTTTAGCTTTTTATAGCCAGCTGCTAGTAGAACAATGAATGCAGAAATTTGGTTGCTATGGGTTACTGCCCATGGGCAAATTTGCCCAGTGTTGATAAATGACCCCCACTGAGTAATTGGTCTCTGTGGGTCATCTCCCAACGTGGGATAGACTCCAGGGATTTCTGGGAGTGTGCATATTGCCTCCAACCATCCAGTCATTTATACACTCCCCCCACAGGCGGTGGAACGACTGGCCGGATGACTGAGAAAAAGCCTAAGAGGAGCCTGTGAGTATGTGCAGAGGGCTTTATTCCCCAAGGAGCTCTACCTCACGGTATAGGAGGGTTATGTCTTCCCTCCCTTGCCTTCCTCCCGTTCCCCCCCACCGCCTACCATAGGGTTGCCACCTTTATGCCTGGCTGAGACCGGGCGGGGGTCCGCGGACCAGTGATGTCAGTGGGCGGGGCTATGACGCGGCGGTCAGCGATTGTCCGATCGCCGTGTGAATCAAGGGAATCCCGCCCGGTTTTCCTTATTTGGAAAACCGGGCAGGAAGTATAGACCCAGGCAGCCCCTCAAAATACCGGGCTGTCCGGGTCAAAACTGGACAGGTGGCAACCCTAGCCTACAAGCATCTGGGATGGTGCATCGATGGGTCCGCTCGTGACTCTCGGGGTGGGGGCGCATGAAGGGAGTGGAGATTGGCGGGGAGATCAGCAGAGAAGAGAGCAGCACTAGATGTAGCCGGCATTTCTTTCTGGCTCCGGCGGTGCGCGCCCTTTGCCAGAACACCGGTTAAGATCGCTGCTCTTCCGGGTTTGCGCACTTCCTGTGCGCGCATACCATATAACCTGGCTTTTTAGCGCCAAAGACCTTGCACACTATGTGAACTCCTTGCTGCACACAGGCACAGACGGGTTGCGGGTGCCACTGCAGGCAGACCATTAACCCATCCGCTGCTGGCTGCTTCTCACTGCATACTCTATATAAGAAACTTACCCTGGTGGTCTAGTGGGCAGCGGGCGCCAATTGGTTCCCTATTTAAGGCCCATTCAGACCTGTAGCCAGTGCCCGTTATAGGATCATATCCTGAGGTTTCCTGAGCTTTTTGCTACCTGTTTCTGAATTTGCTCTCCTGACTGATTATCCGTGTTTGACCCAGCCTGTTCCTGAATACTCTGCATTCTGTATCCTGACCCTTGCCTGCCTACGACAACTCTTCCTGCTTAACCCCTTGCTTGATCACCCGGTTTGACCCTTTGCCTGTTTGACGATTCTGATATCCGCCTGCCTCGACCCAGCCTGTCTGACCATCCTTCTGTCTTATCCAGTCTGTCTGTTATCTGCCTGTCCTGATCCGGTCTGTTCCGTTTCCACCAGACGCCTTGTCCTTGACCTTCTGCCCAAAGGCTCTTGCTGTCCGGTCGTGCCCCTTTGCCAGCCAGAACTCCTCGCCTTGTACCCCTCGTTAAGTCCAGGTGCCACCCAATTAAGCTGAGGGCTCCTCCCGAAGCCCAAAGGTGGTCACACTACTGGTGAAGCCGAGCCGAGACCAGGGTCCTTGGCATTTGTTCTGGTATTGGGTGCCGGCCGTGACACTCTACTCTCCACTGCAAGGGGATACTCAGGCAGTTTGTCTTCTGAGAACCAGGGGGAAAAAGCATTCCTGACATCCAGCCATTTAGGCTGACAGGTATTCCTTATCATGTCTGCAGGGGCTAATGACACTCTTTTTTCTAGAGGGGGCACATCGGTTACACACTTAGCATGTGGCAAATGTCGCAAACGCTTGCCACGAGGCCATAAAGAGCCATTTTGTACCAATTGCAAACCAGTGGCTATTGTTTCAGAACTCCCAGGAGGGTCTCAACCTCAGGGAACTCAATCCACCCAGGAGAATCCAGGCCCCCCCACAGATCCCCCTCCTAATCCACAAGATATCCCTCAGTGGGCATCACAGTTGGCTACAGGAATTCCTAAATTGGTTCAATCTTTAGACAAACTCTTATATCGACTATTCAGTCCTAAAAGAACACACAAATGGAGGGTTCCCCTCTCTCCATCAGAGGACGAGAGTGACGATGATCTCCATATCACCTCCCCCCTTCATCCAGATACATTGCTCTCAGATGGCGAGTTATCACACAGTGATCAGGAGGAGGATGAATCTCCATCTTATTCCTCTGAGGCCGTAGACGGTTTAATCCAATCAGTGTTAACCACCCTTCACTTGCAGGAACCGGAGGCCTCCTCAGAAAAGCCTACGTCTTTGTTCAAAAGACACAGCAAGGTATATCCAGTATTCACTTCTCATTCCCAATTAGATCAAATAATCCAACAGGAATGGGATAAGCCAGAAAGGCGGTTCCAAGCTAACAGGCGGTTTCTAAAGAATTATCCATTTGATACCAATTCAGCAGAACGCTGGACTTCTCCTTCTTCAGTAGATGACCCAGTCTCTAGACTCTCCAAAAATACTGCCTTACCAGTTCCGGATGCTTCATCAAGGACGCTATGGACAAAAAGCTGGAAGGCATACTACATTCAGCCTTTTCATTGTCTGGCACAGCTCTTCGGCCAGCACTTGCTACAGCTTGGGTCAGCAGAGCCATTTAGTCGTGGTCAGACTCCCTCTTGGAAGCTATTCAATCCGGAACACCACATAACGAGCTTTTGCTGTGAGCTTCTCAGATCAAAGAAGTGAACGACTATGTATGCAAAGCTTCCCTTGACACTGTCCAAGTGATTAACCATACATCCGCCTTAACGGTTGCTACCCGGCAATCCTTATGGCTCAAGTTATGGTCTGCCGATATATCTTCAAAGAAGTCCCTTACATCCATTCCGTTCAAAGGAAAACTACTCTTTGGACCAGACTTAGATATGATCATAAGTCAAGTGACGGGTGGCAAGAGCACCTTATTACAACAACCTCGAACACGCCCTTCCTTACGCAAAGGAAATTTTTTTCGAGGCCCACAGAACAAGAGTTCTAGAACATCTCCTCCTCGACATTCAACCTCCAGCAGAGGCCGTGGGAGTGGCAAATCCAAAACTGCCTGGCAAAGCCGAAAGTCCTTTACCAAAGCCACAGACAAAACTACATCAGCATGACATGTCATCCATCAGGCCACGGGGCCATAGGAGGCAGACTTCAGCTTTTCTCAAATTCCTGGCTTTGCTCTCACTCAGAAATAGTGTCTCAGGGTTATCATCTGGAATTTTCCTCGATGCCACCGCAACGTTTATTTATGTCCAGACTCTCTCAGGAGCCAACGAAACTAGCTGCCTTTCAATCAATCATTTCCAATCTGCTACACACGGAAATGATATCAATTCCATCCGAAGAAAGATTCAAGGGATACTATTCCAAACTTTTTATAGTAGACCAGTTCTGGATCTCAAGGAACTGAACAAGTTCATCCATCCACGCAGATTCAAGATGGAGTCCCTTCGCTCCGTCATTGCAGCTATGTTACCGGGAGAATTCCTGGTGTCTCTAGACATAAAGGACGCCTATCTGCATGTTCCCATTTTCCCTCCACATCAGAGATTCTTACGCTTTGCCTACCAAAATGTCCATTACCAGTTCAGGACCTTACCATTCGGGCTAAAGATCATGGCAGCAGCGACAGAAGTGATCCGAAAGGAGGGAATCTCAATCACTCCTTATCTGGACGACATCCTGGTAAAGGCCCCATCTGCCCTGGAGACTCAACATGCTCTGCAGTTCATGATGATGACTCTACAAGACTTGGGATGGGATCAGACAGAAGCAAGTCTTCTCTGATTCCCAGTCAGTCATCAATGTTTCTTGGAATGAAATTCAATACTCTGGCTCAGAAGGTATTTCTCCTTCAAGAGAAGATCATTCACCTACAATCTTTAGACAAGGCTCTGTTGGTGCAACCAACTCACACTGCCAGATTCTGCATGAAGGTCCTGGGGGTCATGGTGTCTACAATGGAAGCAGTACCTCTCGCCCAGTTCCATCTGAGGGAACTATAGTGGAACATCCTATCATCTTAGAAGAAGAAATCGCTCCAACAACCTATTCACATTTCCAGAAGAACTTGCTCGTCCCTGACTTGGTCGTTAAGGAGGGCCAATCTCACCAAGGGAAGACCGATTGGAAGCCCCAAGTGGCGCGTTCTCTCAACATACGCAAGTCTTTTCGGATGGGGGGGCAGTCTTGGAGGACAGAACAGCGTAGGGCCTCTGGTCAAAGGAGGAGAGCAAACTGTCGATCAATCTGTTGGAGATACGAGCAATTCGTTTGGGTCTGATTCACTGGCAGGAGTTGCTAAAAGAGCAAGCAGTCAAGATACAACTGGACAACTCAACGGCAGTAGACTACATAAACCACCAAGGGGGAACAAGAAGCAGAGGAGCCCTAAACGAAGTAAGACTCATCTTCAACTGGGCAGAGATCAATCAGACTCTACTCTCAGATTTCCTGAGCAGACAGTCCCTAGATCCAGGCGAATGGTCACTCAATGACCAGATCTTCGACAAGATTGTCGAGAGATGGGGAATGCCGGAGGTGGATCTCATGACAACTCTAAATAATCTAAAAGTTCCACTCTTCTTCGCCCGGTACCGGGACCCTCTAGCAAATGCGGCCGATGCACTAACATCAAAATGGAACTTCCGTCTGGCCTACGCCTTTCCTCCTCTTCCTCTAATCCCAAGCATGATCAGAAAACTACAAGGGGAAAGGATTACCCTCATCCTCATAGCCCCCAGATGTCCACGAAGAACGTGCTTTTCAGATCTAATAAACATGTCAATAGACGAGCCATGGTTTCTGCCACCTCTTCCAGATCTCCTCTCACAAGTTCCAATACTCCATCCAAAGCCGTTGAGCCTCAATTTGACAGCGTGGCTCTTGAGACCAGGATCCTAATGCGCAAGGGGTTTTGTGATGCAGTAATTAGAACTATGAGAGCAGCTTGCAAACCAGTGTCTGTCAGAACATACTGTAGAGTCTGGAAGACCTACCGACAATGGTGCTCCCAGAACAAGAGAAATGCTGATCTATGCTCCATTCAGACTCTCCTAGAATTTCTGCAAGATGGCCTCTCTATGGGTCTCTTTCTGGGCTCACTCAAATCACAAGTCTCAGCGCTCTCAGTTTTCTTCCAAAAATGATTGGCCCTTTTGCCGGACGTTAGGACTTTTCTCCAAGGGGTAGCTCATCTCGCTTCTCCTATTCGAGCACCTACACCCTCATGGGACCTCTCCTTGGTACTACGGCATTACAAGAACCTCTGTTTGAACAATTAGCATCCATTTCTACACAGTGGCTAACCTGGAAGACAACTTTTCTTATGGCCATTGCCTCTGCAAGGAGGTTTTTGGAACTAAGTGCTCTCTCATGTAGAGATCCCTATCTCATTTTTCACCAAGACAGGACGGTTCTTCGCACGGTACCCTCCTTCCTTCTGAAGGTAGTCTCATCCTTCCACTTAAACCAGGAGATTGCCATTCCTACTTTCTGCCCATCTCCATCCAATCCAAAGGAGGCAGCGCTTCACAATCTGGGCCATGGAGGGGCACACAGGCCCCCAATACCACTATCTCTCCCTGGATTAAACAGACTATCCAAAGAGCTTACACAGCTAAGGGAAAGACGCCTCCACTGGGCATCAAAGCACATTCCACCCGAGGGCTGAGCACTTCCTGGGCTTTCCGAAACCAGGCCTCTGCAGAACAGCTGTGCAAGGCAGCAACATGGACTTCGATCCATTCATTTGCAAAATTCTATCATTTTGACACCTTTGAGGCATCTGAGACACTCTTTGGTAGGAAGGTTCTTCAGGCTGTGGTAGCTAATTCCACGTAAGCCTATCCTTCCCACCCTATGTTCAGGGGACAGCTTTGGTACGTCCCCACTGTTCCTGTGTCCCCCAAGCAGACACTGGAGAAAAGGAGATTTTGTGTACTCACCATTAAATCTCTTTCTCTTCAGTCTCTTGGGGGACACAGGATGTCCCTCCCTGGATAGGAGCTATCATTCCTAATTCAAACACGGTATGGAAGATACTCCTTAAGGTGCATTCTACATGAAGGTGTTGGGAGTCATGGTTTCGACGATAGAAGCAGTTCCCTTCGCCCAGCATCACCTCAGTGAGCTTCAGTGGAAAATTCTTGCGGCCTGGAGGCGCAAATCCCTTCTCCAGGAATTTTGCCTATCCCGCAGGACTCGAGTCTCTCTTCTCTGGTGGATGCAAACCAGGGGCAGACCCCTAGGGGATCCACAATGGCGACTGCTCACCACAGATGCAAGCCTCTCAGGTTGGGGAGCAGTGCTGGAGGGTCGGTCAGCGAAGGGTCGCTGGTCTCTATCGGAACGCCGTCTTCACATCAACCTTCTTGAGATACGTGCAATCTGACTCGCCAGTCAGCCATCTTCATTCCAGGTCTCTTAAACTGGGAAACAGATTATCTCAGCAGACAATCCCTAGATCCCGGCGAGTGGTCTCTAAAGGACGACATCTTCCACAAGATCACTCAAAGATGGGGGACGCCAGAGCTCGATCACGTCACAATCTAATAGTTCCTCTCTTCTTTGCAAGGTCCAGGGACCCTCTGGCGCTGGCAGCAGACGCCCTCACCTCTCCCTGGGACTTCCATCTCGCGTATGCCTTCCCTCCTCTTCCACTCATTCCAAGAATGATCAAGACGCTTCAGAGAGAACACACTACTCTCATCCTCATAGCTCCAAGATGGCACACAAAGTATCAAAAGAGAACAATGGTCATTGTGTAGACTCACCCAGTATAGGAGGAGGTTCAGGTGCACTGCCCCGAACCTTCAGCTAAGGAAGCGGATCCAAATCGTAATGCAAGCAGGCAGGCACTCAAAGGACGTGTAAAAGAATTATGTTGCTTATTCGGTACTTACAGCATAGCCTTACATGTTTCATGTGCACACAAAACCACGTGCAAGAAACATGTTCCATGGACAGGTTCAAAATTGAGTGTCTCAAAGTCTCTACAAAACTGTGTATTTTCACACAATATTGTTTCTGTACATAAGAATTGTGTGTATCTGTGTGCTGCCCTCAAAATCTGTGTGCATGGTTAAAAGGATTATTGCCTGCATCTCACGACACTGTGTTCACAGAACTGTTTGATAGCAATTTTCTGTGATTAGCTTACATTTATTTATCATGTCCCCACTTTTTGCCTTGCCCAATTCTCTCCTTATCCCCTGGTCCATTCTCACATTCAGTTTCTCCACATTCTGCTTTTGAAGTACACTCAGGGGCAGATTTACAAAGCTCGAGTGAAGGATTCTAATTAAAAAAACTTCGAATTTCGAAGTGTTTTTTGGGCTACTTCGACCATCGAATGGGCTACTTCGACCTTCGGCTACTACTTCGACTTCGAATCGAACTATTCGAACTAAAAATCGTTCGACTATTCGACCATTCGATAGTCGAAGTACTGTGTCTTTAAGAAAAACTTCGACCCCCTACTTCGGCAGCTAAAAGCTACCGAACTCAATGTTAGCCTATGGGGAAGGTCCCCATAGGCTTGCCTGTGATTTTTTGATCGAAGGATATTCCTTCGATCGTTGTATTAAAATCCTTCGAATCGTTCGATTCGAAGGATTTAATCGTTCGATCGAACGAATAATCCTTCGATCGTTCGATCGCAGGATTTGCACTAAATCGTTCGACTTCGATATTCGAAGTCGAACGATTTTAGTTCCTGGTCGAATATCGAGGGTTAATTAACCCTCGATATTCGACCCTTCTTACATCTGCCCCTCAGTCTTAATGAAAACAAATTGCTAAGCACAAGAATGGTTTATATTCTTATAACACATAGGGGGAAATGTAATAAAATGTGCAAAGAGTAAAACTTTGAGAATAAAAATTAACAATGTCGCAATGTCATATTGTTCATAGGTTTATATTGCATTGCAAATCTTACTTGCGCATTACAAACCTTTTAACACCTGCTCTGCAGTTTTGTTAAATATTTTGTCACAAAAAGTGGTTTGCGATTCCGAAAATGAATTACATGCACTGCAAACATTCACAAAAGCAATTTGGTTGCAAACTTTGCGAGAAAGTCATTGAGTTCTTTACTCAGTCAAAAATATAATTCTGCAGATGGCATACATTTTTTTTAATTACAGGAAGAAGACCTTCAAGAAGGTGATGAGGCTGGAGCTGCCAGGGACTTAAATCAAGGAGTGAACAGACCCATGGCAGCAATGAGAGACATGTTGGCTAACCTCCTGTTCCAAGAGCCACCACGTGAGGACAATCCAGATGAAGAGGCCGATGCAGAATGGGATTAAGGCCTCCATATCAACAAATCCACCAGCACGGTTTTCTTGTGCTTATAGACTAATCAATAACTGAATTGAAGCCCTTGCAATGGATTAAGGTTTTCTATATTAAGCTGTCTGAAACCTTATGAAGTTCCTGAAACCTTGTAAAATATTTGTGAATACGTTAGACACATGTTGCTTTACTACTTTAAAGCCATATCCCATGATGATTATTTTAAGTATGCATCCATGAATGCAAAGGAGGGAGAGGAATAACCTTTTTTTTGTAAATAAAGCTCATGTGAGGCACAGTAATTCTTTTGAAATTAGATTTGGTCATATGGGAAATTGTCATTTTCTGCAGATGAAACAGAATCTTTGTTTGTGATGAGCTGCACTAACTGCATATTTGTATGTTACTGCAGCTCTTAGTCAGGAACACAAATTGGTGTCATGATCCCTGTCTTCTGTTCCCTGCAGGGGGGAGAGTTGCCTCTCCATTACCAAGCCTGAGCTTGGTAAGACATGTGTGCTGGCCTGCCTTCTGGATTCACTCTTTCTAAGGATATATCAACCACAGGTTCTTTGAAAATAAATATGTTTGCAAAGTCCCTAAATATTGAGTTTGTTGCACATTTTTTTTTTGTTTTTTTAGTGTGATAAGTTAGAAATGCTGTCTCTGTAGCAAAAATCATAAATACCATGAGGTATATTTATCAAAGAGTGAAGTTAATAGTGAAGTTCCGCCACTAGAGTGAAATTCCGCCACTCTACATTCATTTCTATGGGATTTTTATAGGCGTATTTATCAAAGGGTGAACTTTCACTTTCACCCATTGATAAATAAGCCTTTCAAAATCCCATAGAAATGAATTGAGAGCTGCGGAATTTCACTCTAGTGGCGGAACTTCACTCTTTGATAAATTTACCCCCATGGCTGAAGTGGCCAGTGCACCCAAGTAAATATATATAATATAAATGCATAGATGGACAGCATCTCTTCTCCAAAAGAGCTACCTAGTAGCTGCGCCTGTGCCCGGAGTAAAAGTACATTGTATGCAAAACAATGTAACAATGTAAGTGTTTTTTTACTACAAGACCCCTAGTGCTTGTTTTTTGTTCCTGTAATATATATATATATATATATATATATATATATATATATATATATATATATATATATCGAAAAAGGATGGGAATTGAATCCTATATAATAAAGTTGAAGTGTCTCTGCGTCCAGTCCCTGTGTGCGTAGGATTGCGCTACTGCGCATGTGCCCCACGGACGAATGTTTGACTACATATGTTCTAGCGCCCGTTAATTTAACGGGCTTATGTCTTGTAATGTTATATTTTATTTCATCATGGCATAAAGATCAACTTTTCGGCTCCCCTCTAGAGCCTTTATAAAGATGGCTCTAGAGGGGAGCGGAAATGTCTATCTTTATGCCATGACGAAATAAAATATAACATTATTCAAGTCCCAGGAGTGTGCTACCATCCTTTTTCTATGTACATTTAATCACAGGAGCAGCACCCGGGCAGACCATACAAGGGTTAACAGTGCGGATCTGTTTGGTTGATATATATATTATATGTCAACCAAACAGATCCGCACTCCCACTGTTAACCCTTGTATGGTCTGCCCGGGAGCTGCTCCTGGGATATATAGCACTCACAAGGTGAGAAATTATTTGTGGAGGCTGATGTTTTGGCTAACACAATTGCATTTATCCAAGCAAAACACATATCTTATAAGGGTATAGTGGCTGGAAGGTGTGAAAATGAGGTCATAGTGACATCAGTGAAGTGAGACAAGTAAACATAGGCTGAATGAAGCAAATACAAGCACAAAAGTGGAATAAAAACAATGAAACTGAATCAAATCCAGTAAATTAAATAAATCCAGAACATAAACATCAATTTATAGTTAGACACAACCGGTCCATGTTGAGATGCCAGAAATAAGATCTATTAAGTTTCAAACTGACCAATAGGAGGACTGAAAACTAATATCTGAAATGAGAGGCAAGACAATGTTTAGAAAATTTGTGTAGAAAGAGACCGTCCACTAGTAAAGCAGTAGCCAAAGTGTTTTATAAAATTAAGTCTTTATTAGGACATATGCAAGCTTAACATGTTTCATGGCTGAAGTGGGCACTTGCATATGTCCTAATAAAGACTTTTTTAATTTTATAAAACACTACTACTTAACTAGTGTTTGC
Source organism: Xenopus laevis (assembly GCF_017654675.1). Taxonomy (NCBI): domain Eukaryota; kingdom Metazoa; phylum Chordata; class Amphibia; order Anura; family Pipidae; genus Xenopus; species Xenopus laevis. The sequence continues at coordinate 41,655,725 of NC_054378.1, read as the reverse complement.
TCTCTTCCTACTCTCAGATTTTCTACATATTGCAAAAATGATTGGCACACCTTTGGACTGGGGGTTACCTAGGTAAGAGACCCTTGTAGAAGTTTATTTTTCCTTCTTTTCTTATTCTTTGTTTATTTTTCATTTTTAGCTTTTGTCAAGAAACTGAGCTACACACCATTATTTATGCACTTAGCATAATAATGTCCTCTTATTAAAACGTTCAAGTACAGTTCATTTAAGAATAAAAAATGTAAATGGTTTTTATATTTATGCTGGCTACATGCTGATATTATGACATTCAGGATATAGAATCAAGCAAGCATGGTGTGTTTATGTTAAGAAGATGAACAATAAATAGTTATCCATAAATAAATACAAAAATAGAGCTGCATCAGGTAGAAGTCACTGAGAAAAATAAAAAATAATTAAAAAAAATGGAGAGTTGGATTCTTGGTTTTAAGTCTGTGAATTTATTTGAGCTCTTGTTGCAAGACTAGCCTTTCACGATCCCCACCCGAGGTGGAACTGGTACATGGTCAATGTCAATAACTGCAAAAAATGTGAGGAAACTGGAGTAATGCCCACTTCTGAGGCCAATGTTGTTCGTATGGATGATCGGTGGTTGGCCATTCTTTCTCTGAAGTTAGTACAAGCTTTCCCATTATATATGAGTTTGTGATGGCATATAACAGTGTTGTGTATCTGTTTTTACTAGGATGTTCCTTAGACCCTAAAAAATGTTGGGAATCAGGGGTGTCTGGTTACTGGTTATGTGGTCACCTTTAAAATAGGATCATCTTCTAGCTCTACCCCTACCCCTGATTGTTGTATCAGAGTATGAGGGGGATGATGTATAAGGAGATCAGCCGAGGCAGTTAAGTTTAACATACATATGTTCTGTGTTGTTGGCCCTAGAAAACGGAGAAGAGTCTCCCCCAGTCAGCCACCTAAAGACTTTGCGGTTTTGGTAGTCAGAGGAAACTGTTTTAACCTTCTATCTTTTAAATTTATGTAGTTCAGCCATGTAGTGCTTAAGTTGTTGCTCTAATTTGTCCAACCACTTAGGGGCAGATTCACTAAGGGTCGAATTTCGAAGTAAAAAATACTTCGAAATTCGACCCTCGAATTGAAATCCTTCGACTTCGAATATCGAAGTCGAAGGATTTAGCGCTAACGATTAAATCCTTCGAATCGAACGATTCGAAGGATTTGAATCCAACGATCGAACGAAAATCCTTCGATCAAAAAAAGGTTAGCAAGCCTATGGGGACCTTCCCCATAGGCTAACATTGACTTCGGTAGGTTTTACCTGCCGAAGTAGGGGGTCGAAGTTTTTTTTAAAGGGCAAGTACTTCGACTATCGAATGGTCGAATAGTCGAACGATTTTTCGTTCGATTCGTTCGATTTCGTTCGAATTCGAACGAATTTAACCAATTCGATGGTCGAAGTACCCAAAAAATACTTCGAAATTCGAAGTATTTTTCATTCGAATCCTTCACTCGAGCTTAGTGAATCTGCCCCCTGGTGTCCCTATCAGAGCTTAAAGTGAATACATGAGCCTGTTCAGAAACCAAGATTTCTGTGCGTGTTGTAGTGAGATTCCTGGAAACTTCTTCAATCAAATCCATCGAACATTTATTAAGAATCTGACCCCACCTTTTGCAAAATACTATATTATTTCGCCCAATTGTGGGGATGTTTCTAATCCCAAAACCCCTGGGAATGTGTTGCTTCTTATAGAAATCAGATAAATAAATACATACCTTCCAGCTTTCAATCTATTTTTCTCTCCTTTTTACCACCATAGGGAATGGTATAGATCCTGAGTGGTAGCAGAAGGACTAATATCATCAGCAGTATCTGTAAATAGAATATTGGCTGCTTCAGCATCAGAAAACTGTAATCCAGATAGCGGGATATGAATCACCTCAGACAGACAGATAGCTAGATAGATAGATAGATAGATAGATATGCACTTATCTGGAATGCTGTTAATTTAAAGGGAAACTCCGGCTTCCAAACTAAAATTTGATAAAGAAGCCCACATAACACAGAAAGCCCTAATATACCCATCACAGTTACCTGTTAATAAGTATTAATAAATGCCATTTTCTATGCTGCAATCCAGCTGTTTAATAGTTCATCTCTTTCTGCATCATTTGAAATTCTAGCAGGGAAGGAGGGACTAAACACTGATGTTACAAATTGTAACAACTTCTCCACAGCTTACAGACAGCATGCAGGAACTACATAACCCACAATGCATTGCACTGTGATGTTCTGTTCCTTATTGAAATCACATGTGCAGGGAATTGTGGGGTTTGGAGAATGCAGGCTAAGGACATCTGGCTGTTGATACAAAGTTCAGCAAAGTAGTCAGACAGATCAGCAGGAGAGCAGGGGGCTAGGCTTAGGGAACTGTCAGAAACCATTAAAAACCATGAAAAGTCAGCATATTTTTTAATTGATGTATATAGCAAAGTTGCTTGAAATTATATTTACTTTTCAAAAAGCTCAAGTTATGTTTTTGTGGAGTTCCCCTTTAACTAAATTCATCCAAATGATATCTCATAGCATCAATGCACAATTATCATACATACTGCTGTGAAAATGCTTTCATTTGATGCAAAGATTTGTAGTTGTTCGCATTCAGTAGGTGCAAGAGCATGGGGTTATGACATGCTAAAGGAACCCTGAGGTCAGGCCCGGATCTTGGCAAGGCCACAAAGGCCCAGGCCTAGGGCGGCATAATTTTAGGGGTGGCATGCCGCCCAGCCACAATCTAATTTTTCCAGGAGCACTGGGGACGCTGAGTCCTTTAACCCTGCTGCTCCAATGCGTACTGGAGCATGCGCTTGCAAAGGTGGGGCTTGCGTGCATACGTGCGTGTGTATGTGAGTGCGAGGGGGGTGGGCGCTTGGAGCCACTGGCCTAGGGGCAGCCCATTTAGAAATCTGGGCCTGGCTGCAAACCAATCAAAAAAGTCTCCATTTTTGGGGAAGCATAGCTCCCAACTGTCCCTTTTTCGGAGGGACAGTCCCTCTTTTGACAGCTCAACCTGCAGTCCCTCATTTGTACTGGAAAGTCCCTATTTTCTCTGCACTGAACAGCCAGAGAAAGAAACAAAGTTTCTCACTTAATTGGCTTTTAGCAGAGAGCACAGAACAGCTAACAGGTGCAAATAAGATACTTTGTAACAAATTTGAGACACAAAAAAAACAGTTTAGATAAGGAGAAATATTTTCAAAATTTCATAACCTGCCAAATTTTGTAAAATGAACATGGTAATTAGGGGGTGTGGTCACATAAAGGGGCGTTGCCAAAACAATTTTGCTGTGCTACGTGCGAAAAAAAAATTTGTCCCTCTTTTTACTTCCAAATGTTGGGAGGTATGGGGAAGGTGCCAGACTATAAAGCAAACACGGAGAAATCCTGGGATTTAAATAAATTTTCTTGAATTCTGTCTCATTGAATTGTGGGAGCCCTGTAATTGTAAGACATTATAGTAAGTGTCTAAGATTGAGATTTCCTTTTAAGATTCCAACTCATTATAATGCTCAGTGAAAAGCAAAAGTGAAAGAACATTTTTATGTATCTATCAGATACTTTACAGGTGAAAAGGGACTGTCTGGTCTTAAGGCAAATGCAAATACCCTCATAAGAGTTTTAAATCTTTAACTTGCACTATATTGCGTTCACTAGTGTCTTAAATAATCAGGGGCCATTACATTTAAATAAAAAAATGTGGTTCCAGCTAGTCAGCTTCCTATGGAACAGGCTGAAGAAGGCAGGTAGGTGGTTGGCAGGCATTTATTTATAGTGCATTATGAGGTGTTAAAGGAGAATTCAATCCTACATAGACCCCCCTCAGCCCCAGCCTAGCTGCTACTCTGGGTAAATGCCACTAACTTTTTACTTACCCCTCGGTGCAGATTCTGTCCAGCGGAGTTCACAGGCGCCATCTTCTTATCTTCGGGAAGTAAGTGCCATATCGGCGCATGCGCAGTTGGAGCAGTCTGTCGGTCACGAACAACTGTGCATGCGCCGAAAGTCACGGACATTGCCGAAGCGCCAGAAGAAGACCCAAAGTTTACCATAGAAGAAGCAAAAGATGGCTGCCGTGAACTCGATTGCCCTAAATCTACACCGAGGGGTAAGTAAAGAGTTAGGGGGATCTACCCGGGTTATGTAGGGTAGTGGGTAGGGTTTTTTTTTAATAAGGGGCTGAATTCTCCTTTAAAAAAACATCTGAACAGACTGACAGGGCACATTGCTTTTTTTCTGCCAAAACTGCAGTTGCACTTCATAAATCAGCAGGCCAGGATTTGTGAAAAGGCAACCAAGGCCCGGGCTTAGGGCAGCAGGATTTTAGGGGGCGGCATGCTGCCCAACCACACCCACATTGGTTTATAAATACTGGGGATGCGCAGGAGATACAATAGTTTTTTAAATTCCCCTTTGCTCTGATCCCGATGAAAATTTGTGAGAATAAAGGGGAGGGGACAGGGGCGATGAACAGCAGCAGGCCTAGAGGCGCCCGCTATGTAAATCCGGCCCTGCCTGAGGTGCAGCACTTATGCCTGATACACAATAAGCACATTGCTAATAATCATTTAAGGATTAAGGTTCTTTATCTTATATCAATGTTTTATTACCTAGTTAAATTCAAGAATAACATTGTATCCAGTTTTTAAAAGAAATATGCTACTCCTGATGAGACTAGTTTCAGGGCATTATGTTGTATTCAGTGTGATGAATTGGGATGGTATTCTTGGACGAACTAGTTAGTAGGGTTGCCATCTGTCCAGATTTGACCCGGAGAGTTCGGTTTTCAAATGGGTTGCCAGGGGTCAAGACAGGAATCCCCCTGATTGACATAGCGATCAGCCAATCGCTGATTGCCATGTCATAGCCAACGTAATTTAGCACGCCCTGGTGATGTCATGGTCCTGCCCCCTGCCCAGATCGTGAGCCACACAAAGGTGACAACCCTAATTAGATAAAGTTAAAGTTGCAACATGCTGCATCTCTCCTCTGCGTCTGGCTGGATTATGGCCAGACCAATGCTCTAATGTGCAGTGACACAGTGTACCAAGTAATCGGCATTTTCACATTTGAAAGTCAATGCAAAAGCCATAGGTCTGTGCAAAATGTATAAATGCAGAAATCACCACTGCTCCCTGCTTCTTTCTACTCCAGAGGCCTTCTGTGTCCTCGTGATCATTGCTTTTATATCAAGCTGCCGTAACTTTTTGAGTGTCTGCCTGCTGCATTTTGCTCACTGTATCACTAATAAATCTATAGCTGTTTATATTAGGGATGCACCGAATCCAGGATTCGGTTCAGGATTCGGCCGAATCCTTGTGCCTGGCCGAACCACATTTACATATGCAAATTAGGGGTGGGTAGGGAAATCACATGACTTTTCATGACAAAAGAAGAATTTGCCAATGCAAATTAGGAATCAGTTTGGTATACGCCCGAATCTTTCACCAAGGATTCTGGCATTCTGGTGAATTTCAAATACTGGACTCGGTGCATCCCTAGTTTATATTTAAACATTGTATAAGTATATACTTTCCTTCAGCCTGCGCTCCATCTCCCACAATGCCTTGCACAACTCTTATTCTAGTTTTTGCTTGTCTGTCCAAAAACACTTGGCACTGTGGGAACATGTGGGAGACTACTGATACAGGGTTGCAATGGTATGTGTAGTCAGGGAAAGCAGAGGACGGCATCAAACTACATACATAGACATTTCTTTCAGTTGCATTACCATTTGCATCAACCTTCAAATAACTGAACATTTTTAATTTATATTGGAAAGTTGCATTATATTTCATTTCATTATGCAAAAAACTTTTTGGGTGATCATCCTTGGTCCAAAAGAGTTAATTTCTAATTATAGCTTCCAGTAGAATTCAGGCTGATTTGTCTCACAGTATTACTAAATCCCCCTGTTTATTTGCTTCATAGCCTTTGTTGTGGTCTCAAAATGCTGCTCCATTAAAATGTTTGCACTCATGTTAAGCATCAGACTGAGTATTTTTAGTCTGTCTCAAATAGTTCCTTTATTCCCCTGGAAAATATAGCTTCCCTGTGTCATTGCTTGTTCCTCCCCTGGAGCCAAACATAGAGCGGCTTTTGAACAAACACTTCTTCAGCTGCCCTCTATAGACTCACAATCTCTGTTGTATTAAACTTTTCTATCTGCCGTCATTGATTTCATGCAATGTATTGTGGATAAGGGGGGGAGGTAGCAGCATGATCTAAATATAAATTGCTGTTATCTAAAGGGGGGAGAGGAGAGAGACATGTACACACGTAACAAAAAAGCCTTTAAATGAAAAAATAGAAGTTTCAGCAAAGCACATGGTATGGTTGACTGATTCCTATAGTGAAGTATGGGGGTGGCAGTATCATGCTGGGTGGCTGCTAGGTAGCTTCACAATGCTGCAAGAGAACTTGTCTAAACCTGCTAAACACTGATCCCAAACACTAGGCCACATTAAAGTGGACCCGTCACCCAGACATAAAAAGCTGTAAAATAAATTTCCTTTTCAAATTAAACATGAAACACCAATTATTTTTTTTATTTATGCATTCACAGCGGTTTAAACTTGTTTAAAATTCTCAGCTGTCAATCAAATATTGCCTGCCCCTCCTCTATGCCTTCGGTCACTTTCCATTCAGCACTTCCTTGATGTAACTGTTTTCCTCACATTCCACAAGTTCTCCACCATTTAATTGTGTAACCAGGGCATGGGGATGGACATCAGGTCCCCCCATTCTGGTGCACAAATAAGATTCTGAGATGATGTAAGGCTTGCCTTAATAATAGTGTCCACAATATGGCTCCTGCCTGCTATAATTATCTATTCCCAGTCGGAAGGAAACAAGATTCAAATAATTTTTACAGTGTAATTAAAGTTCCTTTTGCTTGACTAGCATGATAAAATAGTATTTGGGATTATGTTTTTGCGTGACGGGTCTCCTTTAAAGGGATACTGTCATGGGGAAAAAATACACATTTTTCAAAATGGATCAGTTAATAGTGTTGCTCCAGCAGAATTTTGCACTGAAATCCAGTTCTCAAGAGCAAACAGATTTTTTTATATTCAATTTTGCAATCTGACATGGGGCTAGACATATTGTTAGTTTCCTAGTTGACCCCAGTCATGTGACGTGTGCTCTGATAATGCAGTGCTGTGCTGCAAGTTGGAGTGATCTCACCCCCCACCCTCCCCCCAGCAGCCTATCAGCAGAACAATGGGTAGGTAACCAGGTAGCAGCTCCCTGACACAAGATAACAGCTCCCTGGTAGATATAAGAGCAGCACTCAGTTTTTAAATCCAGGTCCCACTGCAACACATTTGGTTACATTCAGTAGGAGAAACAACAGCCTGCTAGACAGTGTCGGACTGGGACACCAGGGGCCCACCAAAAACCCTTAGACCAGGGGCCCACCCAAAAACCTTTAGACCAGGGGCCCACTATCAGTACTATTTTCTTCCCATTCTCACTCAAACTCTATTCTACTATTCTCTTTTCTTTACATACTATAATCTATTATTCCATCTATTTAGCCTCTTTATTCTCATAGAAATAGAGAATGGACATGAAATAGGCCAAATGTTTAGAAGCAGGAGGGCCCACTGACACCTGGGCCCACCGGGAGTTTTCCTGGTATCCCGGTGGGCCAGTCCGACACTGCTGCTAGAAAGCAATTCCAAGTGCTGGCTCTTTCTGAAAGCACATGACCAGGTAAAATAACCTGAGATGGTTGCCTACACACCAATATTACAACTAAAAAAAATACACTTGTTGGTTCAGGAATTACATTTTATATTCTAGAGTGAATTATGCGCAGTGTCAAAGAAAGTCTTGAGTGCGAGCTGAAACGTTAGTTGTTTTTTGTTACCTGAATAAACACCGTTTTTCATTTGATAAGTCCTGAGAGTGCGAGCTTCTTCATTCTTCTACTTAATTTTTGGGCTTATTGCACCCAGGCAACTACGACCGATAGATGTGTTGTGCCGGCTTCCAGACTACTTTATATATATATATATATATATATATATATATATATATATATATATATATATATATATATATATATATATATTGTTGAGACATTTGCTGCATTAAGCTACTTAAAATGGCCTCCGCTTTAAACAGGGATTGTTTGTTCATATATTTCAATATTTTATAGATGGCCAACTACATCAAAGTCATCCCTGGTCTGGCCAGTCCTACACTCAACTTGCATCTGATTCATTTTACACTGGGACTAAGTCTGCAACTCACTTGTTTTCAAGCTTTAAAACTCCCAACCATGGGTTGCCTTTTATTGGCCACCACTGGAATCACCCAAATGTAGCTGGAAAAGGTGGGGGCTACAACATGGAGCTGGTCAATGCTCCTGTATAAACTATAACAAACAATGGAAAGATGAGTCCTCCATTAAATATTTAATGGTTTGTTCCCCTTTACATTAACGTTTATTATTAAATATTCTGTTCCTAGCAACTTTGCAACTGGTTTTCAAACTATTTGCCTTCCACTTTTACATCTTGAAAGTTTTCAAATGTCGGGGCTGACCCCGACAGTCAAAAACAATTGCTCCACTGTTATAATTTTATTATTGTTGTTATTTTTTACTTACCTTTCTATTCAGTCCTTCTTCTGTTCATATTCTAGTCTCCCATTTAAAATACTGGTTGCTAAGGTAAACAAGACTCTAGCAACCTGCTAAAATTCCAAACGGGAGATAGCAGGAGATAAATAACTAAAAAACCTTAAAAAATTAAAAACAATATCAATATATACAGTATCATATATATCAATATATATCAATTTATGCATCATACTAAAAGTTAATATTAGCTTAACAATTACATACACGTGCGTGCATGTGCGTTGGAAAAACAATATGCATTTTCATGCAGGTTAATACAATGCACAGCTAGTTTATTACTCCAAGCTGTTTTTCCTATAAAGTGGCAGCAGCAAAGTAAATTGTTAACTGTTTATAGCTAGATGCCACTAGCATAGGTGTATTTACCTTCTCTTAGTACACATCTCCAGTTTAGCACTTGTAGTTTTATCATGCTGGGCCTGCGGACTCTAGCTTGTTCTTTTCTTATGGAAAACACCGAGATTTTTTCAGGAGCTATAACCGGGGATACAGGCACAGTTTGAACACAGGAGAAATTGGAATAGCATGAAATACTGCTTGAACTTCCTTGGATTCTACACTTGAATTGTAGCTCTGGGAGAGACCCTGTCATACAATTTTTTTTTTACTAGTGGACTGGAAATTGGACCTTTCACTTAATCTCAAGCATTGGATGTCGCATAGGGACTCAACAATCTTCTCCTGCTGTAGAGGAGGCTGTTCCCTGTTCTTATACATAAACTATAATGGTGTTGTTCTCTACTAGAGAGTCAGATTCATATAAATGAACAGCAGTGTAGAAGCAACATATACTGCATTACTTAAAGGGCAACTAAAGTTTTATTTGTGTGAAGACATGTACACGTAGTACCAAAAAACAGCAACTACATGCACTTCCAGCACTTGATCAGGGCGATACCCCAGGAATGTGCCTTTGTGCAAGTCCAACTATGAACCAGTGTAAGACATTGCTGAACTGTCAACGGTATCCTTAAGGTAAGTGTGGCGGGGAAATGGCAAGGGGAACCCCCTTACCTTAGCTTCCATAAAATAAAGGCAATATGTACAGGAGATTTAATGAATAACCCCCAGGCTTCTTAGTTATGCTTCCTACTATTGATGTAGTAAAGGTACAGACACCTACATGAGCAAATAATGAAAAAATGCTTTATTTACATTCCCACATGTAAAAGTTCAGAAAAGCCTTTTTACATGTTATGTTGCCATATTTATCCGAATGCTTGTGGTTTTCTGCCTGTTTCATACATGCATTCAGGTGAAACATCATTTTGAATGAATGTTCTCTTAAACATACATTAGAACTGTTGTTTTTCATAGCATAGTGTGTATATTGTTTCTCAGCCTGACTATGGGGAACTATCGCGAAAATTAAAATTGAATATAAGCTTGACTGAAACAAGAAACTTTCTAAATACAAATAATTTAAATTTCGGCGTCGTTTCTGAAATAATCAAGTTTATGTTCACTATCCTTCTCTCAGCATGTTTCTCTTCATTCTGTTTTTATGCAGGAGTTGGGTGTCAGATGAATGATCCAATATATTTTATAGGGGGGGGGCTCCTTTTGCCTAGAAGATGTATTAGAGCTCACTCTATTAAAATCACCAGAAATCCTGTCTCTCTACATGCAGAATTTGTGCAAAAGGCAGTTATTTTGTTTGTACTAGAAACTGGTATTTGAGTGAGCTCTAATACATCTGCTAGGAAAGGAAGCCCCCCTATAAGATATATTGGATCTAACTGTCAATGATTATCTGACACCCAACTGCTGCATGAAGACAGAATGAAGAGAAACAGATTCTGAGAGAGGAATAGTGAAGGTGATTATTTCAGAAACGATACAGAATATTTAATTGCTTGTATTAAGAAAGTTTCTTATTTCAGTATGAGGAAGCTTGTGTCAAATTTTCATTTCAATAACATGACCAAACTCACACCAAAGTAAATAAAAGGGTGGTGAATGGCATCCCTGCACTTGTTAAGAAAAAGGCCCAAGGAGAGGGAGAGTTTTATGTGTAGCACTGTTTTGCTCTTGGGCAAAGTTCAGCTGGATTACAAGCCCATTTATTGCTAGCAGCTAAATTGCCATTCTCATTTCTGCTCAAAAGTGTAACTCTGAGCATTTCTATGATGTATGCATGTATTTTTAGCGTATAGTAACTATTTGGCAGGAACAATAAGGTTTGCTACCAGCAGCCTTAGGGTAAATTTGACACGTAGGTATCTTATGGAAAAAAAGAAAAATCCTTCTACCAATAGTGTTTTTCTGAACACAGACAACCACTACCAGAGACGGCATTGAGACCTATGATGGGTCTGGCAGGAGGAATGTGGCTCCATTCCCCAATCTATTAGGACAGTGCAAAAATGCAGGAGGGCACATTCCATGTGTAGAATAATTTAATGCTGGAAAAAGCATCCTCCATATTTTAATACCTAGGCTGTTGGCTTTATAGTTGCAGAGCGATGTCTAACACACAAGAGCCAAGAATAAACAGTCAAAAATAGCCTTTTAAATAGTACCTAGTGATGTCACTTGTGTATATTTAATAAATGGATAGGCTCCATAAGATCTCCCCTTTATATGTAGATGAGTGTTCCAGGTAACATAGTAAGTTAGGTTGAAAAAAGACACACGTCCCTCAAGTTTAACTATTTGAGTCTATATATAACTGCTAGTGGATCCAGAGGAAGGCAAAAAACCCCATTTGAAGTCTCTCCAATATGTCACAGAGGGGGATTCAAGATGGAAATCGGACCAGTCCCTGGATCAACTTGCACTATGAGCTATCTTCCATAACTCTGTATTCCCTCCCTTGATAAAAAGCCATCTAACCCCTTCTTAAAGCTATCTAATGTATCAGCCTGTACAACTGATTCAGGGAGAGAATTCCAAATCGTCACAGCTCTCACTGTAAAAAAAACAATCCCCCGCACACTTTTTTTTTCCACATGGATTGGGCTTGCACTAAATTAAAGCACTTTTGGTCCTCTGTAACAGAATTTATAGCTCAAATTCTGGACCTGCCAATTCCATTACACCCTAGGGTAACTTTGCTCAACCAGTACATGATCTAACCCCAACTAAAGCAGAGAACTTTAAAATTCATACTGCAAGCTTATGCTAAGAGATACATTACCATTAAGTGAAAAGACACAAACCCTCTCAAGAGGTCCTTTTTGAAGACCTTAGCTGACCAAGCCCTACCTCTTTATAAACTGATCTACATCAGACGGGGTTTCCCAAACAATTGTCTAAAAGTCTGGTTGAACTGACCCCCCAGTTCAATCTATCACAACCTTCCCCAAGTATGTACAATGGAGGACCTCACTCCCAATGAATGCACCCCTAGTACCGAGCTCATATAATAATGACACGGATATTGTCAGGGTCGGACTGGTCCGGCCGGACACCAGGAAAAAACCCAGACCCCCTCTCCCAATTTCCTGGGCCTACAAAAAAAATTGCAGCGCTGCACAACACCGTTCACGCATGCGTACCGCGCGGGTCCATTCATGCATACGCGCCGTACGGCGTCACAGTGGTGGGGCCAGGGGGTCCGGAGGGGGGCCCTGGACAGTAGTCCCGGTGGGCCATGGACCCCCCAGTCCGACCCTGGATATTTAATGTAAGAACTTTAATTCCTGCATTGCTCCCTTGTAAAACAGACACTTCTATAAAAAAATATTTGTTACCTTGAATTTTATCCTGAATGTACCACTATGCCATTTATTTCAACAAGACCACATCGTTAAACAAAAAATAATAATAAATGGATGTTCCCCTGCCCTAGTTGTAAAATACAGATCAAATCAGATCTGAGTTTGCTTTACAGTATATGGTCATGAAATACCAACTTTTAATATTTTAATTATTTTACAACATAGGGTACTTGATTCCCTTTCTAAATTAGCAGGCTAAGCTTTGTGTAAAGTTTTGTATTTTCAATGTTATGTTTTAAATGTGTGCTGGTTTAGTAGTCATGATTTAAAGACAGGGACTCCATTGGTTCTGTGTGGCTATTAGAAGTACATGATGTCTGTGTTGTGCTTTCGAAAATCGCTTGGTACATCTGCACTGTGCACTGTTCGCTCCATCACATGACAATCACATGGTCTCCTTTATTAGAGCCCAGCACAAATGCCCTTTACTAGAGTGAATTTAATTATGCACACAGTGCTGACGGTCCTGTTATATTCTGCATTACGTAGCACAGAAAACCTTGCAGATAGCTGAACAGCTAAAAAAATATGAGCTGATTGAGAGGACCTCAGAAATGTCTGGAACAATGGTGAAACTATACATTTATGTGTGTGTGTGTGTGCGTGTGTGTGTGTGTATATATATATATATATATATATATACAATATCAAAACAGGGGGGTTGTGGGAGCACTCTAAAGGCTTTAAAGTATATATAAGTATAATAAATGCTATTGCATATGTACCCAAATAGGGGTTATTTTGTTACAAAGTTATGATCATAAAATTGATAAGCCTGTTTACCTTGACGTGGTATGGTGGCTTATCAATTTTATGATCATAACTTTGTAACAAAATAACCCCTATTTGGGTACATATGCAATAGCATTTATTATACTTATATATACTTTAAAGCCTTTAGAGTGCTCCCACAACCCCCCTGTTTTGATATTATATATATATATATATATATATATATATATATATATATATATATATATATATATATATATATATATATATATATATATGTTTGGTAATGACCAGCACTCTATTTTATTTGATTTAAAACAAAAAAACTCTTTATTTCATTTACCACTTGTGTCCAACTAAAGGTTCTAATGTGGATTGAAATGTGAACACAAGTTGCATGTGAAATAAATAGCTTTTTTGTTTTCAATCAAATACAAGAGTGCTGGTCATTACCAACCATATGCATTTTTTTTAAAGGTAAATTTTATTTCTTTTTAAACACACATCAATTACATACATGACAGACAGTTGAGCAGACTAATCCACATAAGGTCCAAAAGGAAGGTATAGCGTCACAAGTTGACCCAAGGCATATTACAGCAAAGGTTGCTAGTGAGTATAGATGGACACCCCAAAACATTATTGTAAAGTTTAGCTTAAGGGCTAAGGTTAGTCCTCCAAATTTAATAGAGAGATCCCCCACTGTCTAAGCGTAAGAGGGTTTACCTATCAGAGTCTCTCTACGGGGGGTTTGGGTCAATGTCACTCCATGGCCCCCGGATTTTGTCAAATTTTGTTGGTGCTCCCCTAGCCTCATATGTGAGTTTATAGAAGGGTACTACACTGTTAACCAGTTTCACCCAAGCTTTAAGAGAGGGTGGGAGGTTACCTATCCAGAGGAGTGCTACAGTTTTTTTTGCATAAAAGAGTAAGATGCAGTAACAAATGAGAGCATGTTTGGCTGGAATTATCTCTTCTATGACTCCTAAAAGGCAAATAGTTGGAGATTTTACCCTCGGGAAGTCAAGGTTGTCTGCTAAGTAATTTAATAACTTGCGTCCAGAAGTTCAAAATATGTTGGCACTCCCACATCAAGTGGAAGAAGTCTGTGGCCAGTTGCTGACACCTGGGGCAGGAGTCGAGAGGGATTTGGCCCATTTGTTTGAGGCGTGTGGAGGTTACATACACATGATGCATAATTTTATACTGTATTAGCTTATCTTTCAGCGAGATAAGGCCGGTATATACATTGTCTATTGCTTCCTCCCAATCATCTTGTGCAAGGCCTGTAATTTTGCTGGTCTGCCATTCCTGAGCTATCTGAAAGGGTTTAGGGCTGGACCAAAGAAGTTGCTGATAGAGCCGGGACACTAGTTTTGAGGGGCTGGGGTCGTGAAGAATGTCTTCTATGGTGAGGCAGGACAGTTGGGGGGTAAGGGTGGTGAATTGGGAATAGAAGTTATGTTGTAATTGAAGGAACTTAAAAAGTAGAATTTGCGTTGGCTGGCACTTGTGTTGAAGTGTAGGATATGTAGGAAATGTATTATTCTAAAGAAGGTCTTTCAAGCATTTTATACCCTGGCTCGGCCAGAAGGCAGGGTCTTGTAAGGTCCTGAAGTGGGGTAAATATGAGTTTCCCCACAGAGGGAGATGAGGGGACAGCAATGGTGGTGTATACCCAAAGGTCTTAAGAGCTGCTAGCCAGGACCTCTGAGGGGTAGTTAATGTAGTTGGTAAAGGGCTGGAGTCTTTGAGGGTACGATAGGGGAAATTGTAAAGGCTTTCCCATGAGGATAGTAGAAGAGCTTGCAATTGCGAGTTTGGGTTATATGGGTCGGGGGTTAAAGCACCAATGAAGGTAGTATAGTTGTGAAGCTAGATAGTATGGAAGTTGGGGAGAGCCAACCCTCCCTCTTCGCATGGGGCACACAGCTTTGTCCACGCTATTCTGGGTGTTTTATTATTCCAAAGGAAAGGAATTAGAATTTGATTTAGGCGTTTGAAGTATTTTTAAGGGATACATAAGGGTGTATTGTGGAGCAGATAGAGAATTTTGGGGAGATAAATCATTTTAATAATATTGACCCTACCCCAAAGGGATAAAGGAAGTTTGGACCAGTGGTTCAAGGTTTAACCATATGCATTTTTAACTGACTGTAAACCACAGAAAATTGTTTGGAGACGAGTGCAGGACATTGACTTTGATATGCAATATATATATATATTGGAATTGCCCCAGCGCTCTTATCTATGCCACATGTAGAATCACGTTGTACGTTCCTATAGGTGACGCAGACTCATCTCCAGTGACCAATACAAATTTCTGGTGTTGGAAACTATACCTCCTTTAAAGAGAAGAGGGGATAGGGAGCGAGGTATGGTGGATTAATAAACTCAAGTCATTACACCCTTTAGGTCTTAATAAGGATTATGATTCATTTATTTGATTGTGTATGGTTTAGTATTAGCAACCAATATGGGCTTTGTGTTAATTGTGAGGTCATTTCCTGTATACTCCCTTTAAATTCTACTTGTCTATTGCTGTTCTACATTTGGCTTGATACACAGCTTGCCTGTAACATCACTATAGTTATGTGTTGATTTTTAATACACATATTTTTGCGTGATACGAGTGCTGATTTATTCTTTTTATTTATAAAATAATTATTTAGGATTCCACTGGGCATCCAATAAAATGATTGCACTTAAAAGCACAAAAGAGTAATATTACTTTAAGTATAGACAGTCTGGATACATCTAGTTTACTGTTATACTATTGTTCATTTTTCATTTTCAATATTTTTAGGATTTTTTTTTATGAAATGGGAAATAGCATTCAATACCAAGTAGCAATCAAATTCTTTCAACAAGGTGCAGAATTACAATGCAACCAGCAGTCACAGGAGGGCCCAAGGGACAAGAGGCCCTGAATAACAGTATCTGCTGGTAGATCTCCCTCCTCTGAACTTCAAACCTCGCCAACCACTTTCTCCTTTGATAGCCTGGGGAGAACAAGTATAATTAATCTGAACAGTTCTTTATTTATCTGATACACTGTATGGCTAAAGGTATTCAGACACTATGTCTAAAATGACATACTTTTAACACACCCACTGCTGAAATAGAAACTGTCTCTGCTAGCAATGTCAGTTCACTACCTGTAGTAGTGAATCTGTAGGGAGTGTGAGTTTTTATTGGTGACACTATCCAGTTTAAAACTGGAATTTTTGAACATAAAGTGGACCCGTCACCCAGACATAAAAATCTGTATAATAAAAGTCCTTCTTAAATTAAATATGAAATCCAATTTCTTTTTTTATTAAAGCATTCATAGCTGTTGTAAACTCATTTAAAAATATCAGCTGTCAATCAAGTATTGCCTACCCCGCCTCTATGCCTAGGCATAGAGGCAGGGCAAGCAATTACTTTCACTTTCCATTCAGCACTTCCTAGATGTCACCGCTCTCCCTACATTCCCCCAACTCTCTTAACGATTTCATTGTGTAACCAGTGCATGGGGATGGACATTTGGTCCCTGTCCCATGGTGCACAAACAAGATTCTGAGATGATACAAGGCTTGCCTTGATAACAGTATCCACAAAATGTCTCCTTCCTGGTTGCCATAATTTTGAGTTCCCAGACTGATGGAAACAATATTCAAATAATTTATACAGTGTAATTAAAATTCATTTTGCTTGACTAACATGATAAAATAGGATTTGGATAATTTTGTTTGGGTGACGGGTCTCCTTTAAATAAAGATAGGTGAAGAAGTCACCTTGCAGGCATGTAGGATTCATTTATCATTTTTAATAGACTGGAGAATTGATCTTTACTAATATGTAAGATAATTTTCATTGCATTAAACCAAGGGGCATAACTATGAAACATGAAATGTGTCGATATTTTGCTTCAACACCCAAGAGGATTTTATGGCCCTTGGGTGAAATCAAAGAGCTTGATCTAAATTCCAGCTTGTCAAGTAAAATATAGACTTGTTCTCCTTGCTTTGCATATTTAATACATTCCGGATTATAAATCTTATAACTATTCAGTTTACATCTGAAACACATATTGAAGGTTAATTTAGCAAAGGGAAAGCAGTGCGCAAAGTGCAAAAAATGGTTGCAACCCATCATTTGTTGCACTGTGCAATTTAAAGAATTGCCACAGCTGTCTGATCTCTGAATGTGCAAATTAAGGTGTGGTGGAGGATACAGGCTGCAATGCTTGATGGCTTTACCATCTGATGTACGGCAGACACTAAGCACAGGGTTGGCCTGCTCCCGTCGACTCTGTGCTTTGCATCTTGCGATGGATTTTTTCAACATCCATCCTGAGATGCAGAGTGCAGTCAGTCCCCAGGCAGAAATGCTCTGTGCGTGAGCCCTCTTAGTGCTCTTGTACTTTTGCCACTTTGCAGAGTGATTTGACTGAATTGGAAAACTGGGCAGAAAACTAGAAAATGAGGTTCAATGTTGATAAATGCAAGGTTATACACTTTGGCAAAAATAATATAAATGCAAGTTATACACTAAATTGCAGTGTGTTGGGCGTTTCCTTAAATGAGAAGGATCTAGGGGTTTTTGTAGATAACAAGTTGTCTAATTCTGGACAGTGTCATTCTGTGGCTACTAAAGCAAATAAAGTTCTGTCTTGCATAAAAAAGGGCATTAACTCAAGGGATGAAAACATAATTATGCCTCTTTATAGGTCCCTGGTGAGGCCTCATCTGGAGTATGCAGTGCAGTTTTGGACTCCAGTCCTTAAGAGGGATATAAATGAGCAGGAGAGAGTGCAGAGAGGTGCAACTAAACTGGTTAGAGGGATGGAAGACTTAAATTATGAGGGTAGACTGTCATGGTTGGGGTTGTTTTGTCTGGGAAAAAGACGTTTGCGAGGGGACATGATTACACTTTACAAGTACATTAGAGGACATTATAGACATATAGCAGGGGACATTTTTACCCATAAAGAGGATACCAGAGGCCACCCCTTTAGACTAGAAGAAAAGAACTTTCATTTGAAGCAACGTAGGGGGTTCTTCACAGTGAGGACAGTGAGGTTGTGGAAAAAAAGTAAATATTGGCCTTTTAAATCTCTTGCCTTGAACCACCATTTTGTGATGGTCTGTGTCCTGCTTCAGAGATCACCTGACCAGAAATACTACAACTCTATCTGTAACAGGAAGAAGTGTGGAAGCAAAAGACAGAACTCTGTCTTTTTAATTGGCTCGTGTGACCTTACATGTTTGGTATGTTTGTGTGCACCGTGAATCCTATGATCCCAGCTGGGCAATTATTTTTAAAATGGCAGATTTCTATTTAGGATTACCCAATAGCACAAACTACTAAAAAAGTATATTATTATGAAAATGGTTTGTTTACATGAAGCAGGGTTTTACATATGAGCTGTTTTATGCAATATCTTTTTATAGAGACCTACATTGTTTGGGGGGTATAGTTTTCCTTTAAGAGTGGCTCGGATAATTTTCTTGGACAAGCATAATATCCAAGGCTATTGTGATACTAAACTCTATAGTTAATGTATGAGTATATATAGTTTATGTGAGTATATGGAGGGGTCAGTGTTGATGCTAGGTTTCATTTGGAGGGGTTAAACTTGATGGACTTTAGTCCTTTTTCAACCTTTTTTTAATTTCAAATGTTTTCTGATTGTTCGCCATAAACAACATAAACAAGTTTTTTTTTTTAATTGCTTTCCATCTTTTATTTTGTACCATTTACCCAAAATTGAGGTTTCAAAGTTGAATGTTCCCGTCTCTGGTGTTTCAGTCTGGCAGCTCAGTGATTCAGGATCATTCTGAACTGATACAATTTGCTCAACACAACTGAACTGAAAAAAGTGTTTGATGGTGAACATATTTAAAGGGGACCTGTCACCCAGACATAAAAGCTGTATAATAAAAGTCCTTTTCAAATTAAACATGAACCCCAAATATTTTTTTGATTAAAACAACCTTATCTGTTATAAGCATGTTTAAAGATCTAATCTGTCAATCATATATCGCCTCGCCTGTTCCTCCTCTATGCCTTAGGCATGGAGGTGGAGCAGGCAATTACTTTCGCTTTCCATTCTGCACTTCCTAAATGTCACTGCACTCCCCCTCCAGCCTCACCATCTAATTGTGAGGCCAGTGCATGGGCATCGGTATCAGGTGCCCAATTCTGGAGTATAAATTAGAGTTTGGCTTGATGCAAAGCTTGCCTTACTAATAGTGTCCACATAATGGCAACAAACCTCCTCTTCTTCTGGGCGGCTAATCTCCCCATAGTGTCCACATAATGGCAACAAACCTCCTCTTCTTCTGGGCGACTAATCTCCCCAAACTGCCACCCCTGCCTTCCCGCTTGCTAAAATGTAAATTGCCAGTGGCATGGCACTCGGATCGATTAATTTTCCGAAGTTTCCTCGTGAATCTGCCTGTGTGCCCTGACCCTAATTTGTCGCCCAGCGACAAATCTTCTCTACTGCAAATGACTAATCTGCCCAAATGCCTTCCCGCCAGTAAGAATACAAATCACCGGCAGGATGGTATACGGATCACTTCGGATTTCCTCGTGAGGCAACTTCAGATGAATTCCACCACCCTAAACAGCAGCTTGTTTATATAAACTATAGTTGTTTTTCTAAAGCACACCTACTACAGTTTTACCAGTGCAGGGCAACAGTACATTATATTATCATTCCTGAAAAACACTTTCATTTTTTGGTGTTACTGTTTCTTAAAATAATTTATATAGTTTAAGTGAAGTTTATTTTGCTTGACTAACATCATAAAATAGGATTTGGAATTATTTCTTAGGGAGACAGGTGCCTTTTAAAGGATACGTAAACCTTATTTTTATGGAAAATTGCTTGGGGTGCGATTGCAATTTATTTATTTATTTATTCAGTTTCCTTTCATGGAGAACTATAGCTTAACTAAAGAAGCTATACATGTTGTACATGTTGTCGCCAGTGGGATGGCCGAAGTTTCCTTGTGAATTTGCCTGTGTGCCCTGACCCTAAGGGTTGTGGCACACGGGGAGATTAGCCTTAGAGAGTGACTAATCTCCCCAAATGCCTTCCCGCAGCAAGAATACAAATCACTGCAGGATGGCATATGAATCAGTTTGGATTCGGATTCAAATGTATCAACTAAATATATCAATTTAGAACAGTTAAAGAGTCAGCGACCCCCCTCCCAGAGCTGCTTTACAAGGTGAAAAATGACACTTTACACTTCAATATTAGAAAAACGCTCACAAATAGAAAAAAGAAAGTAATTGGACAAAAGTCTTTATTTCTGGAGAACTATCTGAAACCCCTTTAAGTGCCCTATTAACTCTCTAATACAATTCTGCTCTGTCTCCATTTTGCAAAGACATTAGTCACTGTGCCCTTTAGGGAAGTCTCTGTTACTTATACTGGCAAGGTTTAAAAAAAACTTTTTTGAGTATGACTTTATAGGCATGTGTAAATCATGTGTTAGCTTTTTAAATAATTCTCAATTCATAAGGCAACATCTAACATTAATAAAAGAAATTTGGGAAAGTGTATTTTTAAAGATCAACTCTTTCCATAAATGTTAAATGTGCTGCTTTCCAGTTGGCCAGATCATGTTTAAGATCTAGAATGATTTGACTGATGTTCAGCTTGTAGTTTTCCGTAGGGTGGTTTGCATATTTGATTCCCAGGTTTGTGATGTGATGTTGAGCTTTTTTTAAAGGGGACACACAGCGTCCAACCAGTTGTAAAAGTATGTGTCAGCAGCGTCGGATTTGCCGGCGGTCGTAGCTACCCCCAGCAGGTGCACGATCGCATGCGCGCAAGCACAGGAGCACTGGGGAGCAGCGTGTCCCCATAGAGCGGCTGGGTGGCATGTGCCCTTAATAAGTTGCCTCCCTAGGCCCGGGCCTTTGTGGCCTCGCCACAAATCCGGACCTGTGTGTCAGGACTTCTGATTTGTCATAGTTAATATTAAAACATGTAAAAGTGGCATATCTGTTAAAGGTGTTGAAGATTACAGAGACATATTGCCAGTGGCATTACGTGCCGGCTCCACTACTCCCTGCCCTCCGTAAAAACCTTCCCAGCACACAGCGATGCCTACCTGGAACTACTCAACTTCCCACTCTCAACCCTCTGCCTCTGCTATAGTTACACCAGTGCATCTTGCCCAAAATTAACAAAATGCTGTTATTCTGTGATGAGTAAACCCCACATTAAGCCCTTTGAAAGAGAGTTTAATTTATTTATTGTAAGAAAGGCAGACAGGAAGGCAAGAACAGGGCTGTGGAGTTGGTACATAAAGTCTTCAACTCCAGCTCTGACTCCAACTCTGACTCCTCTGTTTTTAAAGGAACAAAAACTGAAAGTGTATTAAAGTAAATAAATATAATGTACTGTTGCTCTACACTGGTAAACTGGCATGTTTGTTTCATAAAGACTGCTATAGTTTATATAAATAAGCTGCTGCAGTAGTCTTTCTGAAGCAAACACACAGCTTTTACCAGTGCTTGCTAATAATATGTCATATGTTAATTCCTTTAAAACTCTTTCATTTTCTGGTGTTACTTTTCCTTTAGTATACCAATGTAGTTTCCATGTTGACTGAAAGAAGTTAAGTACAGAACATACAAGGCATTTTATCACTTCCAAAGCTCAAAAATGTAAACCAGGTCCTTTGGTCATTCTAAACCAATTGGAAAACCTAAAACACCTTATATATTAAACTGAACCTGGCATAAAGTATACTTGTTAAATACAACAGAATTGCTTCTGCCATAGTCTCATTCATAGAAGCTCTTAAATATGATTTGATTATTTTCAGTTGGAGTCTGTACATTTTTGTATAGATACCCAAAATTGCTTCTGACTGACTCCATCATGACTTTGACTCCTGAGCTCTGCGAAAAGGCTTTGGGAAAGTTTTAGGAGCTGATGACCGAAATGTTTAAATTGAAGTCATTGATCCCTAACCAGTTGCTTATGAGGGCATGTTGCTCACCACCCTTTTTGATGTTGCTGCCAGTGACCCAGTGCCGTTTTTACATTTTTGCAATGGAGACACATTTTAGAAGCATAAAGCTGCAGTTTTACAGCCCTTATTTTGCATCCCAGAGGAACGTGTTTCATGCTTGTGTGACTTACTTAATCTGTGTTTGGCTCATGAGTAAAAAAGGTAGGGGATCCCTGATTTAAGGTTTTTTTTGTAAACAAGTGTGATATATCCTGGTGAATGGTTATTTTGCAGATAAGTGTCCTTTTTAATAAAAATAATCCCACAACTACATGATTTATTTCAATAAGTAGTGAAGCAGATCCCTAGAATATGGAGACACTGTATTGTAGGGTTCCCCACAGAAGCACCTTAGCAGGAGGCTTGTGTTAGGATGTGGGGTGATTCAGGTCTTATTGGAATCCACAGTCTTTGAATCTCAGGCAGACCTGAGCAAACTTATAGTGTTTCAGTGTCTAACATCAGGGTCCTGTGGAATTCTGCTAGCAAGTTTCTCCTGTTATTCTCCATATAGCATTCATTGTATGAGTTTCCATTTACCTGTCACTTCAAATTCAACACCAGATCACATTTCTTCCTGTTATCCCCCTTCATTCAACTCCACTGAGCCAGCAAGTTCCGCTTCACTATTTACCCTGCTAATCCATAGCTTTAAGAAAATCACACATCAGCTAGCTAAATTCAGTAGTTTTACACTTTCCTTACCTATCACCTTTCACTGCTTGTCTCCAGTCAACGCTGCCATCTCTCTGCAATTCCCCAGCTCTCTCTCTCTATCTACCACTTACCTAGTTTCTGACCCTGGCCTGTATTCCAAGTCTGCATGTGTATAATCCTTGTATTCTGCTGACAGATTATCTGGGTTTAACCTGGCTGGTAGCTGTTGTTTACTATATCTTAGGTCTGGCTAAAGACTGTATCTGAATTCCTCCAGGTAGCTGTAGTTGAATTATAACTGTCTAGACTCTGGTCTTGCGAAAAGTCTGCTTTTTGATGGCTCCAGATCAGATGTACTAAGGGTTACTTACCTTACCTCTGCTTGTGAATTCTGGGCACCGGCATAGAAAAAAAAACTATTTATTATTTACTTGTTTATTAATGTACTCTGAAATGACCAGTTGTATAACTTGTTCTCCCTAATCACTCCCAGGGAACCTGCAGAGAAAAGAGAACTGTTTAAGCATGATTCCCATTCAAGTGTATTAGAACTTACCTGTTGTTCAGCATCTGTTCATCTTATTGAATCCAACTCAGGGGAAGACTTGCATAGAAAGCGAGCTTTTTAGCTGCATTGTCAACAAACAATGAGGCAGTGAAATCTATTCAGTGCCTGTTCTCTTTCATCTTGCTTTAAAAAAAGGGAAATGCAGACAGTAACTAATTCCAAACCAAAAATACTTCTTTCTGCTGTACCAGTTCCATCGTATTCAGCTATGAGTCACTGTGAGCCGCTGGAGTCCAGGTAAGACTTTCAAAAGCTTCTCTCCTTCACAAGTCCTTGAAACCCATTGGTCCTGTGCCTCTAGTGAAAGGTCATCTGATAAAGAGCTTTATATTGTGACCGATATAAACTGTCCCCAAGCCATTTGTGCATTCTATGCAGGTAATGCACAGTGACATGACCTTTAACATCACAGATTTTAGGCATGTGGAGCATATTAAGCTGTGAGATGTGCCCAACTGTAGCTGTTTGGCCTGTTGTTTCACTTCATGGAATCCACCTGTCACAATGACAGGCAGATTTTGGGCAATAAACACAAGTGAACCATGGGAAGAACATGAAATCTGAATTATCAGTTGTCATACCTTCAGTTTTCTCTTTGCTTAAAACTCCAGTAGACACTCCAAGCAGAACTAGTGTCTTTAACAGAGTAGTAAATGTCAATGTTTTATCATGGCTCTAGGGTTCATACGTGTTTAGGTCACCCAATTGTCTAACACATAACTTATGATAACCCTTACTATTCATAGCTACAACAGATTCGCCTTTATTTGAATTCCTAAAACTTATAGATCACATTTGAATCTACATATTGTTCAAGCTTCTCCACTAGATATATATTTTGTTTTTAATATGTCTTACATTCATGAAAAGAAAAACTGAGTGCAGCCAAATTCCAGTGGACATTCTCAGGCAGTAAGGTTGACTAGGGGCTATTATTCGGTGACATTGTTGGAATAAGTGTAATTCTGTTTCTATATCATGTGTGTTTAACAAACTACTGATTTGAGGTGGTCAGACATTAATAAGGAATTGCTTTCATCGTGACAGAAAGAGAGGGGGGAGGACAGTTGCACAAGAGTTCATGGCTGACGTTACATAAAGTCATTACTAAACATTTTCCAATTTTAGACATGATGCCTATAAATGAGGTCGGTGTTGTACATCATTTTCCAAGGGAGTTTATTTTTCTTTTTTTGAGCAATAAAAAATCTTCAAATTGCTTTCAGTCAAAGGGGACCTCCTGCTTTCAAGTAATGTAAAACCAATTGGAAACCATGTACCTCAAACCCTGCAATTGGGGGTGTCTGGGATTGGTTGAAACAATGTTAGTTTCATCAGCTTATGTTAGCGGTTATAATGCTGTTGCTATGCCTAAAGTAATCTTGCAATAATTCCTTGAACACATTTATTCTTGACCTCTCTAGCGTACCTGTAATCATCTCAGCAGGAATAATCTTTAAACAGGAAATACTCAACATGTAAATTGTACAGATCCAGCTGAGTTCTTAGGTTTGTTATGCTCAGTTTGGTCCAAACCAGCAGGTGGGGTAGCAGAGAGCATTGTCCATCAATACTCAGCAGGTATAAATCAAACAACTCCAACATAGTAACTGTACCCTTTAGAGCCTCCCTCCAATCAGCACCTATGACTCATCTGTTGAATGTATTTGTGTGTTCAAACCAAGGAGGTATCATGCAAGGCTGCCATTTAGACAGAATAATTATGTAGAATAGCATTTCTAGATTTTTAACATTTCTAGATTTTTGCCATAAATCTTAAATAAAAGTTTTTTGTTGTGGTATAATCAAAATCCCCAACTACCATCTTTCTGGCAGCACCATAGTTACACCATAGTCTTAAAATCCTTGATCTGTATTAATTTAATGTCAGCATTAAATCTTGAATTAAATTGAGAAAGTGCTGTCTGGTAGTAAGGTTCTAACCATTCTATACTCATTGTTAGAGGGCAGGGTTTAGCACAGGCTGACCTCTGACAGACAGGAGGCACTTCTATGTTTAGATAGCAATGTCTCCTGTGAGTTCCACCCATAGATTTTATCATGGGGCGAAGGTCACTACTAAAAAGGGAAGCCTTGTATAATTGTGAAGGATATATATGTGTACAGTATATATATATATATATATATATATATATATATATATATATATATATATATATATATATATATATATATATATATATATATATATTCCCATTTTTTTCCATAATAATAAAACTATAACTTGTACTTAATCCCAGCTAAAATATTAATAATCCTTGAGGCAAAACAATCCTATTGGGTTTAGTTTATGTGTGTGGTGTTTATGCAAATTGCCTGTAGATGTCACTGTGCTCATACTTATACTGTGCATACTTCCTGGTAGCTTAAAAGTGAAAGTTACTGTTATGTAATGCCTGCATGACTCTGCTAATAAAGCACTGTTATACTCTACTCATCCTCGGCTACCCAAAACATAACAAATGGCGACAATCATGGCTCTTCTACCTCTGCAGCAGCCTGCACCTTTTCTTCCAAAGCCTGGTGAGCCTACCATACCTTTTACTGCTTGGATCCGTATATTTGAAAATTACATTATTGCTGCTGACCAAGAGGAGATTTCTGCTGCTAGAAAGCGTGCTTTACTTATTTACTGCCTGGGAGCAGAGGGACAGCATATATTCTATACATTACCATTACCTGATGATACTTATGAAACTGCTTTTACTGCTATAAAGAACTTCTTCATGCCAAAAGTAAATGTGGTTGCTGAAAGATATAAATTCCGCCAACGTGGACAGTGTAATGGCGAATCCACAGAACAATTTGTAGCAGCTTTGAGAGCTGGTTATCTGTGAGTTTGGGAATCTAACAGATGAAATGCTAAGAGACCAAATAGTGGAAAAAACAAACTCACCTCGCATTAGAGAGAGACTGCTCCTAGAGCAGGATTTAACCCTTGCAAAGGCTATTACAGTTGCTAGCCAAATTGAAACAGCAGTGGCAGAGGCTAAAACTCTCAGTCAGGGAACTGCTGGGAAAGTACAGATTGTGAATTCAACACTGTGGCCTAATAATGCACAGTCACAGGCAAAATACAGTGCTAAGGAAAGGGATTCACCTACACTGCAAAACCATACAGTAAATACAAATAGAAAATACTGTTGTTCAACATTACACACTACTACAAATGTTACAGTATTAAGTGTGGATAAAGCTGGTATATTTATTCCAGACAAGTTTATATGCACTGTCAGTGTCAGTACTGCTTCTGCTGACAAGGGACACTCCATTAACCTGATGCTTGATACAGGTTCAGCTGTTTCTATACTACCAAAGGATATTTTCTTGAAATACTTTGCAAAAGATCCGCTTGTTGCACCTGCCCTGAAACTGGTCAGTTACTTAAAGGATCCAATCCCTGTGCTTGGTTGCTTGCCAGTGACTGTACAATTTGAATCAAATACTGCAAAATGTGACTTTTACACTGTTAATAAGGGTACTGCTATACTCACTGGACTGTGCAAAGAACTTTGTACACAAAGTTAAGTTGAGACCAGATGTAAAACCAGTACGCCAGAAATTGAGGCGATTGCCCTACTCTATAAGGGAGACTGTCTCACAGGAACTAAAGAAACTGGAAGAGCACGATGTTATTGAAAAATCTGAATCCTCTGGGTTTCACCAATTGTTGTAACAATGAAGCAAACTGGAGGTATTTAATTGTGTGTTGATCTCCGTGAACCTAATAAAGCAATTGTTATGGATAATCATCCCTTGCCACACATAGAGGAAATATTTTCAGAACTCCGAGGAGCAAAATTATTTTCTTCTCTGGATCTTCAGAGTGCATATCATCAAGTATTACTGCATGAGGAAAGTAGAGATCTCACTGCATTTATCACCCATGATGGTTTGTTTCGGTTCGATCATGTATCTTATGGACTGGCTTCAGCACTGAGTTGTTTTCAAAGACTGATGTCTTCTATACTCCATGGCATACCTGGTGTACACTGCTACTTGGATGATAAAATTGTCTACGCTCCAACTAAGGCTCTTCATGACAAGTACTTAGAAAATGTTCTGAAATGCATTGATTCTGCAGGACTGAAACTGAACCTTTCCAAATGCCACTTCAGACAAACTCAGCTGTCATTTCAGGGTCAAATAATCTCACAAGATGGACTACTGCCTGACCCTGACCATGTCAACGCTGTTACACAAGCACCTCCTCCATCTGATTTCCAGACCTTATGAGCTTTCTTAGGTCTTACTTCATGGTATTCTAAGTTTATTCCCAACTATGCTTCAGTTGTGGAGCCACTTAGAGCCCTACTACGTGGAACTTTAAGTCTGGTGTGGTCAGAGTCTGCTCAACATAGCTTTGAAATAGTGAAACAGCTGATTGTGAACAGTCCAGCACTAGCTTTATTTGATCCTGCACTACCCACTATGGTTACTACAGATGCTTCAGACTATGGCGTTGGTGCAGTTCTCACACAGATCCATGCTGATCATACAGAGAAAACTGTTGCATTTGCATCCAGAACACTTACAGAGCGTACTTATTCAACTGTTGAAAATGAAGCTCTAGCATGTGTTTGGGCAACGGAAAAATGGAGAACCTACCTATGGGGTAGAGAATTTACCTTATGCACTGATCATAGCCCTTTAACTACACTGCTTACAACAAAGGGACTAGGAAGAGCTGGAATGCATATAGCTAGATGGTCAGCAAGGCTACTGAATTTCAACTACAAAATGCAATACAAACCAGGTTGGAAAAATGCTACTGCTGACTGTTTGTCAAGTTTACCTTTACCTGCAGCTTCTTATACACTGGATGAGGACATAGAAGTTGTAGCATTGACTTATTTACTATAATCTACAGTTGCAGCTGCTGATTTTAAGCAAGCTTGCCTCACATGTCCAATTCAAGTAAAACTACTGGACATCTTACAAAGCAAATGGCCAAATGCTGAGAAGAAACTCAGTCCTGATCTTCAACCTTACTACAGGATTAAGCTTGCCATAGATGCAAAGATCCGATCGTACGAATCATCGTACGATCGGACTTTCCCATCTCCCGACCCGCCACTAACCATTCAGATCAAGGTCTTACCAGTCAGATTAGTTAAAGAACAGATCAGCAATGTTCTGCCCCTGACAGCAATCGTACGATATCTATGTCCAACCAAAGCTAGTGACAGTCTCCCACTGAAAATCGTACGATCGGCAATACACGCAGAGATATTATCGGCAGCCGACAGAAATTTTCTAACCTGTCCGATCGACCAAACGACTGATCTCCGCCGAACGAAAAATGTCGGGACTCTCCACACACGGTGCGAAAATCGTACGAATCCTCTAATCGTACGATCAGATCTTTGCGTCTATGGCCAGCTTTAGACACGAACTGTCCTTAGTAGATGGCTATGTTGTCCATGGAGCTCATCGTTTACTGGTACCAGAGACCTTGCGAGAAAAGCTCATACAACTTGCACATGAGAGTCATCAAGGAATTGTACGTACAAAACAAAGACTACGAGAATTATACTGGTGGCCAGCAATGGATGCTGATGTGGTAACTGCTGTTCATTCTTGTGTTACTTATCAGAATCATGACAAAACAGCTATTACACATACACCACCACTTCAGCCAGTACCATTCCCTGATTCAGCATGGAAAAAACTTGCTATTTATATTGTTGGTCCATTTACAGATGCTCCTATAGACTGTAGATTTGCTATAACCTTGAAAGACTATTACAGTAAATGGCCTGAAATTGCATTTGTTTCTCATATAACATCAGCTACAGTAATAACATTTCTATCTACAGTCTTCAGCAGAGAAGGTAATCCAAAGGAGTTAATATCAGAAAACAGACCACAGTTTGTCTCATATGAGTTTGAATTCTTTCTGAGAGAGAGGAATATTGTGCATAGGAAATCTTCAGTGTATTACCCACAAGCAAATGGAGAAATCAAGAGATTCAACAGTAGTCTGAAAAAAGCACTACAAACAGCAAATGTTACTGGGAAATCTTGGAAAGTATTTACAACAGAGTTCCTACATAACTACAGAGCAACGCGCCATGCAACAACCCAAACATCTCCAGCTGAATTATTACATGGCAGACAGATGCGCACTAAGTTACATGTTGCAGGCATCAAACTTCCACAAAATACTGTGCCTACAAAATCATCTACTGCTGACATTGTGAAACGTCAACAAGCCAAATACAAGGCTTATACTAA
Organism: Xenopus laevis; assembly: GCF_017654675.1. NCBI lineage: Eukaryota > Metazoa > Chordata > Amphibia > Anura > Pipidae > Xenopus > Xenopus laevis. Next base: position 41,626,072 of record NC_054378.1, on the reverse strand, counting down.
CAGAAAACGTGGTGCAAGAGAAGTACACTTACAACCTGGATCTTTAGTCAGAATTAAGAAACCAGGAATACTGAAACAAGGAGAATCTAAATTTACTACACCACTTGAAGTGAGACGCCAGAGAGGACCACACACATATGAACTGTCTGATGGACGCATATGGAATGCAAGTCGTCTTGCTCCTGTTAGATATGACTTTGGAGAAGCTCCATTTGATGAAGGACATTTTCCTACTCCTGATGTCAACTGCAATAGGCCTGAAGAAAGTGAACCTGTGAGGCATACTGAGAGAATCAGAAAACTACCTGCATGGACCAAGGACTTTGTTATGTGAAGAATGTATAATATTGTTTTAAAATGCATACTGTTTAATTGTTACTGTTTATTATAGTTGTCCAAATGCTTTCCTACTGTAAGGGGAATATGTGGTGTTTATGCAAATGGCCTGTAGATGTAACTGTGCTCATACTTATACTGTGCATACTTCCTGGTAGCTTAAAAGTGAAAGTGAAAGCTTACTGTTGTGTAATGCCTGCCTGACTCTGCTAATAAAGCACTGTTATACTCTAGTCATCCACGGCTACCCAAAACATAACAATGTGTAAATCATTTTTAGCAGACAAAGCATGGAGATCCAAATTACAGAAAGACCCCTTATCCAGCAAGCTCCAGGTCCCGAGCATTCTGGATAACAGTTGCCATACCTGTAATAGTCTAAAAATGTCCAGTTGAGGTATACAATTTGAACACATACATCAATTATATATGACCCGTACTAAAATAATTAGGTTGGATACAGATAGGTTATAGTTAATTTGGGTTAAAAAGACAAAAGTTTAACCCCTCCAAATGGACCCCAGTGCATATATGTATATACTGTATATATGGGCCTATCTATACACTCACATATAAAAGCTATATTTCTTAAGTTTCCAGTTCTTTTGACATACCATTGCACTTCATTGTAAGGCCCAGGTGGGGAGGGGGTTTATTACATTTGGAATTTCATTAACAATAGCAGTGTATTCCCTGAAATTACTAAGTGATAGTAATTATATATGTGAAATATATGTGACTATATTCTAGGTGACACTGCTGTCACAATGTTTCGGAGGCATATATTTCAAAAGGTTCTTTTGTATTGTTAGAGTGGCCAAAGGCTTTATGAGTGTGTCTGATTTGTCCATCTACATTAAATCAGTACTGGCACTGAAAATCAAGTTTCTTAATAACACAGTGGTGTCATCCCTAGGAGCACAATGTCCAGGGGTTGGAACCTTGACCTTGTATTTTCTGGGCTACAACAGCCCAAATACACAAAGTCACAGTTAGATCTGAGCACTCACATAAGCAGCAACCTGACTCTTAGGGGGTTATTTATCAAAGTCCGAATTTATCTCAATAATTTCTGCTTTAATACTCAGATCAAATCTGGTTGGGTTTTTTACGCTTATTTATTATTATATTTTCCAGAAAATTTGCTTTGCAGGAAAAAAAAATCAGATGTTCACGATTTTTTCAGATTTTTTTATTTTATTTTCACGATTTATTCAGAATTTTCCCCCGAAAACTCCAAAACCTTTGGGGTATTGCACGAAATCCAGTGTACATCAAAAAATCATTGGGACTTCTCCCATTGACTTATATGCAACCTCGACAGGTCTGAGATCCCGGATTTTCAGATTCTGACTTTTCCATCCTCTGGGTTTAATAAATTCTGAAAAAGTTGTGACTTTTAAAAAAATCTGATTTTTTAATAAAGAAAAATCACGAATTTTTCGTGATTTTTGCATTCAGAGTTTAGTAAATAATCCCCTTAGTGCCAGTTCTATATTTTTAGGCTGCTGTAATAGCAATGAGTAGGTCAAATAAGTTTTCAACCCAAACCAGCTCAAAATCCAATTTTTATGACCCACATGATATTCATGATACTGTATATGGGATGGTATTATTCACCACAGGGCATGGGGTCAGTACTTTTACAAGAGGGGTGTAGGTTGAGGTTTGTATGGAAAATTATTCCTTTGTTAGGTTCATTTTAAGGAGAGCCAAAGCTTAACTAAAGAAGTAGGGCAATTCTGTGCCTCTGAAGATGACCCTAGAGCCCCCTCGATCATTACTACTATACTGATGCTGAACGTTTTGGCTGGTTCAATAACTTAAAGGGGTTGTTCACCTTTGAGTTAACTTTTAGTATGATGTGGAGAGGTATATTCTGAGACAATTTGCAATTGGTTTTCATTTTTTATTATCTGTGGTTTTCGAGTTATTTCGTTTTTCATTCAGCAACTCTACAGTTTGCAATTTCAGCAATCCAGTTGCTAGGGTCCAAATTACCCTAGCAACCATGAATTGATTTGAACCAAAGACTAGAATATGAATAGGAGAGGGCTGAATATAGAAAGACAAGTAATTAAAAGTAGCAATAACAATGCATTTGTAGCCTTACAGAGCATTTGGTTTGAGGTGGGGTCAGCGACCCCCATCTGAAAGCTGGAAAGAGTCAGAAGAAGAAAGCAAATATTTAAAAAATTATAGGAAATAAATAATACAGACCAAGGGAAAAGTTGCTTAGAATTGGCCATTCTATAATATACTAAAAGTTAACTTAAAAGTAAGCCACCCCTTTAAGTATATAAAGTTTGGCATTTCTAGCCATATTAATATTTAGGATTTCATTCTGCTTTAGTTAGCATTGATTTATCTAGGATAATTTGTGCATATTGGTTATTACCCTTTAAAGAAGTAAAAATGCATATTTGTATATCTATTTCGTTCCACATTCCAGGTGGATTGAAACACGTGGATGTCCTTGGTAATAAATCATTTTTTTCTTACATGCGGTGAGTGCTTTGTAGATAATTGGCTTGATAAGCTTTGGTAGGCATAGCACACAGTATTTGAAAAGAGCACAAGGGGTTGATGAAGGGCACAAGTAGTGACTTGAGATGACAAGAGAAGCTGAGGGACTTCAGAGTTAGTAACAGGACTGTGTTTTTGCAGCGAACGTATAGTGATTCGGCTAATGAAGGATGTGAAAGGGTTTTAAATATGGAAGGCATTGCAAACTAGATTTATTATTGTTTATGAGTGTGCCAGTGTGGGCAGCATTAAACAGTTGTTTAACTTTAAGTTAACTCATATAGTATGATGTACTGAGTGATAATCTGAGGCAATTCAATTTTTTTTTATTTGTGTTTTTGTTTAGTTATTTAGAGTTTTATTCAGCAGCTCTCCCGTCTTTAATTTCAGCAACCTGGTAGCTAGGGCCCTAATTACCCTAGCAACCATGTACTGATTTGAACAAGAGACTGGCTTATGAATAGGAGAGGACCTGAACAGAAAGATGAGTACTAAAAAAAAGCAATAACAATACATTTGTAACCTTACAGAGCATTTGTTTTTTGTTTTTTAGATGGGGGTCTCTGAACCCTTTTGAAAGCTGGAAAGAGTCAGAAGAATGCAAGTAATTACAAAATTAAAAGAAGAAAAGAAATATAAAGGCCAACTGAAAAGTTGCTTAGAATTAGCAATTCTATAACCTCTATGGGTCATGTATGGAAATGCAAGAATCTTGATGTGGATTAAGTCAGGGGTGGGGATTTTGACTGCATGTACTTTTAAGGGCACATGTAGGGTTGCTACCTGGCCAGAATTATGGTTGATCCCAATGTTATTAATAGGGAAAAAAGATTAATATATAGGAAGGCTGGTATTTATTTCCAGAAATGTTGTGGAAAGTTACTGTTACTAGCATTTTATCAGGATCAGATGCATACCTTATGGAAAAGAGACTGGTCTTGAAGGAATCAGAAAGAAGTAACAGGTATTGCCATCATTTCAAATCAAGATATAAAATATAAAAAAGCAAGCACAAGACCAAAGATGTAATAAGGTGATAATCTAAAAGAGGGAAGAAATCACAGTTACAAGCATAAAGATGACATGAGATTTTTAGCAAAGAATAAGGTGCATATTTATCAGAGAGTGAAACTAGAACTCAAAACGGGCTGAGTGAAGTTAAGTCCATTCACTTGCATCTATTCCCTATATTCCCCAAATTGGCCATCCTTATGAGCTGATGTGTCTGAGTTTAAAGGAGAGAACAAGAAGGATACAAGGGTTCATCAGTGGGGCGTTTGAAATGACTTTGTATGATTGCAGGGTTGTCAGTACATAGGAAGACAAAAAAAAGTCAGGTTTCAAAGTCACACATTCAGAGAAAGAGACAGAGGGACTGCATTGCTATAGTGCTTTCTGCACTAGCAGAGCTGAATTTTTGGTTTAAAAAATGGAAATTCGGCTCTTAAACTTACAGTAGGTGTTTTTTTGACGTCCCTTTTAACTAGCCACTGTCATCTGAAGTGAGGTTACCACCTTGCCTCATGGCAGGAGCAACCCTGCAGGCAATTAATTTCACTTCCATTCTTCCTTGATGCCACTGAGCCATATTCCCCATCCCTCCAGACCATCTAATTGTGTAGTCGGTGCATGAGCACGGACATCATGTGCCCCATTCTGGTGCATAAACAAGATTTTGGCATGATGCAAAGCTAGCCTTAATAACAGTGCCATAGTAATGGTACCTTGATGTGATTGTGAATTCCAAGACTAAAAGAAACATGATATAAATCATTTATATAGTCACAGCACTGCGCTCTAAAAATACATGTTAATAATAATAATAATAATAATAATAGTGTAAGTTAAAAGATTTTGACCGGTACAATCTTGTAGAAACCAGTGTAGTTTTAAAATCCAGTAAAAACATACAAATCTGACACTAATTGCTAAGTAAACCAGTTGCTGCTTTGTTCTTCAATACACTTCATTTTTACACTGTAATGGGCCATGCAAAAAGCAGCATAGAAAAATGAATTTTTTGCCGTAAAATGTGCAAACTCAGTGCGGTGGATTCCAGACCTTTTGTTCACGTCCCTTCTAAAACCTAACATTTGGCCAGACCCTCTTACCTCATAACAACATTACAGTCACATGCCGTCACTATTTCAGCCATGTAGTCATAGTTCCAAGAATATCTAGGACAGCTAACAACTGTTCATTCCCAAATGCCACGCTAATTAAACTGGGCTTTCAGGTCTATGTAAGAGAGAAAATAGACATTCTTGGCCAAATTATCCCAATGGGCCTTTATTCTGACCCCCAGCCCCAGTAAGGGCAGTTTTAAAAAAGTAATATTGATTTGACAATTTTTATTTTAATGTATTATTTATTTATGTATAATTTTTAAGTGCAAGATGTGCTTTATGAGAAGCTGGAAAGGCATAAGTATATTGTGTAGTGTTATTTTAATTGATTCCATAATCAATAAATATCTCTTCTGGTGTATTTACAAATCTTTATTGAATTTTTCTGACATTTGAAGGGAGCGGCATCTTGTTTTTATTTTTTTATTTTTACTGAAGGGTGGAGGGTGCACATTGCATCCTTTCTGATGTTTCATAACATTCTGCAGCCTCTGGCTGCCCCAGTCATGTGTGTCTATCTGTTTTCTAGGAGGGGCTGAGGAGATGCCTTTAAGGACTATGCCGAGAAAAGATGCATTCTTTGTTTTGTCCCAGGCAGAACCATCACAGTGCATCTAGCTGAACAGAGAAGATACAGACTGGAATGACAGAGTGGACAGAGGCAGCAAGGCTAAGGGTTTTTCACCTAAGAGTACCACACAGCATCCCACCCATAAGCTTCTTCAGTTGTTGTATTCTGAACTGCAGCCAGGGACAAATATTTAGAGCCAAAGAAGAGAAACACAGTATACTGGTATGTCCAAATCATTCTTGGAAACCGCCCAAATCTCCAGAAGTCACTCAGGGAACAGAACTATAAAAACTTTTTCCAGCCTGGAGAACAAAGTCGCTGGAAGGAGATTTAAAAAAAATTATAGCCACAATACAACATCAGATTTGCAGATTTGAGATACCTGTACTCTTTGCTTCCAAATGTGTGAACGTCTAGGGCAGAGGAAGGACAGACGGTGTGCGTACTTCAAAGCATAGACAAGGTGATCCAAACTACAAGGTAACAAATCATCATAGGTTTAGCTGCTGCTCCAGCTATATTTATGCTCACTTTTCTGTATCACTATGGAATAAGCCCATTGTCCCCAAACTCATTCTGAATCTCATAGTAGTAGATAAAAATAAAAGATCAGCTCATCTCTTTTGCCAATCTCCTTTGTTTTACTTCTTTAATTTATACTCCTGATAGATGTTTTGCACTGTTTTTAATGTGTGCTGATAATCTAAGGATTACTGTATTTGCACTGCAAGTAAGAGGGAATGGGTAGCACGTTATTTATCTATGTGCTTGACAAAATACAGATAGAAGGCACTCCGGATAAAAAAAGGAGGTTTATTGCAACAGGTCAAGGACCAACATCACCTGACGCATTTCAGGCACGGTGATCAACAGTGGGAACACTGGTGGCAGAGCACCCGTGATAACAAATGGAGCTTTATTAAGGAGTCCACACGTAGGGTAAGTTTGGAGCAGTCTAAATCTTTTTAACTTTGTACATTATTTATTTTACTGTCTCCATTTGTCATGATACCCTAAATATCCAATTAGTATTATTAAAGAGTTCTGACAAACGGCAGGAGGGTGCAGTACCCTCCTTCTACAAGGAAGGGGATCACTCTGGGCAATAGGGCATGATAGCTATTTCACTAAATAACTAAATTAGTTATGAAAGTGCTGCAACTTCTCTTCTGTAGCATATAGTGAAATCCACTGTTACCCACTGTCTCATAATCTATAGAAGGACCCTTAAGAACTTGAGACGAGCATATAACGCGTCCATATGTAGAAACTGCTTCTATGCTACTACTTGTAATTAGGTATTACTTGGTATATCCCATGAGACATTAGTGTCCATGCATAGCCTATGGAAAAGTTGTTTTTGTAGTCTAATGCTTCAAAATAATAATAGAAATGTTTTGGGAAAACAGATGACAGTTCTACAAGGGAGTGACTGGGAGAAAGGCTGCTGTGACAAATAGTGGAGGGGGAGTGGGAGTTGTATTAGACTGAATCAAAAAATGATTTATTTAGTGCACACCTAATTTATGATATATGTGCAATACTTTTCACTCATGACACCAAGAAGTGTAGACAGATTGCCTCTTATTATAACACATGTTAACACACTTCAATATGATTCTACCTACAAACCTGCCAATTAACATGTTAATCACACTGAAACATAGGAGCTCCTTTACTAACCTGCCTCCAAAAGCCAATCAGTAGGCAGGTTTGTCAATCTAGTGGCACATTTGCACCAAAATGTCCAAAGGCCAGTACAAAGGCAAACATCTGATGCAGCCATCACAACGTTGAACTCAGATCTGCCCATGTGACACACTACCACACAACAACATATAGCCCCAGGTTTACTCAAACACATTAAAATGCTATACACCCGCTTTTGACATTATACAATTTTGTCAAGAAATGCATTGGTATAAATGGTTTTTTTTAAATTTGGTAATACTGGTGAGAAATACATTTCAATACATTTTAAGGTGGAAAAATATATTTACGCGTAGTTAACCAAGTTTTACAGATTTTTTTTAACTGTTTTTGTAAATCTGTCGCACTGCATGAACAACTTCCTAATGGTGTCCTTCTCTAATATGAAAGAACAGTAGTAGTAAGTAAGTAGTAAGTAATAAAATTGAAGATATATTGGACACGCATGATGGAAATTATTAAGCCAGATTTCTAATCTAAAATCAAAATGTGGGCTATGACTTCATATTTCTATAAAAGGTTATTGCTGATTCTCCCGTCTACTCAAAATAACAGGCAGCTACTGTTATTTTTTGTCTCTCTTCTTCTTTTTCTTCTCTTGCTTCATATATCTGATTCCATTTTCGAATTTCTATTCAGCAGAGGCCCCCTGTGCAGAAACAGTGTAAGATCCCCTCACAGGCACTATCATCTGCTGTATATACAGTATCTGCCCTTGTGTATTTCCTACCCTGTGAACCTCTCTCCACATTGTGACCCTCATCCTGCACATTTATTTTTGGAACCTGCACAGAGATGGCATTCACTTTGGGAAAGGGAGAACTAATGAAAGGAATCTTAAAAGAAGATCTTATAGCTTGGAGCAGCTAAGGACCTCTGATACCTGGGCTCATTGGCAGTTCATATAGAACTAAGACTGGTATCCCCATTAAAATAACCAAGCCCTTGGACCAGTGTTGGACTGGCCCACCGGGATACCAGAAAAACTCCTCGTGGGCCCAGGTGTCAATGGGCCCTCCTGCTGCTAAACTTTTGGCCTATTTCATGGCCATTCCCTATTTCTATGAGAACAAAGTGGCTAAATAGGTGGAATAATAGATTATAGTACTATGTAAAGAAAAGAGACTAGGAGAATAGAGGTTGAGTGAGGAGAGGGAAAAAATAGTACTGAGGGTGGGCCCCTGGTCTAAAAACTTTCTGTGGGCCCCTGGTCTAAGGTTTTTTGGTGGGCCCCTGGTGTCCCAGTCCAACACTGCCTTGGACTAATAGTCACTGGCTACTTTTAGTGAAATCAAGCCTGAACAAGGTAGTTAGGAGTACAATAACTCCTCAGCTTGGCTCAGAGTAGGGGCTCAATAGCTTCACATGAGGAAGAAGTTGTCATGTTTAATATGTCCCATCTCAGCCCCCAATCTAATGACCATTTAGACAGGTTCCTAACAGATGAACCTATCTAAGAACCTTTGGCACAAGAAAAATGTACAATACAGTTTCCCATTAGCCATCAAGAATAGAATGCAAACTAATACTCCCCAGGCCTGCTGAGGGCATATGAGGCATAGGAAGATGAATGCATTTAGCATACCTTCAAGGCAGATTGAATAGCACATCCAGCAAGGGCAGTTATAAGATTTTATGAACCTGAAGAACAGCTTATTCCATACCCTGGGAATAAAACCCAACCCCTTATAACTCTTCCCCATTAGACTTTATATGCAGAGATCCACTCCTTTGCTCATTACACACATTTGATATTACAAATCATAGATGCACATGCACTGTATCACGATAGTGGTTGAACATCAACCAGGCATGAAGCACCATGTCAAATAATATTTCATGTGCAAATTGGTAAAGCATTTTTCAAGAATTCATGCTTATTTGGCTAGTAGATCATTGATTTTAAAGCTATCTCACATATGTGATTTATATGAAATTGAATGTGCTACAGTATCTCTCTCCCACCAATGTGTAGATGTGCACATTGTTAAAAATGTTCAGGAAAATAATTGACACGTTTTATAACATTTCCTTCGTAAATTCTGGTTGTTTGGCCCTAGGGCCATACATTCAGATTAAACCGATATAACCCTGCCATTGGTAGGCATATTGGGGAAATATTTAATTGTGTGTGGCAACCTTTAGATTGTTATGTGTGTAGTGTAAAGGTGGCCATAGATTGGCAGAATTAAAGGAGAATTCAACCCATTTGTAAAAAAAGCGAGTACCCCTTACCCCAGGTAGACCTCCCTCCCTCCTCCCGCCAGGCTTACTTGCCCCCGCCCCCTAGGGAAATGCCCCATACTTTATACTTACCCCTCGGCACAGATTCTGCCAGCGGAGTTCCACGCATCCATCTTCCGAGTCCTCGGTAACTTGACTGGGAGATCGGTATTTCTGCGTATACACAGTTGGAGCAGTTTGCTGGTTTGCCACAACTACTCATGTGCGGAATTACACAGAAATTGGCAATCTCCCAGTCAGTTTAACGAGGACCCGGAAGATGGGTGTGTGGAACTCCGCTGGCAGAATATGTGCCGAGAGGTAAGTATTAAGTATGGGGCATTTCCCCGGGGGGGGGGCAGTTAGCCTGGGGGGAGGAGGGAGGGAGTTCTAATTGGCAATAATAGTTGGCAATTCGGGTCCTTTAGACTGATTCGGCAGCTTATCTGCCCTTGTATGGGGCCTTCCGAAGGGTATCCCTAACCAGTATCTGGGCAAAAATAAGCCAGATATTGATCAGGCAGGTTTGATTTTCCCCTCTATCGAGGACCGCAGCGGCTGGTTGATTACCTGTCGGCACCCATTCCCATCATTGTAATCCGATGGGCCAAACAATCGGATTAGTCCAATATTGCCCTGCCTTTGGGGGAGAAAGTGAGGTCTACAGTGAGGTTTGAAAAACCATGGCTCATGCATTTTCTTTTCCTTTTTTCTAATGACTACAAGGAACAAGCATATTTCCACATGTCCCCTTGGCACCTAGCCCATGCACCAGACAGGGATTTCTGAACTCCTTGTAGTATTTTCCCTTCTGTCAACAGCTGAAGCAGAAACAGCATTTGCAGTTATCATGATAATTAACAAAGCTCAGCCGACATGAATCCTCAGACTCAGCGTTGAGTCTGGGGGTAGGCTCAATGGTTACATTGAACTTTACACAAATCATTTGCCTGGCACAGAATCATCATCATATCATTCCAGGGGTCAGACAGCACAATCTAACTTAGCCCCAGGAAGAAAAAAAAAGCAGTATCAACAACAAAGAAAAATGTATGTTATTTAAGTTTTTATTTGTTATCATTCAAATGTTATTTAATGCACATTATTCCGTGGAAAGATTTGCAAGCTTCAGAGAAACAAGTACCACCGACTACATCTCTAACTTGGATAATACAGGAACACTAGGCTAACTTTGTATTGATAAACTGCCAAAAAGAGTCAATATTAGGGCTGCTCCATAGCTAATTAACTGACACTGTTAAAAAGCTATTGATTACATAGCACTTATAGATTCCAGCTGCCGCTGGCTGTAAATTAAATTAGAATTTGTTTACCAGCATTACCATTCATATATGTTGTAGGAATATTTAGGCCTCCAACTTATATGGAATATGTTTATTGGAAACTCATGTGCATGATGTACTCTATTTGCTAAATATACAATTGTACTAATATTTCTTATTTTACACTTTAAGGCCAAATTCCTTATAAAATGAAAAGAAAAGAAATGAAATGTTCTGAGGTTTTGCTATGGTTCATGGTTTCTAAGTTTTGTATTTTTATTCCAGAGACACGGCTCATCATGCCTACACTGAGAATGCTTCATTCAACAGTCAATTCCACCAATGCCACCATCAATATTGGGACTGAGCTTAAGCCAACCAACACATCCAATATTGCTATGGACATTCCAGAAGAGCTCTTTCTGATTCTGTGTGTGTTTAGTTTGCTAGAGAACATACTTGTGGTCATTGCCATTTTCAAGAACCACAACCTGCACTCTCCCATGTATTATTTCATCTGTTCCCTTTCAGCATCTGATATGCTTGTTAGTTCTAGCAATTTAGGTGAGACCCTCATCATTGTTATGCTAAAGAAAGGGATTATAACATTAGAGCCAATGCTTATCATAAAGATGGATTACATTTTTGACACGATGATCTGCTGCTCTTTAGTAACCTCTCTCTCCTTTCTTGGGGCGATTGCAATTGATCGTTACATCACCATCTTCTACGCCCTGCGCTATCACAGCATTATGACTCTGCGCAGAGTAGTTATTGCCATAGCTGTGATCTGGTCGGTCAGTTTAGTTTGTGCTCCCATCTTCATTGTCTATCATGAGAGTGGTGCTGTCATCTTATGTCTAATTGTCTTTTTCCTCTTCATGTTGGCCTTGATGGTGGCCTTATATATCCACATGTTTGCTCTGGCACGCCAGCATGCACGTAGCATTTCTGCCCTGCAGAAAGGGAAGAGAAGAAGGATCACTCCACATCAAGCTAGGGCAAACATGAAAGGAGCCATAACACTAACATTGTTGCTTGGCATCTTCTTTCTCTGCTGGGGGCCCCTATTCCTCCACCTTACTTTGTTTGTGTCCTGCCCCAATAATCATATTTGCAACAGCTATTTTTACTATTTCAACATCTACCTCCTTCTCGTCATCTGCAATTCTGTTATTGACCCTTTAATCTATGCCTTCAGGAGTCAGGAGCTACGGAAGACCCTTAAGGAAATAATTTGGTGCTCTTGGTGACAACTCAGATTGGGGGGTGCTGCCAGAGAACTAAAGGCAGCTGAGGTTTAATGAGAACACTTTTCTTCATCTCCACTCCCCATAACTATTTCATTTCATGACACACTTTCGTGACACATACGCTATTTGTGCTTAATAAAGCATATCCGAGGAAATGTTACGTTTAGACAAAAAAAAAACCTCCATAATGCTTATGGAGTTATTGCTTCTACAGAATGTTTACACAGATGTGTAACAGAGCAAAATGTACCTTATCTGATAACAGGAGAATACTTGTAATACCATCAACATAGTCTGAGCAGCAAGATGTTGTACCATATTATGCAGGTACGACATTGCAGGGAAGACTCATACTTGAGTGATAAAAGGGACATTATATTCACTTAATAACAAACAGGAGCATAGAGATGGATTCCTGCATATGACGGCTTTGATAGTAACTCTTGTAATAATGATGAGCAATGAAGCACTATAGTCATTCAGAACGGAAATCAATTAACAGATGTATTTGTGTGTTTGGTGGATAAAAGATGGCGTTTCCCTCTCTTCGCGGAGATGTCACACTTCCTTAAAGCATTTACTGGAATCTCCATTTTCTGCATTCCACTGAATGTTGTATAAGTGTTCGGCTATCATGTGCTTTGTTATATAAATGAATAGCTCTGCATCACCAACCGCTTATGCAACAAGAAAGAGATCTTGTCCCCAGGACGCATGGATACAGCAACTGTCCTCAAGACATTCCAAAAAGTACATTTTCCAAGAACTACATTTTCCTGCTTCTCCTAAAGGGAAATTACTACTTTTAATAATTCTGCTATGATGCTTTATATGGACATCACAGGGAGAAGTATTTTTGAGTATAGAAAAATGGACAGCACATTGCACTAAACACAGCATTCTATGTTGCCATGACCCTTTTGGTTTAGGGGCTTAAATTTATTTGCTGGTTTAGCCATCTTCAAAATGCCAAGGCATATTTTATTGCCCCTAAATCTTTCCCATTTCTTTAGGGATTTTAGTCCATTAAAGTCTAAATTATTTTATGTCTCCTTTTAAAGAATGGCTAAACTAATTTTTACCCAGCAGAGAAATCTGTGTTTAATATTTCTACGCTTGCATTGAATATAAACTGTTTATTAACCCTCATTGTGCCTAGTCCACAATGAAAGGGTTCATGGATAATTACTAATATGCATCACATCATGTGACAGGGCCTGTGAAAGTTCAAAGTTTGTATCTTCTTGTGCACACAAGTGATCAAATTCTGTACATCTAGAACACGTTATAACAAACACCACATTGTGTGTGTGTGTGTGTGTGTTAAATTAAATGTTCTGAAAATATATATAAAATTCTAGCAGATAAACTTTGCCAATATAAATTCTGACCCATAATGTATATATGTATGAATACTGTTTATATATATATATATATATATATAAATAAATAAATATATATTGTGATAAGTTCACATGAATTTAAATGTTCTTCTAATTTTGTTTCTGATATGTGTGAGTGGTGTGAGGGTTGCACAGTGTGACTGTGAGCGTTTGATTGTGAGAGAGTAATAAGACTGAGCTGGATTATCTGGATTTCTGAAGAGTACCCTATCTAAGGTAAGTGGGATGTAGGGTAAAGTGTACTGTTGCACCTTACCAGGGGTAGATACAAGGTGCCCTAAAGGACACAAAATTGTTTTTGTTAATAATATTGGCTTGAGTATTTGGCTCCAGCTATTTGGGTGAGTAAAGAAATTCCAGGTGTTTGGAGAGGACATTGCACCACTACTACTATAGGTACCCAGCCATTGCTGTGTTAGAAAAACATAAGTCATTTTAGGGGCATTGTATGCCCATTTTATGCCATTTGGTGGGGTGACTTATACTGTCTCCTTTTATTACCCCTGAACAGCACACACAATTCAGACATGGTGCTGTACCATACTTAGGTTTCCCAAGGAATGTTTGTAACCCCTCTCTCTTACATCTTTCTGCAGGGCATAACTCATCTCTTAGGGGCAGATTTATCAAGGGTCGTATTTGGAAGTTGAAAATACTTCGTAATTCGGCCATCGAATTGAATTACTTTGACTTAGAATATCGAAGTCTACGTTTTTTTTCATCGAATTTTGCCATTTGCGGTCAAATAAAATCGGTCAAGCGAACAATTAAATCCTTCTAATCAAACGATTCGAAGGATTTCAGCGATCAATCGAGCGATTTTTCTTCGACTTCAAAAAACTTAGAATACTGCTCTAGAAGGTCCCCATAGGCTAACATAGCACTTCGGCAGGTTTAATTTGGTGAAGTATTGAAGTTGAAGTTTTTTTAAAGAGACAGTAGTTCGATTATCAAATGGTCGAATATTCAAACTATTTTAATTTGATTTGAAGTCGAAGTCGTAGTATCCTATTCGTTGGTCGAAGTATCCAAAAAATTACTTTGAATTTAGATTTTTTTTTTACTTCGAAAATTCCCTCGAATTCACTTTGATCCTTGATAAATCTCTTTTATAGCTAAACATAGGGGGGACTGAAAAACGCTTGCCACAGTCTTTGTCACTCTGAATAATGGGCCAGTACTATTTAACTACATTTTCTATTTTTCTACTTAGTGACCCATACTGGCTCACAAACACTGGACGCCTTACTCGATTTAGAGTTTTTCCATGTTTACTAGTACTTAGATAGAATGTTTAATCCCTTAACAACAGATGGGACTATACCAAAAAAGTGCAAGTGTTTACCAATAGAGGGTGCTATACTAGTGCAGTGTAGAAATCTCCACTGATAGATGGGAAGGTACCAGGGAATACAGTGTCGGACTGGGACACCAGGGGCCCACCCAAAAATCTTAGACCAGGGGCCCACCAAAAGACCTTCGATCAGGGGCCCACTCTCAGTACTATTATAATTCCACTCCTCACGCAACCTCTATTCTGCTAGTCTCTTTTCTTTACATGCTATAATCTATTATTCAATCTATTTAGTCTCTTTGTTCTCATAGAAATAGAAAATGACCATGAACTATGCCAAATGTTTTGAAGCAGGAGGGCCCACTGACACCTGGGCCCACCGGGAGTTTTCCTGGTATCCCTGTGGGCCAGTCCGACACTGAAGGAATGTATGTTGTAAACAATAGATGTGACTGTAGCAATTACATTTTTAGATATATATAGATGGGACTGTACCATATAACAATAAGTGAAAAAATACACAGTGTTGTACCAAAATAGAAAGACATTTTCAAACAGATGGGGTTAATGTACTTTATAAGTCTACAAATTATTGGTGACATACCAATGAAAGTACACTAAGAGGCTTATTTATTCTGCTGTGTAAAATGAAATTCGCTGAAAAATGAGGTAAAAAGCTGGGAAAAATAAATAGTGGATTTTGTTTTATGCCATGCATATGCCAGATTTGCCCCATTATTTTACACTGCTGCAGACCTTTGTAAGTAAGTTCCAGTGAAATTTGCTCAAAGAAAAAGCACATACAACAATTACTCCATTTATACGTTGTTTTTTTACAGGCGATATGTGGTGAATTATTCCGCTGTTTTTTACACCACATAATAAATATGCTCCTAAATCTGTCAGAATATGGTGCTATACTAATAATAATTGTATATGTGAGTCTCTTCCATATCAGTGTATACCAATAGATGGAGCTATACATAGAAATGTAAAATACATTCCTACCAATAGTATTAATGGGCCAAATAGCAAGATGTACAAAGCAGTCCTCTAACCTTCAGTACAGACATGGTTATCATAGGTGTGTTTGTTTATTACAAATATCAGTTTTCATATCAAAGTTAGTAACCATTAGCAGTTTCCATCATATTATTATTATACGACATGCATATCTGTTTTTCTGTATTTTTTAGATAATTGTTTCTAACTTTCCAAATAAAGAAAACTTCAACATAAACTGTGCATTGCTTCCATTGTTCCATGTTAACGGGAGGCGAGGAAGGGTGACGTTGAAGACTCTCATACATATCGGGCGATAGGGAATTGTGTTAAATATACCTAAACTCACCATCCAGCCTGAATATGCAATCATTTTTTGCCATCAGACGTCTCAACTCTCAAGTATTTAACTAAATACACACATTTAACAGCACTAAATTAACCTCTGAAATATTTACCCAAACGTATGTCTACTACCGCTTATTTATTTTGTAGTCAGCACTCACCCACTGTCCACCTCTTAATTGTTCAGGCGGTGCACATGTCCAGTGGCCCACAGTCCAACCGGTTTCATGAATACTCCAATATATTAGCATGTGGCTTTTATATCTGCAACAACATGACGTTTCGGGCTCACTTGCAGCCCTTTTTCATATTTGTTTTCATTATTTACTGTATCACTGCACTGAATGCTTGAAATGACAATAAAACCCACTTGACTCAACATTAGATGGCACTGCTGTTGCTTTATGATTTTGTATTTATCATTTCCTGCAAGACTAGCGATATTACCACAAGTCTGTGTATATATGTATGAATATTTGAGAAACAAATGAATCAAACAACCATGTAAAGTTGGGATCCAGTACAGTTAAATTCAGCTTTGTTTTTGGCCAAACGCACACCAAGTAGGCGGGGTTGTTATTTAGGATGTGATGTGAGAGAATAACTAGTAGGTTGTATATTCTCGTGTATATTGTGTGGATGCATAAAAAGTAGATCAATCAATCCAGCACATTCTCCAAGAGCAGATGGATTTTGAAGTGTGTGGGGAGAGTCTGGGATAGGACAATAAACCCCAATGGCAGTATTGCTCATACATGCACAGAAATCCAGAATGATCCATTTACCTAGTGCTCAGCTTAAGTTTTAGCACTCACCCCTATATATAAGAGGTACAAAGTTTTCCCAGGTGCAGTAACACATAGGAACCATTAAGGGCAGGGGCAATTGGGCGGATTCGAGGAGATTTAGTTGCCTGGCGACTAATCGCCTCTTCTTCGGGGCAACAATCTCCCTGACCTGCCTTCCCCCTGCCTTCCGCCTACTATAATGAGTAAACACCAGCACAATGGCACTCGCGGCGCTTCGATTTCCAGTCGCCCGAAGTTGCCTCACGAGGAAACTTCAGGCAACTTCGGAAATCGAAGCGCCGCGATTGCATTGCCACATGCGATTTTTCATTTTAGCAGGCGAAAGGCAGTTCTGGTAAAATTGTCGCCCGAAAAAGAGGCGACTAAATCTCCCCGAATCTGCCCATGTGAAATTATCACTAAAAACAAAGTGCATTACTGTCTCTAAGCCAATTATAGGGTCAAAGCTCCAACATGTAGTCATTTTTAGTTTAAAAAACACTGCTCTACAGAGAACAGAGACATCACACTCATAAGATAAGCCACCCACAAATTAAATTAATGTTCCCCTCTGAGTTAACTTTTAGCATGATCTAGACCAGGGATCCCCAACCTTTTGAACCCGTGAGCAACATTCAGAAGTAATAGGAGTTGGGGAGCAACACAAGCATGAAAAATGTTCTCGGGGTGCCAAATAAGTGCTGTGATTGGCCATTTGGTGGCCCCTATGTGGATTGTCAACATACATTGAGGCTCTGTTTGGCAGTACACCTGGTTTTTATACAACCAAAACTTGCCTCCAAGCCTGGAATTCAAAAATAAGCTCCTGATTTGAGGCCACTGGGCGCAACATCCAAGGGGTTGGAGAGCTCATGAGCTACTGGTTGGGGATCACTGATCTAGAGTGTGATATTCTGAGATAAATTGCAATTGCTTTTCATTTTTACAGCACACCATCAACCTTGAGAAAGTCAAGACACCAAGAAACGCGTTGGGAAACAAATTTAACAGAATTTATTGGTGAACAATCAGTTTTTAGCTTTTTATTCAGCAGCTCTCCAGTTTGCAATTTCAGCAGACTGGTTGCTATGATCCAAATTACCCTAGCAACCATGCATTGATTTGAATAAGAGACTCAAATATGAATCAGAGATGGCCTGAATAGAAAGATGAGTAATACAAAGTAGCAATAACATTACATTTGTAGCCTTACAGAGCTTTTGTTTTTATGTGGGGTCAGTGACCCCATTTGAAAGCTGGAAAGAGTCAGAAGAAGATGGCAAATAATTAAAAACTATAAAAGATAAATAATGAAGACCAATTGAAAAGTTGATTAGAATGGGCCACTCTATAACATACTAATGGTTAACTTAAAGGTAGACCACCCCTTTGATGGGGCTATATCTGTTTATGTACTCAAACAGGATCACCATTGGAGGGGTCAGAGCTTCCTGCTGAAGGAGTGGATTTTTTTCAAAAAAAAACTTTATTGTAAACTTCCGACAATACAAAGCTTTATAAATACAGATATAAATGGCTGAAGACGGTTACAGCTTGTATAAACATTTAGTATTATGTACGAATTTCTGTATAGAGATTATTACCATCTACCAAGAGTATGTACCCGTGAAGATGAACTGTCGAGGCATATCTGGCCTGTCGAATAGCAAGTGGCTAGGAGAAAGGCTTTGGTATTGTGGAGAATGAAATGGGGTAGAATTGAGGGGGAAAGGAATAGAACAAGGAAGTGGACGGGTAAGTGCAACGGGGATGTAACGACCATAAGTATCCCTACTGTGTTGTTTTATAAGAGTCAGTTTCCTTGAAAAGGAACCACCGGATCCAGACAGCGGTGAATTTAGAGATCTGATCCGGATTTGAAGAGGACAGTTCCTCGAATCTGCATATTTCCGAAATTTTTTTGTACCAATCTTTAATGGTGGGGACATATGTAGTCTTCCAATGCAAAGGTATCAGAAGTTTGGCTGCATTCAGTAAATGGGGTTCTAGACCCGTGTTGAAGGTCACTACTGGCTGAGGGTTATGGAACAGTAGTACTTGTAAAGGGTTCGCTGGTAGATCAACCCCTAAAATTTGACCTGAGAGTAGACAGACCTCTTCCCAGAAAGGTTTTATGAGGGGGCACGTCCAGAATATATGGAGTAAGGTTCCTTTTTCTCTATTGCATCGCCAACAATTGCCGTTTGAAGTTTTGTATATATGTTGTATCTTAGAGGGTGTATAGTACCATCTAGTAACTATCTTATAGTTTAATTCTTGTATACGGCAGCATCTCGAGCTTTTGAGTAATTTGGATAGCATATTTTCAATCTGAACATCTTCTAACTGAGCATTCAGGTCTCTGGACCATCTATAGATAAAGGACACCGACCCCCAAGTTGTTGGTAGTTGAAGTAATTTGTATAAGAGGGAGATTGCGTGTGTCGGTGGGTCAAGCAACGTGCATGCAGTTTCAAATTTAGTAAGGTCCCGCCCCAATGTTTGTGACCCTCCCAAACTGTGGTAATAGTGGGAAATCTGTGCGAATTTCAAGTGGTCCAACTGTGTGAACGGTGATAAGTTTTGTAATTTGTCTTTGGATACAAGTGCTTTATTTTCTATGAAGTGAAGGAGCTGAAGGTTTCCTTCTATCAACCACCTCTGTAGATTGTTAGATTGCAATCCGGGAGGGAAGGCGGGGTTATTAATTAAGGGTAAGAGGGGAGACGGATAAGAGGTAAGCGAGTATTTTGTACGGCATTTATCCCATACTTTCATGGTGTTGGATAAGAGAGGATGGTCTGGATACTTTATTCTCCTATATATGTGATCTAACCAGGGTAAGTGTATGAGGTGGGAATACGCTGATTGCTGTTCTATCTCAATCCATAGTTTTATATTTGCATAGTGAGACCAGTCTAATATTCTCAATAGAACCGATGCATAATAGTATGTGTGGCAATTGGGTAAGGCTACACCACCCTGATGTTTAGTTTTAATTAATAGTTTTTGGCTAATCCTTGGTTTTTTATCCTGCCAGATAAAATTTTGTATTATTTTTTGCAGCTGGTTCAGTTGTGACTCACCTATATGTAGAGGAAGTGTTTGGAAGATATATAGGATTCTAGGCATGATATTCATTTTTATAACGCTCATCCGTCCAAACCAAGAAATGGGTTTATCTTTCCAGGTTGTTAAGTCTTTTCTAACCTTCGAGATTACATGTTTCAAATTTAGTTCAGCCCAGGCTGAGGTGTCTCTGGTAATTTGGAGGCCCAAGTAGGTAAAAGTTTGCGGACTCCATTTATAGGGAAAACCCTTAGATATGCAATTTATCGTGTCCTCTGGGAGTGAAATATTTAAGGCTATTGATTTAGAAAAATTTAACTTGAAATTGCTGAGGTTCCCATATATAAGGAGCTCTTGGTTAAGCGCTGGTATTGATGCTGTGGGGTCGGTCAGAAAGAACAAAAGGTCATCTGCATAGGCAGCAATTTTGTGTTGTGTGTTACGCACTGTGATGCCATTAATGTGTGCATTAAGTCTGATGTGGCATAGGTGTGGTTCTAAGGCTAGTATGAAAAGGGTGGGGGATAGTGGGCATCCCTGTCGTGTGCCATTGCGGATATCAAAGGGGTCAGACAACAGCCCATTTATCTTTAGGCGGGCAGTGGGGTTGGTATAGAATGAGGATATCCAAGGTCAACATTTTAGGTCCTAACCCAATTTGCTTAAGACAGGTGAACATGAATGTCCAATTGACCCTATCAAACGCTTTTTCGGCGTCAGTAGATAATAGCATGTTCTCGATTTTCTGCTTTTTGGCCCAGAACATCAGGTTTACTAGTCTGTTCGTGTTATCTCTACCCTCCCTTCCCGGGATAAAACCGACTTGTTCCGGGTGTATTAGGTTAGGAAGAAATGACTGTATTCGATGGGAAAGGATCTTAGCCAACAACTTTATGTCAGTGTTTATTAGTGAGATGGGTCGGTAGTTACCTGGTTCTGTTGCTTCTTTACCAGGTTTCAGAAGCAGTGTGATATAAGCTGTAAGCGATGACTTGTCGAAGGATTTTCCTAAGGCAATGTTATTAAATGCTGAGCACATGAAAGGTAGCAGTTTGTCTTTGAATATTTTATAATAGGATATCGTGAAGCCGTCTGGGCCTGGGCTTTTGCCTGTAGCTGTATCCTTAAAGTGGACCTGTCACCCAGACACAAAAATCTGTATAATAAAAGTCCTTTTCAAATTAAACATGAAATCCAATTTCTATTTTTTTATTTAAGCATTCTTAGCTGTTGTAAGCTCATTTAAACATCTCAGCTGTCAATCAAATATTGTCTGCCCCTCCTCTATGCCCGTGGCATAGAGGCGGGGCAGACAATTACTTTCACTTTCAATTCAGCACTTCTTAGATGTCACTGCTCCCCACACATTCCCCCAGTTCTTTTTACCATATTACTGTGTGGCCAGGGCATGGGGATGGACATTGGGTCCCCCATTCTGGTGCACAAACAAGATTCTGAGATGATGCAAGGATTGTCTTAATAACAGTGTCCACAAAATGGCTGCTGCCTGCTTGCTATAATTTTGAAATCCCAGACTGAAGGAAACAAGATTCAAATAATTTATATAGTGTAATTAAAGTTCATTATCCTTGACTAATCTGATAAAATAGGATTTTGAAAAAATTTTTGGGGTGACGGGTCCCCTTTAAGGGCCGTTTCAAGCTCCTCTATGGTTATTCCTTCCTCTAGTTTGTCTGCTACTTCTTTAGAGATATGGTTCAGATTGGCAGAGGTTAAATAAGTCTCAACCCTATCTATAAAGGAGGGTAGGGCTGTGGAAGCTGGGTCAGGTAGTTGATATAGTGACATGTAAAACTCCCGGAACGTCGACGCTATTTTATCTGATATGTGTTCAATTGAACCTTGTTTATTTCGTATCGAAGGGATGAAATTCTTAGATTGTGAAAATTTCAAAACTCTAGCTAAAAGTCTTCCGCATTTGTTGCCATGTTCGTAAAAGCGGTGTTTTGTCATAGTAATGACTTTGTTTGTGTAGTATTCTAAATGTTCTGCAAGTCGCTTCCTTGTTTCTGTCAATTCCTGTAATGAAGTCTGGGATAGAGTTTGCTTATGTGTTGTCTCTAGTAAGGTGATCTTGTCTATAAGTTCACGATATTTTAGTTCCCTTTCTTTTTTCTTACGTGCCCCTAGTTGGATTAAGATGCCTCTAATCACGCATGTATGTGCTTCCCAACAGGTTACTGGTGAGGTCTCTGGTAGGTTGTTCTCCGTGAAGTACATGGAGATTTTAGAAGTTATATCTGTAACAATCTGTTCGTCTTTTAAAAGAGATTCATTGATTCTCCAAGAATGCATTTTTCTTCTGTTCAATGGTGTGCGAAGTGTAAGGGTGATCATGGAGTGATCCGACCAAGTCCTGGGTTGGATTTGGCTTTGAAGTACATCTCGTAATGCATTATGAGAAATGAATAAATGGTCAATTTTAGTGTAAGTGTGGTGTCGATTGGAATAGAAAGTATAGTCTTTCACAGTTGGGTAGAGAATTCGCCACGGGTCTGCCAATTGTAATTGGTGAAGGAGTTTTTTGGTTTTAATTATTTGAGTCTTAGATATGCAAGTCTGGTTCGAGGAGCAGTCTAGTGTTGGTTCCATAGGGAGGTTGAAATCACCGCCCAAGATAAGGGTACCTTCAGAGAATGAGAGTAATTGATCAGCAATGTGTGCAAACTCGGTCGCCTGGTCGGCATTGGGTAGATATATATTGGCTAGCGTGTATACTCGCCCGAGAAAAGTGCCTTTTATGAATATGTAACGGCCATTGGTGTCGCTCTTTTTTTCTTTAAATACAAATTCGAAGTTACGTGCAAGTGCTATACCTACTCCTCTAACCTTGCTGGGTTGAGGTCTACTGAGATATATATCTGGGAAATGTCTGTTATTCCATTTAGGAGTACAGCCCGCCTTGAAATGTGTTTCCTGTATGAATGCAATGCTTGCCTTCCTTCTTTGCAGTTCTGAGGATAGTAGAATTCTTTTTTGTGGAGAATTCAGACCATTTACGTTTATACTGACTATCTGGAACGAGTCTGTTTTGTTCCTTTGCATTGTAGGAGTGGAGAGAGACGGCTATACACTAGGGTCAAAGGTACGTCAATTTCCCGTTGCACTGGGGGAGGGGTTGGATTCAGTGGGTGTTAGGATAAGTAAGAAAAGAACGGGGGTAGTAGAGAGAGGGGGAAAGAGGTATGAGAACTCCTGTCCTCACCAGATAGGTGGGAAGAGAGGAGGTGTTAAAGCGCTTCTGCCCAAAGGAAGCCTAAAGCATTCCCTGAGTAGATAATTAGTAGAGCGCAAAGAGAGAGGTGTGACGGTGGTGGTAAATTCTTTGTACAAGAAGCAGGTATCTACTTCCCGATCCCTTTCGAGCCATGGGCCAGGGTAATGGTGACTTCAGGTGGACGTGTGTTAATCGTCTGTGGGGATCAGAGAACGTTTATCTCTGGTTTTTTTTTTTTTTTTGGTTTTTTTTCCCTTCTTTTTCCCCCTTTTCCCTGTTTTCCCTTTCTCTTTACATCCAATTTTGTTTTTTGTTTTTTTTGTTTTTATTTGTTTTTTTTGTTCTTTTTTTTTTTGTTTTTTTTCTTTCTTTTTGTTTTCCTCTATCCTTTTGTTTCCTTTTTTCTTCTCTTCTTCCCTTTTTCTCCCCTCCTTTACCTCTTTATTGTATATTATTATTATTATTTTTTTTTTCTTTTTCATCTCTCTATCTCTTTTTTATTTATTTATTTATTTATTTATTTATTTTCCCTTCCCACCCTCCCGCCTCCCTGACCTGCCAACAATCACTCAAGTGTATTCCTTGCTAAAGTATCGAAAACGATAGGCACGGGACAAAACCAGACCACAAAATATTAGAGGTTGAGAAAGACAAAGAGTAAAACTGCAAATTATTGTTAAATTAAAAGGAGAAAGAAAGGGAGAGACCAAAAAAAAAAAAAAAAAGGGGGGGAAGGGCTTTCCGAAAGAAACTCCTGGTACACATTAGCAATGAACTTTTTGAGGAAAATACGCGTATATCATTGGAAAGCAAAAGAAATATATAACATTTCCATCCCTCTAAGATGTTCTCGTTGGTCCTGATCGTAAACCTGAAAGGGAAGAGAAAAAAAAAAAAAAAAAGGGGGGGGCAAGGGGAAGGGAGGGATGAGGAAGGGGGAAGTGGGAAGTCACTCCCCCAAGCAGCCATTTGTGGCAATCCCAGCGACAGTCCTACAATATTTTCCAAATAAAACATTATAACATTGGGCAGCATTATAGGGTTAGTATAATTTAAGTCATGCATTGAGCTACTATAGTGGCTTCTTGAGGGAGATAAAATAATAAAACGGGGCAAAGAATTGGGGGGAAGGACGAAAAAAAAAAAAAAAAGGGGGGGGGAGGGGGCGTCACTCAATCCTCTGTTCGGATGATGATCAACTATTGGAGGTCATTACTAAGAAAGATTTGCAACAGGTAAAACATTAGTTTAGCAGTCTTATAACGTTACTGTATTCTATAACTACAGAAGTAGCATGCAATGTGAATTAAATGGGCGTCAGGTTCAATTATGAAATGTAACGTGCAATCAGATCATTTTCATTAGGAAACAGATCAATGCAGCCTGAAAATAAGAAATTATAAAAATGTAATAACTGGGTATCCTTAGGCAAACATGAAAAGTTACATGAGTCTCTTTGTTGCATTGTTCCACTTTGCAGATGGTACGCTTAAGTTGGTGTAATCACAGGTCAGGATATATCGAGGCAGAGTGTTGTAGAAATAACAGTTAGTCAAGTCCTCAGTAAGAAAGAGAAACGGTAACCTTAACCAAAATAGGAAAGCAGAGGGACGCATTTCGCAACAAGACATCACTGCGTACAATTTTCTCCAAGGAAAATAGAGAATGAACTAGGACAACTTTAATAGAAGGCTCCGTGACACGGAGTGGCAATTTAGGGCCTTTGAGCTGGTGGGTGTTGCGCAACTTATGCAAAAATGCGCTGCATGTTCGGCATCTGTATTGCGTGTAATGCTATTCACGATGCGTTCCAGTTGGAACCAAGCGCCCACAGTAGATCCACATTCAAACAAATATTAGCTGATCAACTGGTTCCCATTCGAGTCATTAGGATGTATCCGTTATTAAATGTGACCTCTCAGGTTGTTGTCAACCTGGGAGGTAGGAGGTGTTCTTATAGCGTGCCCCAGACCCATTCTGGTCCCGTAAACGTTCCTCACGAGCTGGTGTCCCTATGGGGTACATTGCAAAATTATTGTGGCGGCCGGGAATGGGGCAAAAAGGATCTCCAGGATGCGTATAAGTCAGGCACGTGTACCAGACGTACGGCCTTTTTTTCATGGAGGAACCAGTATAACAGAGTGACCGTAATCGAACAAAAATGGGGCACCCATTATGACTGAGGCTTTGGCGCACATAGGTGCGGTAGGGACCCTGGGGTCAAGTACGCATGGCATGACAAGAGGAAAGCACATTACACTTACGTGTCCATTGATGCTGATGCCGTAGCTTGATCTTGCTTCGCAGCGTCTTCGCCATAGACAAACCTGCTCCATTCCTGCAAATCTACGCATGGTAGGCCCAAGCTGTTGAAAAAGAACGGGGCATCAGTGGGTTCTTTGAGAGTGTAGCTTTTCCCATTTCTGTTCGCGATCAGAGCAAAAGGGAAGCCCCATTTGTAGCCTATGTTGCGTGATCTGAGAAGGGTTGTGACTTCTCGCAGTAGTCGGCGCTGGAGCACGGTGGAGTGTGCTAGGTCCTGATAAATTTCAATGGTGGTCTCTTCCAGCTTTACAACTTTAAATTCACGCGCTTTGAGCAGGATCATTTCTTTGGTAGTGTAGCTATGTAGGCAACACAGCACGTCACGCGGCCTACCCGATCTACTGCCTGCCACGCGGTGTAGTCTGTCTATCGGAATCTCTGTTTCTTTATCCTGCTCCAAGAGGTTGTTGAACAGCGCCGTGAGTATTTGTTTCAACTCAGATTGCAGCACCTCTTCGGGTATGCCCCGTATTCTTAAATTATTGCGCCTACTTCTGTTTTCAGCGTCTTCCAGGAGCCTTCGCAGAACATAGATATGGCGTGCTTGTTTAGTAATCTTGTCCGAGTTTTGCTTAACCGCCAGTGTGAGGCCTGCTTGCGTCTCCTCGAGCTCTCCTATTTTAGTTGACATGGCCGCCAAGTCTTGTTTGAGTTCAGCAGTTTCTTGCTTCTGTGCTTCTTTGATGTCGTCCAATAAACGAGTTAAATCCGCTTTTTGTGGTAATGCAGCAATTAACGCTGATATGTCAGATGCAGGAGGCATAGATGTTGTCGGAGTTGGAGAGGATTGCGATCCTCTAGAATTGGTGCCCTCGTGGTCTTCGTCGGCCATATTGGAGTCGCTCTCATTAGTTCGTGTAGGAGACGAATTGTTGAAAAATTTGTCAATTTCCTTCTCCTTTCGGGTGGGAAGAGGTCTCTGCGGTAGTCCCTGAGTTGGGCCCTTTTGAGACTTCCCCATATTTCAGGCCAAATATCGCAAGTTGAGCTGAATTTGGGATCGGGAAGCAGGAGCTCTGCAAAATGCGTCTGTTCACTCAGCCATCCAAGCCACGCCCCCAAGGAGTGGATTTTGGCCATATGAGGGGTAGGTATGTGCCTTCTATGGTAATTACACTCTGGACAAAACATATGCTACTGGATGGTGGATGATTGACAGTTATGGCGACACAAATTAGTGTCCAGTTCATACTAGACCTAGTTTTACCTTCAAGGAGCCCCGGTCCGTAAAAAGTTCCAGTGTGGCTCAAGTAAGAAGATAAATTAGGACACAGGTAGGCAGATAACTGAAAAGAAGCAAGCTTTAGTGGAGCACTGGCAAATAATGCAAAAAAGTCCACAAGCATGCAAAAGTCCACAGCAAGTCACACAAGGGGGGCAAATTCACTAAAGGGCGAATTACACTTCGTGCCACTTCGCCAGGCTATAAGTTTAAAATGTGCCCGCACATTTTTTTTTTGCATACATAGCCTAGAAAGAATTAGAGGGAACATTGCCCTGGTGTCAGCTAGGATTTGATCTACCCTCATGGTCAGACCATTCCATGGTGATCACACAGATACAATTGTCTTTCCATAATCCTAAACAGTTCCAATTTGGGGTAATCATAAGACTTACATCAGAGGAATTCTTATTCAAACCACTTCACACAAAAGGAAAACCAGGATAGAATTTGCCAAATAAAGATTAATTTTGGGTGCAAAATAAATTTTTTAGTGCAAACGACAACAGAAAATTTACATGCTCTGTTCCAATAAAAGGCCAAATGGTCCCTCATATGGTCTGGCCTGAAGTTTTATCATAAAGGTAATACAGCTGATGTACTTTCTGCTAAACAACATGTTTTAAAGGCATTTTATACTAAAATTGGGACCAGCAAAGGTGTCCTTATTGGAAGCCTCTGCACAATCGTTATGGAGTTTGTAATGTTTTATGTCCCTTTACAGGCGACAAACACCTTTCCTTATTATTACTGTTTTTTACCATTACATTCCTCAAGTTAACAATTGGATAATAATCAATGCTAGCCAACCCCATCACTCTAGACAAAATTTTAGATGTTATTAAATCTCTGAAGTCAGCTAAAGCTCTCAGGCCAGATGAGCCTGTACTATAAAAAAAAAGGAGAAGCAAATGTACAATCCATGGGGGTGCCAAATGTTAGGGTGCCCTCCAACAGCTTACCTGATACCCGGACTCTTGTTCCTGTTATCAGAAACTTGATAAAAATCCTCTTCTTTCTTTCTTCTTGCAGGCCTGCATGCGCAGTAGAATTAAAAGCTGGACTTTAACAAAAAAAGGCAGCTCTTTCACTCTACTGCACATGTGCCAAACTTCTGGATTTTGAAGAAAGAAGAAGGGAGGAAGAGGAGAACTTGCTTGCTTTGTACTCCAGGTCAGTGCAGTTTTCTGCTAACAGGAGCATCGGCCTGGGGTCCATTGATTGGACCTGTCCTTCTCCTTTAAAGACATTTTAGCTCCACAGCTACTTCCAGTTTTCACTAACCTATCTTCTTTCGTAACCACTACATATTCATAGAGGCACTCATCAGAGGCACCTGTTCACTCCGATTCTCTTCCTTCTAGCCTCAGGACCATTGGCTTTATTAATTCAAGCCTCTCCTGATGTCTTTGGCATCCAAATAGGACCCTCTTGCTATAAATGTACATTATGTGCTAATGTTTTAGTTCTCTCTCTATCAAACCCCATGGCATCAGTTATTCTTTACAATATTTAGCAAAATTTGGAGACACATATATTATATATATATATATATAATATATAAAATAACCATCCATAGAGGAGTCGGCACTCTCGATACTTAGTTCAAATGTGCCTGGGTGCAGTGTCCAAAATGTAGAATATTTATCACACAGAGAAGGTCCACACTCTCAGTACTTAAATAAAAAATGTTTTTATTTGGCTAGCTAAAGAATTAAAAACATGTAGAATGAAAAACTATACTAAGTAACAAACATTTCCTGTCTTGTATACAATTGCTATTAGCTAGACCGTTTGTGTTACAAAGTAGCAGAGCTTGAGTGCAGGTGTAAGGTCTGCAATTAAGAACCCTCTATTGTTTTACCATTAAAATCAATAATAAAATGAGGTATAGTAAGTGCGGTCCTCAGCCCAGGTCAGGAAACCATTATATATGTTAACTGGTGAGGTATTATCCCTATATTTTACCAGATGACATTTAGATTGAATATTTTATCAAAGGATCACCCAGGTGTAGTGCAACGATACTTTAGCTGGTGTGTCCATGTGCAAGGGGAATGAATAGGATATAATAACGTGGCTCACACAAATGAGATCTAACCACCAAGTACATTAACCATAAACTTAAACCATTTGTGTGAGCCACATGGCATTATATCCTATTCATTCCCCTTGCACATGGACACACCAGCTAAAGTATCGTTGCACTACACCTGGGTGACTCGCTCAACAGTTGCAGAAGCTCCCTTTTCAAATGCACATGGAACTCTGAGGGATGCGGCGGAGCCATAGCGATTTTTGGGATGCACACAGGAATCCTTTTATGCAGTTTTATCAAGAGATTGTTTGTGAGTGTGTTTTCACAATATTTATTAAACTGTATTTAAGCGATTCTGCACATGCTGTTTTTCTCTCTCTATACAAGTCACGGTTGAGGAAGCTGTGAGCACGGACCGGGTTAACCCTAACTCTGCTTTTTTCAACTCACGTCTGGTGAGTGTAATGTGCCACCGGAGGTTCTAGGACCAATGTGGTTTTGTGTTACTCTGTTTGTTTAAGCAGACATACCCTTCTCTATCCATAAGTTACGTATTTTAACCTCTCATGTTTTGGGGTCACAAAAATAGTGAAGATTTTATGTAGTGATTGATTACATTATAAGGATAATAACCAACACTGGTGTATGTGAGATTCTCTCAACACTATTCACGGGAGCTTACATGTAAGAATCAAGTGTCAGTTGAAAAGTATTAATAGACACGGCACTAATTGTTTTTTTTTAAAAAATCACTAAGGGTGAAAATATTTGAAGTGTTGAAAATACTACGCTATATAAGTTTTCTAATAGGATGAAAAGGTGAAGGGCCGAGCTTGTGAGTGACAGGGGGTTTGAGCTGCACCGATAGAATAAGTGGATCCACGGGCCCACTGATGTATGAATAAATAGTATGCAGTATATTACCAAACTGCACTTACCTGGTTTTAAGACGCTCGCAAATTAAATCTTCCGGTAAGCAGAACCTATCACCCTCCCTCAACCATACACCGGCAATTCTGCACTATTTCAGATTTTCTCCCGTTAGGCACATCGCTACTGAAATCCAACTGAACAGGACTAGGACACAACCGCTAGTAATTAAGTGTGAAAAACCCGACCATTACCTGTGAGTAGTTCTTGAAGCACAAATTACCCTTATTATAATGTTAATACACTATTGGGATATTTCCTTTTTTCTTTAGGTGTTTTAGGTAATAAACATCCAGCAGTGCACTGTCCCCTGCATACTATATAAGTTTTCTGTTATTCCCCTTCCTCAAAAAACGTGTTCTTTGAGGAATACAGCAACTCCATACTTTGAAGAATGTTTTAACAGGTGGAGGAGAACCTGAATTATTGCTGGACTTTGGGGGAGACCATAATTTCCTTGAACTTTATTCTGACTTTTATTAACTTAAAAGCAAACCACTCTATCATGGTATGGTTTATAGGAAGTTTTACTATAAGAAGATTATTAATATTTTATCTTTTTTACAAGCAGCATTTGTCTTTCAGACCTTCTAATATGTTAATCAGTGATACTTACAATACGAAACTCTGTGCATATCTTCTGTATGTAAAGCAAACTCACATGTACCATGATTTGGCTCTCTGCAGGTTTATGAAATAAATTCTCCTTTACCTGACTCATCTACTGTCTGTGATTTACTCATAATTTAGCTTTCAACTCACTGAGGCTTTTCTTCCATTCAGCAGAGTGTGTATTTTCAAGCTACAGTAAAACACCCATTTTAAGTTTTTTAAGGTTAAAAAATGATGTAAAATTAGGGAAATGCATTATATATTGTTGCAACAAAAATCAGTGTAACATGCGGGAAAATTTAGTCAGGGGTTGAAAAATTAAGGTTTCACTATTTTATATACTGTGTTATGACACAGAGCATTTGTATATTTAGCTGTAACCAGTGCTATGGTACTTTATATCAACAAGTGGCCCTTGGCCTATTTTGCTCCCTAATAGCTCAAGGTGAGACAAACACCCAGGTCTATCCCACCCACACCCATCAACCCTTTCCTTTGAGCCAGAATGTATAAATTGCCTAATTATTATGGCTAATCTTTATAACTGTGCAAGTTCTAGAACAAAAGAATAATAAAACAAGCCTCGAGAATCCTGAAGGTAAAAAACATGTTCCAAAGGTTCAAGGGACTATTTGCCATTGACTTGTACATGATTTAGACAGGTTTTAGCTGGAGTATTTTCGGATTTGAATTTCTAGCAGCTTCAGAGCATAATAAATTTAGAAAAATGTGAGGTTTTTTTTGTCTACAAATTCAGATTTTTTTTGTCCTTTAAAACTCAACCTTGAATGCATAGACCCCTAAGTCTGTTTTATTATAATTCTCTGTTATGCTTTGTTTTGACTAAAACGGGTAATTTTGCACATCTTAAGAAACCTCTATATTTATTTTTATTTAACTTCTGTAAAAATACATTACAATACTCTAGGGGGTCATTTTTTAAGAACTAAATTTAATTCTTTTCCATCAATCAATCAAGTAGCATTTACTGGTCACCTGTTTAAATGCAAACATCTTATTGGTTGCTATGATTTACTGCTCCTGGGCAAACTTAGTGCCTTATATTACATATGGGGGAATGGGAGGAGCACTGATCCTATTGCACCTCAGAATGTTAGAGGCTTTGGACATCAGAATGTAAGAGGTTTTTGGATTTCATTTTGCTACAAATTGTCCAAAAAACTCAAATTTTTAGAGGTTTTCGTGGTATTCGGATTGTTTTTGGGTTGTTCAGCACATTTTTTCATTCTTACTTTTGATACTATTAATAAAGTCATGGTTTGAGTTTAGTTGTGGTTTCAAAAACCTCTAAAACAACTAAAATCCAATCTTTAATAAATTAGCCTCTATAGGGGGAATCTCATTAAAAATCACAAGCATTTTTGCAAATGTTCAGCACTGCTCGCAATGTAAGATCATTCGATGACAAATATTACATCACTAAGCAATTGTGAAATTTGATTACACACACTGGAATAGTTGAGATCTGTAATTGGTCGAAAAGGTTGAAAATACTAACACTAACTTTTGCAATGGTCTTTGCAAAATGTCTTTTGTGCTAAAGAAACATTTTACATTTCCCCATTAGTCACCAGAACCTGTGCAAAGTCCAGCTGTAATGTCTCAGCACAGAAATAGAGCTAATTGTTAAATAGATCACAAAGACAGCACTAATTTATAGTCAAACAGATGCAAAAGATTATATTTATGTATACATTGATATAAACACAGACTTAAAAACCTATGTATGCAAAAAAAAAAGGCCTCACTGTTTGGTGGCTAACTGATAAGAGGATGGGGCCCTTGAGGAATTCTGCCCAGCTTTTGAATGGTTACTGGTGTCTGTGGTCTCATATTAATTTCGGATATTGAAGTGCAGCCTAAATGCTGATCATCTGATGTTTTGCTGTGAAGAAGTAATTAAGAAAGGAAAACACATAGCTGCCTGTTCCATAATTAGAAGAAGCATCTCTTGGTCACATGTTACACAGCAGGAAGTTTATTTATTTAAAAATAAATAATCCAGTAAAACATACAAAAAAAACACATAAAAACATATCGGACAGATAAAAATGGTAAGAGACAAACAAATGTGTATGTACCATGGTGAGATCTTTCTGCTGCTTTAGCATTTGAGCATCAATCGATGCCATAGCTGCACATTTCTTCCTATTAGCATAAAATACCACCTCAGATCCCAAGACTACAGTATGCTTACATCCTACAGCTACCTTCATATTTCCTACTGCTTTGCCTAAACTTGAAGCTCTTCAGGGAAGGAAACCTCCTCTAACACACACACAAGGAGGATCATAAGCTTATATCACTAGTCAATGCAAACCTACTGTTATTTTCCACTCTTACCTTTAAAAGCTTTATCCTTTGTTAACCTCAATCACTATTACAACAACACTTCTTCAGTTGCAAACACCTACAAAGGTCAACATACAACAGGGAGCATTTATTAAAGTGCCAATCAATTAGAAGATTCAAATCTGGAGCCTGCAATTATACGTTGTTGAATGCTGAACAATGCTCTGCTGTTGAAACTGCCAAG
The DNA here is from genome assembly GCF_017654675.1 of Xenopus laevis. Lineage (NCBI taxonomy): Eukaryota > Metazoa > Chordata > Amphibia > Anura > Pipidae > Xenopus > Xenopus laevis. Next base: position 41,593,221 of record NC_054378.1, on the reverse strand, counting down.
AGTTAAAAGGTTATTTAAGGTGCAGCACATTCTAAGCAGTGCCTTTTAGTAACAATTGTACCCCAATTTTCTCAGCAAGATACAACAACTTTTTGTAAATAAGCATCTTCACTTTCATACCTGCTAGGAGCATAGTACATACTGCACTGCTCTTTGGCAGCAAAAAGAAAATTTAAGGGAATGATGGCATAAGACACATGATCTGAAACTGGAAGGTTCTATAATCCTAACTTAGAAGCAACACATGTAGCATGAGTGGACTTCCTAAACCTGTAGGGAGCTATTTCTGATGTTATCTGGCTTTGCAGTAGTTCCCTTATTTCCCCTGAGCTTCAGACTCCTCCTCATCATCTTCATACATTTCCCCCTCTTCCTCTGCAGTGGCGTCTTGGTACTGCTGGTATTCTGACACCAGGTCATTCATATTGCTTTCAGCCTCTGTGAATTCCATCTCATCCATGCCTTCTCCGGTGTACCAGTGCAAGAAAGCCTTGCGCCTGAACATGGCAGTGAACTGCTCAGAGATACGCTTGAATAACTCCTGAATGGCAGTGCTGTTGCCAATGAATGTGGAAGACATCTTGAGGCCACGGGGTGGAATATCACAGACAGCAACTTTGACATTATTGGGGATCCATTCCACAAAATAGCTGCTATTCTTATTTTGGATAGAAAGCATCTGTTCATCCACTTCCTTCATAGACATGCGTCCTCGGAAGACAGTGGCTACAGTCAGGTAACGCCCGTGGCGAGGATCACAAGCAGCCATCATGTTCTTGGCATCAAACATCTGTTGGGTGAGCTCAGGGACAGTCAATGCCCTATACTGCTGGCTGCCACGGGCAGTCAGTGGTGCAAAGCCTGGCATAAAGAAGTGTAGACGAGGGAAAGGTACCATATTGACTGCTAGCTTACGCAAGTCTGCATTGAGTTGGCCAGGGAATCTGAGAGAAGTGGTCACTCCACTCATTGTGGCACTGACCAGATGATTAAGGTCACCATAGGTTGGAGTAGCCAATTTGAGAGTACGGAAACAGATGTCATATAAAGCCTCATTGTCAATGCAGTAGGTCTCATCTGTATTTTCCACCAGCTGATGGATGGAGAGTGTTGCATTGTATGGTTCAACTACTGTGTCAGATACTTTTGGCGAAGGGACAACGCTAAAAGTGTTCATTATGCGGTCAGGGTACTCCTCTCTGACCTTACTTATTAGGAGAGTGCCCATTCCAGAGCCTGTGCCCCCACCTAGAGAATGAGTGAGTTGGAAGCCTTGAAGACAATCACAGTTCTCACACTCCTTGCGAACTACATCCAACACAGAGTCCACCAATTCAGCTCCTTCAGTGTAGTGACCCTTTGCCCAGTTGTTACCAGCACCGCTCTGTCCTGAATGGAGAGAAAGAGTCAGTTCTTCAATTCAAGTAAGAATTATATTATTATATCTAATAATGCAACTATTTATGTACTAAAGAGAGATCTATCTACAGTAGTTCTACCACCTGCCTCAGATCTGTCCTGAATACATTAAAAATACAGTTTCTAATTTGTTTTGTTACAGCATTCTAACCTGTTTTGTTGAAACAATAAAAATGTTAACATTTGGAAAACAAATTTTCCCTCTGTGGTATTTTTATGAGGAAAATCTGTGAAATGTGTGCATCATTTTCTCAGACTATTTATACATATATATCTGTTTTCTTCAAGCACTGTATATGAAATTGCATTGTCAGTGTATAAAAGCAAAGCTGGACAGTGCTGTTACACTCATAGAAGCTTATATGTGTCCCTTTACACTATAAAAAAAATCAAATAAAAAGGAAAATTAGTTGTGGTAAGAGCATGTTCTGCACAATCCTACATACCAAATATGAAGTTGTCTGGTCGAAAAAGATGTCCGAAAGCTCCAGAGCGGACACTGTCCATAGTTCCTGGTTCTAAATCTACTAGGATTGCCCTGGGAACATATTTGAGTGCTGCAAAAGCAATGGAAAAACAGCAGTGAAAAACGTATTGCTATAGTAACTAAAGTAAGCATAGATATGCTGTATACCCTTGTACAGTATAATTCATGTTTGGCCAACCACAGGTTATTGAATATATTGCAGCTGCTAAGACTAGTAGTGTACCCAAACCTCTACAACTACTTATATATTTATATTTGCTGCAGAAAATTGCATTAGTGAACTTGTACCTTTTATGGCAAATCAGAACTGATCTGTTTTGAAATACACATTTATATTACCTGGCTCTTTCCCTGTATCTCAACCTAAACTGTTGATAAAAGTGCTTTAGGCCAATCTGCTGCCTTAAGTGAACACGTAACTGCTGCTTTATGTGACACGTACGTTGGGGATATAGTAGATGAATAAAGAGGAAAGCATTGTTTAACAATCTCCACTTCTAGAATAGATCTTCTAGCTGGTTGCTGGAAGTTTTATTGGGTGATGTAATAAAAGTCACATATTTTGCATTACAGGTATAGGTTCCATTATCTGGAAACCCGATATCCAGAAAGCTCCGAATTACGGAATGCCTGTCTCCCATAGACTCCATTTTATCCAAATAATCCAAATTTTTAAAAATGATTTCCTTTTTCTCTGTAATAATAAAACAGTAGCTTGTACTTGATCCCAACTAAGATACAATTAATCCTTATTGGAAGCAAAACCAGCCTATTGGGTTTATTTAATGTTTACATGAATTTCTAGTAGACTTAAGGCATGGAGACCCAAATTACGGAAAGATCCGTTATCCGGAAAACCCCAGGTCCCGAGAATTCTGGATAACAGGTCCCATACCTGTACTAACCTAAAGTAATCAGGTCAGTCAGATGTGTGCTTTTCAAGTAGATGACCAATAAAGGCTGCTTAATCCCCTACATGTGCATACTTGCAACTTTTAGAACATTACTTCTTTAGTTCCCAATAGCACAAGGTCTGTAAGCTTCAAAACTATGAATTAGACTGCCAAGAATGTGTAATGCACTAGGTACAATATATTCAAGGAATTACTAGCACTATTATTATGATAGTTATGACAGGTATCAGAAGAGCAGTTTCCTCAATGCATTGCTTTTGCCCAGTAAGCACCAACGTAGCCTTAATGATGGGTGATATATAAGTAAGTGGTACGTGGCAAGACACAAAGAATCTTTATGCCTTATTCACTATCTGAACAAATGTGCCAGTAGTTTACATTACTTCCCCATTGCCCAGGGATGGAACATAACAGAAAAGGCAGCAGTGCAAGGATATAACTGGGCCTCAGTTTTAGGTATGGGCAACCTTCGGGGACATCAAAAGAATAACAACTTTCAACATAAAATTGCCAGAAAATGGTTTAAAATGTACACTTTTAAAATTCAATGGGTCCTTTAAATATTTGTGAGTTGACAGGTGTGATTGTCTTGAGTTGTGAACTAGGAGTGTTGGGATCTGTTCTATGGTTCTGCTTTACAGATCTAGAGCCAATCTATTGCTAGCTTAGAGAAAACTGCCCTTTTCCAGTTCTGTAGGGAGAGTGAATGGGTGCTGAAACTTACAGGAAGCTTCATTGAAGTAGACGCTGATTCTCTCCAACTGGAGGTCAGAATCCCCAATATAGTTTCCGCATGGGTCAATACCATGTTCATCGCTTATGACTTCCCAGAACTGTGGAAATTAAAGCAGCAGATAAAAATAACACGTCAGGGAACCTAAACAGTACTAAAATTACGCATTAACAATATTAATTTTAAATTATTCCAAATTAGCACAAAATTACTTATTTATAGCTATATTGTGTGATTATTCATTTCCATCCAACATTGCAATGTTGGATGGAAATGAATAATCACACAATATAGCTATAAATAAGTAATTGCAGTCATTGCAATGACATCAGTGGGAGACCCCAATAAGAACTATACATTGTTTTGTGAATGCTAGTAATAGTTAAGCTGCTTAGATGACTGGTTCAGGATTCAATCTTATAAAGACACTTAGACCTCTTTCACCATTAACACATATAACCTTCAGCAATTTGAATGATAATTGCATATTCATTTGACGTTGCCACCTGTCTCTTTATTACTGCCTGATACTTGAGATCAGATGAATTCAAGTCTCAGAATCCATCACTTCACAACCGAACAAGGTGACTGCATATAGTGTGAGTGGTGGGGAAATAGTTAGTTGAGTATCATGGTTTCCTTACAGTCTGTGGATGTATGGTTTTGTAATAAAAAATACATTTATATATAAATTTAGTTTTGGAAATTCAGATAATGTTTATGCAGCTTTGCATCATTCCAACTGAAAGAGCTCATGTCAAAAGGTATACTTTCCCTACCCACTCAGAAGCCATGTTCCAATATCTTGCACTGATGAGATCTAACAAGATCGAAATAGGCTGTCTGCAAATTTGGATATATAGCGCTGAACCACAAGGCTGTATCTGTGCTAGAAACCAGCGGTTCTGGATGCACAGTTGACCAAAGGGACATAAAGGAGTGATTTGCATGTCTCTACCCATAATGCCTTATGTAAGAGTTAAAATCTCATTTTGAGTATTACGGCAATGTTATGTGTAGGCCTACTATATGTCTTTATGAAGGGATTTTTGGCTACTTTTATCGCATCTCACTCTAAGGTTAGGTTTTCTCCTTTAACTTACACAAACTTTACCCAGGAAGCACTTGCACTGGAGCTGTCTGTGGGGCTGAATTTTCATTTGAGCAGAGATATAGGAATATCATTATACATCATTATGGCTTGTTTAATAAATAAGAGCCAAAAACTGGCGTCAGACAAATCCACAATGCACAATTTCAAATATTTTGTGCCCAATGTCATAAGAATAAAGATTTGTACTGGGTTTGTGCACCCATGTGCCACTCCACCTGCTACCCTTGTGTATTTAGTGCACAAGAGTGAGCCTCAAGCCTTTGTAATTCATTCTAGAAGTTAAATATTACACCTTAAAGCACAACATTCAAAACTGCATTGCAACAAGGTGCAAATCAGGTGAACTAACCCTTTAAATTCAACTCTTAGCACCAAGGACCAAATTCAAGCGATCCATATATAATGCATGAAATGCATCAAAGGGGTAGTTCATCTTAAAATTCATTTTTAGTATGTAGACAGAGGTATTATAATCTTATACATCTGAATGTGTCTTAACTTTTGTGGTTCTCAAATTATTAGCTATCTGGTTGCTAGGTTCCCACCTAGATTAGCAACAAGGCAATGGTCTTTGATGAATGTAAAAGATGTTATACTAAAATGTAGTTTCAACGCCAGTTATGGAAAGAAATGCATCACTCCCGATGACTCTGAAATCAAAATGCTGTAAGAATGTTTGTATTCAGTCTATTTGATGTCAGGAGGGTGTGGCGGAGTCTATTCTCGTACTAAATGGCCTGTTTCCATGGACACAGGGGAGAGCTTTGGATGAGGCACTTTGTAAGGAACAGACAGACACTGGGTTTAGGAGCTGTAGCATGTGGCTACAGCGCCTGCATTATTGAAGCCCCTGGGGCACAACAAGGCCTGCTGTGGCCACTTACATTCTCTTTTCCTGGCTTATGGGACCTGCTGCTGTCTGTATAGTCATTACCAGCATCTGTCAGTGTTCCCACTGAGCAACGTCTGTCACAAAGGTTGGGAAATTTCAGTTCACTTTAAGAAGCCTGCATAAATATTCTGCTAGTCTTAGCCACCGTTGAGAAGTTTTTACTTGTATTTCAAAATTTGGGTTCACTGACAGTAAAATAAAGGAGTGGCAGTGCCCCCCCCCCAACAAGTGACTGGCAGGTTCTCTTTGTCTAGCCCTATAATAAAATTAGTGGTGTGGATGATGTCATGTCTGAGCAGTGCTTCATATTAGGATGGGTATATGCAACTGCAGGGAGGGAGGAGGGCAGCATAAATGAACAATGCAGACCTGCTTTCTCTAGCACTGTGTAAATACCACAATCTTATAGCAACCATTCTTCTGTACATATTGGCTTTATTCTTTTATCAAGAACAGATTGCTTGTCTCTGGGGAAAAGTACACTACAGCACAACCCCCTGAGGTATGTTTGGTGTCTCTCTATTACCTCTATGCTAATGTACTAATCAATACAACCTTGTAAAAGATTTCCTGTGCCTCTCCCCCTCCTCTCTCAATGACACAAATGATATCTCATTGTACCGTCTCTGCTGCTCGATCCCTTTAATTAAATAGGATTTCTTTCTCTCAGCTCTTTTTCCCACTAAAAGAAACAAGACTTTTGGTATCAAGACCCAGGAATGACATGGAAATAAGACAGTTGTGCCGGAAAATGGATTACGGCAACCTACACCAAAAAAAAAAATCCATATGTATTTTCCATGTCTGAAGGGTCTCTAACCACCTTAGTATCAGATTTGCCAGTGACATTGCAAATTAGTGCATTATTTAGCTCTTTGAAAAGCTTGTCCTTTAATCGACTGTTTTACATTTAATAAATATGATATTGCATAGGGCAATACATATACAGTATACACTTGATAAAGAGCTAGTCTCGAAACATGTAGTGTTAAATAAAACACAACTAATTTTGCAGCAATCCACTGCGTCTGACCTCTTGTTTTTGCATTATCTGCTTTATTGGACGTAAGCATCGTGATTGAACTTGTTGAATCCATTCACCTTTACATATACAGTATACTGTGTAGTCTAGGCACCATACAGCCCAGCCTCATGCATCTATAAAGATAAAGCATTCTATAATATAATGCACTTAAATGCAATTATACACTGTTACTATGGTGTGCAGTGATGTTGGTACTGTGCTTAGTGTCTGGCAATGAGCCTGGCATATCCTTGTAATTTCCTTTTAGCGTCAAGCCTCCATTACAAGCATAGTGTAAGGATATGTGTGTTTGTCTGTCCTTGGGTAATACGTCATCACTTCCTGGTGTGTGTCCCTGGTCCCTTTGTGTGCCCCTGTTCTGCAGCAATGTTAAGTCCACCCTTTGTTCATGCGCTGCAGTGATGGGTGTGGCTCTGCGGTACTGAACTGACATTTAGGCACCCTCTGAGCTTCTGTTCTCAGGGAGACTGATGGGGCATCACCACTGAAATGAATCAATCCCACCAGACAGACAATGGGCAGCAGCAGCTTACAGCTAACCACTCCCCAGTGACACTAATAGGGAGACACAAAGATGTTATTATGGGAAACTTGTTATGGTCCCTTATTGCTGAACTGCAACTCTCAGCAATAACGCGCTGTAGAACAGGTTGGAGCTACAGGTTGGCATCCCAACCCCCTTTTTTTTTTTACAAGGGAACAGGGAGTTTCAGATATTCTATATAATGCTCGGGAAATATGCAACTGATTTAGGCAAGGATCAGTGTTTAGCTGAGACAACAGTGTAACTATTGGTTATACACTGTCTATACCCAGTTGGGTGAATTAAGGGGAGAAGAGGAATGGGGAGCACAGTGGTTTTAAGTAACAAATGAGTGGGTTCCTACCTTGGCCCCGATCTGGTTGCCGCACTGGCCGGCCTGGATGTGCACTATCTCCCTCATTGTTGGATCTGCTCGGGATACGGACACGGGAAGTGCTGGAGAAGCGTCAGCATTTTATACCCAGCCGCATCTTGTCACCGCCCCGTTCGGCCAATCACAGGCCGTCTGCGAAACACTGCGACATTGCTGCAGCATCAGCACCCATCACGAGAACGCGCCTAACACGCCCAGTGCGCGCCCCCGGGGAGAGAAAGAGAGGCCAAATGACAATGCGATTCTGATTACGAAACGGGAGCGGCTGGAACGAAAAGAGAGCGCGGGAGCGAGGCTGCGCGCGCACATCAGAAAGTACCAATCGGGCGTGAGAGGGGGGTTATACTGAACATGGTGTGACTGTGGCGCCTTCCCCTTTGCATCTAAAAACACGCAGAAGACAGAACGTACGTAGTCCTAAACTTTTGAACTGGACAGTTATTGTACTCTCAGCTCTGTTAGGGAGTGCTGGGATTTGTAGTTCAGGAACGGCAGTGGAGCTATAGCTTGCGAATACTTGTACATGTGGACATGCAATGTTTAACTTTGGAGAAATGAGCCTGCTGCCTTGGAACACGAGATCTGCTGGCTCAAAATCACCATATATTCTGTGGGTTGTGCAGAGGAGCCCTTTGTGGGGCCTGTGAGAGTAAAGGAGCCCATATAGTGTAGGAGTTCTGTAATGAGTCTCCCTGCAGTCTGAAATCCAGGGTTTAGGGCTATAGGCAAAATACACAAAGGCCCAAAATGCCCCCAGCAGTGACTGCCTATGCCATCTTGTAACAGCATACTTCCCAACATTTTGGAAGTAAAAAAAAAATGTTTTCGCATGTAGTGCAGAGACATTTTGACCACGCCCTTTCTCTGACCACACCCCCTAATTACCATGTTCATTTTACAAAATTTGGCAGGTTATGAAAGTTTGAAAATATTTCTCCTTATCTAAACCAGGAGTCGGGGTGGCCAAACTTTTTGCAACGAGGGCCAGATTCAGCCTGACATTCTTTGAACCATTAACATTAAATTACAGGAATGGAGTAATCGTAGCAGTAATATTTGGACACATTAGTGAAATGATCTGCCACTTGGTCTATACTGCTGCCAGGTCCGGACTGAGAATTAAAATAGGCCCTGGCATTTCAGGTACACAGAGGCCCAATTAGCCCCCACCAGCCCACTAAATAATGACTTTCTATGGCACCTTATAGCAGCCCCTCTGGCATTTGCCAGAACCCACAGATTGCCAGTCCGGGCCTGACTGCTGCCTGTGTGCTGAAGGTGTTAGCAATAGACACGTACTGGCACATAGTGACGCCATACTTCTTTAGTTTACTGTACTGGCACGTCAGTATGTCTATTGACACCTTCAGCCCTAAAGAAGTATGCGAAAACAGCGCGTCTCCTGCTATCACCTTACATCTAATTTTTCTCAAGTACACTAGGGTCAGTTTGATAAGGAGATAATTATTTGGGGTGAGAGGAAGCCGAGACAGACATGGGGAGAATAGAACAAAGTGAACTTGAAACAAGAAGACGGCACTTCTGGAATAGGATTTATTGGGGTTACTGCTGTAGAACCTTACGCGTTTCGGGAATGAATCCCTTAATCATATCACCTATGATTAAGGGATTCATTCCCGAAACGCGTAAGGTTCTACAGCAGTAACCCCAATAAATCCTATTCCAGAAGTGCCGTCTTCTTGTTTCAAGTTCACTGGATGTATGCAGTTGGGACACTGTTTGACAGAGCACCTGGCTAGGATCAGCGGTGAGCAGTTGCGGTCTCTTTCTTTGCTTTCTATCTCGAGAATAGAACAAAACTGCAAGGCACTTATGGTACTTACTGATGTGTCTCATGTGGATTTGTGTTGAGGTGAATGTGCTTTACCTAATTGCTTCTATCAGCTGTCCAGCCTGTACATGAACTGAAATTGCCAGCATCCACCAACAGCTAAAGATGCTCAGGGGATTTTGGGAGTTGTAGTCCAACAAAATCTGGAGACCTTAAGCTTGAACATCTTGATAGACCCTCTAAAATCTGTATAATGCAGCAATATCATAATACTTAGAATTATTCAGTTATACGGTGCTGTGCCTGTACCTAAGGCAGGCAGGTGGCATAGGCTGTTAATTGGAATCAATGATACTGATTGGCAATATCATTATAAACTGTTCTCTAATTTATTAAATCTTCTGTTATACAGAGAAATGGAGTTCTGTACTTTGCTTATACTGGAACACCAAGGAAAGGCTAATTATCACGTGAGTGTGACTCAATGCATCCTTATAATCAGCCTGTCAGCCTTATGATCAAATATTTCAAAGTCATTTAATGGGCCTAACACAAATCCTCATTGGATCCTGCACATCTTCTCACCCACCAGACACATCCCTGTAGAACAAAGCATCTTTTATTCTGTTTTAAGGTTCTTGGGAAGACAATTGGCTGCTCTGGGGGGGGGGGGTTATTAAGCAGAAGATGCTGCTTAATTATGACACAGACTCTCTGGGACATCCCAAGGGAAGGGCAGGAGCTGGCTGATGAGTCACACATTTAGGAACTGGAGAAAGCAGATGTATGGGGCGGGGAGCAGAAAGGGGGTCGGAAGGCTGAATGTCAGGCTTGTAGTACTGAGTCATGTTACTGTGCAAGATAGACAATGCCAAGCTCCCCGTGCACTCTCTCTCATTCTGTCCACTGTAATATTATATATACTGTATATATCCCTGTGTGTTGCCTGGCAGAGTAAAAAGTCTATTTATTTCCATTAAGTTGAAATCAACATTGATGTTAAATTATTGTCATTACATTTAAATGGGTCATACGTCTTCCCTAGCAATGCTGCTTCACCCAAAATTTGCTAGGCTACAACTCCCACCATTCTCAATTCATATTATGAAAGGTTTTAGCATCCTTGGTGTTGCAGACCAACTTGCCAATCTTGAGCTTTTTCCAGATGCCCCAGAGTCAGCAGTCCCTTTGACACGATGATCCACCAGTGAATGCGTTTCACTGGTGTAATTATAAAGAAAGCAGATCCCACAGTCACTGAGGAACGGGAAACCTGGATACGAGGGTCTGCCTCCTCTATAGTTGTTACTTTCCATGGCACAAGTGAGCAGAGTTGCAGTCAGGCAGTGGGTAGGGGATACTGGCAATTAAAAGGCACAGTAATCTTAAAAGGGTGGTTCACCTTTGAGATAACTTTTAGTATGATGTAGAGAGTGATATTCGGAGAAAATTTGCAATTGGTTTTCATTTTTTTATCATTTAAGGTTTTTGAGTTATTTAGTTTTTTATTCAGCAGCTCTTCAATTTGCATTTTAAGCAATCTGGTTGCTAGGGTGCAAATCCCCCCTAGCAACTATGCACTGATTTGAATAAGAGACTGGAATATGAATAGGAGGGGCATGAATAGAAAGATGGGGAATACAAAGTAGCAATAACAATATATATGTAGCCTTACAGAGCATTTGCTTTTTAGAAGGGGTCAGCGACGCCAGTTTGGAAGCTGCTAAGAGTCAGAAGAAAAAGGCAAATAACTATAAAAAATAAACAATGGAGACCATTTAAAAAGTTGCTTGGAATGGGCCTCTATAACATACTACAAGTAACCTTAAAGGTTAACCACCCCTTTAATAGACGAGATAGGAGCAAGATGACTGAATTTGCACTAGTAGGGCTATTTCTCATTAAAGGGATACTGTCCTGGGAAAAAAAATTTTTTCAAAATTAATCAGTTAATAGTGCTACTCCAGCAGAATTCTGCACTGAAATCCATTTCTCAAAAGAGCAAACGGATTTTTTTATATTCAATTTTGAATTGTGACATGGGACTAGACATTTTGTCAATTTCCCAGCTTCCCCAAGTCATGTGACTTGTGCTCTGATAAACTTGAGTCACTCTTTACTGCAAGTTGGAGTGATATCACCCCCTCCCTTTCCCCCCCTCCCCCCAGCAGCCAAACAAAAGAACAATGGGAAGGTAACCAGATAACAGCTCCCTAACACAAGATAACAGCTGCCTGGTAGATCTAAGAACAACACTCAATAGTAAAAACCCATGTCTCACTGAGACACATTCAGTTACATTGAGAAGGAAAAATAACAGCCTGCCAGAAAGCATTTCTCTTCTAAAGTGCAGGCACAAGTCACATGACTGGGAAATTGACAGTATGTCTAGCCCCATGTCAGATTTCAAAATTGAATATAAAAAAAAACAGTTTGCTCTTTTGAGAGATGGATTTCAGTGCAGAATTCTACTGGAGTAGCACTATTAACTGATGTGTTTTAGAAAAAACATGTTTTTCCATGACAGTATCCCTTTAAAGATTCCTATTGCTTCTGAAAGAAATGAGGATTAGAACGCCTACTTTGGAGAGCTACAAGGAGCAAATGCCTAGGGTTAATAAACGTTTAAAAGCTTTAGAAATGCTGTGTAGTTTACTCTTATCTGAGCAGTGGCAGTTGCACACCCTATATTTTCCTTTGTTATTTTCTTGCTTGTGCACAGCTGCACTGCTCTAACTTAAAGAGACACTGACATCAGAAAATAACATTTTTATATCTGTCATAACATCATCTTTGAATGGTATTTATAATTTTGCCATAAAAGTATTTGCCTGATGATTTTACATTACCTTTCTTACCCCCATGTTCCTCTATGAGGGGGCTGCCATATCTCTGCAGCAGTAGTCCGTTAGCATTAGAAACTCTAACTGACAGGTTAAGAAGAGACACAGTCAGGTTTAGGAACTATAAGTGACAATTACTTACAAAAGCAAAACAATCAGCAAAAAACGGTCAACACGACCTATAGGTAACTTTTAATGTAGATTAATATTTTGAAAATAAAATTTTTAATGTCAGTATCACTTTAAGAATGTAATACCAATTATTATTTTATTACAGCTCCCATCATCCTCAGCCATCTATTTATCATGCTGTGTAAAAAGTGGAGTAAGACATTACCGGTGATGTTGCTCATATAAACCAACCAGAATTTGCTTTTATTTTCTAGCTGTTGAAATCTAATTGCTGATTGGTTGCTATGGGCAACATCACCGGTATTGCTTCACTCCACTTTTTACACAGTCTTATAAATAGGCCCCCAACTGTCATTTCTGATTGCATAGCACAGTGTAAACGGCAAATGGGGACAATCCACCTAAGGGAGCAAAGCCCCATACCCCGATCTTCTCAAATCAATAGCCTGGAAACCAACTCCCATTCCCAACTCCCCCCTAGGCCACTACTGGTATACACAGCTGGCCTCCCCTGGATGCATGGTATGTGATTCCACATCGTTTACATAGTTGCGATGTAAATGATTAAAGAAAATACATTTGTAATAAATAAATGTACACGACAAACCATATCTCAAATGTACTCAGTCAAGTTTATTGTTGATTAAGTTTCCTAAAACATGTAAACTTACAATGTATTACCATACCACTGTAATAATAGTTATTTTTTTTCCTGTACATTTTAATGAACATAATTGAGGATTACTGGGGGACCCTGTAATATGATCTTTCTAGAGTGTCAACAACTTGCACAGGACTGAATCTTACTGTTATAACACAGAGTAGCTTAAAGGGGTTGTTCACCTTTGAGTTAATACAAAGTAGCAATAGCAATACATAAATAGTAGCCTTACAGATAATTTGTTTTTAGATGGGGTCAGTGACCCCCGATTTGAAAGCCTTAATACATTAAATTTTGGCTAACCAACTATATTTGAAACATTTTGTATTTTGCACAGGCTATTTACCCAGTTTTTATTTTTACACTGAACTGTTCCTTTAAGCATGATTCTGTTTCATTTTGGGAATACAGAAAGAAAACCATATCCTTTTAATTTTAACTGAGGCTTTGATCCAGTCAACCAAGGATTTCGGTTTTACTATGAGAAAAAGCAAAAATGTTTTGAATATTTCCAGATATTAATACATCAGATAAGATGATAAGAAATTGTGCCTATAGATCTTTTATCAGATAACTAGAGAACTGGCGGTTGTCAAAACATGCATGTATACAGTATTTTTAGATTTAACAGTATGACATTCCTATGAAAGGCTCAATACCACTATGTCAGGATGTGCCAGACTGCACTTAAGAGTGTTTGCCTAGATCAGTACTGTCCATCTTCTGTGGTACAGAGGGCCGGAATTTTTATGCTCTATGCGGTGGATAGATGTTTATTGAAGCCAGTGTTGACCAAGCTCCTTTTAAACCACACCCACATTATCACAAAAGCCTTTTAGACCGTGGCCACATTAATTGTGGTAAAACACCCAAAAATACCAAGTAGTTGGTGCTTCTTGCACTTATCAGTCATATGTGAAAAATATAAGTCATACCCTTGAATATACCATACCCTTAAATCGATACGCCGCCTCCTCCCCTGTGGCTAATACAGTACCCAAACACATTATTAAACACCTTAGAGGCTCCAACAACAATTTCCACATGCTAACAAACCCTACCAGGCTCATGTCCCACAGGGTACGGAGTAGGCAGACAGAATATGGCACACCGAGGGAGCACAGGGCAAGCAAAGTATGGCACACATAGGGGGCACAGGGCAGGCATAGTATGGCACACATTGGGCAAGCAGAGTATGGCACACACACAGCACAGGCAGAGTATGGCACATACAGGGGGCATATGGTAGGCAGAGTATGGCACACATAGGGAGCATAGGGCAGGCAGAATAGAGCAGGAAACAGGGAAACCTATCAGGATACTATAATGGACAGTTCATACTGTGCTACATACAGTGAGACAATGTAGGTGACAGTGGACAGTTTCAATCTGGGCCTGAGACTTGAAAACTACAGAGCTTTGCAGGTGTGAACAATAGAGTTGTTACTGGTGTGAACAATGTAAGAGCTTAAAGGATCAGTAACATCAACATTTTTTCAAAAAATTTAATTAGTATACGTTGAAAAAAAAAACACCAAGACAAATTAAACTTTAAAATCGCAAAGCCTTTATTAAGAAATAACTTACCGAAACTCCACTTCTGCTCTTCTTTAGAAAATCCATTGAGCGGCGATCGATTTCTCCTCCCTGCCTTCCTTATAGGAGATAACAATGGATTGTTGCCGTCGCTTTTTCTGAAGAGGAGCAGAAGTGGAGTTTCGGTAAGTTATTTCTTAATAAAGGCTTTGCGATTTTAAAGTTTAATTTGTCTTGGTGTTTTTTTTTTCAATGTATACTAACAAATATTTAAAAAACATTTTTGGATGTTACTGGTCCTTTAATGTCTGAATTTGAGAGTAAACAATGCAGGGGCAAGTTAATCTGAGTACTGGTACCTTTTAAAGCTTAAACAAGGTAAGCAGTCACAGCAGGCAGACATTCATGTGGGGGCCACACAAAGGGGGTTCGCCAGTTGGACAGCCCTGTTCTACAGCGATTTTACTTGCATATCTGGGGTTATTTCAGTGCTTATTTTCTGCAATGATATTACTGGCATGTTTTAGGCGAATGCAATTCTCTAAAAGGGCTTACTGCAGTGATGTTACTGGCATATCTTGGGTTGATATAGCGTTATTCATCTATTTTTAGTTATGCTGTGCTCATAATTGCTAAAGGGGGTGCTGTATATTGTAATAAGGATGTTGCCTCATTTTTGTAGTCCCAAATCTTCACATTTACCTTAGTGCTGTATTTGCAAAATTGTTTCATATCTGCGCAATAACCCTTTGTGGTGGTGTCACGTTCGTCACCCTAAATCTAGAACCAGTGCTAGGTTCACGATTATAGAGTTCAGAATAATCAGTAAACAGGCAATGGTCATGATACAAAGTTCAGAATAGTCAGGCAAAAAGGCAAGGGTCAAAACCAATATAACAGCAGGATTCACGAAGAATATACACCCAGGAACTAACTAAGTAGACCTAACAATGGGCCATGTCTACAATGCTGAAATCCCCTTAAATACTATTTGAATTTCTTCATCACGCCGGCGCATAAACCTGGAAGCACGCAGCCGCGCACACCATAGGGGAACCGGCACTCAGAGGAACTGAATGTATGCGCCGGGCGTCCCCGCCGCCCACAGGGTAAGCCACTAGACCACCAGGGTAACGTATCGTTACAGGAGGGTTCTGATCTGCATCATCAGAAATGCACTGCAGAGTAGATGTAGATATGCAAATTAGGCAAAAACATCATATCTCTTGTATAACATGCTGAGGGAAGCTGAAGTAGTCACAGTTATCTAGCCTGATGCTAACAGACCCAATATTGTTAATACAGTATATTGTAAAAATGGTAATTGTAAAAATGGTAATTGTGCTCAAAATTACAACTAGCCCAGTGCACTTGCAGTTGTAAATGACCCCAGAGAAAGCCTCAAACAATTGCATTCTTGAAATAGTTCAATATAAATACAATATTCAATATATCAAATACTGTTGATTGTTTTAAAAATATAGTTTTTATTGAACATTTTTTGTTGTTAAACAAGTTAATCAAAGAATAATTCTGTAGGGGTTTGGGGGGTTCTGTAGGGGTTTGTTCCCTTCCTCACTTCTTTCTTAGTGCAATGGAATATTCTGCATCTTGATCACCATTTCTTGTGGTGGCAATCAATGAGCCACTACTTGCCCCAGAAACCCTAGTTAGCGCCCATCCCCTGCATCCTATTAAACTGAATAGGAAACATTCTGAAGCAGGTAGTGGCTTTCGGATCACAGACACATATAGAGTTTGTGTCTTATTCATATGCTTCAGAAGTATTGTTTAAGGAAGTATCGTTGCCATTCCCGTCTTCTCTTCCTTTCTTTCCGCTTTTTATTTTGTCTTTCCTTTGCTTGCTTTTTTTCTTAAAGAAAAAACATTTCCATTTCTTTTTTTTCTTTTGTTCCTTTAACTCAGCTTCCTGTTCTGGTTTCTGTTGAAGCTCCTCATTTGGCTCAGTTATCTTGTCCTTTGGCTCTTCAGTGGCCACAGGATTCACTTTATTTTCTTCAACTTCTTCTGTGTTTATATCAGTAGCCACAATATTAGTTAAGTCACATGCTCCTAAAACATAAAATTGCACTGGTTCAATAAACTGTTCATAACTCTAATTAGTAATGTTGGCTAATCAATGAATATATTTATGCACAGTCCTTATAAATGATTACTTATCACGTATAAAATGCCTGGAATAGCTGGGGCAGATTATGCATCTTAATATATAATGTATGAATTTATAATCATAATATGTATGATTTTAAGAAAATATTTACCAGGTATAAGGATCACAGTCTGCTTTTCACCAGGAGCTTCCACTGCAATTAAAAAGAATAGTTTTACTAATTTGATATACCAATACCTACACAGTAATATGGAAATAAGACTAAACTTTAGTGTTCAGCCCTAAGGCCATAATGTTCCCTGTATATACTCTAGTGACTAAAGTATATACAGGGAACATTATGGCCTTAGGGCTGAAACCTGTGAGTTTTAACTTACATAAAACATCTGGGTTATTTTGCATCTCCACATCTTCTTCTTCTTTTTTCTTATATCTCAGCATTGACCTGTTAAGTGGAATAAAATAGATATAAGACAAATAAAACCCCATGCTCACAGAGAACTGCTGATGTCTGTACCATAAAACACACATATATGCCACCAAGATACTTGGCTGTACAGCTAATTGTTCATTGTTATTTTCTGACGGGGAGGCCTATTTATCAAACACAACTAAATTCCCATTTTTAAAAAGCACCAATGTCTATTTATTTATTAAAAGATCCAAATATAAAAAGCACAAAGGGATAAAACCACTGAATGAATCTGATAACAAAACCTCAAATTTTTTGTATGTTTACAAGTGAAGAAATCTTAGAAATACTCTAAAACCTCAAATTATAAAATATTTTACAATTTGCTAAGGACAGCTCCCATTCACTACAGGTAGGGGACCTGTTATCCAAAAAGCTCAGGACCTGGGGTTTTCTGGATAACGGGGCAGATTTATCAAAGGCCGAGGTGAATTTTCATATGAAAAAAAAAATGGAATTTCAAGCTATTTTTAGTGTACTTCGACTAGGGAATAGTCAAAATTCAATTTGCATTTGAAAAAAATTTAAAAATTTGAATATCGAAATTTATTATGTACTGTCTCTTTAAAAATTCAACTTCAACAATTCGCCATTTAAAACCTGCCGAATTGCTGTTTTAGCCTATGGGGGACCTCCTATATGGAGTCAATTGGTGGACTATGAAAAATCAAAGGTTTTTTTTGGGAAAAATTTTTAATCGAATTCGATCGAATGCACTATTCCTTTGATTCAAATTCGGCCGAATAAGGATCTATTCGATCTTCACATGCAAGATTTTTATTTATAAAACATTTCAATTGTTAAAAAATACAAATGTTCATAAATTGCCCCAATAGTGTCTTATAGGTGTAGGAAAACGTTGCCTCAGTTACTGTATAAAACCCATTAAAGTACAAATAACAATTATCTTTATTGCATAACAGCTTGTTGTTTGGACCTCTCTGAGAAAGCTGTTCTGAGGTGCACTGAGAGATTGCACTATAAACAGATCATTCGTGTAAATCCCAGTGAAGCCTGAATAAAAAATTATACTCAAGATAATATTGTATATCGTTTAAGTCTTATAACATCCGTTCAGTTCATAAGGCACAATATATTAACATGTACCAATAAGATGTATATGGAGAGATATATATGGGATGTGACATGTTTATGTTAAGAACTCACCAGACATATGTAGATAGGAAGGCAATAGATATTACACCCAGGAGTCCACATATTAAGTCGAGGATCCTCAATGGATAGTGCTTTATATTGGTGTTTTCGGCTGCAGAAAGACAGAGAACATTAGTCAATAAAACTCCCATAAGTATATTTGTCCAGAATGACAACCTTGAACATTGATATTGTAAATAACACAAGGCACAATGCTTGGTCCAATGCAAATAATATATAAATATCTTACTTACAAGTCTCGAGATTAAATGTCTTGAACTCTGCATTCGCATTGATTTCAGGTTCTAAATAAAAAAAGAAAAGTTAAAAATAAGGTTCCCTGATATAAATAAAAATCTTTAGATATAATACATTTTTGGGAGGAATAATAATCACACACAGGACTTCTTACTGCACTTATTAGTCATATACAAAATTATATCTGGGTAACAGTTATGATGTTATCAATAAAACCACTAAAGCTCCCCCTACCTGGTTTTGGTGTTGTGATAGGATATCCATTTGATAGTATAAATACAAAAAATAAAGTAAAAGTTGTTAAAGAGCTTAGCAACATCTTGCCTCGCTCACTGTCAACTGAAAAATGAACTAGACTACTGTTGCTGAAGAGTAACTGACTCAGTAACAGGCATTGTGACATCATCAGTAGCTGATGCAGTGACATTACCAACCATTATGATGTCACCACTAAGTTTCAAAGAGGAAAACTATAGCCTTTTTTGTGCTCACAGTGAATGCAAATATTATTTAACTGTTTGTATTGGATAATGATTCAAATGAATTATTTGTTGGTAAAAAAAGAGCTTTATAGCAGTTCATTTATGATCAATTGTTTGTGTATCAGTAAATGATGAAACTGTAGCCCACCCCTTTACTGCGTCTGGTATTTGGTTGTTGGAGCTTTATTACCTTAGACACCAGGCAGCATTTTAGAAGTCAGAATGGAAAATAAATACAAGAGGGCTTGATAAAAAAGATTAGGATAAGTATAGCAATATAACAAAGCTATCACAATCAATCAGTATAAAGTTGTTTGGGTCAGAGAACCCTGAAAATCAGATAGCATTGTTTTTTAAAGCAGAAATAGAAAAGCTAATGAAATAAACTCAACAGAAAAATAAATAATTATTGACCAAATAAAAATGTAATTCTCATAGCCCCATCTATAATGTAATAACAAATTAAGTTTTGTTTTATGTAGATGTGTTTTTTATTTATTAATACTGTGATTTTCTGTACCTGTATATGTGTCAGTCTAAGACCAAAATTCACTAAAGGACGAAGCGCCTAACGCTAGCGTGAATTCGCCAGCGTAGTGCAATTTCGTTAATTTGCCGATTCACTGGCGTAAATTCGCTAGTGTTACTTCGCACCCTTAGCCTGGTGAATTTGCGCAACGGACGTAACTACGCAAATTCACAGACGTGCGCATTTTTCTGAACGCTACCTTTTACGCCAGACTTCCTTCGCCACCTCAGACCAGGCGAAGTGCAATAGAGTAGATTGGGATTGCTTCCAAAAAAGTTACAAATTTTTCTAAGTCCCAAAAAAACGCTGGCGTTTTTTCTTTTTTTTATGGGTGATAGGCTGAAAAAGA
Organism: Xenopus laevis; assembly: GCF_017654675.1. NCBI lineage: Eukaryota > Metazoa > Chordata > Amphibia > Anura > Pipidae > Xenopus > Xenopus laevis. The sequence goes on along the minus strand of NC_054378.1, from coordinate 41,573,360 downwards.
TCGAAAAAATTTTTGGGGCTACCCTCCTTCCCCCCTACATTTCCTAACTCATGGCACCTTAACTATACAGTGGGCACATGTGTAGGGAAAAATAAAAATTTTATTTGCTGTTTTGAAGGTTTCCCAGGCTTGTGTAGTGATGCAACATATACCTCCATCGTAACTTCAATTTGGCGACGTATGCAAATTAAGCATCGCTAGCGTAACTTCCCTTTGCTTGGCGAATTAACGCTAGCGCAACTTCGCAACCTTACACTTCCCCTGAGCGCAACTTCGGATTTTAGTGAATCTGCGTAGCGCTGGCAAAAATATGCCTGGCGAAGTGCGGCGTAGCGGACGCTGGCGAATTTGCGCAGGTTAGTGAATTTGGGCCTAAATGTGATGCACAGTATTAATGAATAAAAAACTCATCTACATATAACAAAACTTAATTTGTTATACGGTACAATTTGTGTTATGGTAGAACACCCAGTTTATGTTCAGGAGACCAAGAAAAAAGTGTGTCAAATCTGGCAAAATGTAAAATCAAGGAAATGTGCTGACTCAACTTATTTTCCAAGTACAGAAAGGCTATAAGCACAGGGCTCAGTTTTACAATATATTGTGTTAATAACAAGGATTAGACATTGCAGCATTAATGTTACACTATGAAGGGCATGCGTAAGGCCTCTCAGACAGTCACATGCACAGATTAAAACAATAACTGATTTGTGCATGACTGTATAAGGTACAGACTAATTGGATCTGACAATGTATAGACAGAACTATGGCAAATTATATATCTGGTTAATATTTAAACCTCGTAATTTCACAAATAATAACACAAGAGGACAAAACATTGGTGTTAAATCAGGCAAAAGCACCAGTTGAAATGCAGTATATATTGGTGGCACCACAAAAATCGGTATTAAATGTGAGGAAACTTCAATTCAGGGCAGGAAAAATTGAGGTTTCATTGTATTTATGATGCTATCAATTATAATCGCTAAAGTGCTCTTCATCAGTGTTGATGATGATGGGAAATCTAGTTTTTACTTGCTCTCAGGAAAGTGGTGCCCCACACGAGACTTTTGCCCTGGGCCCACTGGTATCTTAAAGCAGCCCTGCTTCCAAGCCACTTCGTTGTTTGATTGGCTGTCACAGTGAGAGAGAAGATCTTTCCTTCCTGTAAATCCAGCTTAATATCATCTAAATATCTGGCTCTTCATATTGTCAACTTATTCTCAGGCAAAACAATCTAAGTGACAACCTAAAAAGTTCCCTTTCCCTGAATTTGGGAATAACAAAAACAATTGTAAACTTTCCAGCTTATGCTCATTCTCTGTATATGTAATTACTTAAAGGGGTAGTTGACCTTTATAACAAAGCTTGTAAAGTCATTTCTAGGCTCATATCAAGCGGTTTACTAATATATATTCATTACCTAAAATAATCGCTTGCAGAGAAAACAGACCCACAAGCTGGCTCATTCAGGCGGGATCAGCTAAACCATTTAACAGCCCGCCGCCTCCTCTTCAGTGCTTAAGGATCATCATAAATTATCAATACAGTCAAATAATATCTGCCATAAAAGCAGATACAGCAAGACAGATTAATAATCAGAATATGCAGACTGCACATGGTCCTGTCTAATAAAATGTGGATTTTATAGTGTTTCTATTGTTTACAGGGCCAGGCTGGTTGGGCACCCTAGGCAACCTGGCGCCCCCCCCCCCTCCGGATGTGCGCATGCCCACGATGAAGGGGAGAGTAAAGGAGGAGAGGGGAAAGGTGAGCAAAAGAGGGGAGGGGTGAGCGACAGAGGGGAGGGTGACAGGAGGGAGGAGAGAACGACGGAGGGGTGGGTGACAGAGGCAAGGAAGGGGAGTAAGACTGAGGGGTGAGAACATGGACTGGGGTTAGGCAGAAGACAATTTTAGAGGTAGCTGCCCTGAGCCCCCCTATCATTACGCCGTAGACAGTTGCCTCTTCTGCCTACCCCTGGTTCCGGCCCTGATTGTTTAATACAAACTTTCTCCAACTCTTCTGAACCCGTGGCTACAGCAAAAAAAATCCTCCAAATAGAATCCCAGTTTATCTATTTAAATCTGGCTCCATGATCTTTGTCCCTGCAGCTGGAGTTGGAAACATTAAAGAGGATGTAAAGGCAAAAATAAAATACCATTTTTACTTAAACTGAAAAAGAAACCTATCCACAATATACTTTAATTAAAAAAAAACATCACCAAATTGATCCCTGCAACTCTCCCATTGACTTATACAGCAATTCGGCAGGTTTTAGGTGGCGTAGTCGAATTTGAGTTCATAAAGGGACAAATTGTCATTGAATTTAATAAAAGTTACGAATATAAAAATTATGAATGAAAAAAGAGCTGAAAAATACAGTAAAATACACAAATACCTCGAAAATCTCTAAAAATACACGTTTTTCGTACAAATTCCAGCAAAAAAAAAAAGCTGAAAACCTATATAAGTCCGAAGATCAGCGCAGCTCCCATTGACTTCTATAGCGCCTCAACAACTTTTACTTGGAGAAGTTCTGCCTTAGAGGTTTTCATGTTTTTTAAACGAGGAGACATTTATCAAGGGTTGAATTTCGAATTCATAAGTTTTTTAAAACTCCCATAAATTAGAAATTGATTAATTGGTCAAATCAGTAGCACTTCCATTGTATTTAAAGGGATCCTGTCATCGGAAAACATGTTTTTTTCAAAACGCATCAGTTAATAGTGCTACTCCAGCAGAATTCTGCACTGAAATCCATTTCTCAAAAGAGCAAACAGATTTTTTATATTCAATTTTGAAATCTGACATGGGGCTAGACATTTTGTCAATTTCCCAGCTGCCCCATGTCATGTGACTTGTGATACACTTTAGGAGAGAAATGCTTTCTGGCAGGCTGCTGTTTTTCCTTCTCAATGTAACTGAATGTGTCTCAGTGGGACATGGGTTTTTACTATTGAGTGTTGTTCTTAGATCTTACAGGCAGCTGTTATCTTGTGTTAGGGAGCTGTTATCTGGTTACCTTCCCATTGTTCTGTTTGGCTTCTGGGGGGGGGGAAGGGAGGGGGTGATATGACTCCAACTTGCAGTACAGCAGTAAAGAGTAATTGAAGTTTATCAGAGCAGAAGTCACATGACTTGGGCAGCTGGGAAATTAACAATATGTCTAGCCCCATGTCAGATTTTAAAATGGCATATAAAAAAATCTGTTTTTTTGGATGTTACTGGTCCTTTAATGTCTGAATTTGAGAGTAAACAATGCAGGGGCAAGTTAATCTGAGTACTGGTACCTTTTAAAGCTTAAACAAGGTAAGCAGTCACAGCAGGCAGACATGTGGGGGCCACACAAAGGGGGGGTCGCCAGTTGGACAGCCCTGTTCTACAGCAATTTTACTTGCATATCTGGGGTTATTTCAGTGCTTATTTTCTGCAATGATATTACTGGAATGTTTTAGGCGAATGCAATTCTCTAAAACGGCTTACTGCAGTGATGTTACTGGCATATCTTGGGTTGATATAGCGTTATTCATCTATTTTTAGTGATGCTGTGCTCATAATTGCTAAAACGAGTGCTGTATATTGTAATAAGGATGTTGCCTCAATTTTGTAGTCACAAATCTTCACATTTACCTTAGTGCTGCATTTGCAAAATTGTTTCATATCTGCGCAATAACCCTTTGTGGTGGTGACACGTTCGGGACCCTAAATTCAGAACCAGTGCTAGGTTCCCTGGCCTTGGCTCTTGCTTCTGCCTTTAACAGCCGTCTTTGACCTCGGGAGGAGCCCTCAGCTAATTGGATGCCGCCAGGTCTTACTAAGAGAGGAGCAAAGCAAAAGGTTCTGGACAAGCAAAGGGGCACGATCGTTTCACCATGGATACTGGAATGGAAGCAAACACAGCATGGAAGCAGGCAGGACGGACCAGCACAAGCAGAATACAAGAATAGTCAGGCAGGGCGGGCCAGCAAAAGCAGAATACAAGGAATGGTCAGACAGGCAGGCAGGCAAGGGTCCGATTATAGAGTTCAGAATAATCAGTAAACAGGCAATGGTCATGATACAAAGTTCAGAATAGTCAGGCAAAAAGGCAAGGGTCAAAACCAATATAACAGCAGGATTAACGAAGAATATACACCCAGGAACTAACTAAGTAGACCTAACAATGGGCCATGTCTACAACGCTGAAATCCCCTTAAATACTATTTGAATTTCTTCATCACGCCAGCGCATAAACCTGGAAGCACGCAGCCGCGCACACCATAGGGGAACCGGCACTCAGAGGAACAGAATGTATGCGCCGGGCGTCCCCGCCGCCCACAGGGTAAGCCACTAGACCACCAGGGTAACGTATTGTTATAGGAGGGTTCTGATCTGCATCATTAGAAATGCACTGCAGAGTAGATGTAGATATGCAAATTAGGCAAAAACATCATATCTCATGTATAACATGCTGAGGGAAGCTGAAGTAGCCATAGTTATCTAGCCTGATGCTAACAGACCCAATATTGTAAATACAGTATATTGTAAAAATGGTAATTGTGCTCAAAATTACAACTAGCCCAGTGCACTTGCAGTTGTAAATGACCCCAGAGAAAGCCTCAAACAATTGCATTCTTGAAATAGTATAAATACAATACTCAATATATCAAATACTGTTGATTGTTTTAAAAATATAATTTTTATTGAACATTTTTTGTTGTTAAACAAGTTAATCAAAGAATAATTCTGTAGGGGTTTGGGGTTTCTGTAGGGGTTTGTTCCCTTCCTCACTTCTTTCTTGCAATGGAATATTCTGCATCTTGATCACCATTTCTTGTGGTGGCAATCAATGAGCCACTACTTGCCCCAGAAACCTTAGTTAGCACCCATCCCCTGCATCCTATTAAACTGAAGTTAGTTAGCACCCATCCCCTGCATCCAATTAAACTGAATAGGAAAAATTCTGAAGCAGGTAGTGGCTTTCGGATCACAGACACACATAGAGTTTGTGTCTTATTTATATGCTTCCGAAGTATTGTTTAAGGAAGTATCGTTGCCATTCCCGTCTTCTCTTCCTTCCTTTCCGCTTTTTATTGTGTCTTTCCTTTGCTTGCTTTTTTTCTTCAAGAAAAAAAATTTCCATTTCTTTTTTTTCTTTTGTTCCTTTAACTCAGCTTCCTGTTCTGGTTTCTGTTGAAGCTCCTCATTTGGCTCAGTTATCTTGTCCTTTGGCTCTTCAGTGGCCACAGGATTCACTTTATTTTCCTCAACTCCTTCTGTGTTTATATCAGTAGCCACAATGTTAGTTAAATCACATGCTCCTAAAACATAAAATTGCACTGGTTCAATAAACTGTTCATAACTTAATAATCAGCAATGTTGGCCAATCAATAAATATATTTGTGCACAGTCCTTATAAATGATTACTTATCACGTATAAAATGCCTGGAGTAGCTGGGGCAGATTATGCATCTTAATATATAATGTATGAATTTAAAGGCACAGTAATTTGTATGATTTTAAAGAAATATTTACCAGGTATAAGGATCACAGTCTGCTTTTCACCAGGAGCTTCCACTGCAATTAAAAAGAATAGTTTTACTAATTTGCTATACCGATACCTACACAGTAATATGGAAGGTATATACACTAAAGTATATACAGGGAACATCTATGGCCTTAGGGCTGAAACCTGTCAGTTTTAACTTACATAAAACATCTGGGTTATTTTGCATCTCCACATCTTCTTCTTTTTTCTTATATCTCAACATTGACCTGTTAAGTGGAATAAAATAGATATAAGACAAATAAAACCCTATGCTCACAGAGAACTGCTGATGTCTGTACCATAAAACACACATATATGCCACCAAGATACTTGGCTGTACAGCTAATTGTTCATTGTTATTTTCTGACGGGGAGGCCTATTTATCAACACAACTAAATTCCCATTTTTAAAAAGCACAAATGTCTTTATTTATTAAAAGATCCAAATATAAAAAGCACAAAGGGATAAAACCACTGAATGAATCTGATAACAAAACCTCAAATTTTTTGTATGTTTACAAGTGAAGAAATCTTAGAAATACTCTAAAACCTCAAATTAAAATATTTTACAATTTGCTAAGGACAGCTCCCATTCACTACAGGTAGGGGACCGGTTATCCAAAAAGCTCAGGACCTGGGGTTTTCTGGATAACGGGGCAGATTTATCAAAGATCGAGGTGAATTTTCATATGAAAAAAAAATGGAATTTCAAGCTATTTTTAGTGTACTTCGACTAGGGAATAGTCAAAATTCAATTTGCATTTGAAAAAAATTAAAAAATTTGAATATCCAAATTTGTCATGTACTGTCTCTTTAAAAATTCGACTTCAACCATTCGCCATTTAAAACCTGCCGAATTGCTGTTTCAGCCTATGGGGGACCTCCAATATGGAGTCAATTGGTGGACTATGAAAAATAAATTTTTTAATCGAATTCGATCTAATGCACTATTCCTTTGATTTGAATTCAGCCGAATAAGGACCTATTCAATCTTCACATGCAAGATTTTTAGTTATAAAACATTTTAATTGTTAACAAATACAAATGTTCATAAATTGCCCCAATAGTGTCTTATAGGTGTAGGAAAACGTTGCCTCAGTTACTGTATAAAACCCAATAAAGTAGAAATAACAATTATCTTTATTGCATAACAGCTTGTTGTTTGGACCTCTCTGAGAAAGCTGTTCTGAGGTGCACTGACAGATTGCACTATAAACAGATCATTCGCGTAAATCCCAATGAAGCCTGAATAAAAAATTATACTCAAGATAATATTGTATATCATTTAAGTCTTATAACATCCGTTCAGTTCATAAGACACAATATATTAACATGTACCAATAAGATGTATAAGGAGAGATATATATGGGATGTGACATGTTTATGTTAAGAACTCACCAGACATATGTAGATAGGAAGGCAATAGATATTACACCCAGGAGTCCACATATTAAGTCGAGGATCCTCAATGGATAGTGCTTTATATTGGTGTTTTCGGCTGCAGAAAGACAGAGAACATTAGTCAATAAAACTCCCATAAGTATATTTGTCCAGAATGACAACCTTGAACATTGATATTGTAAATAACACAAGGCACAACGCTTGGTCCAATGCAAATAATATATAAATATCTGACTTACAAGTCTCGAGATTAAATGTCTTGAACTCTGCATTCGCATTGATTTCAGGTTCTAAATAAAAAAAGAAAAGTTAAAAATAAGGTTCCCTGATATAAATAAAAATATTTAGATATAATACATTTTTGGGAGGAATAATAATCACACACAGGACTTCTTACTGCACTTATTAGTCATATACAAAATTATATCTGGGTAACAGTTATGATGTTATCAATAAAACCACTAAAGCTCCCCCTACCTGGTTTTGGTGTTGTGATAGGAAATCCATTTGATAGTATAAATACAAAAAATAAAGTAAAAGTTGTTAAAGAGCTTAGCAACATCTTGCCTCGCTCACTGTTAACTGAAAAATGAACTAGACTGTTGCTGAAGAGTAACTGACTCAGTAACAGGCATTGTGACATCATCAGTAGCTGATGCAGTGACATTACCAGCCATTATGATGTCACCACTAAGTTTCAAAGAGGAAAACTACAGGTTTTTCTGTGATCACAATGAATGCAAATATTATTTAACTGTTTGTATTGGATAATGATTCAAATGAATTATTTGTTGGTAAAAAAAAAAAGCTTTATAGCAGTTCATTTATGATCAATTGTTTGTGTATCAGTAAATGATGAAACTGTAGCCCACCCCTTTACTGCGTCTGGTATTTGGTTGTTGGAGCTTTATTACTTTAGACACCAGGCAGCATTTTAGAAGTCAGAATGGAAAATAAATACAAGAGGGCTTGATAAAAAAGATTAGGATAAGTATAGCAAAGCTATCACAATCAATAAAGCAGAAATAGAAAAGCTAATGAAATAAACTCCACAGAAAAATAAATAATTATTGACCAAATAAAAATGTAATTCTCATAGCCCCATCTATAATGTAATAACAAATTAAGTTTTGTTTTATGTAGATGTGTTTTTTATTCATTAATACTGTGATTTTCTGTACCCGTATATGTGTCAGTCTAAGACCAAAATTCACTAAAGGACGAAGCGCCTAACGCTAGCGTGAATTTGCCAGCGTAGCGCAATTTTGTTAATTCGCTGAGTCACTAACGGACACTGGCGTAAATTCGCTAGTGTTACTTCGCACCCTTAGCCTGGTGAATTTGCGCAACGGACTTAACTACGCAAATTCACTGACGTGCGCATTTTTCTGAACGTTACCTTTTACGCCAGACTTCCTTCGCCACCTCGGACCAGGCGAAGTGCAATAGAGTAGATTGGGATTGCTTCCAAAAAAGTTACAAATTTTTCTAAGTCCCAAAAAACGCTGGCGTTTTTTCTTTTTTTATGGGTGATAGGCTGAAAAAGATCGAAAATTTTTTTGGGGCTACCCTCCTTCCCCCCTACATTTCCTAACTCATGGCACCTTAACTATACAGTGGGCACATGTGTAGGGAAAAATAAAAATTTTATTTGCTGTTTTGAAGGTTTCCCAGGCTTGTGTAGTGATGCTACATATACCTCCATTGTAACTTCAATTTGGCGCCGTATGCAAATTAAGCATCGCTAGCGTAACTTCGCTTTGCTTGGCGAATTAACGCTAGCGCAACTTTGCAACCTTACACTTCCCCTGAGCGCAACTTCGGATGTTAGTGAATTTGCGTAGCGCTGGCGAAAATGCGCCTGGCGAAGTGCGGCGTAGCGGACGATGGCGAATTTGCGCAGGTTACTGAATTTGGGCCTAAATGTGATGCACAGTATTAATGAATAAAAAATTCATCTACATATAACAAAACTTAATTTGTTATACGGTACAATTTGTGTTATGGTAGAACACCCAGTTTATGTTCAGGAGACCAAGAAAAAAGTGTGTCAAACTAATTGGATCTGACAATGTATAGACAGAACTATGGCAAATTATATATCTGGTTAATATTTAAACCTCGTAATTTCACAAATAATAACACAGAGGACAAAACATTGGTGTTAAATCAGGCAAAAGCACCAGTTGAAATGCAGTATATATTGGTGGCACCACAAAAATCGGTATTAAATGTGAGGAAACTTCAATTCAGGGCAGGAAAAATTGAGGTTTCATTGTATTTATGATGCTATCAATTATAATCGCTAAAGTGCTCTTTATCAGTGTTGATGATGATGGTGAAGGGTTGACATGCCTACGTGCCAATCCTTGCAGACCTCTGTACTTGTTTTTCTGTACGACCCTGTACTGTCTCTTCTTAGACAACCTTGCAAATGCAGCATCATGTACCATAAACAATGTTATCAGCTTGCCTTAGCCAAAATATCTCAGCTAATACGCACGCACATATTTGTCTGTTATTTCTCTCTTTCCAATCCTGAATGCTGAACCTATTACAAGACATATACTTTGCTAATACGTCACTATATTAGGATGTCTTTGCTTATACCCTATATAAGCCTATGTTTGGACTACAATAAACGGAACTTGTTATTCTGATCAACTCGTTGGTGTTTCTTGGTGCAAGTTCCCCGGATCCGGAATACGAGGCATTGTTGGCCAGACGAAATCCATATGCTCCAGTAGCAGTCGGTTCTGTTTCCCCAACAGTCTGGTGTCAGAAGCGGTTACAGTAAGCGGCACGGAAAGGTAAGAAGGGATCTGTCTTTTAGACGATATTTTTCTTGCCATCCGTATATGCTTAATGCTGTATTCTTAGCTTTTTGGGGAAGCAAATAGCTTTTGGTGAGCTATTTATATAAGAAAATCCCTGACGAGGGATTCAATAGGAGTTCAGAGTTAACTCCAGGTTTAGGAGTTCAGAGATAACTCCAGGTTTAGGAGTTCAGAGATAACTCCAGGTTTAGGAGTTTTGGGTAAACTCCAGGTTTAAAGAAAGGGGCCCCCGGTTGATATATATTGTGACTCCTGGAATGGATTTCTGCTCTGACGTCACTGCCTTGTATTCAACTGCATGTTGTATGTGTCTGTCTTTTACTGTTTGTATGTTCTGACAACTTTTCAAGGTATTTAAGGCATATTTTTGTTGTGTAAAATAACATGTAAAACGATCGCTATATTAAGGACCCTTGCTTCCAAGACAGCCCGTAAATTGTCTTGATTTATTGCGATCGATTTACTCTATTTCTTTTTCACGTCTTGCTTGTGCTCAGTAGTAGTATTTGAGTTTAGAAACCACACGTTCCCTATAAATCACTATTAGTGTACATGAGCTCTGCCATCCAGAGACAGGCTGTATTTTTTATTATTTCTGAAATCTAGGATATAAGTTGTAATAATATATAGATAGGTATGCACACTCAAAAGAAGGCAAGTATGGTATATTTAAAATAAAGTTTTACTTGTTTATGCAAATAATACACACAAAGCCACAATAGTAGGCCTGTATAATACAATACATAAGCTTACATGGTATATACCTAACGTTTAAACATAGCCACAATTACATAACAGTAAACAGTAAGTATTACAATTATACAGCAAGGAGCAGATACACCTACCACCAGTATGAGAATGGCCCCAACGTTTCGGCGTAAGCCTTTGTCAAGGGGAATCCCCTTGACAAAGGCTTACGCCGAAACGTTGGGGCCATTCTCATACTGGTGGTAGGTGTATCTGCTCCTTGCTGTATAATTGTAATACTTACTGTTTACTGTTATGTAATTGTGGCTATGTTTAAACGTTAGGTATATACCATGTAAGCTTATGTATTGTATTATACAGGCCTACTATTGTGGCTTTGTGTGTATTATTTGCATAAACAAGTAAAACTTTATTTTAAATATACCATACTTGCCTTCTTTTGAGTGTGCATACCTATCTATATATTGTTACGTTGTGGGGTACCCATTGTAGGGGTACCCTTTTGATGTTTGCACCTCTTGCACTGTTTACCTACAGCATTTGCTGAATTGGTGTGCCCTCCACCCATTACTAAATTTAATATAAGTTGTAATAACCACGTCTATAGTATTCTTTCAAATAAGCAGTCTTCCTTAGGAACTCTGAAAGTTGCATGTAACACTACATACATTTAATTTTAGTATTTCTATTTGCCCTCTCTTCTTTTCTCACTAAGAAACTCACTACTTATTTGGTGCAAGCAAACAGCGTGTTTTATTTCAATATGGGTGCGAAAAATTCAAAGAAATTGCCACCACCCATTAATGGTGAAACCTGTAAATTCAAAGGAGTCATGGTGGACTCACAAAGAGTTTTTAGTAAAGCTCAAGAGTTTGTAGTAAACTCAGGTTTTGCTACTTGAGACGGGTGATCCTGTAAAGTTGCAGCGCTTCCGTACTGTTCTTTACATGTTGTGCATGTCATAATTGTCTTGTTAAACCGGTAAGTGTTTTTGTGTTTTTGTCATTAATTGCATCCTAAATATTTTGCAAGATTAAGGATTACCGCTGAACTAAGTTGACAAGGTTTTGTCGGGACCTTCCATCCCAAAACAGCTTACCCTTACTAAGCTTTCTTGCACTATATTTACGAAGTATATAAATTTGTTGCTTTATTAAGACTTATCTCGGAAATGGATAAAAATTTTTGTCGGGACCTCTGATCTCAAGACAGCTTTATCTAGCTCCTGATTCATTTCAACCTATTTATACTGTTATTCTGTGAAATTTTCCCATCATGGGAAGTAAAGGTTTTAAAGGTCTATGGAGAAATGTGTAAACAATATGTGTATAGGTGTAGCCCCACAGGGGGATTTTATGTAGACCCATAGGTAGATAAAATAGCAGGATGGGGAGAAGCTTTTTCTATACTGAACATCTTGTGTCAGTGTGGTTCTTCTGGTGTACACCCATAATCTAATTAGGACGGAATAGATATCCTCAGGACTGTTTGTGTCCTTATCAATTTTAATGCCCAAAGTGAGGCTGCAGGTTCTGACTGCTCATCAGCCGACACAAAGGACACAGGTCGACCAATAGAGGACGGGACGGAGACTGATCACATCCGGGACACGGGAAGACCTATTTTTATAGTTTCTTACTCGTGTCAAACCTGCTATTATTGTTCATACCTGTTGTCTAAATCGACTCCTGGCAGCCAGCAACAACAGGTATTTTCTTGCCTGCAGCTCTTTATTGAACCTGTATAGAGCTATCTATTACCCGGGTTTGTGTTTTATGTTTTGTGATATTCTCTTTCCGAGAGAGTAGAATTAGATGATTAATGTGTGTGGTATCCGGACATCGATAGGACGCTGAAACAACTCTGTCTCTGTATACATCATAATGATACAGGTTTTGTAGAGACCGCTGAAGCATGGTTCAAAGTTGCCAAATGTTTACACAAAGAATTTTGGTCTGAAAGAAGAATAATTGAATCAAATGGGAAAGTTAAAGTGATGTATTAGAAGCTCTAGCCCTACAAGAGTTGAGTGGTTGTAACGAGGAATGTTTCCTGTAATAAGAGCAAAGGAGAGCAAGAATTAGAAAGTGACATAGAAGAAGGTTAGGTAAGTGACATAGAAGAAATTCAAGAAAGTGACATAGAAGAAGGTTAGGTAAGTGACATAGAAGGTCAGGAAAGTGCCGTAAAATCAGAGGAAATTAGAAAGCAAAGAGACGAACAAGAAAAGCTGCAAGTAGAAGGGTTAAGTTAGAAAATAGAGAATAGTGAGAAGAGACAATTCATCTTTCAGTGCTGAAAACAGCAGCGCTGATACAGGCAGTTCTCAGGCCCGCAGCCAAGCTCTACCCCGCCCGTACAGTACAAACTAGAGAAAAAGGGGGGGTGGCGGGCGTCCCTGCAGCACGTCTCATTAACACAGACAGAAAGCTCATTCCATGGACAGCACCAAATCTTAGAAGGATTTTTCAAGACGTTCCACAGCCCCGTACTAATCCACACAAATTTGGACAGGACTTGTTTATCCATAATGCCCATAACCCTAATTTGACTGATATGTTAGTTGTAATCATACATGTGTCTGGTCCAGCAGATTACCAACATCTGCTAGCTAAAATGAATTGGGACACTAACCCTGCTGACTCAGCCCAAGTAGGGGTCCCGTATCTACACAAGCTGCCTTTCTTATCAGTGCCCCATCCCTGACAGTTTCATAGGTAGGGACATCCTTTGTAAACTAGGGTGCACCATATACTGCATTCCAGATTGAGTGTGTCTGTCCCACCCCAGTAAGTGTCTGAGATGACTAATGTCCAAGATACAGCAAATCTTTTGTCACTCAAAGAAATGTCTAAGGAGGAACCTTCCGTACCTCCCGAATTACAATGTGTCCTAAGTGGTTTGTGGACTTTATCACTGATGGATATTTAGTTGATCCAATAGAAAAGAAATCCACGGCACACAGGCTGCTGCAAGCAAGGAACCCCTTGCACGTTTAATGCGGAAGTGAACAACGTTTCGGGGTCACGCCCCTTTGTCAGGCTTGACAAAGGGGTGTGACCCCGAAACGTTGTTCACTTCCGCATTAAACGTGCAAGGGGTTCCTTGCTTGCAGCAGCCTGTGTGCCGTGGATTTCTTTTCTATTGGATTCTACTGTGAGGTGGCCGAACCTCTACCACTGAGCACCAGACTTCGCATCTCTACACTGGGTGTGCGAGAGCCAGCTTTCGTTTTGGATATTTAGTTGATGTCATCCATCCCACCTGTGTCCAAACAAGTAGACCCACGGCCCCCCTGCCCAAAATCCCATAGCACCCACTGTCCAGGGGGAAAGGAGAGGGGATTCGCCCAGTCATTCAAGGGTTACTTGACAGGGGAGTGTTAAGTCACAAGATCAGCCCATCTTGCCAATTAAAAAGCCCGGCAAGAATGAGTGTCGTTTTGTTCAGGATCTCACAGCAGTTAACAAAGTTGTTATTGCATCCCATCCGGTAGTGCCTAATCTGACTACCAAAGCAGGTTGCAAAACTCCAGAAGGTGATGTTTCTTTTTGCGCTTAGGCAATTGCCCTGTCGCACCCCGTGCTCTGTTACCATATTTGGTTGCTGCCTCACATGGTCTCACCCATATTTCAAAAAGGGGGAGGTGTGATGCAGTATCAAGAGTGTGGTTGGCCCCGGGTTCTCATCTATCGCAGCCAAATATGTACAATCAATGTACCCATATTGCAGATAGATTCAACAAATCTGTAAAGACATTGGGATACATCAAATGCTTCACACACCCTGACAAAGTGAGGTACATGGGTTTGATAATGTAAAAGATTAACCTCTGTTAAATCCTTATTGTGAATTGTTTTTTGATGGTTCTCGCTACTCTACTGAGGATGCTAAATATCATATGCTGTTGTAACATTTGTCTGATGTTTTAGTTCAGCAGAATCTACCTCCACACATGTCAGCTCAAGAAGCTGAGGTACAAGCACTCATCACATCATGCACACTAGTGGAAGGTCAAAGGGCGAACATCTTTTCTGATAGCAGGTACTGTATTGGTATTTGTCGCGACTATCTTCTGATTTGGAGGGCCAGAAATTTTATGACATCATCAGGTAAACCAAATAAGAATACAAATACAAATTTAGTAAAACAGCTATTGTTAGCATTACAGCTTCCAACTGAGGTAGCCATTCTTAAAGTACAAGCGCACACAAAGCTTCAGATTCCAGAAGCTGAAGGAAATGCAAAAGCTGATGAGAGAGCCAAGTCAGCTGCCCTCTTGCCTATAATGACAGTAAGTTGCATCCAGAAAGACCACAAAGGGCCGTTGGACATGGATATCCTGGCTACAATACAGGACTAGGCCCCTGAGATGGAAAAAGGAAAGTGGTCGAAGCTGGGAGCATCCAAGGATGACATGGATCTATGGAAAAATGGTGTATTATACTGTCTATCAAAAACAGTGTATGCTATGATGGCACACCTAACTCATGGACTTGCACACTCAGGTAAGAATGCAATGGCTGTTTCAGTTCAGAAAAGCTGAATAGCACCTGTGTTTCCAGCATTTGTTGCAAAATATGTATTTTCTTGTGTTACCTGTTTACATCATAATACTGGTCAGGTAGTCAAATCTCAGAGACGGCACTTTGCTAAACCAGAATAACCCTTCCAGCAATTACAAATAGACTACAGCCAACTGCCTAAATTAGGTACATATGAATATGTACTAGTATGTATTGACATGTGCTCAGGATGGCCTGAGGCATGGCCAAGTTGCTAGGGCTACAACAAAAGCAACTGCTAAGAAACTTTAAATGAGGTAATGTGTAGGTATTCTTTACCAACCTACGTTGAAAGTAACGGGTACACATTTTACAGGGCAGATAATGTCTTAAATAAAAATAACCCTCAGAGTTTTGGGAAGGTTGAAAGCCTAAATGGTGTTATATAGAATACAATTTAATAGATTCTGAAAGAAACATTAAAATCTTGGGTTAACTTCCTTCCATTGCTTTGTTTTCAATATGCACCAATCCAAGAGGCCCTTACAAATTGTCACCCTATGACATTCTGTCTGGGTCAGCCCTAAGAATGGGATTGTATATGTAGCTATTGTACAGAAATGTCTAAATGAAATACACAAATATGTTTTTGATTCTATTCCTATTTCACAATGTATCCAAATGTCAATACTGGTTCACACTATCTTAAACCGGGTGACTGGGTAATGATTAAAAAGCATGTGAGGAACAGCTTGGACCCAAGATTTGAAGGTCCTTTCTAAGTGCAATCAGTAACACCTACTTCAGTAAAATTACATAACAAAGATATATAGATACATGTTTCAAATTGTAGTAGAGCAAGTGTACCCGATAAGCATGTATTTGTATTTTAAGTACTACTGATTTTTGGTTTCGATCATATGTCCTCTAGCAAAAGTAATTTTTATGAACAATCAAATCATTACATAACTTTACAAAAAAAGAATAACTAAGGGAACCAATAAAACTAATTGTTGAGTGTGTGGCATTAGGCCAACTGATTCAATGGGACTACCCATTGTAGTTTTCCCAATTTCTGCTCATACATTAGTTTAACAATAACAATCATTATTTATATACGGCTTGGAAAATAGCACTATTAAAGCATTAAACACGTTTAAATGACACATGGAAAATAATGATTGGTCTAAGTGTGTTTTTACAGGCAACTAAAGACGAAGCTAATGAATTTAGCATCAAGCAGAAGATGGGATTTATAAAACAACTCTTAATTTGACAGATACTAACTTTAAGAAAAGTATAGAGTTTTGGAACCTATTCTATTCTAAAATAAAATTAGCTATTTATTGATTAATAACATAGAAATCTACCTACTACTTTATATGTGGTACATGGCCTTATGTTTGGTTACCAGAGAATAGATATGGTCCCTGTATTATTGCTACTTTAGCTCCTGCCATAGCAATTGTAGATTAGGATAATGTAACAGCAACTATTTTTTTTTAATATCACGCCACAATCTTTTTAAGAGAATTGTTTACCATAGTAAAGTTTCATATTTTTTGGGGAATTGTAAATAAGATTAAAGAGTTACAATATGAAGCAAGGGCAATTAGGCATAAGGGGTGGAACCTTTTTAAAGGTTTCCAGTTTAGTAATATATTTAGTTTTACTTAAGCAAGATAGTGTTTCTTGTTCATGGTTTTCATTATATTGCTATAATTTTATGCCCTTTATAAACTTACTGTGTTTATAATTTCAAAACCTAATGCTAAAGTTTTAAAGTACAAAACCTAATGCTAAACATATCTACCGTGTCAGGATTCAAGATCCTGATTCTGATATTCTTTATAAAAGTAGTTTCTAACATTATAATTTGTTTACTTCTATAGATAAACAACTGAGCATGTGGAAGATTTTGGCAATCGTTTTTCTTGCTACATGTTTATGATGATGATGATTTCAAATGAACACTCTTTATTGATAATTCGAAATCTGTGATAGATGGGAACCATTCCTATTTCACAGTTCCCTTTAATTACGGACATCTTTTCCATGTCTCTATCTAAAGCACTTTAAAGAAAATGTTTGCTGACACCTGTCTCTACAAAAACACGACTATATCATGGAGATGCAAGTATACTAAGTTCATCACTTCTAAGAACTATACTTGGAACAATACCTTTGCAGATGCCTTTATTCAAACCATCTTTTCTAAACGGCACTGGAACATGGATAAAGAGACTTATGTTTACTAAACGCAATATTTCAAAATACATGGCATGGAACTTTTGGGTGTTGGTTGAATTAGATATGTAATACTTCATGTTAATTCTTTTAAACTGAAGTAGTTTGTATAGTTAGGCAAATAACAAGATTGGGATGGATTAGGAATTCTCCAGCATGTAGTTGTGTTAATTCTGCTGGTCAAGAATGAGTTCTTGGTTTTGAAGACAGGCCTAGCCCCTCTTCAGAGCATAGTAGTCTCAATACGGTTATTTGCATTTAGGTGAGTTTATAGTTTAGGTTAATTTTACTTATTGCTAATTATCAACTCCCTGTTTCTCTGTGTCATTCACTTATTCATCATCATACTGACACTGTTGCTGCATATCGCAAACACACTGATAAATTTTATGATACTGTTGTTAAAACTGTTGCTACCAAACACAGATTAATTTCTTTAGGTTCTCAGTTGCAAGATGATTTACAGCACCACTAGTATGATGTTTTCACTGGCTAGTCTCCTACTGGTTCTCAAATTATGCCAGCTATATTTTATCCTATTCTTGTTGTTACTTCTTGTGTGTTCTTAGACAACCTTGCAAAAGCAGCATCATGTACCATAAACAATGTTATCAGCTTGCCTTAGCCAAAATATCTCAGCTAATACGCACGCACATATTTGTCTGTTATTTCTCTCTTTCCAATCCTGAATGCTGAACCTATTACAAGACATATACTTTGCTAATATGTCACTATATTAGGATGTCTTTGCTTATACCCTATATAAGCCTATGTTTGGACTACAATAAACGGAACTTGTTATTCTGATCCACTCGTTGGTGTTTCTTGGTGCAAGTTCCCCGGATCCGGAATACGAGGCATTGTTGGCCAGACGAAATCCATAGGCTCCAGTAGCAGTCGGTTCTGTTTCCCCAACAGTCGGGAAATCTAGTTTTTACCTGCTCTCAGGAAAGTGGTGCCCCACACGAGACTTTTGCCCTGGGCCCACTGGTATCTTAAAGCAGCCCTGCTTCCAAGCCACTTCGGTGTTTGATTGGCTGTCACAGTGAGAGAGAAGATCTTTCCTTCCTGTAAATCCAGCTTAATATCATCTAAATATCTGGCTCTTCATATTGTCAACTTATTCTCAGGCAAAACAATCTAAGTGACAACCTAAAAAGTTCCCTTACCCTGAATTTGGGAATCACAAAAGCACAATTGTAAACTTTCCAGCTTATGCTCATTCTCTGTGTATGTAATTACTTAAAGGGGTGGTTGACCTTTATAACAAAGCTTGTAAAGTCATTTCTAGGCACATATCAAGTGGTTTACTGATATATATTCATTACCTAAAATCATCGCTTGCAGAGAAAACAGACCCGCAAGCTGGCTCATTCAGACGGGATTAGCTAAACCATTTAACAGCCCGCCGCCTCCTCTTCAGTGCTTAAGGATCATCATAAAATTATCAGAGGCAAGGAAGGGGAGTAAGACTGAGGGGTGAGAACATGGACTGGGGGTAGGCAGAAGACAATTTTAGAGGTAGCTGCCCTGCACCCCCCTATCATTACGCCGTAGGCAGTTGCCTCTTCTGCCTACCCCTAGTTCCGGCCCTGATTGTTTAATACAAACTTTCTCCAACTCTTCAGAACCAGTGGCTACAGCAAAAAAAAATCCTCCAAATAGAATCCCAGTTTATCTATTTAAATCTGGCTCTATGATCTTTGTCCCTGCAGCTGGAGTTGGAAACATTAAAGAGGATGTAAAGGCAAAAATAAAATACCATTTTTACTTAAACTGAAAAAGAAACCTATCCACATTATACTTCAATTAAAAAAAACATCACCAAATTGATCCCTGGAACTCTCCCATTGACTTATACAGCAATTCGGCAGGTTTTAGGTGGCGTAGTCGAATTTGAGTTCTTAAAGGGACAAATTGTCATTGAATTTAAAAAAAGTTACGAATATAAAAATTATGAATGAAAAAAGCGCTGAACAATACAGTAAAATAAACAAATACCTTGAAAAAATCTCTAAAAATACACGTTTTTCGTACAAATTCCAGCAAAAAAAAAAAAGCCGAAAACCTCTATAAGTCCGAGGATCAGCGCAGCTCCCATTGACTTCTATAGCGCCTCAACAACTTTTACTTGGCTAAGTTCTGCCTTAGAGGTTTTTATGTTTTTTAAACGAGGAGACACATTTATCAAGGGTTGAATTTCGAATTCATGAGTTTTTTAAAACTCCCATAAATTAGAAATTGATTAATTGGCCAAATCAGTAGCACTTCCATTGTATTTAAACACATTTTAACTAAAAAAGTTATAAAAAATTAATAGTGAACACCAACTGAAAAGCTGCTTAAAATTGGCCATTCTATAACACGATAAAACTTATCTTAATGGTAAACCACCCCTTTAATGAGAATCACTGTAATGCACATTGTCTTGTCTAGTGACAGGAGTATACCATTTAAAAATGCAGATGTGCATTTTACAGTAATATATGCCTGTCACTGGACAGAACAAGACATTCCAACTCCACATACAGAGCTAGAGATACCTTTTCTTGGCCATAAATGATAAAAGTGTGCTTTTAGGACAACTTATGTGCCACTTCAGACAGGGAGTAAACTGATTATGGTTAACCTGAAAGTAAAAGAAAAAAAACAAATATATACAAGAAAGGGATGTTTAGAAAATTATTTCAAGAAAAGTTGTTTAACTGTTACAGTAGTATTATCATCATTAAAGGAAATGTCAACCCTATTTCAGCTTACATGGTGTCAGCAAAGGGTGCCTTACTCCCACCTAAACCGCATTATTTTCGTGCCCCAATTCCACTCCTATGTCCTGTACTGCTGTCTTCTTCATCACTACGTTAAGAGTTCCACCCAGTGGCCATTTCCCCGACCTGACGTCATCTTTTCCCTTCTCCCTTTTCTTAATGCGCATGTGTGCATAGCCCCTCCCGTCTAATCTCTCTAAGCAGACATATCTTTCGTCTGCTGTACTCAACTGACTCAAACTGCGCATTCTCCCCACGCCAAGCTCCAAGGATAATTCTGAAGGGAAGGGGGAGAGGGACTTGAGCGAGCTGCTGATATGCAGAGAGAACAAGGAAACAAAGCAGCTTCCCTGTTTACTCTTCAGTGACCGGAGTGGCAAGTATTTCAAGAATGCAGTGAGACCTTTCACTGATAAGATTTTCATTTGGCGGGTTGACATGTCCTTTAAATAATATTATGGGTAATTTCAATCATCAAAAAAATACCAGTGTTTCTGATATAATGCAGTTTAAAAAATAAATAAACTAAAAAAGAACTACATATATCATTCACATGTTAAAGTAGTGTTTTATTTAATGTATTGCATCAATAATATACAGTATATATATATATATATAATTAATCACAAAGAACCGCACTCCAAATTTTAGTGAATCAAGTCACTTTTATTTGCATGATTAATTATGCAATAAAGGTTTTGAACCTGCACGCACAAGAATACAGAAAATCCAGGTTGGAGTGAGGCTGCCTTTGAACACACACATATATATATATATATATATATATATATATATATATATATATATATATATATATATATATATATATATATATAGTCATATGAAGGATCAGCACACACTGTTCTGTAGTGAAGTAATAGTGTTTATTTTCAAACAAAACACATTTTTATCCGACGTTTCGGTCCCACCTGGGGACCTTTTCCTTGAAAAAGGTCCTCAGGTGGGACCGAAACGTCGGTTAAAAATGTGTTTTGTTTGAAAATAAACACTATTACTTCACTACAGAACAGTGTGTGCTGATCCTTCATATGACTATATACGATTTATTGATCGTGCACCACTGGCAACATCTGTCTGAGTGCTGGTACTGTGGGACTGCATATATATATATATATATATATATATATATATATATATATATATATATATATATATATATATATATATATATACTGTAATATATATATATATATATACTGTAATATATATATATAACATAAGGGCAGCACACTGCTACAATATTTGCCTCAGGTGCACAGTAAGGGGCCCATTTACTTAGCTCGAGTGAAGGAATAGAGGGAAAAAAACTTTGAATTTCAAATGTTTTTTTTGGCTACTTCGACCATCAAATGGGCTACTTCGACCTTCGACTACAACTTCGAATCGAATGATTCGAACTAAAAATCGTTCGACTATTCGATTGATTCGAACTAAAAATCGTTCGACTATTCGATCATTCGATAGTTGAAGTACTGTCTCTTTAAAAAAAAACTTCGACCCTCTAGTTCAGTGATCCCCAACCAGTAGCTCGCGAGCAACATGTTGCTCTCCAACCCCTTGGATGTTGCTCCCAGTGGCCTTAAAGCAGGTGCTAATTTTTCAATTCCAGGCTTGGAGGCAAGTTTTAGTTGCATAAAAACCAGATGTACTGCCAAACAGAGTCTCAATATAGGTTGACAATCCACATAGGGGCTACTAAATGGCCAATCACAGCCCTTATTTTGGCACCCAGGAACATTTTTCATGCTAGTGTTGCTCCCCAACTACTTTTACTTCTGAATGTTGCTCACGGCTTCTAAAGGTTGGGGATCCCTGCTCTAGTTCGCCACCTAAAAGCTACCAAAGTCAATGTTAGCCTATGGGGAAGGTCCCCATAGGCTTAGCTATCTTTTTTTTGGTCGAACAAAATTGTTCGATCGATGGATTAAAATCCTTCGAATCGAACGATTTTTCGTTTGATCATTCTAACGAACGAATAGCGCTAAATCCTTCGACTTTAACTTCGACAGTCGAATATCGAGGGTTAATTAACCCTCGATATTCGACCTTAAGTAAATTTGCCCCTAAATAATTTCAATACTTCAAAGATGCTATTCTAATGAAAAATGTTATTCTAATGTTTTTTTTTTAAATATATAATAATAATATATTTTATATTTCCTATGGTAGTGATCTGTCCAAGATCTAAAGGATGGATATCTGTTATGTCTGGGTTATGCATTCTATATCACCATAAAATTATCTTTGCAAATTACAGATTCTGTCAACAAATAAACACAGGGGATAACCCTAGTGGAAGAGCAACTGTGTGTGCTGGTCTGTTTATTTGATCTGTATAATAGGTGGGTACCAAATCCCCCCTCGTTACTGAGCTCCACTACATATCTTTTTAATTCTGGTTGAGTGTGCCTGTGAGGCATTTTACCAATCAATATTTCCCACAAGCGGACCGTTAAACCTAAGGAAACATGGTAAATAATCTCCGTAAGATACCCAGTACCGCATCTTTTTAAAAGCATAGAATTACATACAGCAGAAACTAAATTTATCCTCCAACAGTGTGGGTACAAAAAATTATCAAATGAAAAAAAAACAATATTCTTTAAGTCTCTAAAGTGCAGTCTTGTTTCTCCTGTAATTTTTTAATAGGAGTGAGAAGGTGCTACATGTGACACTATCCTATTATGTATAACTATTATACATCAATATATTTGTCTCTGTATGGGCATAGACATATTTAGGAGTTCAAAGTACCGGTAGTAGTAGTAGTTCAGAGTAGTAGTAGTTCAGAATATAACACAAGTGTTGACTTTTTTAAATTGATTAATTACAATCGATTACTTAATGGATTTTCTTTCTAAAATATTAGCTTAAGACAGCCAGCAACCTGCCATTTACTGAACTGCCTTACATGATGCTACCAGGTTAACTCAGTTTTCCTGTGGCATCTTTGCAGTCTGGGTAAGCACCTGAAAATAGAAACAGGACACACTAAATAGCGTAAGGGTGCTTAAACAATTTATTTTTCATCTATGGAAAGGTGTTACTTCCTGCATATCCAATAGGTTGGCTCTTAAAAATGGAAATAGGGAATTGGTATAGGATAACCGTGTGCTATAATAATAACCCATATTATAATTGTAAATTAATCAGCTGATAAGCAATTTTATTATATACTTGTGGGAAAAAAAAACACTGCAGTATTTATGTAATATTAAAACAGACATACCCTTTTATCATCCAGAATCAAGTTTTTCTCTGCATAGAAGATGCTTCAGAATTATCAAAAATAATATGCGTTGTATAGACATTAATTTTAGCTCACAAGTGGTGGTGCACAAGATGATCCTATCATTTGGTCCTCTGACCACCAATCATACCATAGTAGGGAGCTATGCAGACACGTAGGAAGAGGACCAAATCATAATATATTGGTACAATGTTCCCTCGAATTTCTTTTTGTATGTATGCACAAAAACAATTACTTAAGTGGAGAGGTTAAAAAAAAGTATGAGTACGAGTTTTTTTTAAAAAACAAAATTCTTTGGGTTAATTTATTTTCTGCCCTGTCCTTAAAATTAGTGTGCATGTATATGAGCACATAGATAGCTGCATGATTTTGAGTCACGTATCAATCAAGCAGAACTTCAAATCACTCAATATTTGCTTTTTATAAGTAGATGTTACGTGACTTGGACCACAAAACCCATTCTTTCTTTTGAAATCCAAAAAAATATGTACCCATATTATATAATACAAGAATATTAAGTCACTTCGTGGTTTTTCAACCTAAATATATTGAAATGTCATAGTACACGTACTCCTCAGTGGCTTCTAATATCCTTATAATTAACAGTAGGTGATACATTCTCTGATACTCAGAGTTCCTATATAACTATGTATGGTATCCCAAAACCCAAAAGTCCAAGGTCTAAGCTGTCTGTTCACATAGAGCAGTGGTAATGCAGACAGAATAGAAACACCAGGCCCCCGCTTGAACTCCAGGCAGGCTATTACAATAATTTGGCCTCGAGTCTTGTACTTTTTAATGGTCACATAACTCTTTAGTGACTTTTAATATGGGATACATGATCCCCTTATAATATATGAGAGATACTCAGAGTTCCCTGTTTGACTCAGCCTTGAGTCTTTGGTCACAAAACTCTTCAGTGACCTTTAATATCCTTATAATTTACAATTCAGAATATACTAGCTCTTTTAATATAAAAGATGTACAAAGTTTTAGGTCAGCTTGCACCCACTAGAGAACCATGTGTCAATGAGACACACATACAATACATTTATTAATGCCCTGACTAAACAGACAAGTTCAGTGATTCTATATGGTAACTTATGGACATATGGATATTAACATAACACAGCCCCCAAGAGCCTTACATATACATACATAAAGACCTATTCTGCTACTGTAAGAAATCTAGCACTGATTTCCTTCTTTGTGGCGCTACAGGAGTCCTGTGTCTTCGCTACAGGGGAGAGCAGGTACACCATGATTTGGCGTGCCTCCACCCAGGATCATGACAGACTGGGCTGTAATTCCCCTCCCTAGGAACTTCTTTGATCTGCAATCACACATACATACAGGAAATGTTGATGGATTTATTGGCAGGACACTGTACCTTTAAATTACAGTGATACATACAGCCTGTCAGCCAGGGCCAGACAGAGGTCAGTACAAGAATACCCCCTGGGCCCACCCACCCTGGCCCCCAAGCCCCACCCCAGATCCTGCCCACTCTACATCACAGTTAAAAGTCCACATAGACAGCGCTAAAAAAAGATACCCCCCCCCCACACACAATTTATAAAAAGCTATTGGTTACCAGGGCCCCCCTATAAAAAAAAAACAACATTGGTGCCAGGGCTCCCCTTACAAGTCAAAAAAAAATTTGAGCCCCCAAAGAATATTTTTTTAAAAAAACATTGGCGCCAGGGCCCCCCTTACAAGTTAAAAAAAAATTGCAGCCCCCAAAGAATATTTAAAAAAAAAAAAAACATTGGTGCTAGGGCCCCCCCTTACAAGTTAAAAAAAATTGAAGCCCCAAAGAATATTTTTTAAAAATAAACATTGGCACCAGGGTCCCCCTTAATGTTAAAAAAAATTGGGGCCCCAAAGAATATTTTTTTTAAACAAATTGGTGCCAGGGCCCCCCATACAAGTTAAAAAAAAATTGGGGCCCCAAAGAATATTTTTTAAACCCCGTAACTTTGGGTCTTTTCACCGCTTCAAGACTTCTGCTGTTCAGCTTTTCAGCACATCCCCATTCAAGACTTCGCTTTTCAGCACTTCCGCATTTAGGACTTCGGAAGGAGGTGGCACGGCTTTGGCGCTGTCAAGGGGGGCCCAGCTCTTTCAAAGGTTCAGCACTGCCGGGCCCCCCTTCAGGCCCGGTGCACTTGTGCCCCCCAGATGGCGGCCCTGTTGCTAGCCAGGAGCAACTTTATAGAATAATGCAGACAGAGATCTCTGAGCTGTTGGGTTAAATCCCCACTTCTGTGGCAGTTTCTTCAGAGTCCTGAGAAGTAGTTCCATGCCCTGAGAAGAGCAAGCTTTGCTCTTCAGAGCCCTGACAAGGACCCCCTTTCCTTCTGCACCATAAATAAATAAATAACTTTTCAGCCACTGCAAGAAATCTAGCACTTATTTTCCTTCTTTGTGTTGCTAAAGGAGTCCTGTGTCTCTGCTACAGGGGAGAGCAGGTCCACCATGATTTGGCGTGCCTCCACCCAGGATCAGGACAGACTGGGCTGTAATTCCCCTCCCTAGGAACTTCTCTGATCCGCAATCACACATACATACAGGAAATGTTGATGGATTTATTGGCAGGACACTGTACCTTTAAATTACAGTCAGCCAGGAGCAACTGCATAGAATAATGATCTCTGAGCTGTTGGGTTGAGCCCCCACTTATGTGGCAGTTTCTTCAGAGTCCTGAGAAGGACTCCCTTTGGCTTTCCATGCCCTGAGAAGAGCACGCTTTGTTCTTCAGAGCCCTGACAAGGACCCCCTTTCCTTCCGCACTCTAAATAGAGCGCGCTTTTCTGCCACTGGGGGTTCCCTTCTGACCTTTCCCACACAGAAATCCCTGGGATCGTTCAGCACCTTGCTTTCACTCTGCTGCTTCTCTCTCACAGCACAGGCCTTCCTTCCTGTCAGCTCACAGGACTGGGGACTCCTCCCCCTCTTTGCACAGAAACAACACAGAGGAGATAGAAATGTAGCAGGTGGATGGGTCAGGGTCTTCCTTAACTTTCCCTTGGGTTACTATACCTTGGTTTCGGTACCAGGGCAAGGGGTCCAACTCCCAGCAACTCCCGGTAGGCACGATATAATCAGACTCTTTATCCTCAGGTGGGGCCCTCGCTTATGGTATGGAGGAAGGGATTACCACTTGGCATCAGCACACACCGTATTCACTCTTGATCAAATAAACTTTTGGCGCCAGTGGTTCTATAAAACAGCAGAACATTTATTAAACTGATGGAACACTTCATGAAGCAAGTAGTGGCAGCAGGTCATTTACACAATTACACAGATACGGTCTGATCCTTTGTTAGCTTTGTGAATTGAGCCTTGGCTGCTCACTAACTTTCCTGAACTGATCAGTCACTCCTATAGTGACCTATTATAGTTTCTGACCTGACACTGGCTGCACCTATACTGAGGCCTACCTCACCTCACGCCTTAGCAGCAACACCTCACTTCCAATGGGTGCACTGGACAGAGACGGAACACCAGGGTTGCCAGGTTTTCATTTCAAAACCAGCCAAAGACCATAAAAAAACTAGCCAAAAAGTAGCCAAAAGCCATTTTAAAAGTAGCCCAAAAGTAGCCCAATTCATAAATTGAAAAATCGTAATAAAATAAAGTAAAATAATATGGTTAATAGATCAATTAAGTGTCTGTACTTTTCCCAATAACTTTTTCATTAAAGGGGCCACTTTTACATTTTCGCTGTAAATTGGGACAAATTCTATAGATATGCAAAAAAAAACAGCCTGGGCACTCTCTTAGTGAGAAAGAACAAAATTAAAGGCACCTGTTGTTGAAGTAGCTTGTTCAGTGCAGACTGATGGCTGACTGGTACTGCAAATAATATTGGGTTCTTTTGGGTACTGCCTGGTTGGCACTGTAAATAAGAGGGGTAACACAAGGCATTAAGTTTGCTAAGAAACAATAACACAACCAATTAGATAACATTTACTGTTCACCTGTTTAAAAGCATTTACTGTTCACCTGTTTTACCCCTCTGTGTAAGTCCCCTCCAGCGATGTTCACACGGCCATCTTCTCTTCAAACCTCTTCTTCCGGGATCCGGTGGCGCATGCGTAGTAGGATGCTGCTACTAATGCACATGCGTACAAAGTTCACGGAGTTCGGCGATTGAACTTCGCAAACTTTGTGCGCATGCGCAGTAGTACCGGCATCCTACTGCGCATTCGCCGCCGACAGAGCAGCATACAGGAAGAAGCGGTTGGAAGAGAAGATGGCCCCTGTGAACGTCGCTGGAGGGGACAGAGGGGTAAGTAGCAACTTAGGGGCAATAGCCTGGGGTGAGAGGTAGGTGGGGGGAGGAGGGAGGTGAGGTGTTAGCGCCAGGGGGTTGGATTCCCCTTTAATACTGTAACCCCCTTAGTAGGAGGTCGTAGCCAAATGAATTACGTGCGCACAACCACAGCACCACTCGCATGCGCAACAGAACAATGGGAAGGTAACCTGTACACGTCAAAAAGTTTATGTCATCAAAGGATACAGCTATGGGATCCGTTATCCAGAAACCTCTGAATTACAGAAAGGCTGTCTCCTATAGATTCCATTTTTTTTCCAAATAATCCATATTTTTAAATTTGATTTTCTTTTTCCGTGAAATAATAAAACCGTACTCAAGCTCCACTTAAATATCATTAATCCTTATTGGAGGCAAAAAAATCCTATTGGGTTTAAATAATAAATGATTTTTTTAGTAGACTTAAGGAATGGAGATCCAAATTAGAGAAAGATCCCATATCTGGAAAACTCCCAAGCAGTCTGGATAACAGGTCCCATAACTGTACTGACAGTACTGCGAATACATTGAGCGTTTATAAATGTGTGTTCATAAAAACTGTGCCAGTCAAGACATAATATATCCAGAAGAGCAACAGAAGAGCTTCAGAACATCTTACTGAATGTGGGCTTACAATCAGAAATCTACTGTTCCCTGTACAACATAAAGGAGCATTTGAGTCCTCTTGTAACACACCCAACCGAATATTGTTTTATTGGGGACCGGGCAATGACAGGATTGCAGACAGCTACTCACCAGTCCCGCAAAGCGGCACTGTCGCCGTCGTGTCCAACTCCAAGTCTCCAAACCCAATTCCCGCCAGGAGCAGAGGACCCAGAGAGACAGGCCTGGCCCAGGCGAGGCGTCGGCATGCCGGGCGTGGCGCCACGCTTTGCGCGCCCTGCATGACGTCACGCGGCGCCCTCCTCCTGGGGGACGCTCGCTCGTTGCGTGCCGTGTTCTTCCAGCCTGCCCCTGAGCCCTCTCTGAGTGAGTCTGATTCCCAAGTCTCCGGCTCCGCCCCTTTTAAGAACGGCGTGCAGCCAGCAGTGCGTGCTACTATTTGGGGCGGGCATTGGGCGGTTTTTCCAAGTCCAAACCCGCGGCACCTATTAAAACTAGCCCAAAACTATCCATTGGCGGGTTTGGACTTGGAAAACCCGCCACCACGCTTAAAAAACCGCCCAATTTGGCGGAAAACCCGCCAACCTGGCAACCCTGCGGAATACATGGCAACATCCCTTTTTATAATCTCTGGGGAACTACTCCCCCTCCCCTATGGGAAAAAGGACCCAACCTAGCTTGCTAAGGACCCAGCCTAGCTGGCTAACACTTTCACTGGGGCATGAAAAAACTTTACCCTTTTCTATAGTGACATCTACTGGCAATTCAAGCACACAGAGGCCCAACCAGTTCCCCACCAGCCCAGTAAACAGTGAGTGTCTATGGTATGTTATAGCAGCCACTCTGGCATTTGCCAGAACTCACAGATTGCCAATCTGGGCCTGTACACAAGTACAAGTGAAACACAAGTCACATGCAGGCACCTGTACACACATATTCAAAGGTATTCATAGACAACAGGAAGCAAACACCAATACAAACATACAGTGCATACACTACACTTATTTAAATAGAGATTTCTCACAAATATGTATTCTGGATTAAATGAGTTACCTTTAACTAGAGACAACACTAATTAGATAAGTAAGCATGCTTTTATTGCTACACTTGGAATGTAATGCATACTTCATTATATTTTCTACAATCCTATTTTTCTCTTTCCCTTTCAGCTGTCGATTACGTGTATATATATATATATATATATATATATATATATATATATATATATATATATATATATATATATATATATATATATATAATTTTGCTTGCCATACACTCTCCTCTTCAAGTCCTCTTGTCTCCTACTTTCCACTCTAAGCTTATGTATTAATTTCTTTCTTTTCACCATCATTTTTAAATTGCCTTTCTCTCCCTCTAATGCTGTGTATTTTCCCTGTTAAGGTGGCCAAAAACAGGCAGATTTAAGCTGCCGATTCACCAATCGATATCTGGCCAAAAATCATCCAGATCTCAATTGGTCAGGCTCGATTTTTCAGATCGAGGAACACATTGGCAAGGTTGCCATATGAGCCAATCTTACAGTTTATGGCCACACTAACTCTCCTGTTTCAAAGAAATTTGAAGTGACACACCAGCCCTGTCCATACAAGATGGGTAGCTAGATTCACTCTTATTGTTTATAATTTTGCCTCCAAAACGGTAATTTAGTAATTACTGACAGCATAAGAAAGCTGTATATCAGCAGGAGGTTTAAGATTGATTCACCCTAGCTTTAAGCTTAAAGGGACAGTTTCTACCCCTTTTCAACCTGAGCTCTGTGAGATTTGTGCTAAACATTTTTTTGCATATTGTTTTTAAGTAATATCTATCATGTTTATCATTTCCTGCCCTCAAAGTTGAAAATTAACCTTTCTACATTCTACTTTTACTTCCTGATCCCAATGAGCAAAGTCATTTTCAGCTGCTTTTCAATGCAATCCATTTTACCCTCCATATCATCACTAAACATTTTTTTCCAACTATTTTCTAAATTGGAAGAACTGATTGCTAATTGTTTGGTACATATGTTTATTAGCACCAATCTTTGTGAATAAGCTCTGTTATATTTCCACTGTATATGGTAAAGTTATAATTCAGACATCTACGGACTGTGCCATTTCACTTCCTGAAGTGTTTAACCTTAAGTAAAAATAAATATCTTAATATCGGGTTCATTTGCAATAACCTTCTATAGAGGGTAAAGTCTTTTAAAGAATCCATGTATGATCCAAGATGAGACATGCACAATAGAAATAAATGTAAGGAACGTAATTGAGAAAAGCACAAGAGGAAGGCACTGACGAAGGCTGTAGATAGGCTGCATGGCCATTGGCAAGAATGGCAGATTATCTTCTGCACCTCCCGGATCAATGTTTCTCTTTCTCATGATTTAAAATACTATATGCCACCACTCCTCCTCTTTATCCCAGAGGTTTCCTGCTCCTTCTTCCCCACTTTTTGCCCCATCTTCTGCCTCTCCCTGCCTTAACCAGGATGCTGTTGCAACTCACTTGGAGTAGAAAGACATCGTTACCCATTTCGGATTCGGGTAATGTGTACTTTGCACAAATATATGGGTTTGGGGGGTCAACATGTCTTATTGTGTTTTTACCCCATAAAAAATGCAGTAAATGTGCTGATTATTCAGTAGTTGAAGTTACTTATGGGATAATTTGTTGGGTAACTTCACTTTGGGGTCTCTAAACACCAAAAACTTTGGTAATCCTATGAACAATGGTCATCAAACTGTTTAATGGACCCCTGACATTCATATTTAGGATGTTTTCTGTTTGTACCTAATACTATGTGAGCAATACACACTTGCAAAATTTTAGTTATTTAGTTTAGTTATTTTTTAGAATTTTCTATAGAAACCTCTAATTTAAGAAAAGCTTTGATGTTAGGTTCTTTGGAATAGAAAGACATGATTACATAGATCGTTAGAATGAGTTTTTTTTCAAAAACATGTTTTTTTTTTGTTCCAGGATTATTTGGCTTTGGAATTAGGGTTGCCACCTTTTCTGGAAAAAAAATACCGGCCTTCCTATATATTTATCTTTTTTCCCTATTATTAACATTGGGATCGACCATCATTTTTACCGGCCAGGCCGGTAAAATACTGGCCAGGTGGCAACCTTATTTGGAATGTAAAGTACGCCTTATTCTGGGTAGTGCTTTGAAAATTTGGTAATTTACTACTGGGCATTTTTAATCTAAAGAAGTCAGAAATCTCCATAAAACTATAAATATCTGGTATAGGCACGAGACATATGAGACTTTCCAAATCAGTTACATTTTTGTGAGTAAAATAAAACATCATGAAAAATCGATTGGAAAAATGTTTCATTTTTTTTTATTTAGAGTAAATTTGGTTCCTGCAGAGTTAAGTGCTCCAGTGCACTGCGTGTCAGTCCCAGCGTGTTATAATAAACAGGTATCTCTCTACCATGCACATCTACATCTGCATCTGTCTATTGCACCTGGTCTCTACGTAGCATACTCAAGCCCAGGGTTGCCAGGTTGGCGGTTTTCCAGCCAAGTTGGGCTATAATTTAAAGCCCAGGCTGGTTTTGAAAGTACAAACTAGCCAAGGTATGGATTTGGGCTACTTTTTGTACCTTTGTCTGGTTTGTACTTTGGAAACAAAACAAAGTTTTTCTCTTGCCCTAATGTGCCAAGCCTAGGTCTCCCAGTGCATGTTGGGTAATGTAGTTTTTGTTTAACAATTTCCCGACTGACAAGTTTAATGTAAGACTACAATACCTAGCAGGCAATGGGACTGACTTATGTAGAAGTCGGGTGTTACCGAAGTCTCCCATCCCTCTTAATGGCAGAGACACAAGTGGAGATTCAGGGAGATTTAGTTGCCCGGCGACAAATCGCCTCTTCTTTGGGCGAGTTATCTCCCCGAACTGCCTTCATTTTCCAAAGTCACCATTCTGCTGGCGATTTAGATTCTAGCCGGTGTGAAGGCAGTTTGGGCAGATTAAGAAGAAGAAGAGATGTGTTGTTAATCTCTCAAATCTCCATGTTTGTCTCTGCCCTAAGCATTCTCACATTTTCCAGTAATTTTCCTCAATATCAGACAGTTTTGGGCCAAAAATCTGCTGACCACCAAAATGTCTAGAAGTTGACCTGGTTTACCAATATTTAATGAAATTATATATGTATTAGGGTCCTATGGGACCCCTATACCTCCTAGCCCCCCATGTAGTTACACTCCTGGTAGCAGGTGAATCTGTCCCATTTTGCTTCATGGAAAAAATTGCTAATTTTCACGTATATTCATTTTTTTTTTTAGACGTTGTTTCTCTGCACATATTGTGCTTTTTTTGGGCTACTTTTGAAGTGCCTTCAAAAAGAAATGGTGCATCCAACCTATATAAGCACTGCTATAGTAAATGCAATTTCAATAATAGAATGTAAATTGGGAGGACATACTCACAGTACACCCCATGTACTGTAGGGTGCATATACATAACAATAAAGCCAATAATGTGAGTTCCTCCAGAAATTGATCATGCAGCAAAAATCTATAAATTTATCGGGACATATTAGGACATGGCCTAATGCGTTTCATGCCCAGTGTTGGACTGGCCCACCGGGATAACAGGAAAACTCCCGGTGGGCCCAGGTCTCAGTGAGCCCTCTTGCTTCTAACCATTTAGCTTATTTCATGAACCTTACCTATTCCTTTATGGGCAAAATGCTTAATAATGCAAAAATATAGTAAGTAATTATAAAAGACTAGAAGAATAAGAAGTTGAGAGATGAGGAATAATAGTTTTGAAAGTGGGCCCACTGTCTAAGGTTTTCTGGTGGGCCCCTGGCATGCCAGTCCGACACTGTTCGTGCCTATTGGGGCACTTACTCATAGGGTATGAGCCTATGAGTAAGTGCCCCAATAGGCACAAACGCGTTAGGCCTAGGATTGCTACCTATCCGGTTTTGACCTGGACAGCCCGGCAGGATTCCCTTGATTGACACGGCGATCGGCCGCATCATAGCCCCCCCAGCCCTACGGAAAGTTAGGCTATGTCCTAATATGTCCCAATAAACTTTTTGTATTTTTTTTTTTACTTGCTGCTTGATCATTTTTTGGAGGAACTCAGATTCTTGCCTTCACTTTTGAAGTGCCTATTAGATAGTTTTAGTCTGGTTTTGTAGCTGAAAATTAGACCTGGTAACTCGGCTCAAGCCTATTGCATGGGGGGGTCTCTGTAAAGCAAATTCTAATAAGAGACTAAATTGCAATAAGGAACTAGCAACAACAAGTGACACTAGTTCATATACCTTTTTTGCGCAACCGTTTTCGTGGGGGAAGCGATACCAAGAGTTATAGTCTGTGCCCAATGCAACAACCCACTGAGCTCAACACACAGCACATAGTGAACACATGCAGGAATCCCCTGTATAGCTAAACAGCACTTCGATAACGCCAGAGCGCCAGCATTTAAGAGAAACATATATCATGTGACCATGACATCGCGCGTCACGTGACAGCGACGTCTGAGGCCGAATTGTACTAGGAAATAGCAGCAGTAGCCGCAACCACATCTATTTATAAGGATTTTCTGGGATGGAGTCGTTTTGTTTAAGTCTATAATCCGTTTACATGAGGCGCTGGCAGTTTTCACCTTGCAGGGTGGCTGGATATGGAATACGATGATAAACTGGTCCGCTTCCGCCAGGGTCATCTCAATCCCTTTGATAAAAAAGGGGGAGCAGAGCGCCACCCCGCAGACTCTGAAACGCAGCCTTGCAAAGGTTAGTGTTGTTACATAGCAGCGCCAGGGCATGACACGTGAGAGGGTGATGGAGAAAGCACTGAGAAGTATCTTTATAATTAGGCTCTGATTTCCTTGCCTTCAAATAATATGTAATTCTGCTTTTTAAAATGGCAGTGCAGTCACGGCAGCTTCAGGCAAGTGCCAGTAACTAGGGCCCTATTCTGTGTCTCGGATTAATAAAGACATCACATGAGCTGACATAGGGCTCTGCTATTGTTTTCTCATCTCATAAGAGATTCACTTCTGTCCCATTGATATAGGTCTGTGTGTTTGCTCGTCCTGTGTCAGCTAAACGTGGTCATACATCTGCTTATACGCTGGCAAAAAGCTGGAGAATGTTTCCCTTCTATTCATTCTTATATGTTTTAGAACTGATGCTTCCCCCTGGGCCTTCCTATATATTTATCCTTTTTCCCTATTAATAACATTGGGATCAACCATCATTTTAATGGCCAGGCCGGCAGGTGGCAACCCTATTCCCACGTGGGCACCGAGTTTGGAAGAAAGATTGTGAGGTACAGGATCCCTTATCCGGAAAACCCAATATCCAGAAAGCTCCGAATTACGGAATGGCTCTCTCCCATAGACTCCATTTTATCCAAATAATCCAAATTTTTAAAAATGATTTCCTTTTTCTCTGTAATAATAAAACTAGGGATGCACCGGATCCACTTTTTTGCCGAACCCCCAAATCCTTTAAGAAAGATTCGGCGGAATGCCGAACCCTAATTTGCATATGCAAATTAGGGGTGGAAAGGGGAAAACAGTTTTTACTTCCTTGTTTTTTGACAAAAAGTCACGTGATTTCCCTCCCCACCCCTAATTTACATATGCAAATTAGGATTTGGTTCGGCAAGGCAGAAGAATTAGGCCGAATCCTGCTTAAAAAGGCAGTAATCCTGGCCGAATTCCGAACCGAATCCTGGATTCGGTGTATCCCTAAATAAAACAGTAGCTTGTACTGGATCCCAACTAAGATATAATTAATCCTTATTGGAAGCAAAATTGGGTTTATTTTATGTTTAAATGAATTTCTAGTAGACTTACTAGACGGAGACCCAAATTATGGAAAGATCCGTTATCCAGAAAACCCCAGGTCCCGAGCATTCTGGATAACCGTTCCCATACCAGGGTATAGCTGGTTTCTCACTGCTGGGGAGGTGACTGCCTATGTTCTTTGTACCACTTTACTTGCAGGAGTGCACTTCTGTGGCTGAAACAAATTAGCTTTCTAGGAAAACAATCCATTTTCACAGTTCTCAAGGGACGGTGCTAAAAAGTATTTCTTGCTTGCCACCCCGGGCTACTAATTGCAGTTATTGGTATTCGGTTTTACCCACAGTCACATCAGACTGATAGCTTTCATTCAGACTTTCCTGCCATAATTGGTTCTGTTACTGTTCCTCCTGCTGAATTAGTATGTGGCTAGAGTGGCCACCCGTAGTCACCATAGCTAAATTTGTATTCATGTCATAGGAATCTCCTGTGCAGGAAACCCCTGTAGTGTAGGGGTTCCTTTAATTTGGTTACATATCTATCACCCAAGCACGGAACACCAATGGACTGCTGCTTTTGCCAAAATAGAAGCAGACAGTCTGAAACACTGTTTTGGATTCCCATACAGACCTCTAAAGGTTCTCATAATATGAGCCAAGTGCCATCATATTATCTTTGGATAAAGGAACTTGCTGTAGATGTTCAGTCCTACAATACAAAGCAATTCTGGGTTGGGGACCAAGGGCCCCAGACAATAATGCCATCCTCCTCTGATCTTTAGCTCCCGGCTGATCCTACAGCCCTCTGGTCTACCTCCTGCATGTTTTATCTTGGTACCTTCTGATGTGGGAGACAATATGTTGTAAAATCCATGGTTTGAAGCAAGTTTAAAAAAATTTAATAACTGCTAAGTGTGGCACTTCAGATTGGATTTTTTTGCAGTACAAAAATATATTTACTCATTTTACATTTGTTAGAGTGTTTATTCCTGAAATATATGGTTTTACGGAATTTAACTTTTTGTGGCTTTTGCCCCCCATAATACAGACTTTTTAAAATTGAAGTATTATTCAAAAAATGTATGCACAAGCTGTATTTTTGGGTTGTTTACATGCCACATAATTGTGTAATCATATGTGTATTATGCACCAATGCTCAGAAGGCCCCTGGCATTCACGTTTATTATCATTATACGTGGGAAATAATATGCTAAAAACTGGAAGATCTGATTTGGATTTCAGACATTTCATAGTAACGGAATGAAATTTTAATATTAACTTTGTTGAAATTCGTATTGAACTGTTGATTTTAAGAAATAGTGATTTTTTTATATGACAATAGTTCCAAATAGACAGACAGCTGTTCATAGTGTATTGCTCACCAATACACTTTATTTCATTGATAAATGCCACATGCTTAGGTCTATAGTCTCCCAACAAATGTTCTATGATGGGTTTAGCCTATTGCTTGTTCTCTTATGTTCCCTCTTTTCACTCTCCCTCCTCACTAGACTTCATGTAACACCAACTCATTGAGCCTGTCCGCCTCTCCTTATTCTTGGCAATGCTGCTTTTCCTCACTGCCAATCAGTCAAAGAAACAGTTCTTGACTGTCTGTACCTGACCACTAGATATTGATTTGTTGACCAGTGAACCAAAGAGTGCTGACCACAAAACTTAGCTTGGCCCATTATATGCATAACTATAAAAAATAGATTATCCCTTATATTTTCCCTCAGTGCAGTGTAATGAAAGAGACTTTGGCACAATAATAGCATTCTAGTATGACTGATGGCAGGGTGCAAATGTATGGAAATGCGCCTTTGGTGGGATATATCCACCCTTGAGAATTATTTGAAAGTGGGCAGAATCCCTAGAGGTTTGCGCATACGCAAGTTTCCTGCATTTTCTGATGTGTCTAAAGATTTCGTTGAGGCATGGAATAATACACTATCCTTGTGTTCATCGAAGCTTATGGAACTAATTATTGATTTCCATACCAAACGCCACACTGTGATTCAATCTGACATCAAAGAGGTGCAGTTCAAACTTTTGAACCTTGAAGCCAAATCTGACACTGCGGAACTACTAAATGATATTAAGTTCCGTGTTCATAAATTGGAAACCGATGTTAAACGCAACAAAAGGGAAAAGTTCTTAAGAGACAAGAGAGATTACGAGCTTAACAGAGTTTATGATTGGAACATCAGGACAAACTTTTCGGCTGTTCGTTCCAGATTTCCCAGGAAGCAATTTAAAGGGAAACCACACTCAGACAAAAAAGTTCGCTTTAGGGATCCGGATAACTACATGTCTGAAGGTACTGCATCCTCCTCCTCATATCTGCATACGGAAGGGGAATTATCCCAGAGTGATTCGGAGGATGACATCAGACGACAGGAGCCCCACGATTACAGGAGGGCCCCTTTAGACAGGGATCGAGTCAAGACGCGGAGCCAGCCAGGTGCGGTGGACGCAAGAGGTCTGGATCGAAACAAAAACAAAAAGAAACACAACGACAAACATCACTGAACCGGGATATGGAACAAGCACGATATGATTCACATAACAATGTGATCAATCTATCGAGATATGTATTAACTGACATTGAAATTAAAGTTTTGAACTATGGTTTGAGTTTTGTCCCGGATCATGGCATGCGTACCTTTGACACCATTTTGGACATTAACAATTTCATCCGTAAACTAACCTTAAAAAGACACTATAATTCTAGCAGTTTATTTATAGACGGGCAATCAGGGATGTTGTCAACGGGGGATATCTTGAATCTGGATGATGTGAATAACACCACTGATGCCAATGATACTGTACAGCGTACCGACCAGACTGATGATAACATAGAATTTTCCTTCGATGATTTTTGTACCCTCAATGATATGGAGGATTTGTTGTTAGATTCTTCGAGGAGTAATGATCATGTCGCTCATACCAAGTTGTGCAACAAGTCAAGGTTTTACCCTATTCAGAGTAGAGGCATGCATATCGATATGTTTCAGAGATTGGTTATTGGTGATTTGTCGAAATATAGAAGCAAGAAAAATACTAACAATAACCTTGATAGGAAGGA
The DNA here is from genome assembly GCF_017654675.1 of Xenopus laevis. Taxonomy (NCBI): domain Eukaryota; kingdom Metazoa; phylum Chordata; class Amphibia; order Anura; family Pipidae; genus Xenopus; species Xenopus laevis. The sequence continues at coordinate 41,535,277 of NC_054378.1, read as the reverse complement.
GTTAAAAGCAATCGCTGATTTGAAAGATAACAAATCTATTGTAGTGAAAAGTGCTGACAAGGGAGGCTCAGTGGTAGTTTTGGACTCTGACTACTATATATCCGAGGCCATGAGACAGCTTCAAGATACTAACACCTATGAGTCACTTGACCATGATCCCACTAACAGATTTAGATCTGCCCTCCGTGGCCTTCTAGATTGGGCCAAAAGTGAGTCCATACTTAATGAAAAAGAATTTATATATCTTGGATGCACGACTCCACGCATTCCTATATTTCACTGGTTGCCCAAAGTACATAAAAGTACATCTAATGTACAGGGTCGACCAATAGTGTCGGGCATAGGCTCTCTCAATGAACACCTGTCAGAGTATGTAGACCGTTTGTTGCTTCCGATTGTGTTGGGCTTACACAGCTACCTCAGAGATAGTACGGATTGTATTAACAAATTTTGTAATACGACTTGGAAGTCTTCCTTTTTGTGGGTCACGATGGATGTGGCAGCACTTTATTCCTCCATAGATCACATATTGGGCACATCAGCTGTCCGTTTTTGGCTAGACCACACCAACCTTTACTCAGAAACACAGAATGATTTTCTCTTGCGCTCTTTACACTATCTCCTGAATACTAACTACTTCATGTTTAATGGTTCCTACTACCTCCAGAGAAGAGGCGCTGCGATGGGTGCTCGGTTTGCCCCTTCGTATGCTAATCTTTTCATGGGGTGGTGGGAACGTTTATTCATTTATGGTGAAGGCAACCCTTACCGTACCCAAATAGTTAAGTATTACAGGTACATTGACGATCTGATCCTAGTATGGGATGGTGATGTTTCTTCAGTGGAGGCTTTTGTTAAATATTGCAATAGTACAAATTGCGGTATTTCCTTTACTTGTGACCAAAATCCTATACATATATCATTTTTGGATATTACTTTTTCGATTGACAATGGCAAGGTAGTTACTGATTTATACCGCAAACCAATCACACGCAATACTCTATTGCATGCGGCCAGTTGTCATCCTTCCAATGTGATACGGGGGGTCCCTGTAGGACAGTTCCTGCGTCTCCGCAGGATCTGTACCTCATGGGACTCATTTAATGAACAGGCCATGCTTCTGTGGGATCGTTTCGTCCAGAGGGGTTACCCCTTTTGGGATATCAAGAGAGCCTATGACAGGGCCGTGGGTACAAGTCGCGAGGATCTTCTGACTGTGAATAACACAATAAGATCCAATAGACATTATCGAAGAAAACAGAGACCTGAAAGACCTCCAGATGAGGCATCAGGCGAAATTGATAGTTTCCCTCGCATAATTACTACCTACTCACATGATAGTTCATTGGTCCGCAGAACAATTGAAAAACATTGGAGAATTTTGAAATTGGACCCCAATCTTAAGGATATCCTACCTTCACGTCCACAATTTACATATAAGAGAGGCTCCAGTTTGGGGTCTATTTTATCTCCTAGTTTATTTGTGGATCCAGGGTTACAGAAACCCACACACTGGTTAGATGTCAAGGGCTGTTACAGGTGTGGGGTTACTCGCTGTGGAGCTTGCACATATATGAAAACATCTAAGGACTTCGTAGGTAACAACGGCCCCCGCAGGTTTAAAATAAATTTCTATGCTAATTGTGGAACCAAAAATGTTATCTATCTCATTACGTGTCAGTGTGGCCTGCAGTATATAGGAAAAACCATAAGACCCATTCGGAAACGCATTTCTGAACATTTGGGTTGTGTGTCACGGCGTGATCACAGCTCTGCAGTTGCCAAACACCTATTGGAACATCATAATGGCAATTTATGCCTTTATTTTCAGGTCATAGATAGAGTTGTTCCGGGGGTCCGTAAGGGGGAAACGGAGACCTCACTTCTGAGGAAGGAGGCCTTCTGGATCTATAAGCTATGCACGGTGGCACCAAAGGGATTAAATAGAGAATGGGAACTAAATTGTTTTGTGGACTAAGATAGTTGCCTAAGTTATTTATTTTTATTTTTATTTTTATTTTTATTTTTATTTTACTTTTCTTATTTTTCTAATTAATTACCATTATGATTATTATTATTACTTTTGGCTAACATTATAGTTCGAGTTCCCTACCTAATTGTGCTCATGTCGATCTTCCCCTGTTCTTATGTGCTCTCAAGAACATCCCGTCATAAAAGTTATTAGTCTCCTATACATATATGTTTCATTGGTGGTTCATATCTGTTTCTTGGCTTTTTCTTGTGTTGCGATTTTGTTTCTTATCTTTAGTGTAACTGTTTAGGTTTTCATTTTTGTATCTATTTTGTTACCAGTAACTGATAAGACATTTACATCCCTTCGGGGTGTTGCAACATTTTTAAATATGAATACTTTGTTATCTTCTTTGAGGATCCCATCTATTATATAACATTGATTCGGCTAATGTCTCTCTCACTGCACTTACTATTACCATATTATTATTAGTTTTTTGATTTAAACTCATTTGGTCAAATCTAATTTAATTTACATTTATTTAATATATGGTTTAGGACCCAATTTTTCAGAATTAATTTGGATTTGAGTTTAGCATATCACTTTTCACTTTCATATTAATTTTAATTTTATTGGCCAAATAAAATTCTAATGTCTGGACCATTCCCTGTAATTAATTAATTAATTAATAATTATTATTACCACCATTATTATTATGATCATTATATATTTTCAATACAATATACATCTTTATCCATATTATAGCTTATATGCAATAACGTGATCTTTTAATTGGTTAATTCATTCTTTTATTGGTGTTGTCTATAAAGTTGTTGTTTCATGGGGAGGTGCTTGAGCTTCTGATGAAGTGACGTATTGGTCACGAAACGCGTCAAGCTACACTCACCCTGCCTGCTTGTACTGTCAATTTTAAGGATTTCATTAAAGTTCATTTGTTTTAACCTATCTTCTGGCTCCACCGCTTTTGACGACCTTCCGGACGCCACCCTCCTTCCCACTCTCAGTGCTTGTTTTGTTTGCAAATGTATGGTTCCATGTGCCAGGTTAAGTTGTTTAGAACAGCTGGCCATTCCAAGGTACCTGTTTCAAAAATACATATATGTTCCTATGTTCAACTCCTATTTATCCAAATTGCTTTGGCATACAAACTAATTGCTGTTTCCTCTGTTAAGAGTCCTCTACAAGTTCTCCACTCTCTGTACCAGAATACAACTACCCAGACAGAGTGATGGACCTTGGAGTATCAGAGGATCATTTCTCCCGGCCAGTGGTGAGTATTCATTGAGAAGAGAACTAAACATTGCATTTTGGTCTGCTGCCTTGAATAAAAAACACAGTCAAGCATTTCAGTTACGACACACATTCTAATTTGTTCTAAAGCTGATAAGGATGCATCACATTAGAAAAATAATAAAACAGCCAGAAGGCAACCCATAGCTTTCTCCTAACTTATACAGGAATTTTAGGAGAATTATTACCAAATGATAACATCAATTTCCAAAGTTAAATATACCCTCTAGGGCTATTGAATGAGAAGGCTGTGCAGGGTCACATTGCAATTACAGTACTTAAAATTATGTCAGGAACATATAGAAAAGAGACTACTCGTTATGGGGCAGATTTATTAAGGGTCAAATTCTTTTTTGGTCAAACACTCAAATTCGAATTGTGAATTATCCAAACTTGATTCGAGTTTGAATTCAAATTTGAGATTTATCATACTCTGGCCTTTTTTGCTTCTATACTACGAAAAAAACCACCAACACATATTAACCTTTAAAATCGAAAAATCTTTATTAAAAAATAACTTACCGAAACGCCACTTGTGCTCCTCTTCAGAAAGGGCAATCGTGCTGTGCTCGATTTCTCCTCCCTGCCTTCCTTATAGGACATTCAAGTTTTTTTAATTTGATTCGAGTTTTCCTAATTCAAATCGGATTCAAGTTTTCGGGTCGATTCGTCCAACAAAATTTGAAATTCGACCCTTGATAAATGTGCCTCTACATGTCCATTGTGGGATAACATTGCTTGTATGGTGCTAGATAATCTAACTTGTGCATATTATATATCATAAAAGGCGACAAGATAATTGCATATGGGTTCCAGAATGTAGCACTAACTTTGCTCTGTGTCCTGTGTGAATCAGCAGTAAGACTGGTTCGTAGCCAGGACTGTCCAGCTGGTTGGCTCTAAGTAGCCTCATCATTCAACAATATTTAAACCCCATTGTTATACTGCTGACTTGGGTTTTTATCTACAATAATTTATATTTTATCTGTCCCTGTTGGTGCAAAATGAAGGGCCTTTTCCTAGCATCTGATATCCAGCAGCTGAGACAGGCAATCGAGGAGTGTAAGCAGGAGATCCTAGAGCTGCCCGAGAACTCTGACAGGCAGAAGGATGCAGTTGTTAGACTCATCCACCTACGGCTCAAGCTGCAAGAACTGAATGTGAGTGACATGAGGATCATGGGGTGTCTGAGACTTCTGCTGTCTTTTGTTTCTTTTCTCTCGTATTGATCTGCTGGGTTTTTTCTTCTATGTATTTGTACGTTTTATAATGGTAATTTGGGTAATTTTCATTGCTGTCACTACTCACTAGAGTCCTGCACCGGGTCGGGAACCCACGGAATACCCACAAAGCAGCAGGGTTCTGATCCTCTTACCATGCTTATCCTTGACCAAAAGAGACATTGTGAAACTTATGTAACATTAAACTAATTGTCTCCCTTCCACTACAAACCTTTTCTGTTCTCAGGACCCCCTTGAGGATGAACCAAATCTGCGCATTTTGTTGGAGCATCGATTCTACAAGGAAAAGAGCAAAAGTGTGAAACATCTTTGTGACAAGTGCAGCACATTTATCTGGGGGTTGATCCAAACTTGGTACAGCTGCACTGGTGAGGGTGCTGACTTTGTAACTAGATTGGTAGGTCCATATCTGCAATTTCAGGCGCTTGGCAGAATGCACTAAATAAGGTCTTGCTTGGTGGCGCATACATATGGGCCTGCAGTGTCATCCTTTGTGCATTTCAATGGTGGTTGTAAGGTGGCCAGAATTGAAACATTTGTGTTTCACCACAATATTCTCAAATATAGTGATTGTAAGAGTTTCATTTACTACTTTATATTGAAGCTAAATAATCCTTGAAGATTATTGACCAAATAATTTGAATTTGAATATTCTGTTTTTGTTTTGTCTTAGGTTGTAGCTATAGCTGTCACAGCAAATGTCTAAACTTAATCACCAAACCCTGTGTGAGATCAAAAGTCAGTCATCAGGCAGAGTATGAGTTGTCTATTTGTCCAGAGGCTGGGTTGGACAGTCAGGACTACCGTTGTGCTGAATGCCGAACTCCCATTTCTTTAAGTAAGTATAACCTGTGTCCTGTAGGATATAATAAACAGGGGTCTTACATTGCTTATTTATATGCTAACAAACAAGGGTTACAGAATAAAAATAGGATTAGGATAGGATAGGTGCTTGATCAAGCGATTAAAACAAACTTTAAATGTGAGAAATAAAGTTTCCCTTTCAGACAATACTGGCCCTTTAACTACAGTGTTAAACATTTGGCTCAACTATTTTGTGTTTACAGCAACTCTTTCCAAACATTTACAGGTGACCCCTCTGACATTCAGTTGGTTTCCTGGCAGAAAAAAACCTTCCTCCCAAACCCAGGCCCCCCTCTTTCACTGCACCATCCGTTTGTCTCACAAGTGACCTCCTTTAAATATGCGGTTTTCTGCAGTGTGTTTGGCAGGCACCATCTTAAACTGCTATTTGGCCTTGTCTTTTGCAAGCTTGCAGGGAAGAGTTTAAGCAGATCTGAACTGGCGTCAACTGCTTGTGCTGCGTGTCAGCAATCACACAGAAGTGATAATCCAATGAGAGATGGTACCTGCCAAACCAGTTGTACAACTCCGCATTTTAAAAGCAGGCAGATACACTTGTGAGGGTTACAGGTTATTGTGGGAGGATTTTGTTCTCCTGTAAAGGAGAAGGAAAGGTAATTTTTTAAACCAATCTTTAAATGTTGCTTGGGTGCTCCCCTCCTGACCTGCATTACTTTCGCTGCCCAATTCGGTCTCCTGCACTCACACCGACCCGTTGAAGTTTCAGCCCTTTCCAAACTTTGCGGCCGCCATGTTGTCCGAGTGCGCGTCACGTCCCTGTCTGAAGTGCGCATGCGCTAAATTTAGTGCTCCCCCATTGCCATTGCCTGTTGCCTTGTACCACCTGACCATAATATCGCCGCTCGCATGGGGAACAAAAGGATATTGTACGCATGCGCAGGGCTTACCAAATTTTTACTGTGCATGTGCAAGCCCTATTACAACAGATTTGGATAGCGAGAGGGATGGATTTGATTTTATATCCACCCTACAAAGATTTTTACTACGATCTTGGATTACAGAAAGAAGGGAAAACGTATAGAGCAAGGAATCCTGTATGTATTTCTCTATTTTGTGGGCAATCTATACAACTTTATTTGTATTTTACCTTTCCTTCTCCTTTAAAGGGATACTATCATGGAAAAACATGTTTTTTCCAAAACGCATCAGTTAGTAGTGCTGCTCCAGGAAAATTCTGCACTGAAATCCATTTCTCAAAAGAGCAAATATAATAATAAATATATTTAATATTCAATTTTGAAATCTGACATGGGGCTAGACATTTTGTCAGTTTCGCAGCTGCCCCAGTCATGTGACTTGTGCCTGCACTTTAGGATGGAATTACTTTCTGGCAGGCTGTTATTTCTCCTACTTAATGTAACTGAATCAGTCTCAGTGGGACTTGGCTTTTGCTATTAAGTGCTGTTCTTAGATCTACCAGGGAGCTGTTATCTTGTGTTAGGGAGCTATCTCGTTACCTTCCCATTGTTCTGTTGTTAGGCTGCTGGGAGGGGGGGAAGGGTAATATCACTCCAACTTGCAGTACAGCAGTAAAGAGTGATTGAAGTTCACAGAGCACAAGTCACATGACTGGAGGCAGCTGGGAAATTGAAAATATGTCTAGCCCCATGTCAGATTTCAAAATTGAATATAACAATATCTGTTTGCTCTTTTGAAAAATGGCAATATCCCTTTAAGTAGGAGAAATAACAGCCTGCCAGAAAGTAGTTCCATCCTAAAGTGCAGGCACAAGTCACATGACTGGGGCAGCTGGGAAACTGACAATATGTCTAGCCCCATGTCAGATTTCAAAATTGTATATAAAAGAATCTGTGTTTTTTTGAGAAATGGATTCAGTGCAGAAGTTTGCTGGAGTAGCACTATTAACTGATGCGTTTTGAAAAAAACATGTTTTCCCATGACAGTATCCCTTTAATATATTTTTTTGTGAGTATGTAGAGGTATAATGACTAGTCTGCTGCTGGCTGAAGAAGCTTTTCTAATGCAGTGTTACCCTTTATGTTCCAGGAAATTTTAAATAAATGATACTTCAGTGTATAGTGTTGTTATTTGTTATGTTCTTGTTTTGATTTGCGATTTTTGTTATACCATGGTATTTTTTTTTTCTTTTGTGGTACAGGAGCTGTTCCCAGTGAAGCACGGCAATGTGATTACACTGGGCAGTATTACTGCATCAGTTGTCATTGGAATGACCTTGCTGTCATCCCTGCGCGGGCCATTCACAACTGGGACTTTGAACCCTGCAAGGTAATACTGTGGAGCAGGGGCAAAGTAAAGACTAAAGGGTTATCAATGACCTTGGGAAGGCAGTGTGCTGGCTTGTTCTTTACTTGTAAAATTGGATTTGGTGCGCTATGTCACAGAATGGCAACCACCTAAAAATAAAGAAAGCATCGATAGAGTGTTAACCTTTATATACCAAAGGTAATGTGCGCTCAGAACTACTCACATGGAGTACGGCAAGTGTTAAACGGTTAGAATCCGTGATCGCTTCAGTGTCTGGTCGAAGTCCGTCTTCTCTGTTGTGTGCCTAGCGGGGAAGATCTTACAATAGTGCAGAACGGCTGGCGTACGGGAGAGGAAAAAGAAGTTTTACGCTTACCGGCCAACAAGTATTCAAAGCGCGTTCAGTCCTCTGTGGATAGCGGTCGGATGTTGCAGTCCTCGTGGATGGATTAGCCAGTCGGGTCCACCATTCTTAGCGAAGGTTGCTGGGAGATGAAGTTCAGCAGCAGGCACCAGATCTACGGCGTGTTACTCCCGGAAGTCGGCTCTTAGCTTTTGTCAGACGCTTCAGATTATGAAGTTTGTCTCTGCTTCTTCTTTTTAGGTATTATCACATTCATGCACATTGAGTCGTAGGGAATGAATGGATGATTTTATTGGAAATAAATAAATAAATAAAAACTTTACAAAGCTTTAGTATCGCTCATAGCCCAACGCGTTTCGTATCCTGGAATACTTCCTCGGGCGAATTTGCGAGTAGTTCTGAGCGCACATTACCTTTGGTATATAAAGGTTAACACACTATCGAGGCTTTCTTTATTTTTAGGTGGTTGCCATTCTGTGACATAGCGCACCAAATCCAGTTTTACATCTAATTACAAGTGGACAAGTGGGTCCATATTTTTGGTGCAGCTGATATCCCCCCCCTCCCCCTTTGAAGTTAGCGCGGACTACAACCCCCTGTACCTAATTGTTCTTTACTTGAATTGCTGCATTCTGTATTTCTATGGGGCACATCTTATCATTCAAAAGCACAAGTTAGGGATGCAGGCTCTGTGGGCAGGCAGTAAGAACAGGGCTGGTCTGCGCTTGCTAACCATACGCCAAATTTCTTATGTCTGGCAAGGCATACAGTGTAGACCACAGTGAGTAGGGCTCTGTTCTTGTGCTCTAAGGGAAACACTTATGCAGTTCTGCATGTAAATGACCCAATAAATGAAATGAGTTACTACACAAATCCACGCAGCCCTTGCCCAGGCTGCACAGGCTCTGAAATTTTTTACCCTCCCCTACCTTCTCCCATTGCAGGTGTCTCGATACAGTATGCGATATCTTGCTCTGATGCTGGGTCGTCCTGTGCTAAAGTTACGCGAGATTAATCCATTGCTTTTTAACTACGTGGAGGAACTGGTAGAAATTCGGGTGAGGAGATGTGACCGTCACTTCCTAGAAAACTTAATTGTGTGGAGTACAAACACTAAGGGATCTATTTATCCTGCTGTGTAAAATGATGCAAAAAGCAGTGTAAAATAAATTGTATACCATGCACATTAAAGGGATTCTGTCACAATTGTTATGGTGTATTTTTTACATGTTTTATTGTTACATTAGAAATAATTCAATCTACCATATACAATTTTATTCCTGAACCAACAAGTGAATCCCTTTAATTATTGTGGTAAATGATTGATGTATATTGCCATATGAACATGCATCTCTCTATGAATTTGTTTTATATTAGGCTAACAAAAACATCAAACCTTTGTGTAATAATTCCAATTTATATACAAGGCAGCAATTGTTCTTTAGTGCTGTATAATTGTGGTGGGGATTGTGCAAGTATGATTTGTAAATATACAGTGACATCATAGCTATATATTGTTGGCTTTGTAACATTAGGTAAGAAGCAATAACCTTTTATGAAAATGTGACATTTTAGGGATAATTCAAATGCTGAACAAATATTGGGTTAAATAAAAACTTAACATTTATTTTTTACTAAGTAAGGTGTCCACACACAATTTAGGGGTATGAAAGGATTTTGGCAGATGGCATGGGAGGAAAGGCCCACTCTCATTCCTGAAATTGGTCACTTTTGTTCTGGCTCTGAAGAACTTGTGTAATGGGCAGCCCTGACATGTTCATGTGGCCATTTGTCTTTTTCTGTGCCATGTTCATCTGTCACAATACTGCATGAAAATAACTATGAGGTTGATTCCATGTTTCAGGTGATTAACTGACAGGGTTGTTGGGCTGATCCAGGCATGGTATCAAGCTGGTTGCTGAACTCAAGGAATTGAAAGGTGGATTTCAGAGAAGACCTAGCTAAAATTGAATAGAGACAGCAGTTAGTGCTAAATGTTTGGGGTTTTTTCCAGCATAGTCTGTAGTGTTCTGAGGTTTTTGTTGTACAGTTTGATAATGTAGATTATTGGAACCCAAATAAAAGAATGGCAAGAAGATAGGGTGGGATGTAAGATGGCTGCAGTAGGGATTATGGACAGTTATTTGGCTGGAATTAATCAATAAATGGATATTAATTCACTTATTGTAAATAAATGGGGGGGGGAAAGACATGGATTGTGAGCTTTGTTCCATGTAGTCGGAGGGATGGTTGGATGTTTTGATGTACAAATGTAGCATCATACTGAATACAAATTATTTTTGCAGGAAACGTTTTTACCATATCTCGCCAAACTAAATTTAAACCTTTGCAGCTGTTTGGCTTTAAAGTTCCTGAGAACAGTTTTTTACAGAAACCGTACACAAGTATGAATAAAATTTGATATATATTCAAGAAATATATATAGTAAAATGCAAATCTTATGAAGGATTCAATATGTGGCTGAATCCAAAAATATAGAGCCCCTTCAACTTAGCTGCAATGTCTTCTCCCTTCTTATTTGTCATGTAACAATTTTCTTCTCAACTACAGAAGCTGCGACAGGACATTCTTCTCATGAAGCCATATTTCATCACATGCAAGGAAGCCATGGAAGATAGGCTTCTTCTCCAGGTCAGAGAAAATATAGACCTTCCACACATTATATTTCTCTTTGGCGCAAGGGACATAAGAAAGAAAATGTTAGCTAATGTTATTAAAAGGGGTGGGTAAGTTAACATTCAGTATGTTATAGAATGACCAATTCTAAGCAACTTTTCAATCGGTCTATATTATGTATTTATTTTAGTTTTTTTTCTTAATTATTTGCCGCCTTCTTCTTCCCCTGTCCAGCTTTCAAATGGGTGTTACTGACCCAACCTACAAAGTAAATGTAAGGCTGCAAATTTATTGTTACTGACACTCGTCTTTCTATTCAGGCCCTCTCCTAGTCATATTCCAGTTTCTTATTCAAATCAGTGCATGGTTGCTAGGGTAACTTAGATTGCTGAAGTTGCAAACTGGACAGCTGCTAAATAAAAAGCCAAATAACACTCAAACCACAAATATATAAAAAAAAAAATAATGAAAACCGAACAGTCTCAAATTACCACTCTCTAATTTATACTAACAGCTAATTCAAAATAACAACCCCTTTAACTGTGAACTACGCTGTACTGGGCAGTGTTTTCATAAAATCAATTTCTCTCTGCAGCTGCAGGATCGCCAGCACTTTGTGGAAAATGATGATATGTACTCGCTACAAGACTTGCTAGACATCAGCAGTGGGCGCTTGGGTTGTTCTCTTACAGAAATTCATACCACCTTTGCCAAACACATAAAGCTGGACTGTGAGGTGAGGTGGTGCTGGGAACATCTAGGTGACCTTACTTCAAAAATGCAGAAGAAAACAATGAGCCAGACTAATGAAGAGCTTGGGGCTCTTACACACAGCATTTTTTTCTTGTTTTTCAATAGCATGCTGAGCCATGAAAACACATATATTGCGTTTTTGTCCATTTCAAACTCAACCCTCCATCCCATAAAATGCTAAGTTCAAGAAAATGCAGTGTGCTGCGTCTAAACAAATGCAATGAAACGCAAATGGAGTAAAACTAAGCTCTGAACGCTCATGATTACAACCAGGCAGAATATAATTGAATCAATTAGTGAATGTGTTTAGGTGCGCTCAAACTTGCGTCTTAAATACATAAAAAACACACCGTGTGTAAGAGCCCTAAGTACCAAGGGGAGAGTGGCATCGGCTTGGCATTAATAAGAGGTGTAACTGCAAGTTAATTTTTATTTGTCCTAGCGATGTCAGGCCAAGGGTTTCGTGTGTGAGTTGTGCAAGGAAGGAGACATCCTCTTCCCATTTGACAGTCATACATCTGTGTGCCAAGACTGCGCTTCTGTGTTCCATAGGTAAGCTTGCATCACTGTCAACTCACACTGCGTTTTTGATAAGCAGAACATTACATTATTATGCCTATAGCTGAATCTTATGAAAGGTGCCACAAAGCAGAACATTATATAAAGGATCAAGAACTGATATAAGATTTTTTTTAGTTGTATGTGCACAAACTCAAAGGACTTACATATAGTGAGAAAGAAAAGAATGTAATAGAATGGGGAAAGGCACAATTTGTCAGTTGCTGCAGGAATACAACTCCAAGAATGGAATATGTTGAAATGTGGCATCTTTAAACGACAACTATACCCCCCCGAACAATGTAGGTCTCTATAAATAATATATTGCATAAAACAGCTCATGTGTAAAACCCTGCTTCATGGAAATAAACATTTTCATAATAATACACTTTTTTAGTAGTATGTGCCATTGGGTAACTCTGAATAGAAAATTGCCATTTTAAAAAATAGGGGTCTCTCCCTGGGATCCTAGGATTCATAGTGCACACAAACACACCATACATATTAGTTCACATGAGCCATGAGAGTTCTGTCTTTTGCTTCCATTCTTCTTCCTTTTACAGTTATAGCTGTAGTATTTCTGGTCAGGTGATCTGAGAGGCAGCACAGAGACCATTACAGAACGGTAGTTCAAGGCAAAATAAGTAAAAGGGCAATGTGTACTTATCTTGTATACCAGTTTGGTAAGATTCTTTAATACGCCACTTTGTTTATATCAAAATATCTGTTGCTTAAGGATGAATTTTGGGGGTATAGTTTTCCTTTAAAATGGGGCTCATGTACAACCACAAGTATAACTGCAAGCGCTAGCTTGTATTGAGCAGTATAATCAAGCCTGCCCATAACAGGTTGCATCCATGAATGCAATTGACTGGCACCTACTGAATTGGGCACTAATGAAGCATGATGGAAATGCAAGCACCGCTATTAGGCTGCACAACTTGCACGTGATTTTCTAAAAAAAATAATTTCTTAATCACCTATTCTTCTGGGCGACAATCTCCCTGAACTGCCTCCGCGTGTCTTCCCATCCGCTATAATGAAAAGTCGCCTGCGCTAAAACACATGCAGTGCTGTGTTTTCAGAAGTCGCCCGAAGCGGCTTCACAAGGAAACTTCGGGCACTTTGGAAAACACAGCGCCGCGTGTGCTTTAGCGCAGGCGACTTTTCATTATAGCGGATGGGAAGACACGCGGAGGCAGTTCGGGGAGATTGTCTCCCAGAAGAAGAGGCGATTAGTCTCCAGGCGACAAAATCTCCCTGAATCTCTTCGTGTGAACTAACCCTAAAAAAAAACCTTACTTGAGATTTAAGTTTTCCTGGATTTTACATAATTTTTTCCCTGGTCCCTGAAAAACTTAAAATGGGGGTTCTACTGTATATAAAGATTTGGTAGGTATAGGATTCGTTATCTGGAAACCCATTATCCAGAAAGCTCTGAATTATGAGATGGCCATCTCCCATAGACTTCATTTTAACCAAATAATTCAAAATTTTAAAACGTATTCCATTTTTCTTTGTAATGATAAAACTTCTTTGTACTTAATCCCAATTCAGATATAATAAATCCGTATAGCAGGCAAAAAAATCCTACTGGGTTTATTTAATGTTTAAATTATTTTTTAGTAGACTTAAGGTATGGCGGTCCAAATTACAGAAAGATCCATTATCCAGCAATCCCGGTCCCAAGCATTCTGTTTAAGTGGTTCCATACCTGTATTCCTAGCAACTTTGCAATTGGTCTTTGTTTATTTGTCATAGTTGTTTGGTTTAACTTCCTATTAGCTTTAAGAAGGGGTCATGATCCCCAGCAGCCAAAAAACTATTGCTCTGTAAGCTTAAATTTGAATTATTGTTACTTTTTATTCTTTAATTTTCTATTTAGTACCTTCTGCTATTCATATGCAAGTCTTTCATTCAAACCACTGCCTGGATGCTGAAATTCTAAACTGGTAGAGCTGTTGAACTGATAAAACCAAATTGCAAATTGTCTCAGAATATCAATGTCTTATATCATAATAAAAGTTACTTTAAAAGTGAACAACCCCTTTAATATAGATAGAGCAGTATTTTAAAGCCAATTATATCGTGCTTTTGAATTGTTGTGCTTAGCAGTGCCAATACAGTCATTGTCTGTGGATGTGATACAGCAGCTGTAAGCCCCTAGAAATCTAAAGTAATGATCTGAGGGTAAAACCTGCAGAGTAAGTGTAGGTTTTTTGCACTTGTGTACTCCCAGGATGAAGGATTTAAGGGACATGCAATATATTAGGGTTATTTATGACCCCAGGGGTGCATTTTCAAGAACACAGTTTGGAAAGGACCCTGATGTGGGCTGTGCCTCCTGCAGCTCCTTAGTTAACACTTCTAAATGACACGTAAGCTATGAGGTGGGAGGGTAGGCACTTGTGTGCTGCACCCCACTATTAGTGCTGACTAATGTAGTGGGCAAAGTGCAGAAAAATGGTTGATTGTGTGTGGCAATGTAAATGAGCCCTATAGTCTTAAATTGGTGGCACAAGTAGTCATATCATTAACTTCTAATTTGATATCAGTAGCCTGTATCTAAAACAAAGTCCCACTGCCCATGTTTTCGTCAACCAAGAACAATATAAAGGTTACTGTGGCTTCTAGTAAATATACAACACATGTTTCATTTGTGGAAGAAGCAGGATTAGTAGTTAACACAGAGGCAGTGTAGATCCTCGTGACTTGGGTAAGTCTTCCTTTGCTGTAGACGCACACTTAGATATACTTGTGTCTACAAGCCTTCATATACCTGGTATCGCTAAATCAGGGGTGTCCAAACTTTTTGCAATGAGGGCAAGATTTGGTGAGCTGAAAAAGTGTGGGGGCCGACCACTCAGCCTGACATTCTTTGAACCATTAACATAATTTAACTCATTTAAACAAAGAATCGCCTAGCTGTAGCAGTAATATTTGGTCACATTAGTGAAATGATCTGCCACTTGGGCTATACTGCTGCCTGTGTGCTGAAGGTGTTAGCAATAGACTAGGCGAGGCGATTCCTGATTGCACTGTGCTGGCGGGCCGCAATTTCATGATGGAGGCTGAGGGCCGGTGTAAATATGAAGACGGCCACATTTGGCCCCCTGGCCACACTTTGGACATGCCTGCACTAAATGAAAACACAACTCTACTTATTGGAACTTTTCATATTTATTTTCAGTACATAGTTTGAGTCAGTTGAAGATATTTTTTTCTTTTCCTCTTAGGGACTGTTATTATGAAAACTCCACCAGTTGTCCACGGTGCATGAGACTCAACCTAAGGAAACAGGTGCAGAATCCTGGAGCGGAGCCATAGCTGAGTACCATCATCTAGATTAACTTGTGTATTGCATTAGGACATGATTTAAGCCTGAGCTTGAACAATCGGCCTCTATACATTGACTAAACAGTCAGGCATGCACTACATTTAACACTTACTGTAATTTATTGTATATATTTTCTTGTGCCTGGGAGATCTACAGCACATTCCAATAGCACCGTTACCAGATCCTAACCCTACTGCAACATTTGGACATTTCTAGTTGCATTCCAGGAAAAGAAGGAGTTGGTGATTATTCTTATACGGATCTCCTATGGTGCCTTATTAGTACATGGAGAGCATTATGTCTTATCTTTCTGGGAAACATTTAGCACCTGGATGTTCTTGTCCTTTATCAGTTACTCTACCCTTGGACCTGCTCTCTTGTTTGAAGGTTTGGAGCCTGTTGCACCATGTGATGCGACACTGTACAGCTGCAGCGGCTGGAAAAAAAAGGGTGTATAATTTATATGCTACAGAATTATGTCTACTTTGCAGAGAACTCTTCTTTTACTTTTATAATACAATTGCTCAGTATTTATTGACAGAGGCCATGAAGCTTCTGTATTACCCTGAGTGGAAAAAGAAATGATATTGGGAAACCATGAAAAAGAATGTTAAGGGGTTGCACTTTTGAACTATTTCTGCTGCTAGTATTAAATTCCTCCTGAACCAATGGAAAGATGTTGTGCTCTGTGATTCTTCCTACTTACCTAAGATTTGCAGGTATCAATTATTACAAAGTGTAATGTGTTTATAAATACAGTCCAAGTTAATGTGCCAGTATCAGCCTTGAAGGGTTTTGTCGATTACAGGAGAAAAAAAGCCAATTTCTATGGTATTACTTTTCTTTTTATATACAGCCTGGTCCCTTCATAGGACTGATGGGGTTTTTTTTTTGCTATTTTTAGGCTTCATACAACCTAAGGGCTCTTTCACACAGAAGTGCGATCTGATTCAGAATGTCCCATATTGATTTCTGACTACCAGGAATACACTTTGACCCAATATATATTCAATGCCAGTGGTTCCTAAACTGTGGGGATGGCCCAGGGGGTTCTAGAGCAGTTATCTGCCCACTTCTGCAAAAGCTGCAGCATTTATTCATTTGCTTTCAAGGTTGTTTTTGACTGATTAATCTTGGAAATTGGAGTTGGCAAAACTTGAATTTGAAAAAATCAAGATTGAGATTAAGGTTTGTTGACTATTATTTTTCACAATAGACCCCTTATTATTTGACTGACGGAATACAGCAAAAAGTCTTAGGAATCTCAAAGGAAAAGGAAAGTCACACTTGGGGGTGCCAAATTTTAGGGCTGGTGCTCCAATCAGCAGAAAACTGTACCGGCCCGGGGTTATTCCAGCGTGCACCATTGATCGCTCTTCTTCCGGGTTCTTCTTTCTTCAAATTTTCCAGGGCAGACGCATGCACAGTAGAATGGAAAAGCCAACTTTTTAGTTAAAGTTCAGCTTTTCACTCTAATGCGCAGTTGCAAGAAGAAAGAAGAAGCCGGAAGAGGATTACTCCATGGTGCTCGCAGGAATAACCCCGAGCTGGTGCGGTTTTCTGCTTATAGGAGCAAGGGCCCAGTGTTTCGGTAAGTAAATACATTCACTTGGGGGTGCCTAACATTTGGCACCCTCAGTTGTGAATTGACTTTCCTTCTCCTTTAAACATAATCCTAAATTCAATGCATTCCTGCCGATTATTAATACATTCTGATGCAGAATGCACTGGTTTCTGAGCTGCTGTGTGGTGTGAATTAACACAAATTGCCAATAAAGCCTTGCATTGTAAACTATGTATTGTTTATAAACTGTATATTGTGAGCCCAAGTATGTAATAGCAGCCCAGAGCATGTGCAGTGAATCAGCAGAAAAGTAGATGGGGAAACTACTGGAGCATCTTTGGATACACATATCTTCCCTGCTAAAGGGCTGTGGTTGCCTTGGGCTGGTATAGAAGCCCAAAACATAAAATGCAACATTTCTAGACTAATTTTTGTTAAGATTTTGTTATTTCTTAAAACAATAACTTATTAAAGGGGTAGTTCACCTTTTAGTTAACTTTCAGCATGTTATAGAATGGCCAGTTCTTATCAACTTCTCAATTGGTCTTTATTTTTTTTATTTGTTATAGTTTTTCAATTATTTTCCTTCTTCTTTTGACAATTTTTAGCTTTCATATGGTGGTCACTGTTGCTTTGCATGACTACCGTTTTATCATTGCTACTTTTAAATACATCTCTTCTTTTCAGGCCCTCTCCTATTCACTTCCCAATATCTCATTAAAACCTGGTTACTAGGGTAACCAATTGCAAATTGTCTCAGAATATCAGTACTACTACATACTAATTGCTATCGGCAATATCAACAGTGATGTTAGTCTCCATTTTTTACACTAAACGATAATTAGGCCCCTAGGTGCGCATTAGTGTGTACAGTACATGCTCATCGCACATCCAATTCCAGGAAATTAACCCATTGCAATTGGCCCCAAACTTTTTGATAACAGAGTGGACACGAACATTATCATCTGGTGATGGACTTGCCTATTCAGACAGTTCTCTGCTTTTCTTTCTTTTCTTCATGTTCAGCATGGTGCACACAGACAATGTCTAAGAGCCTTGAATAACCTGTAAAACACACCTTTATAAAGTGCTTAGTGATGTCACTTGTATTGAAACCTGTGTATTGTAAATAATAGTGCAGCACCCAGGCCCGGACTGATAACCTGTCTACCCTGCTTTAAAGTGGGCCGCCCCCTGCCTAATTAGATGCAGTGCTAGCTTTTTTTTTTTTTAAATCGGAAGTTACTTGTTGTGCCGTAGGAATGATTTTCAGCCTGCCTTGTTCTCTCAATTTATTTCCCTAACGGTTGCGAGCAGTAAAGGAGCGAGTGAATGAAGGGACTGATATTGTCCGGGGTTTTCTTTGGTTCTGACAGTTTTATGGGTGACCTGTCTGCTGCCTTCTTTGCCCGCAGCTCTTTGAGAAATAAATGAAGCAGAGGAGATAAACACACACCCTCTTCCCAAACCTAAATGCGGTAGGAACGCAGAGGGAGAAGGCAGGCTGAAAAGCAATCATAAAGCACCCGCTGTCATACCCCGAACAGAGAGAGGAAAGGGAGCTCTCCCAACAAGTGGGACCCAAACTGTGATTTCCGGAACCATCAGCAATGGTATGGCAAACATATGCAAATGAATGGGCTTCTTAAAATGGGGGAGACCTGAAAAGGCATCACATATGTCAGCTTCCGTCCCTGCCTTCCTTCTCACAAAGTCACCCAAAAATATTAAATTGCATGTATCACAACTGAGCAAGAGTATATTAAGTGACCAATACAATGGAATGAGTAAGGGGTGCAGGAACCAAAGTCAAAAAAATTATAAATATTTATCGCTAAATGTATTTGGTCACTAGTGCTGTGCACATTGCCAAATAAATCATATTGAGTAGTGAATTATTAGTAAGATACAGGCCCTGAAGAAAGCAAAAAAAACCCCAAAAAATACTGTTTAAAGATTTTTCCAATTTTGATCAGAAAGGAAAAAAATGCCTTCCTTGCAGAAAAATGCAAACTGAACCAGGCCCCACTATTGGCAGGCCTTATCACACCCCGTTGCAACCTTTAGCTAGAATATGTGAATATGTGTTGTTGAAGCCCATTGCTGGATTCATGTTCTATCTATACTGTAATAACCCACATTTCTTCTGTTACCAAGAGAACTATGGAATGTTGGTAAAGGTAGTAATAAAACGTATTTAGCTGACAATAAGCACAGCGGTCGCCAGGCTATGCAGCTGTAATATTTGGGAAGCATGCTATTTGCTGTCATGTGTAGACCAGTCTTATGGATAATATAACAGCTCTGTTTTTATGTCTATAACCTTATTATGATTGATCCTGAACAAATAGGGGAGAAATGATAAGGATATTAGATGTCACTGAGGGGGTTCTATGACCATATAAAGACACAAGGCTGCAGGCTGAGTTATACAGGGAACTCTGAGTATCACACATGTATTATAAGGGATAATGTACCCCCTACTGTAAATTATAAGGATATTAGAAGTCACTGAGGGGTTCTGTGACCATATAAAGGCACAAGGCTGCAGGCTGAGTTATACAGGGAACTCCGAGTATCACTCATGTATTATAAGGGATAATGTACCCCCTACTGTAAATGATAAGGATATTAGAAGTCACTGAGGGGTTGTTCTGTGACCATATAAAGGCACAAGGCTGCAGGCTGAGTTATACAGGGAACTCTGAGTATCACTCATGTATTATAAGGGATAATGTACCCCTACTGTAAATGATAAGGATATTAAAAGTCACTGAGGGGTTGTTCTGTGACCATATAAAGACACAAGGCTGCAGGCTGAGTTATACAGGGTTATACAGGCCAGCAGAGCAGAAGCAAAAAGAGCACTAGCTGCTAAATAAAATCTTGAAAGCTTGTTCTCGATCACTATTAATCCTGCTTCTTAGAGCGTTCATTCTAAAACTGTCGGGTTGCCCCTAAAAAATACAGACTACAAACTGAGTAATCAAGCCAAAATTTTAATGACTCACTCTTGTTTATAATGTTCTAATTAGCACTAGTCACTTCTGGATTGTCTTGCTCAGTGGATCCTATCTAGTGTTAACTGATGAGAATATCCATTACCTTATTGAAACTTTATGCATCATGTTTATGGGGGTTATTTATTAAAGTCCGAATGCCAAAAACTCGAAAAATTTGAGCTTTGTTAATTATAAAATCCGAATTTTTAGTAGAAAAAAAACATTTTTTTAGATGTATTAACCCCAGAGGATAGAAAAAGTCAGAATCCAAAAATCCGGCATCTCGGACCTGCCGAGGTGGTATATAAGTCAGTGAGAGAGGTCCCGATCCTATTTTGAAGGTTCTGTGGTCTGCGTTGGAATTATCCGAAAATCTGACTATATAGGAATTTTCGGATAAAGATCCGAAAAATTTGGACTTTTCAGGAAAAAATCGAGCGATTCTAGAAAAAATACAAAAAAATCATACAATTCGGATTTTGCTCGATTTTTCCGTGTTTGTCCCTGATCCGATAAAATCGTAATTTTTTAAAATAATAAATAATGTACAATAGTGGATTCTAGTTTGGTCTGACTTTTTTCATTAAAAAAAGTCAGATAAATTCGGACTTTGAAAAATAAAAGGCCCGAAGTATATGAGTTCTGTTGGCCTCAACCATTTACTCCAATGAGGTCCTTCTTTAATTGATAAAGGAACAGTTCAGTGTAAAAAAAAAACCTATCAAGCCTTCTTCACCATAAACAAGAAGCAAAACAAGACCAGATTGTCCAGTAAGAGAAAAATTGACAGTGCACAGTTTGCCTTTAAAAATAATTATTACAAAAAAATGAGGTGTTAGTACCACACTGTGGTCAAAATATGTAAGCTCACGAGCCACGTCAATGCCCCTCATTGTACGTGAGTCCTACACTATCCATTAGCATTCTAAGTTTGCAGTGCATTTAAATTAAGTAAGTAAGTAAAACCAACAGTACACTTACCCTTATCTAGGAATCTCTAGTGAGAAAGCAGGGAGCTTTTAAGCCACAGCCAAGGTTAGACCTAGTGCTGGCGATTTCCTTTGTGTACAAAATGTAGCCAAATATTGCTTATAGCTGCCCTTCAGCTTTTAAAACAGGGAATGATTTACAGGTGTATATTAATGGGCTGGGGCTTAATGTGGCATGAGGGACCTATTTTGGCCAAAGTGTGGTACTAACACATCACATTTTGTAATACTTTTTTTTAAAGGCAAACCATACACTGGCAATTTTTCTCTTTCTGTACAAATATTGGCTTTTTAGCATTTATAGCAGCTGGTCAACTCCAGATTATGAGTTAGACCAAGCTAGGGTTGCCACCTTTTCTGGAAAAAAATACCGGCCTTCCTATATTCTTGCCCTTTTCTCCTATTAATAACATTGGCATCAAGCATTAATTTTTACCGGCCAGGTGGCAACCCTAGACCAAGCGCTGGCACAACTGTGCTTCTAGCAGCTGGTTAATGCCACAGCATGGGTTAGACCCATCGCTGGAGATTTCTTTCTGTGTTTCATGACCAGATTGTCCACTGTTTGCTAGGCTGGACGCAATTCAACAACCAGGTGTATCTGTCTCTGCTCTTGTGCCACCCTGCTTTCTCAGTTATTGACTTTGGCCTGTCCTCTGACTACAGTCTGCTTCTTCCCTGTTCCTGCTGTGTACATTCTGGTTCCCTTCCCTGTCCAGAGCCTGTGCCTTGGTTTTCTCACCTTAAGATCTGGTGGCATCTGAGTAGCGGAAGGCTCCTCCCAAACAAGCCCGGATTTGTGGAAAGGCCACCAAGGCCCAGGCCTAGAGCAGCAGGATTTTAGAGGGTGGCATGTAGAGTTGCCACCCGGCCGGTATTTTACCGGCCTAGCCGGTAAAACACCTGCCAAACCTGCAATTGCCGGTAATTTGTAATACCCTTTAAAAAAAGCCCCTGGCCTGCCCCCAATTCGCAAAGAACTTACCTTTTTTCTAGCGCTGTGGACATCTCTGCGATGTTGCTCCGCCCCTTTTGCAGCAAGCAATGTAGCTCTGCCCCCTTTTTGCATCATGGACCACCACTTTTGGTGCCAGCCCCCACTGGTCGGTAATATTTTTTAGTAAAGGTGGCAACCCTACTCCCCACTGCCTGTGCTAATGCTTTTGCTCTCTGGGTGTTGGGGCTGGGAGTTGTAGTACAATAACCAGTGGAGGGAAGCCAGTTGCACTACATCTATTACATCACCTTAGTAGGGACTGCCATACAGATCTCCCTGCCCGTTTAAAGTGATACAGCTTATTTACAATTAGTGTTGCCACCCAGCCGGTATTTTACCGGACTAGCCGGTAAAACACCTGCGAAGGCTGGGGCCGGTATTACAAATTTACCGGCAATGTGCCGGTAAATTTGTAATACCCTTAAAAAGACCCCTTGGCCTGCCCCCAATCCCCTGTAAAGACTTAGCTTTTATGAACGTCTATAAGTGTCGGTGTCGTGGCCACGCCCCTTTTACGGCACGGCGCCGCCCCTTTTGACGTCACACCTCTCCTTTTTGTTCCCGTCCCCCACCAGGCCGGTAAACCAATTCTGAAAAGATGGCAACCCTATTTACAATTTATAAAATGAACGTGGTAATTAGGGGGTGTGGCCGCAAAAATGGGCGTGGCCAAAACATTTTGCACAACTTTTTGTCCCTCTTTTGAATGTTGGGAGGTAAATAAACTCCTTCCTTTATATTTTATCCAATATTAAACGCACTCGCACAGTCAATCCTCAAAGTATATTTATCTTCTTTGTATCGATAATAAAACTATTCTTATTAGCACTTTTCTGCACCCCAAAGCGCCATTGCATAACTATAAGGAACACAAGTTCTAGTTCGCAGTTTCTACCCGGAGAGCTATAGCTGATGGACGTAAAAGAACCCTGAAGGAAGGACCACTGCAGTGTGTTTTCTGTGTGCCTGTAGAGGATGCGCTTTTTTGATTGGGCGGAAATCGACAGGCACAAGAGAGAGTGGCCAAAGCTGTCAGGTGGAGTGACATTGCTTCAGTCCCATACAGTGAAATGAGTGCCGGGATCGGGCGCCTGGTTTCTGCTGGATTTTTTGGAGTGTCTCGCAGACTACGACTCCGTAGTTTGTACGGCAGAGCTGCTCTGCGAGAGGCAAGTAAAGGGAGACAAAGTCATTAGGCGGAGAGGGCTGTTTGGCTTCAGGCAGCCATTCCATAGAATGAGGCTGATTAGCAGACTTGGGTTCAACACAAAATATGTAAAACCTGTTGTGTATTGTTACATAAAGTTCCATACCCGAAGATCCCAATATTTGTAGAGGCTTTTGCCCACTAGTCAGTGCTTCTAAATCCATAAAAATAACCTTTTTCAGCTGTGAGTATGTAGGTCCCCCGAGGAGTGAATTTTATGACCACACATTATGTGCATCTGTAATGTCCCTGTATCGCTTGCTTGGTTCTGATTCATTGGACCTGAACATGATCTGCATATTTTGCCCAGATGTATCTGCAGCACACGCTTCTACCCACTTTTCTGCAGGGAAAATAGTTTGATGTTATCATTTGCGTAAAGAATAGATGAAGCGTTGAAGTGATCATGTATCTGATCTCTACATCAGACACGTGCCCCACTATAGAATTTTGTTAGTACAAAGCAAAAGTGTTGCAGATAAACGTGCATATTATGTATTTGTGTTTCTTTCAGTTTGCAAGTAGGAGCATTACTACCAATATCTGCCAGTCTTGGAGATGGAATCCATGTCTATCTTCTGTCTTTTGTAAACCACCCAAAGGTATGTGTTCCTAAACTGCTCCTGCTATACAAAGAAATGAAAGTTAAGTCATGTATGCATACTGATTAATATTATAATTCTATTAGGGAAAGCTTTATAAAAACAGGAACTGCAGTACACAGTGTTTTATTGTTATTTACCATTCTGCATTCTACATATTGGACTTGCTTAGGAAGTTCGCAACAGCACATATCAATGCCCCAGACATTATCACATTTTCACACTATTGTCAGTTTTATCAGGAGCCAATTAACCTGCATGGATGTTTTTGGAGTCTGGGAGGAAAGCAGAGTACTCGGTGGAATACCCACTAAGGGCAGTGACCCATGAAGCTACTTGTAGCCAGCTACTTATCTCGACTATAAAATAGACAATAGTAATAATTGTCTCTGCTAAGATATTACGTGTATTTTAACAGAGGCAATTCTCTTTTGTAGCCACAACAAGTAGCTGGCTACTAATAGCTCTGTGTGTCATTGCCCTTAGGCATACCGCTGCGGTTTTTTTAATAAGCAGACTGCTGCGTAAATCCATAGCATAAACTTGAAACTGCTAAGCGTATTTATGTAGCAGTCACCTTTTTATAAAAGATTGCGGCTTGAATCTCAACTATAAAATAAACAATAGTAATAATTGTTTCTGCTAAGACATTATGTGTATTTTAACAGAGGCAATTCTCTTTTGTAAGCACAATAAGTAGCAGGCTACTAGTAGGCCTGTGTGTCATTGCCCTTAGGCTATTGACACAAACATACTGCCGTGGTTTTTTAAAAAATCGACTGCTGCGTAAATCCATAGCCCAAACTTGAAACCGCTAAGCATATTTATGTAGCGGTCGCCTTTTTTAAAAGACGCAGCGTGAATCTCAGCTATAGAAAAGACAATAGTAACAATTGTCTCTGCTAAGATATTACGTGTATTTTAACAGAGGCAATTCTCTTTTGTAGCCACAACAAGTAGCTGGCTACTAGTAGCTCTGTGTGTCATTGCCCTTAGGTTACGGACACACACATACCGCCGCGTTTTTTTAAAAAGCCGACAGCTGCGTAAATACGCTAGTGAAAATGCCATAGCCTAAACTGGAAGCCCCTAAGCGTATTTACGTAGCGGTCGCCTTTTTAAAAAACCGCAATGTGAACCTGCCACAGAAAAATGTAGGTGTTATATAGCCTTAGACACTGGGACAACATACAAGCTCTTTGCAAATAGTGCCCAATCTGGAATCAGGATACCATAAATAGGAAATTTTTTTTTGCTTTTTTTTATCTGCCACAGTTTTTTGTTATGATACAGGTTTTGAAAAATACTTTCAGAAGAATGAGAAGGATTCAGGTTCTAGGAATGCCAGCGATAAAGGAACTGGTAAACAATGATTGGTATTTCTATAGTACAACCACTAGAGGGAAGCAGACTTAAGATTTGAAATTTTTTTTTTTTTATGTACTGTAGGTGATGCAAAGGAAGAAGAGACAAAAAGAACTAGTGGGGGCCCCAATAACAGAAAAGATGGAAATCATGAGGAGTCTACATGGTGGCGGAGACTTCAGAAGGTGTGTACTTCATAACATATAAGAGAATCTTTGCATGAAGGCTCGTTCATTTTTAATCCACTTTTTCTGCCGTTTTTCTACACTGTTGAATGCAAGAATGCACTGATTCATCCCTTTATCTCACTAGTAGTCTGTTCTAGTGCACTCACTTGCTTCAGTACACAAAACAGGAAGCCGCATAAGATTTACCCGATAACATAAGATCAAGAGAATAACTTGGGCATGTCCCACACAGAGAAGAGTAGCTGATATTTTTTTATGCCCTGTACAAAACAGAGAAACATTTCTACTGTTGTTAATTTTTTTTTTTTTTTGTTCAGAAACTTCCAAATTTTGGAATTCAAAGTGCTCGCATTCCAAGTATGCTGTTGTACTGCCTTGTTTAGCTGTAGATTCTGCTGTTAGACAATTCATCCTCATTTTAATTTGTTTACGTTTTTCTAGAATGTGCAGAATTTCTTCCCAGGGGATAGATTTACAGACTAGTAAATATATATTTATACTAGTGTATATTTAAATAAATATTTATACTAGTGTAGCTGAAGCTCTTTCCAAGAAAGGCTTTTGCTGAGATCAGAATTTGTAATCCTGATAATGTTGATGCTGCCCTACAGGGGGACTTCCCGTGGGATGATAAAGACTTCCGTAATTTAGCAATCTTGGCTGCTGGAATTGCTAGTGGATTTTTATTTTTTTACCTGCGAGACCCTGGCAGAGAAATCAACTGGAAGGATTTTGTACACCTGTACTTGGCAAGGGGAGTGGTAAGTAGGCATCTGAAAACTTCACACCAAGGGCCAGATCTACTAAGCTTCGGATGGTAAATTAGATTTTTCAAATTGTTTTTTTTTTTTTTTTTTTTTTTGGGTCAAAACTCACGATTTTGGATTTAAAACCACTAACTCGAATTTGAATTAGAGTGTAAGATTTATCACACCTTGACCCTGAAAACTGCTCTAATTCAATACTTCGCCACATAAAACCTGCTGAATTCATGTAGAAGTCAATGGCAGAGGTCTGTTAAAACCATTTAAAGATGTTAAAGGGGCTGTTCACCTTTAAATTAACTTTTAGTATGATGTAGAGCGTAATTTCCAATTGGTTTTCATTTTTTATTATTTGTGGTTTTTGCATTATTTAGCTTTTTATTCAGCAGCTCTCCAGTTTGCTATTTCAGCAATCTGGTTGCTAAGGTTCCAAATTACCCTAGCAACATGCATTCATTTGAATAAGAGACTGGAATATGAATAGGAGAGGTCTGCATAGAAAGATGAGATATAAAAAGCAGCAGTAACAATCAGTGTGTAGCATTACAGAGCATTTGTTTTTCAGATGGGTCAGTGATCCCCATTTGAAAGCTCAAAAGAGTCAGGAGAAGAAAGGAAAGAATTCATAAACTGGAAAAATGAAGGCCGATTGAAAATTTGCTTAGAATTGTTAATTCTATTACATAATAAAAGTTAACTTAAAGGTGAACCACCCCTTTAATTGCCTTCCTGACATTCCAGTTTTTTTTTTCGGAGGAAAACACGATTCAAATTCTATTAACATTTTCGGGTTGTTCCTATTTGATCGAATGTTAGACATTTTTTCATAAATAACCTCCCATTCAAGTTGTTAGTATATTCGAATTTATTAGAGTTAAAAAAAAAATCACCTTTGATAAATAACCCCCCTAAGAATGAGGATTCCTAATTCCTTTGCTAATATTCTTCAATTGAGTGTTTAAAAGTTGCATCCTGTGCTAGTCTATACTGTTTATTTGTTAGAGTTCATTATTTACAGTCCTCCAATAACTCAACAAGTAAAGGTTTATCTTTCATATAAGCACTGGGATATCATATGTAAAGCTTACATTCACTCAGCAATTTAGAAATACACAAGTCCAACTAGTTAAACCCATAAATAAAATGATTATCTATGTGTAGCTTGTTTGCAGGATGGATGTGGCCCTGTAATGCTTTTTTATGCCCCCCATTACCCTGCCCATAAGGTCAATTCAAATCGTTTTAATCGTAATGCACATATTAAATTATTGGTCTACAAAATGGAAAACACTGAAAAGCACTGTTTAAATAGAATGGCTCTATAATTCTTGGCCTAATAAAAATTGGTGTATAAAGTTGTCTTTGGATTAAACATTTATATAAGTAAATTATTCTCCTTTTGAGAATGAAAATTGTTACATTTTGAGGTGAATATTTCTCTTGCCTAGATTGGGGGGGACACATGCACCATGGGGATGAAGATCCTGTTGCTTGGAGAAAGGACACTAAAAGGTTAAAGTGGCTCCTGCTCTGGGCTTCATCCCCGCCTACCTTCTCTATCCTCGGTTTTCTTTTAGTGTCCTCAGAAGGAGGACGGACACTTCGTGGCTGGGAGCAATGGTACAGATTTCAGTATCATGCCACTACTGGGGGTCAGTGTTTCTCTTCCAGAACCCCTCCAGCCAAGGACTTCTGATCTGAAGATGCTCTGTAGCCTTTCCGCTCTACGGAGGCTGGGGGCTCCCCCCCCCACACTACCCTGGGCAACTGGTTCCCGCTCCCAGGAGGCTGCAGCAGTAGCCACAATGGAGGGTACACCTTTTATTGAGCATTCCCGGCTGTCATTTCCCTCCTCCCTCCCCTCATTTCTTGCTGCCTGTCAGCTCTGCAGAAACGGCATTTAGTTTCACTTTCACTGCTATTCTCTCACGGGCACCATCTTACTAATGTACTATACCAAAGTCCTGGAAACCTCTCTGGCAGCCAATTTGGATTCGCATCTCTCTCCAGCACTGAGCGTTTCCAGCCTCACTGTCTCTCACAGGGAAGAGCAAGGCACCATTTTTTCCTACCTTGGTTAACAGGTAGTTACACTTCCCTTATCTATCTCTCTCTCTCTCTCTCTCTCTCTCTCTCTCTCTCTCTCTCTCTCTCTCTCTCTCTCTCTCTCTCTCTCTCTCTCTCTCTCTCTCTCTCTCTCTCTCTCTCTCTCTCTCTCTCTCTCACTGGGTGGCACTATCTACATAGTATAGCCATGATGGGCAGGGCAGAGGACTAGTACCTTCCCAAGCAGGCAACTGCACGTACCACCAATACAATTTAGTATTTGGCATGTGCTACTTGCAGACCTAAATTTGCTAGCGTTTCGGCTGAGCCAATATGTGAAGCCTGTAAGCCTGCAGCAGTCACTGCACAATTACAATCCCACACAGCCCTACCAGCCAGCTTTGCAGGTCTACAGAACCTAGCCAGAATCCCAGAGACTCTAGATAAGGTCCTACAGCACCTATCTACACAGCCTCACAGACCGGTCACTCAGCAGTCGGCCACAAAGCGACCTCCTCTTTCCCCACCTGTATCTCCTGATAAACAGGAAGATGCATCAGGGGAAGAGGGACAGATCCAACCCGGAGATTAATCAGGATCAGGATGCCCCTAGATCACAAAGAGATGTCGAGAGCCTGATTCAGGCAGTATTACAGGCACTATGTCTAGAAGGCACCCCGCCTTCATCAGAGCCAACCAAAAACATTTTTAAGAGGCAGAAGCCTATGAACAGCTGGATGTTAAAGCACGATGGAAAATGCCAGACCATAGAGTCCAATTTTCCAAGCGCTTTACTCAAACGTATCCTTTTCTTAGGACTACAGACCTTTTGTCTTCACCCCCAGCAGTGGACCCATCGGTCTCGAGACTGTCAGAGACCACCACCATTCTAGTAGCTGATGCGGCTTCCTTTAAGGATCCTATTGGCAAATGTCTTGAGGGTTTCCGCAAGGTGATTTTCACAGCAGCAGGCTGAGCTCTCCGACCTATTTTTGCCACCGCATGGGTATCCAGGGCAATGGAGGTTTGGGTGGAAAAGGTGGCCCAACTCATTGGTTAAGAAGACCCCTCCATAGACCTCCTTGTAGCTCAGATAGCGGGCGCAAACATATATTTGTGAAGCGAACTTGGACGCGGCTAAGCTCATTGCAAGGGCTTCGGCACAATCCATTGCAGCCAGACGTTTCCTTTGGCTAAAGAACTGGTCAGCAGATCTTACCTCGAATTGGTCTCCCATTTCTCGGAAAACAACTTTTCGGTGCTGAACTAGAGAAGGTAATTTCTCAAGCTACAGGAGGCAAGAGCACTTTACTTCCGCAAAACAGACCCAAGAGGACTACCTTCAAAAGGCAACCATTTTTCGTCCCTTTCGCCAAAATCAGAGGCAAAGGTCCCAACATGAAAAACAACAAGCTCCAACGCACCTCAGATTCCAGTCAAGGCAGAGCACTTCTTGATCAGGAAGCAGAGCTGCACCTAAGCCCACACAGGACAAAACAGCCTCCGCATGAGGAGGTGCCCACCCAGAAAGCTTACCCTTACACGGACGCTTAAGTCACTTTCGGGAGGTGTGACGGCAGAGATTACTGGACCCCAGGCACTCCGCGTTCTAAGGGGGTCTACAAGCCCTGACTGCCTATGTGGTAGTACAGGTGGTCCCTCAAAGGGAGAGGGGCTTCGGTTTCTACTTAAACTTGTTTATAGTACCCAAAAAGAATAGATCTTTTCGCCTGGTGCTAGACGTAAAGGCACTAAACGACCATCTAAAGAAGCACCACTTCAAGATGGATTCCATCCAGTCAGTCCTAATGTTCCTGGACTTAGAGGATTTCATGGCGGTGATCGACATCAAAGATACATACCTGCATGTCCCCATACATCCCAACCACCACCGGTTCCTTCGCTTTTCAGTGGCAGGAGAACATTGGCAATTGTGGCACTCCCATTCGGACTATCCTCTGTGCCAAGGGTATTCACAAAGGTCATGGCCGCAGCTCTAGAGGACCTGCGACTGCAGGAAGTGAGTGTCATACCATACCTGGACGACCTACTGGTAAAGGCCCGTTCCATGGCACTGGCCGCAACTCACCTCCAGACAGTGATGCAGACACTAACGCTATTAGGCTGGCAGATAAAATTCCAAAAATCTCGATTTTCTGATAGTACAGAATATTTAGGGCTTGACCTAAATTCGTCATTGGGAAGAGCCTTCCTTCCCCAATCCAAAATCACCTCAATGCAGCGGCTCCTTTCAGCTCTGCAGTAAGCGGATCAGGTACCTATATGATTTGTCATGAGAGTGCTGGGGACTATGGTTTCATCCCGCGATTCCATACGCGCAGCTCCACACCAGAGCCTTACAGAGACTGATACTCCCAACACCAGAGGAGGAACCTAGCGGACCTAAACCACTATCAGAACTAGTTTGAACTTCAATCAATTGGTGGCTTTGACCAACAACACTTCAGTCAGGAAAACTCTTCCCCAATCACCAGTGGACAGTCATCACAACAGGAGTATTGGGAGATCTAACAGTACAGGGACGTTGGTCACAGAAAGAACTACTCCCCATCAACATCCTGGAATTAAGAGCAATCCTCTCATTGTTCCACTGGTCAGGCAGACATCAAGATCTACCTGTAAGAAAACAGTCAGACAATGTAAGAGCTGTTACATCAACCCACAAAGGAGGCACAAGGAGTCAAGCGGCCCTCGCAGAGGCACAGCAAATTCTTCTGTGGGCGGAAAACACAGTACCAGCTATCTCCGCAGTTCATATCCCAGGAGTGGACAATTGGATAGCAGATTTTCTCAGCCGAGAAACCTTAGATCAGGGCGAGGGGAGGCTACACCCAGAGGTTTTTCAACTGATTCTGGCAAGTTGGGGCACTCCGGAAGTAGACTTTTAATGGCATCCAGGTTCAACAACAAGCTTCCGAGGTTCATCGCAAGAAGCAACGACCCGTTGGCCCTAGCAACGTCACACTGGTGGTTCCGTGGCAATTTCACCTAGCATATGTCTTCCCACCGCTGGCACATCTGCCAAGGGTAATCCAGAAGATAAGACAAGAAGGGTAGAAACAATTCTAGTGGCACCCTACTGGCCACGCCGCACTTGGTTTGCAGAGCTCATAAGTTTATCAGTGGACGCACATTCCACCTTCCAGACAGAAGGGATCTGTTATCTCAGGGACTGATCCTTCACCTGAGTTCACCACGGCTGGCCTTAACGGCATGGCACTGGAAGCCCTAATACTAGCCAGATCAGGAGTTCCAAAAAAGGCCATACCGACCTTACTAAGGGCCAGAAAGCCCGTCTCGGCACGCATCAACTACAGGGTTTGGAGGACATTCATATCCTGGTGTTAATCTAAAGCCAAAGACTTTATTCCTTCAGGAGGGTTTAGACTAAGGGCTGGCGCTCAGCTCACTGAAGGTTCAGGTATCAGCCTTATCTATCCTTTTTCAGCAGCAGCTTGCAATGCTGCCCAACACCAAGACCTTCCTCCAGGGAGCATTGAGTTCAATCCATTGGATTCAATTCCATTGCCTCTGCTGACTCTTAAGGTAGTTTTTCTATCAGCCATCACATCCGCTAGACGAGTTTCAAAACTAGCAGCTCTATCCTGTCGTCCACCATTTTTGATTTTTCACAAAGACAAGCCGATGTTGAGACCTACCCTGGATTTTCTTCCTAAACTGGTGTCCGAATTCCATCTTAACCAGGACCTGGCGGTTCCTTCATTTTGTCCTGAACCAAAGACAAAAGTTGGAACAGAAGTTACACAACCTAGATGTGGTTGGTTTTCTCAGAACATACACCAGGGCTACCAAGAGCAGAAGGAAGGTGGACAACCGCTTTGTCTTACCAAAAGGACCACGGAAAAGCTTTAAGGCATCTAGCGCCACCATTGCAAGATGGATTAGGTCAGCAATCTTGAGGCCTATGAGGTACGAGGTAAGGCCCACCCCTTCAGGTTCAGCTCATTCTACTCGTTCGTTCAGCACTTCTTGGGCGGTTTGCCACCAGGCTTCAGCAGAACAGGTCTGTAGGGCTGCAGTGTGGTCATCCACACACACCTTTTCCAAATTCTACAAGGCGCGAGCTTCGGGAGGAAAGTGTTGCAGGCGGTTATTCCCTGAACACTAGGGGTAAAAAGTCTCGCTCTCATGGGTAGCTTTGGGACGTCCCCATGGTGCCTGTGCCCCCAATCAAGGCAAGAGAAAAATAGATTTTTGTACTTACCGTTAAATCCTTTTCTCTTGTCCTACATTGGGTGGACACAGGCCTTCCCTCCCTGTATTAGTTCAAGTTAACGTTGATCAGTTAATATATTATATAAATGTTATTGTTCAAATATCATCAAACTCAAACAGCAGGTGGTTCATACCGTGCTTAGCTTGCATTGGGATGGTGCTCCTTCTCTTCACATGGGCAATTGGTAGGGCTCGTCATCTCTTCTTCGGTTAAAAAAAATGAGGATTGAGAAGGTAGGCGGGGATGAAGCCCGGAGGAGGAGGAGCCACTTTAACCTTTTAGTGCCCTTTCTCCAAGCAACAGGATCTTCATCCCCATGGTGCCTGTGTTCCCCAATGTAGGACAAGAGAAAAGGATTTAAAGTACAAAAGTAATTTTTTTTTTACCTGGGTACATGTTGTGCATAGATGCATTAGAAAAGTTTGGATTAAGAGAGACAACTATTTGAGTGCCAAAAACTGAAGTAGAAATGAATCTTCCACTCTTGCCAGATATATAGTTAAAAGATTCACTAAATAACTAAAGGAGAAAAAAATAGATCTCTTTTTTTGTGTGCGTATAGAAGTTCTATATGAATCTTACTCTCTCCTTTCTCTTTTGAAGGTTGATCGCCTTGAGGTTGTGAACAAGCAGTTTGTGCGAGTGATCCCTACAGCAGGATCCACCTCCGAGGTGTGAGGTCTACTTTTTAAGCTAAACAGGCTGCTTTCTAGAAATTGCTCTGCTTTGAATGGAAGACTTCAAATGTATTATTCGTGTATTACTCTTCTGACCCATGGGTAACACTAGGGGGCCGATTCATGAAGCTCGAGTGAAGGATTCGAATGAAAAAAATTCGAATTTCGAAGTATTTTTTTGGTACTTCGACCATCGAATTGGTTAAATTCGTTCGAATTCGAACGAAATCGAACGAAAAATCGTTCGACTATTCGACCATTCGATAGTCGAAGTACTTCCCCTTTAAAAAAAACTTAAACCCTTTACTTCGGCAGGTAAAACCTACCGAAGTCAATGTTAGCCTATGGGGAAGGTCCCCATAGGCTTGCCTGTGATTTTTTGATCGAAGGATTTTCCTTCGATCGTTGGATTAAAATCCTTCGAATCGTTCGATTCGAATCGATCGATCGATCGCAGGATTAACGCTAAATCCTTCGACTTCGATATTCGAAGTCGAAGGATTTCAATTCGAGGGTCGAATTTCGAAGTATTTTTAACTTCGAAATTCGACCCTTAATGAATCTGCCCCTAGATGTTTTCATTAGCCTGGCCTATGAAAGATATACATGTATTTTCACCATAGTTACCGACCATCCATACACTCCCATAAAACGGAACTTACCAATATCTATACTAATTGTAGATTTTAGTATTACAATAGCTTTGTATATTACAGTGTGCTTGTCCAAGAAATCATCTAAGCTCTTAAAGGCATTAACAGAATCAGCCATAACCTGGCAGTGCATTCCACAACCTCACTGACCTCACTGTGAAGAACCACCTACGTTGATTCAAATGAAAGTTATTGCACACACACAGACACACTAGAAAAAACATTGGCTAGTGGGTACAATAATAAGCGGATACAGGCAGGAAGGACATAAGTGTGCTTACCTGCCATATCAGTAAACCGCAGTCTGCTGGCCAGACAGTTCAGTCCCATTTGAACAAGAGGGGGGGAAGCTTGAGTCTGGGTGGTCAGTGCCAGGGCACAAAAGACCCCGGAGACAACCAGTTGGAGGGGGACATGGAGGCAAAGCACGCGGTGTGGATGCCCATTCCAGCCTCATTGTGTATAATTAAAAAATAAACAAATAAAAATAAAGAGAAAAATAAAAAACAAAATCTAACTCCAGAAGGGAGAATATGTCCTAACCTCCTGAGGACACAACGAAAACTGGCTTGGCTCCGCCTGGGAGCCGGGGGAATAGCAGGAGGAGGAGGGATTAGTTAATGTTTTCTTTTTTGTTGTGTCCTGCCTCCTAGTGGTGCAAGCTATACCCCATAGTCCCTGTGTCCCCCAAGCAGACCAAGGAGAAAAGTAGAAGGGGTGGCCTCTGATGCAGTGATCCTCTTTATGGTTAATATATATATGGGACCTTTATATATATCATCCGTTGCCAGACTACATATTCGGTTAATTTTGTAAATGAAAAGTAGAAACAACTAAGAAAATATCAACTGGTAATGCAAAGTTGCATTTTATTTCGCAAACTTTAGAACACAGGAATAAAAAATATAGAATTGTGTCATTTGTTCAGTGTGGACACCCAAGTAAGCTGCTATTTAGTAACACTCCTTTTGGCAAATATCATAGCTTGTAAATGTCTTTGTATCCTGATCATATTCTTCCAGTTCTTGTTGGAGGGGTTTTTGCCCACTCTTCCGTGCAGATCATTTCTGTAGGCTTCCTCTGATGACTTTTCCATGCAGATCATGTTTGTGAAGCACCACCCTGTATAAGGCAAACATTCCTGCAGGTTTGTCTTTGCCCTTCTGGCCAGCAAATGGGCAGCTAATAGTTTTCTTGGTCATCCAGATCTTGCCTTGACTATCACAGTTTCTTACAAATTACTTTCCTGGTGAAATTATGGACACTGGAAATTGTTAGCTGGATGAGTTTTGCAATCTTTTCGTAGCTTTCCCCTGCTTTGTAGGCATTAATTAATTTCATATATTCAGATCGCTCCGTTGCTTAGAGAAGACCTTGGTTGTTGATTTTATTAAGTTAATTGCAGAGCGATTATTTTGCAATCAACTGTATATGTCTATACGTTCATATACTCACCCATTGTTTGTGGATACATTTTTCTTTTAGCATTATTGATTAAACTTTTCAGATCCCAGACCATACCCAGCTATTTTTTAAATTTATTTTCATGCATTTATTCTCTTTATTGCATAAAAGAAGCTAATGTAATAAGTGTACATATAACTGTTAATGTCGTTTATAGAAATATGTGTGGTTTAACATCGGCAGCGTAGACAGCTTTGAGCGCAACCTGGAGAATGCACAAGATGAGCTGGGGATAGAAGCAGCCAACCGTGCGTCTGTCATTTACTCCTCTGAGAGTGATGGGTAAGTAAAAGCCTTCCTAGTAATATTGTTGTATGGCTAGGTCTGTTAAACATGGCAGCTAACCCAAAGCTGTAATTTTCTGTAATAAATGTAATTATTAGTAACTAAGCTTACCCGGACCCCTGTCTGTCTGGGAAAATCATACAGACCTGGTATTCCCTGCCTATAGGCTATTTATGCACTTAGTAGAGGGGATTTTGTTATTGAGTCCAGGATGTGGAGTAGGGATGTGAGGGCTGGCCCGGGACCCCAGCGCACCTTTTGCGAGTCACGGGAAGGTTCGATTTGAGCTCTTCTGCCTGCTCTCCTTGCCTGTGACCTTACCCTTCCGCTTTTATAGGTGTGCACCTATCATGTCCCTTTTGTGATGTCATTGGCAAGGCGGCATAGGTCTATAAATAGAAGGGGAAAATCGGGTAAGGGTTGGGTGCTGGTCGAGGTTTTCTCAACCCGCTCATCACTAATGGGGAGTTCACAACTCATTCCCTGAAAAGGATTCATTTGTAATGGATTTACAGGTCCAATTGTGGATAAAAAAGGAAGGCTTTCTTTTGCACTAGCAACACTTCCCCCAAAATCCCTTTATCCACTAGACAGGAGTCCTTAAGTCATACAATAAACCCTTATTAAAGTTGGAGAAATCTTAGTCCAGGACAATATAAGAACTCTTTCTAGTAACTAGAATTTCTCTTGCCTAAATTGGGGGACACAGGCACCATGGGGATGAAGATCCTGCAGCTGGAGACTGGACACTAAACAGTTAAACTTTTGACTCCTCCTCCTGCTCTGGGCTTCATCCCCTGCCTCCTCCTACAATCTCCAGTTTCGTTTAGTGCCCTCAGAAGGAGAAGACACAGATTTTTGTGGCTGGAGCAACTGATCCATGCTCCAGGTTATGATCACGCCACACTATGGGGCCATTGATACATTCAGGAGCCTCTCCAGCTTTTACTTATATACCTATGCCCTACAGCCTTCCCGCTCTATGGAGGTCTGCAGGCTTGCTCCTATCTCCCTGCGCTGCTTCCCGCTCTTCGGAGGTCTGCAGCAGCGCCATACACTCACCCTGAGTGTATCCTCTGATACAGATACTGATATATGTGGTTCCCATATATATTTTTATTTGTTTGTGTAGGGAGATCTATCTGATGGGCTTGAACTAGCTGGCATCAATCGTGAGTATGTTTCACCTTATCCAACCCCCCTTCTTGTTATGGCTGCATCCCAGCCTTCCCTCTGGCCCATCTTCCCTCTGCGTTCCGTTTCCCCAGCCAGGCCTCTCCCTACCCTCCGTCGTGCTCTGCGCAGGCACTTCCGCCTTCTCTCTCTTGTCGCCGGTTCCATTCGCTTCACGCTGAGACGCACTTCCGCTTCCGCCCTGCCCTTCTCCCTACGCAGAGCGGTTTAGTTATCCCGC
Source organism: Xenopus laevis (assembly GCF_017654675.1). Classification (NCBI taxonomy): domain Eukaryota; kingdom Metazoa; phylum Chordata; class Amphibia; order Anura; family Pipidae; genus Xenopus; species Xenopus laevis. Next base: position 41,498,518 of record NC_054378.1, on the reverse strand, counting down.
GCTCCAACGGAAGACCCTGGGAGGAGTACCTCAGTGTCGCCCTCTTCACTTCTGCCTCCTCTGCTGCTCCCTTCCACACGGTCTCCAGCGTAGGTGCAGCGTCACAATCCTCACGCTCTTAGAAACGCACACACGTGTGTTCTCACCACACTGTTCTCAGGCAAGTAATCTCCATTATTTCTCTACCTCATGCATGGAGGGGTGCCCACCCCCGAGGGGACTCCGCTAGGAGGCAGACTCAAGTCCTTTCGGGAGGTGTGGCAACAAAAAGTACGGGACCAATGGGTCCTTCGGGTTGTCTCACAAGGACTTTTGATCGACTTTACCCAACCTCCACCCCACAGATTCTTCATCTCACGTCTCACTCATCACAACCACAACAGAGCCATGTTTCTCAAGGTCATCCAGGACCTCGCCAAGGCAGGTACAATCCAACCAGTACCAAAAGCAGACAGAGGAAGAGGATACTATTCCAACCTCTTTATGGTACCCAAAAAGGATGGGTCGCTGAGACCAGTTCTAGACCTCAAAGATCTCAATCCCTTCGTAAAAAAGTGCCATTTCAAGATGGAATCCATTCAGTCGATTTTGGCTTCCATGGAAGAAGGCGAGTTCATGTCTGTCATCGACATCAAAGACGCCTACCTCCACATACCCATTCACCCGGCTCACCATCGGTTCCTCAGATTTTTCGTCAACATTGGCAGTTCATAGCACTCCCCTTCGGGCTGTCATCAGCCCCACGCACATTCACCAAGGTTATGGCGGCAGCATTGGAGGAGTTAAGGCTCCAGGGGATACCCATCATCCCTTATTTGGACGATCTTCTCGTCAAGGGCCCATCCAAAACTATTGCGCAACACCATACAACATTAGTCATTTAGACACTCACCGACTTGGGGTGGATGATCAACTTCAAGAAGTCCAATCTCTCTCCAATGCAGACAATGGAATACCTGGGACTCATACTGGACTCCAGGAACGGGAAGGCCTTTCTCCCGCAGGACAAATCCATCACCCTACAGCACAGGGTGAGAAGCCTCATGAGTACCTCTACTGTACCCCTCCGCATGGCCATGCAAACTCTCGGGACGATGGTGGCATCCTTCCCAGCAATTCGCTATGCCCAATTTCATACCAGACCTCTCCAGCATGCCATACTGGCTCAACAACGCAAGGATCGGCACGATCTAGATCGCCCGATAGTCCTCCAGCAACACGTGAGACTATCCCTCCACTGGTGGCTCCAACCTCTCCGCACCACCACAGGAAGAACCTTCCCTCCCCACCACTGGTTGTTCCTCACAACAGACGCCAGCCTGAGGGGGTGGGGAGGTGTACTAGGACAAACTACGATCCAGGGAATCTGGGATCGGGAGGAGAGACAAATGCCTATCAATCTCCTGGAACTGAGGGCGATCCGTTATTCCCTCGAGCGCCTGACATCCCTGCTCCAGGGCCAAGCTGTTCAGATTCAGTCTGACAACATTACAGCCGTAGCGTACATCAACCACCAGGGAGGCACCAGAAGCCAAGCAGCCTTTCGAGAGGCAAACGGAATCCTAAGGTGGGCAGAGACTCATGTTCCGGCAATATCGGCGGTCCACATACCAGGGGTAGACAACTGGATAGAGGACTACCTGAGCAGGGAAACCCTAGATCAGGGAGAGTGGAGTCTGCACCAGGAGGTCTTTCGTCTTCTCGTGGAAAAGTGGGGCCTACCCGACATCGATCTGATGGCGTCCCAGAACAACCGAAAGGTTCCAACCTTCGTGGCAAGAAGTCTAGATCCACTAGCACACGCAGTGGACGCTCTGGTGATTCCGTGGCAGTTCTCCATGGCCTACATCTTCCCTCCTCTGGCGCTTCTACCAAAGGTCGTCAAGAAGGTCAAAAGAGAAGGCATCCCAACGATCTTGGTGGCACCATACTGGCCCAGGAGAGCTTGGTTTGCAGACATAGTGGCGTTAGCAGCGGACGCTCCATTCCACCTTCCCCATCGAGAGGATCTGCACACTCAGGGCCCTATCTCTCAACCGAATTCTCATCAGTGGGCTTTAACGGCGTGGCTCTTGAAGCCCTAGTGCTAAAACGAGCGGGAGCTCCTTTGGCAGCCTTGCCTACCATGCTTCGGGCTCGAAAACCCGTCTCAGCCAAAATATATCACAGGTTTTGGAAGACTTTCATCTCCTGGTGCGAACATCGCGGTAGGGATCCTCAGAGAGCAAAAGAGAGAGACATTTTATCCTTCTTACAGGATGGATTGTCAAAAGGTTTGGCCGTTAGTTCATTGAAGGTCCATATATCGGCATTGTCCATTCTCCTCCAGGAAAAGCTAGCCATGAGGAGTAATATCAGAACTTTCATTCAGGGAGCAACTCGGCTGAATCCTCCTTATCATTTTCCTGTACCACCATGGGACCTTAACCTGGTTCTTTCTGTCCTACAGGAGGATCTCTACGAACCAATCGACAACATTCCTCTGTCTACACTTACTGAAAAGGTGGTGTTCCTCTTAGCCATCATTTCTGCTAGGAGGGTTTCCGAACTTGCTGCACTGTCGTGCAGATCGCCCTTCACCATCATACATGCCGACAAGGTGGTCCTTAGACCTATTCCGGACTTTCTGTCAAAGGTTGTTTCGGACTTTCAGCTTAACCAAGACTTGGTGGTTCCTTCCTTGTGTCCGGAACCCAAGAATCCCGCTGAGTGTAAACTGCACAACTTAGATGTGGTCCGAGCTATCACGTCATATCTGGAAGCTACTAAAGATGCGAGGAAGACAGATGCAATGTTTATTATCCCACACGGGCCAAGATGCGGCACAAAGGCGGCCAAGGCCACATTGGCTAAGTGGATTCGAGCCACCATCCATAGAGCATGTGCAGTTAGAGGGAAACAGCCACCGCTCAAAGTGAAGGCACATTCTACTCGTTCGATCAGCACGTCTTGGGCGATTCGACATCAGGCATCGGCAGAACAAGTTTGCAGAGCGGCCACCTGGGCATCCCTTCACACTTTCACGCGATTCTACAGGCTTCACACACAGGCCTCAGCCGAAGCGGTCTTCGGGAGGAAGGTGTTACAGACTGTTCTTGGTTGAACACCTAACGGGGGTTCAGTGTCCCACCCTCATGGTTGCTTTGGGACGTCCCCATGGTGCCTGTGTCCCCCAATTTAGGCAAGAGAAAGAGAGATTTTTGTACTTAGCGTTAAATCTTTTTCTCTTGTCCTATATTGGGGGACACAGGCCTTCCCTCCCTGATAGACACTGATTTTTCAGCTCCTGTTGGAGTCCAGTTGTACTACGGTTCATGTTTTTATATATATATCCATTATATATGTATTCTGTTTAGGGGGTTGAGGTACTCTTCTTCTGTTTTCTTCGGTCGAAACTGGAGATTGTAGGAGGAGGCAGGGGATGAAGCCCAGAGCAGGAGGAGGAGTCAAAAGTTTAACTGTTTAGTGTCCAGTCTCCAGCTGCAGGATCTTCATCCCCATGGTGCCTGTGTCCCCCAATATAGGACAAGAGAAAAAGATTTAACGGTAAGTACAAAAATCTCTCTATCAAATCTTAGATCTAGGAATCAACATAGACGATCTCTGTTCTCCAGAATTTACAGTTTATCTCTGTGATCTTCAGTGGATGCTGGAGTTATATTGACTAACGAGCGATTTTTTCATTAACTAAGAAAAGGTTCCTGATAATGTTCTGTTTAATATGATATATAATTGGGTTGTATTTTTGTGTCTGACTGCTTTCTGCAGATCCTTCCTAATCAGCTTGATACCAACGCTTCTGCTGGTAGGCTTCCTACTCTTTAGTCTGCGCAGAGGTGCTATGGGACCTGGCCGCGGAGGCAGAGGTGGGGGATTGTTTGGTGTTGGAGAGACGACTGCAAAAATGTTGAAAGGAAACATTGATGTAAAGTTCAAGGATGTGGCTGGTTGTGAAGAAGCAAAGCTTGAGATCATGGAATTTGTGAATTTCCTCAAAAATCCTAAGCAGTACCTGGATTTAGGGGCCAAGATCCCCAGGGTGAGAACTAAAGAATCGGGGGGTATATTTTGGTTGTAACTAGATTCAAGTTGCTGTGGTAGCAGCACAATTTTAAGTGGAAAATTCAGCTGTTCCTCTTTCTTTTTATATTTCTGTAATGTCATTCAGTGTTTGTATGTGATCTGTGTGTTTGGTGTATGCACCCATCTATTGTTTAGGGCTGTGAAATATGTTGGCAATTTAAAAACGTGTCAATACCAATAATATCTAACATAAATTAACTTGCTATTATCTCTCTAGGGAGCAATGCTTACAGGTCCTCCAGGTACTGGGAAGACTCTTCTTGCAAAGGCTACAGCTGGAGAAGCCAATGTCCCATTCATTACTGTCAATGGATCCGAGTTCTTGGAGATGTTTGTTGGAGTTGGTCCAGCAAGGGTAAGAGCAACATGGGAAGCACACATTTCTAATATTTTCATATTATGCACTCACTCAGGAGTGGATTATTACATTTGTTACCTTGGACTTAATGCAGGTACGGGACATGTTTGCAATGGCTAGGAAAAATGCTCCTTGCATCTTGTTTATTGATGAAATTGATGCAGTCGGGAGAAAACGGGGAAGAGGAAATTTTGGTGGCCAGAGTGAGCAAGAAAATACCCTTAACCAACTCTTGGTGGAAATGGATGGTAAGAGATGTCTGCTGGCTAAGACATAATGGGTGCCCAGACCAAGTCGGCAGCTTATTGGGCAGTGTATGGGGCAAGATGTTTATGGGTAAAGTTTTAAAATCCTGTTGGATTGAGGACCGAATTGGTCGAGTGGATCTGCCCATGTATAGTCACCTTTACAATATTAATTATAGTTCTGGTGCTTTGGCTCCTTTGTGATTTTGTGCAGTCAGAAAAAGTACTTCACCTACTAAAGAATCAGAACAATGTCTTTTTTATGGAGATTATTTATTGTTCACTTTAACAAATAGATTGACATACTGTATATCCAGTGAGGCTTTAGTCTGTTTACTCTTTCTCGTGTAGCAAGAGAAAGGAGATAAAGACGTTTGGGAATGAACTGCAATATATAAATATTTTATATGTTACACTGCTCTGTTCTTTATTGATGAATTTGCACTTTTTCCCAGTAAAGGTGTGTATATGATAACTTGTGGGTATCATTAATGTGTTCTGGTTAATTCAGTACATAGTTGGTAAGCAGTATTATCATTATTGTTTTCTTGAAGGAATCAAGTGTAAAACTTTTGCCTGATGTCTGGAAATGCTTCTTCAATAAATTTACTAAAGCTGGGAATTAACTGTCCTGGTAAAATGCCACTGGCAAGAACTTGTTTCCAAACTTGTCATGTCTTATCCAGTCTGTTAACTATATGATGAAACTGGCAAGTTATGACTGCACTGAATTATCTATTCCTTAACTATGTAAGCAGAAACTGAATGTAAACATGGTCTGGTTCATAATAATTTTTCTTTTGTTGGTTAGGCTTTAACTCCAGCACAAATGTTGTGATTCTTGCTGGCACAAATCGTCCGGACATCTTGGACCCAGCCCTGATGAGACCTGGTCGATTTGATCGTCAGATTTATATAGGTAAAAATCATTTACAGTTTATAGTCTATCTTTCCCTCATCCCAAGTTTAAAGAAAAAATATAAATAATTAAATGAATAGGATTGGTGCAAAACAATAGCTTTGTTCATTTACTGTAGTCAAGATGAGGTCAGAGTAGGCAGTTCCCATAAAATGAACGTTAATATCACTGGAAGGCTGCCATTGGTAGATTATGCCACCTATTCAGATATAAGATGATGTTCAATTGCTTGATGTCAGTAATCCAGTACCTTGTAGGTTCCTCTTACAAAAGATGGTCATACATGTAAAGATTGCTCGACTTATCACCAAACAAACTGATTTTTCACTGATATTCCCACATGAGGTGCCCACGTGAGGTGTGAACTCAGTCCAGGACATAATCAGTAGCTTTTATCAGCCTGTGTATGACTACCTCAGTGTGTCTAGTGGAATGCAGCTGCAGCCATTTTTAGCAAGAGCTACAGTCGTGCCATAACCACAGAAAACCCTGCAAAGAAATTTAGATGTCTTGTGATGAGTGCCTTCCCTAAAGTGTATATTTGATGCACCAAAGAGAACAGATATTAGTCTTTTTGGATGTAAATCACTTTTCTCTTCAGCGGCCCTTCCTGTCAGTGCAGACACCATGGGGTTAAGTATCCACCTCCGGAGGCAGGACAGAAGAAGAATATTGGCTCCTCCCCCTTGATATAAGCTGCTTGTTCCTCCTGTTCCCCTCAGTTTTTTTCTTCTGTCCTGCAAGCGGTTAGGACAGTATTTATTATATTATTATTTTTTTTTTTTTCTTAAGTTCTTTATTTTTTATCCTACTTTAGCATTGCTTCTAGAAAGAAGATCAATCGAATGAGCAGGAGGGCATCCTAGCTCAGGACATGGCAGCCCCTTCCATCCCTCAAACTGCCTCAGACCATCCTCAGGATTGGTGGCATTAATAGAGGAAGGGCAGCTGCTTCACACAGCATACATTCTCACAGAGAACGGTCTTGTGTCAATCCGGAGTGTGAGGTGAGCGCATTATCAGCAGCCCTTCAGGTATGCGTGCGCTTCCGGGTTGTTGCAAAGGCGCCAAAGTGAGGTGCAACGTGCAAGCGTATCCAACATGCCACGTACATCTGGTCGCTGCGATCAGCATGCAGCGACCCGGCTACAGCACACTCTGTGTCGCAGGGCTTTTCAGGTAACAGGCACTAACCACAGCATGGTAATTATATGCGCTAGTCAGCGCAAGGGCAAGCACAGCCTTTAGGCTCATGACTTGCTTAATCCCCATCAAGACTGCCAGACAAATGCCTACACGGCAGATAGGCTCTGGGGGGTACTATAGCATTATCATATGAATACCTATACAGCATATTGAAACAGTTGGGCATTATTAACCCATTAATGCCTGCAGGGCAAGGGGCACCTTATCATGCCATCCTCAGAACTGGCATAGTATTAATAGCAGCCAGGTCCCCACTAATTAACAAGGCCTACAGGGCATCTAACACGCAGATAATGGGGTACCTAGACAGTACAGTTCCGGTTACTGAAGGTGGTTTTGTTTCTGCTATACTGATACTCCACTATGGATCCACAGCTAGAGCTGGAAGATCTTAGGAGGGATATGACCACCATTATCAATACTCCCAAGACAAGGAAGGCAACAGGCAAAAAGTCTCACAACCAATTTAAAAAATGCAAGACTTGCTAACATACTTTGTGTAAAGGGGAACAAGACATTTGCTTAGATTGTGCAGATCCACCGGATTCTGCACCAACGTTGTCACCACATCCACCACATTTATAACAATCTAATAGTAGTCCTCAGAATGTTGAGGCACAAGGTCCTTCCACTTCAGCAAAACCTCCTCAGATGGAGGAGTTATTTGAATGGATCAAATCCACAATTCAATCCTTCATGAGGCAACCACTCCGTCATACTAAAAAGCGGAGGGCTCAGATGAGCTTAGATGCAAATTCTTCTGACTCAAATCACACTAGCGACCAAGATAGTGATCCAGAACCAGGAGAATTATCAGCTAGTGAAAATTCCTCTGATAACTCAGAGAGCAACAGTATCTTTCTCTTGCAGGGCCAGACACAGCAAAACGCCTCTTACGTGAAATGCTAGCTACGCTAGAAATCAAAGACGAGACAGCAGCCACTTCAAAGGCTGATAAAGTCCTAGGAGTTCAACCACGGAAGTCCTGAGTTTTTCCCATATTTAAATCTGTTTCTCAAATAATAGAAAATGAATGGTGTAAACCATATCATCGCCTAGCACTAACTCAACGCTTCCTTAGCACCTATCCTATTCCAGAGGAGCAGCAAAAACTTTGGGACAAGGCTACTAAAGTGGAATCCGCAATAGCTCGACCACTCAAAGAACACAACACTACCGACAGAGGAGGCTGCTATCAGGGAGCCAATGGACAAAAAGATGGAAATCTCTTTAAGGCGGGGCTATACTCATGCCACCGCTATTCTTAGACCTGCTGTGGCATCCCCAGGCCTAGCATGTACGGCTAGATTCTGGTGCCAAGAACTTTTAAAAAATCCTCCCTCCCCTGAGGACTTACAGGAGGAACTACAAAGGCTTAGTTCTGCATTGGATTTCCTCTCGGACTCAGCCATGGACCAGTCAGATTGGCGACCAAAACTGGTATTGACACAGTTGTTGCGAGGAGAGCACTGTTGGCTGCGGCATTGGTCAGGGGACACAGCCTCAAAAAAAAACAAATTGCTTAACCTAAAGTTTACTGGGGACTCACTTTTTGGTCCTGACCTCAAGCAAATGATCACAAGGTCACCGGTGGCAAAAGCACTTTACTACTATCTGGAAAGAAACCCAGAACGGATCAACCACACAGACCATACAACAGGTCATGGGGTGCAAGAGGACGCTCCTTTTGTAACTTCCGGAGTTCCATATTTCGGAATCCACATTCAGCTGGAGAGGCCAAGAGGGGCAGACCAGCGGGGTCCAATCAAACACGACAGGCCAGGAAACCAGGGCCCTTAAAGCCTAACTCTTCCTGATTTCCATGGATCAGGTGCAGGAAAGGTAGAGGGACGGCTTCAAGACTTCTTTCCACTGTGGCGCAACCACATTTAGGACAATTGGGTAATATCCATCATCAAAGAGGGATACCGAGTTCCGTTCGACAACCTACCTTGCACGTTAAAATGCTCAACTAAAGCGCTACTAAAGCTCTACTAAACATAGTTTCAGACCTACTCAACAACAATGTAATTACAATTGTTCCCCCCTCAGAGCATTACAGAGGATTCTATTTGAATCTATTCCTAGTTTCAAAGAAGGACGGGTCTTTCCGACCAGTACTCAACTTTAAAGTCCCTCAATCTCTTTGTGTCCACACAAAAATTCCGCATGGAATCAATCAGTACTAATGTCAATGACACGGGTGCTACATGACAAGGTGGATCATCCGGATGCCTACTTACATGTCCCTATCAGACAGGAGTCCCAACAATATATGAGGTTTACGATTCTAGACGATCATTATCAGTTCAGAGCGCTCCCTTTCGGCCTTTGCACTGCGCCCAGGGTGTTCACAAAAATACTCAGGCCTCTTATTGCTCACCTCAGATGTCTAGGGATCTCCATCACTCCGTATCTGGACTACCTGCTCATCAGATCTCCATCTTACGAACAGTGTCTCACGGACACCCAGACCTTTGTCACAACATTGACACAATTCGTTTGGATTGTGAATCACAACAAGAGTCAGCTCATTCTGACACAACAAATCCAATTCTTAGGAATGTTTTTTGACTCATCCTTACAAACCATTGCCTTGACAATGGAAAAGATTCAGACACTGACACAATCGGCACAACATGTCCGCCTCCAAACCATGATATCAGTGGAGAAGTGCTTGCAACTTCTAGGCTACATGGCCTTCGAAGCACTACCATACGGCCGTTTCCACATGTGACGGTTCCAAAACCATTTTCTACACTGTTGGAACAAGAACCATTTCAACCTATCCCAACAGATGCCACTCAGCAGACTAGTCAAGGATTCGCTCCATCGGTGGTCGTTTCCACACAACCTAGCACAGGGCAAGTCATGGACTCTCCATCAATGGACGGTAGTCACCACTGACGCCAGTCTCACGGGGTGGGGGGCAACATGGCCACCCCACACGTGCCACAAAATCTGGTCGCCAGAGGAGTCTTGAATACCTATAAATGTGCTGGAGATCAGAGCAATACGAAATGCGATCCTGCATTGGTCAAGAGAGTTGTCAAATCAACCACTCCACATACAGTCAGACAATGCCACAGCAGTGGCTTACATAAACAAACAAGGGGGAACACGCAGCAACCGAGCTATGCGAGAAGTAGCTCAGATACTCAGTTGGGCAGAACTCCATGTTCCAGCCATATCAGCGGTGTTTATTCCAGGCGTACTGAACTGGGAAGCAGATTATCTCAGTCGTCAACAGATCGATCCAGGAGAATGGTCACTTCATCCACAGATATTCCAACAGCTGGTGTCCAAATGGGGGTTTCCAGATGTAGATATACTAGCGTCAAGACACAATTGCAAGGTACCTACATACTGCACCAGGTCACAGGACCCGTATGTGGATGCCTTAGTCATACCTTGGACTTTCAACAAGGTCTATGCTTTCCCACCCCTCGCAATTATACCACGTGTCATACGCAAGGTGTGGCAGGAGGGGACAACAACCATCCTCATTGCTCCAGATTGGTGGAGGAGAGCATGGTACTCGGAAATCATCAACATGTCGGCAGCTTCACCGTGTTGTCTGCCGCTTCGTCTGGACTTACTCAGGGTCCAATAAAGCACGACAATCTACAAAGGCTCCATTTAACAGGCTGGTTGTTGAAGCTGAGATCTGGCAGTCAAAAGGTTTTTCAGCCAGGGCCACCGACATTTTAATGCATGCCAGAAAGCCATCCACTATAAAGTATATTATAGGACATGGAGAGCGACTATTGCGAGTCCATGACTATACCATGGAAGCGAGCAACAACGCAAACGGTTGTTGAATTTCTCACTCAAGAGTTCCACTTAGGGCTGTTGAAGTCCACATTGAAGGGTCAGATCTCAACTCAATGTTGCTTCAGCATCCGTGGTAACGGGAACCAAATATTATGCAATTTGTGCAGGGCGTAGGTAAAGTCAGACCACCTTACAGAGACCCTACACCTTCCTGGGATCTCACTACAATGCTGAACGTTCTACGAGAACCTCCCTGTGAACCTTTAGTGTCATGTGCACTGAAGTTCCTCACCTGGAAGATGACTTTTCTCTTGGCTATTACCTCAGCTAAATGAGTTTCGGACTTAGGGGCCTTATCCCATAAAGAACCATGGCTGATATTACACCAGGATAGGGCGGTTTTCAGGACAATTCCATCCTTTACACCCAAAGTTGTCTCGGCTTTTCATATCAATGAAGAGATCAATCTTCGTTCCTTATGCCCAAAGCCGTCTAATGCCAAGGAGAAATCATTACACAAACTAGATGTGGACAGAGCAGTACGATACTATCTTGACAGATCCAAGTCCTTTCGAAAGACTGATGCCATTTTAGTCACTTATGGTGTTAATAAAGGGTCTCCTGCATCTAAACGTACCATAGCTAGATGGCTCGTTGACACTATAAATTGTGCTTATGATCTCAGTAAGAAGACCCGACCCTTCAAGGTCAGGGCACATTCCACCAGAGCACTAAGTACCTCTTGGGCTCTACAAAATTTAGCTACCCCAGAACAAATCTGTAAAGCGGCCACTTGGGCCTCATTGTCTACTTTTGCTAAATTTTACAAATTACATGTGTTCCATTCAGCACCTGCAGCTTTTGGTAGAAAAGTGCTTCAGGCTGCAGTTGGGCACCACTAATTCTAATCTGAACCCAGCCCTAGAAGTGGGACAGCTTTTGAACGTCCCATGGTGTCTGCACTGAAGGACCGGTCTAGAGAAACAAGGATTTTTTTACTTACCGAAAAATCCTTTTCTAGATGGCCTGGATTGTCAGTGCAGTAAGCCCCACCCTTTAAGTTCAGTTATCGTTGGATGTTATTAAATGTTATTGAATGTTAAGTTGTAGGAATCTCTTGTCGCTCCTCTCTACTCTACTCTCTCTTCTCCTACTAACCAAGCTGACATACACAAACTGAGGGGAACAGGAGGAGCAAGCAGCTTATATCAAGGGGGGGAGCCGAGATTCTTCTTCTTCTTCTGTCCTGCCTCCGGAGGTGGATACGTAACCCCAGGCCGTCTAGAAAAGGATTTTTCAGTAAGTAAAAAATCCTTGTATTTTGCGGTTTCTGCTGCTTTTTTTTTTTAACCAGATAAGGTTAATGCAGTCCGAGAATCAGCCCCTACCAGGGGCGGACAAGGGGGCCCGGGGCCCACCGGGACTCCTGTGCAGGGCCCCCGCTACCTACTTGAAGTGAAGCGCCGCTCGGCACGCATGCGCAAACGGCGCGCATGCGCAGACGGCGCTAGGCGCGCCGAAAAAAAAATATTGTTATTTTTTTATTAAAAAAACTGTTTGGGGGAGGGGGTCTGGCCCGGCGGGGGCCCACTAGGGTCGGGGCCCACCGGGTATTTTCCCGGTGTCCCGCCGGGCCAGTCTGACACTGGCCCCTACTCTGGTATCACTCTTTACCTTTAAATCTGCTTTGTGTGCTAGCACCTGAGCTGACACTCTGGCTTTGGGACAGGAACAGGGAAAGGCTGATTCTAGCATAGGGGCTGAATACAGGACAAGAATCGGCCCTGTCTTGCATTAACCTAACAATGTCCTGCTAGAACAACAAAACTATGTAATGTGTGGGTTCACAGAGGTTAATTTTTTTATTCCTGTGATGTTATATGTTATTGAGCAATGCCACAGCAAAAGTAACCCTTTTAATGTCCACTACTTTTATTTTAAAAAATGTAAACTTTTTCTGATAGTGTTATCCATATTTTTCTAATATCAGGCCCCCCGGATATCAAAGGGAGAGCTTCCATATTTAAAGTTCACCTACGTCCCATAAAGTTGTCCGAGAGTCTCAGTAAGGAGGCATTGTCCCGTAAACTGGCAGCTTTGACTCCTGGATTTACTGGTAATGTGTTGAACATCTGCTCCATGAGCCTGTAGAATCTAGTGCTGTTTCTTACAACTTGTTAGTCACGTTGCTGCTTTCCACTTTTGCCACACAATTTAGGTGCTGATATTGCCAATGTTTGCAACGAGGCTGCCTTGATTGCTGCACGATACCTGAAAGATTATGTGGTGGAAAAGCACTTTGAACAAGCCATTGAACGTGTTATTGGAGGTAAGTGTGGAACACACAAATTGTAAATAATTGCATGAAACCTCCTTTGGTAAATCTCCCACGATTGTTGCAGACAGAACATAATAAAGCATATGTCGTTTTTTTTTAGGCTTTTCAAACAGTGTGTAAACTTGAGATCTAGTGCTATCTATGGCTGTAGCCAAATAAGGGTTTTACATTTTTATAGTGTTCAGATAGTGATTAATACCTTTTCACAGGCCTAGAGAAAAAGACTCAGGTCCTACAACCTGAAGAGAAGAGGACAGTGGCTTATCACGAAGCTGGACATGCTGTTGCTGGATGGTTCCTGCAGCATGCTGACCCTCTGCTCAAGGTATTACAGTAAACATAAAATCAGATGTGTTTAATAGTGGCATTATATACCAGCCAATTGTTGTTAAAATAGAGCATAAGCATGATCTCCCTGTGCCTCTCTGAGAGGCATAAGATAGCTAGATCTGAACAATTTAGGGTATAGTACTCTGTTAGAATAAAGTATATAGGAAGTCAGCATATACAGTTTTGGGGCACTAAGGTTTAATTATACCACAGTAATGGGATGTGTTATCCAGAAAGCTCAGAATTACAGAAAGGCTGTCTCCCATCGCCTAAATTATAATCTAATAATTTGTAAACGTAAAAATAAAACCTAGTAATAAAAACAGTATTTTGTATTTGATCCAAACCAAGATATAATTAATCCTTATAGCAGTGGTCCCCAACAAGTGTCATGGGAGCAACATGTTGCTCTCCAACCCCATGGATGTTGCTCCCATTGGTCTCAAAGCAGGTGCTTATTTTTCCAATTCCTGTCTTGGAAGCAAGTTTTGGTTGCATAAAAAACAGGTTTACAGCCAAGCACAGCCTCCTGTAAGCTGCCAGTCCATGTGGGGCTACCAAATATCCATTCATAGCCCTTATTTGGCACCCCTAGGAACTTTTTGCATGCCTGTGTTGCTCCCCAACTCTTTTCACATTTGAATGTGGCTTACGGGTACATAAAAGTTTATTTAATGTTTCTTTTTTAATGATTTTCTAGTAGACTTAAAATATGAAGATCCAAATTACGGAAAGATCCGTTATCCCAAAAATAGCAGGTTCCGAGCATTCTGGTACTTATTATAATCTAAATGGTTAATGGTAGACTGAAACATACAAGCTTTCATCGCACAAAGAAGAAAACCTGCACGTCTGTGGCCATCTTAACTATACTCCATTCTTTCTCTTTTGTCTACAACACAGAAATAACCTCTGTATTGAAAGTTCATTCCCTTGGACTACCAGTTAGGAATTGTGAATCAGTCCTGAATACCCCATGTGTTAGATATCAAGTTGAGATCACTCACAGCTAGGTTCCTTAAAAAATGTGTTCTGTTGATGTTAACTTCTGTACCAGATGCATCTATGCATTACAATAACAGGGTCGTGTACAACAATCCCATAATCCTTTTCTATTTTACTTCTTAATTTGCTCTTTTTCTAGGTGTCCATAATTCCTCGAGGGAAGGGCTTAGGGTATGCCCAGTATTTGCCAAAGGAGCAGTACCTTTATACACGAGAACAGTTGTTTGACCGCATGTGCATGACGCTAGGGGGACGTGTATCAGAACACCTGTTCTTTGGTCGTATTACCACTGGGGCACAGGATGATTTAAAAAAGGTCACACAGAGTGCTTATGCCCAGGTATGGAATCTTAATCTTGTAAAGTAGGCATACGTGTAATGTACAAGTGTATACTGTATTACGCCTAGTTATATCTGTTTATGCAGCACTCTATAGTTTGTGTATTTAAATGATTACTATTTACGGAGGTCATTAGTACTCAATATTTATTCTAGCATTGTCCCGTTGTTTAGCTGGAGTTTTCCTAGTGAAGGAACTATCGCCTGCATCTTATGTACTGTTTATTTTCTCTAGATTGTGCAGTTTGGTATGAGCGAAAAGCTGGGCCAAGTGTCCTTTGACCTTCCACGTCAGGGAGAAATGCTTGCAGAGAAACCTTATAGTGAGGCAACTGCAGAGCTGATTGATCAGGAAGCCAGAAACCTTATCAATACTGCCTATGAAAGAACACTGGAGCTTCTTACAAGTTGCAAAGACCAAGTAGAGAAGGTAAGCTAAACAGTGAGCTATGAAGGACTGAGAATGTCAGAACATTATTCATTATCACTAAACGAACACTTAGTCTGTAATAAAACTACATAGGTCCCGCTAATTCCTGATCATTTCATTCCCACAACCTCTGAGCTTGTAAGCTCATTTCAGCAGTTTTTGTTTGCCTAGTGTAAGGAGCTTCTGCTCCATCATATTTTCTGCTTAGCCTCGCTGAAGAAGCCCAGACTGATCAATTCAATTTATGAACCCTGCCTGAACATTAGGAGCTGGGCAGCACAGGCACTGAAGAAGTCCTCTCTATCAGTATGTTTAAACAAAACATATATTTATATACACTTAAAGGAGAAGGAAAGGTTAAAACTAAGTAAGTTTTATCAGAAAGGTCTATATAAAAACACCAGTAAACCTTCAAAGTAATGCTGCTCTGAGTCCTCTGTCAAAAGAAACCCCACATTTCTTTCCTTCTTTTGTGTACATGGGGGTTTCTGTATTAGACTTCCTGTTTTCATCTTAAACCTCCAGGGCTGGGGCTTGAGCATGCTCAGTTAGCCCCCCCCCCCCTCTCCTACTCTGAGCCCAGAGTTATCAGTCAGCAGGGAGAGACTCAGGCAGGAAGTTACATCACACCAAGCGAATATGGCGGCTGCTATCCTAAACAAACAGAGAGAGCATCTAGAGCTGTTTACTCAAGTATAGTAAATCATTCTTCAAAATAAATAAAAAGATATAGCTTGCATTATTGTGGCTAATATATTGGCAATAAACTACCGAAGTAGCTTTCCTTCTTTTTTAAGTGGAGTTCTCCACCTGCCATATGCTAATAAAACCAAGTTTAAAATAATTTGGACTTCTTCTTCAACATGAAATATGTGGAAACCTTATTAAGCTAACAATATCTTATTGTGTATCTGCATTACTGTAAACTACTATGTACTAGTAGTATCTTTTACTACTTCTTATACTTACTGTATCTTTGATATCTTACAGGTGGCACAGCGCTTGCTGGAAAAAGAAGTCCTGGAGAAATCAGACATGATTGAGCTACTGGGTGCAAGACCTTTTCCTGAAAAATCATCATATGAAGAGTTTGTAGAGGGTACTGGAGGCTTTGAGGAGGACACCTCTCTCCCTGAGGGTCTAAAAGAGTGGAACCAAGAGAGGGAGAATGGGCAGGAACTCAAGCGACAGGAAAATACCTCTTAATCTTTCAGCTGCAATCAGGCCTGAAGCACACTGCCTTCCCTTTTTAAAGGGCTATGGCCATTAAAGGGACAACCTTTTGTTCCTCCCTTTGTGCCCATCAGTGATCTTGCCAGCAGTGCCTCACTATTGTTTCTGGAAAAAAATCCTTCATTTAGTGCTTTGTGCACTAACTGCAGTAATTCAGGGATTGTATTGTGTAGTTATGTGAGTTCAGAACAGTGGGCAGTTACTGCTGTCTGATTCCTGGTGATGCAGGTAATAGTTCATGGTGTTCCATGGTGCTGCATTTTAACATTTCTAGCTGACCAAATGGTTATGTGTTATACTGGGTTCTGAACAGGTCAGGACCGTGACTCTGCTTCCTCTGTTACACTAAAGACCTTGGGGACTGCAAGAGGAAAACGCAGATGTATAAGTTAAATGCTGTTTATAAATACAAAGTGTGTATACAATGAAACCCTGTCTCTTGTTTGTCTTTTCATGGCAATGGGTGAGCGGCTGTTTCAGATAATCCCATGGTCCCAGTTATATTCACACTAGTAAAGATGCATAAGAATTTGGAGAGACCTATTTTATCATCTAACAGGTCACTTAATAAAAAGTTGCACAATATTTGGACATTCTATTACAACCATATATAACCTCTATTAGTAGTAATCTGAAAGATACCACTGATTTTTTTAATGTTGTACAAAGTCTGCCAGTTAATGATATGCCATTGGTTACAATATACAAAGTCTATATACCTGCATGATGCAGAGATAGAGGCAGTAAGGGAGTTGATCACAAACAATTCTGGCTACAATGGTCCACCTATAAAATATATTATCATCATTAGATTTCACATTACGGAAAAGTTATTTTAAATTTGAAAAGCAGTTTTACATACAGCGAACCCTTCTTTTTGACTAATGCACAGCACATGGAAGGGAGAGGGTCGGGCCGATGGCAGTCAGTTAAGGAGGGCTTTTGTTACTGGGGGATTTTAGTTCTCCTTTAAGTCAGACAATCAGTATTCTTCATTAGTTATTTGTTTTCACAATGCCCAGGCTGTGCGTGTCCAGTTTCTTAAACCATGTGTTTTAAAATACACAAAGATATGATCAAAACAACATCTTTAGTGATGGAAGACCCAATCAATTATTGGAAGTTTTATCGAAGTAAAAAGAGATTTGAACACTGACCACTATCAGGAAAATAGATATAAATGGTAAATTACAACCCAGGGGTAGAATAGTGTCCTACACTGGGTTGGGTACCAGTGGAATACTCGCAAAGTGGTTGGGTTTTGGGCAAAAAGTCCCAGATTCCCCGATTTCTGATGATGTCACTTCTGGTTTGCGGCAACACTTGTTTAATGGTGGTAGGCAGGTTGCAGATAAGGCAGTTGCAGGCAGGGTCAGGGAGCGAATCCAAGTGGGTAAATATGTGGATTGCGATTCAGGTCGCAGGCTGAAGGTTCGGGTGTGCTCTTCAAGTGTTGGGAGACTAAATCATTCTGCATTCTCCCTTCAGAGAGACTGTAGGTGTGTACTCCGCTGAATAGCTTTGAGTTTTCAGTCTAAATGGAGAGGTTACCCTGTGTCCAGTTTAGCTGCTGAGTGCCTGTGAAAATCCTTGTTTGTCCCCAGTGTGAGGACTAGGGTTGCTATCTGTCCGGATTTCAGCCAGACAGCCCGGTTTATGGAAAGGCTGTCCGGGTGAAATTAAGAAATCCAGACAGGGCATTGAAGATAATGACATCAGTCATTAGCCCCATCCCTGATGTCATCAGCCCTGCCCCCAACATTACTAGCTCTGCCCTGACATCACTGACTCCACCCCCAGCACGGTTTCCCCCAATTGAAAAGGTGGCAACTCTAGTGAGGACAGGTCTTGCTCATGTACTTGCCACGTGGGTGTGGCTTGCAAATCAAAAGGGAAAGGTACCTTGGGGCAGGTAGCGCTACCTGGGAACATAAGAGCGCTTGGGAAAGAGAACTGAACTGTGTTAATCTGCATTTATCCACCTGGAGTGGAGCGTGAAACTTTGGCATTGAAAGACTGTGCCAGGGGTTTGATAGTCCACACAGGTTTCCCAGAGCAGAGTTAATTGTGTGATTTGTATTAACAGTTATTGTATTCCATTTTATATAAAGTTAAATTGGGTTACTGCAAACTGTGTGTTTTATTTTCCTAGTGGAATTCTCAGTGTTGAACAGGTGGAGGCACTGTGCTGTAAATCCCAGTTCCCAGTATCTTTCATCCGCAAAGAGACCTCGGGGTCCTGGATTGCAAAGGGTTTAATTGCTGTTTAAGAGCGTGTGATCCAATTCTACAAGAAGTGTGGTAAGGAAAGGGTTACAGTTGCAATGCTGGGAGGTAAAAACAATGGTTGCTGCCTGTTGCCTGCACTATAGGATGTTTTCCTGGCATCAGCTGTAGGCAAACCATCACAGTAGATCTAGCATACCATACTGTATGTGCCGGAAGCAAAGACTTCTGCATAAGAACCTCGGTGCTCTTTTTATTCCTCATATAAATAATAGATAAACTGCTTTGTACAAACTCTGCCTTTGATACTGGTTAAGCTCCATTTTGTAGTGAAAGCACCTTTTATTTTACTCAAGCAGAAACCAAGCACTTTGTGCCTGAAAACATCTCTTTTCTCTCATGTTTTTCATGAATAAATCCTCTTTCCTTTCGGCATTTTTTCCCCTTAAAATGACAGAGATGGTAATTATTTATTAGGCTCATTTGTGGGAACAATGAAGGATATTCCAGAGTTTCACTGGCAATTTGGGCACAAGAGGCTTGCAGCAACACTGTACCGTTAATAGGCAATTGTTTGAACGGAGCACTGCCTGTTACTGGCACTCAGCCCAGCTGGAAGTCAGGCTTTTGTTTTCATCTTTTATTCTGTGTTTAGATCCTCCGATTTTGGCTTTTATCAGATGTTAAAGGCACTGACTTCCCAAACGTGTTCTTGACAAGAGCCAAATAAATGCTATTATGGGGAAACCAACATTGACTACAAAATGATTCATTGCAGTCCTGATAATCCTATTGCTTTGGGATTTAGCCTTACATGAACCCACTTCATTTAAAAATATTTACATTTTGAGGTTGCCTGGCAAGATGCAGCCTCCCATATTGTCTAAGTAAATAAATAAATATACAAAAACACCAGCCAGTATGCACTCCATTTGCAGGGCTCATTGCCTGGGTGCCAAAAATAAAATATCATAAGCACCAGGGCCAGGCCAAGCTGAAAGGTGTCCTAGCACATCTTGGGGAGAGACAGCCATACCATGTGGGCCTATACTGTGCAGCCTGTACATGTGCTGGATTACATCAGTGTGCAATTGCTTGCTGCCCCCTATGGCTGTTGTTTGGAAGTACGCCCTATATTCACCATTACTACCAGCTACAGATGAATTAACACCCAGGGAAACTATTTTCTGCACCACTGTCAGTGAATCCAACAGCTTCACCTCCCTAATAACCTTCCAGGAGAGACTGAGGTGTGGGTTGTCAATTGTTGTTGCTGCTGTTTTGGTTTCTTCATTAAGTAAATGGGATACACTATTGATGCCACTGTTCTCTAGTCACCAAGGGTTCCACTTAGTTTTCACATATGTCTTCTATTCTTTTCAATAAAGTATTTGAGAATAATCTGCTGATGATACTCTTAAAGGTGGCAACAGTGGAAGACAGATCATCCAGGAGATTGTCTCGGAATACATCATGTAGACATGGAACGTGAACTCATTGAACTGTGCTCGCCAAACCTACAAGGCTTATGTGGTAGCCAAGAATTTGATCCCAATGGAATCACAAAGGGTCAAATGGCTGCACTGATAGCATAACGCACCAGGACTCAGTGGGCAGGCCAGACAGATATGGCAGATTTATTGTTGGATCGTGAAAGAGAGTCTCGAAATTCCCCTTCAACAACAGTCCAATCTCAACAGGAATCAAACCCACAACTGGTCAGCACTGAAGATCTGGATTCAGAAGCCGCAACTCAAGGTATTGGCCCAGGCCAATTTGAGGAAGACTTTAACATGGCCATTATCTTTCAGAGCTGGCTTCTTTGGGTGCTGATCTCCCTGGGGTTGAGTGACTGAAACTGCTAGAATTAGCTGTCCAAGAAGCCCAGAGGGTACCAGCACCAAACTCAGCATCGGATCAATGGCATCCCCCCTCAAGGGACCAGTTATGCAAACCCCAAACGGTAGTAAAACATGCCTCCTTTCCCTCTCTTTTTTTTTTTTTTTTTTGTGTTTATCTCTTTTTATTGATGATTAACAACAGAGTACATTACAGTAAGTTATTTTTCAGTACCAATACAATAGAACAATTAAGCTATGTAGTTAAGTAAACATGGTGATGTCATAATATGTGAGATGTTATACAAACCATTGTCTAAATAAAAACAATCTTAATTACAGCACAGTAAATGCAAATAAAATCAAGGTATAACAAACCTGAAATAAGATTAAAGTTTAAAGTTTGAATAGAATTAGAACTTAAAATTAAAATTAATGTTTAAAGACTAAAATTAAAATTAAAATATCTCTGCTCGAATTCTATTTAAATTAATAATGAATTCACAGTTACTCCATTCTCAGTATGAATGTGTTGGCTAATATGCTTATATTACAAAAGAAAGGAATTCTCCCCAGAATCTATTGTTCTAAGATAAACGGACCATATACCTTTAAAACGCTCCCTTAATTTCTGGTTCCCCGTTTTGCAACGTATTGCCTCTTGTACGCACAGGTTATATAAATAACTCAGTATGGTTTCTAATGATGGGGGAATTTCCTTTATCCAATGTAAATATATTGACTTACGAGTTGCAGCCATTAATAAAAAATAAAAATTTAAAATATCTTCTGAGATCTTTAATTCTGAATCTTTATTCTCTACTCGAAGAGCATTTTTCTGGTCTAATAAAGCAAACAATGGAGTAATAACCATGTCTATTTTGGTTTTTTCTCTAGCTAGCTGTTGAATTTTATACCATAACTGTCTAATATTTGGACAGGACCATAAGTAATGTAAGATGTCTATATTCTGTTCATTACATTTTGGGCAAACAGATATAGCTAAGGAATTTGGCAGTTTCTTATAAGTTAAACTATAACCCAAATGTACAATTCTGAATTGTTGGTCTCGCCAATTCCCCTCTCTTAATGATCGCAGAGAAAACATTGATGTGTATTTGAAAACTTTTGGGATTATCTATGACGACTACGCAGTTGCCAAAACGTAGTGGGCCAAGATATTGGCTGGCCAACTTACAGGGATGGCCAATGATGCTTATCGGGAAATACCATACCCACAATGTGGCAACTATGAGAAAGTGAAGAACGTGTTGCTAAATAACTATGCCATATCCTCAGAGACTTATCGCCAGTCCTTCTGAAACATGAGCAAAGTTCGGGGGGAGACACCTACTGGGACTTTGGGAACAAGCTGAGGAGAGCCTTTTATCAATGGGTTACCGCCAGCCAAGTTGAAACTATTGAGGAGCTACATCAGCTATGCCTACTTGAACAGTTTTTAGAGAAGTGTGCCCCAGATGTTAGGGAATGGGTGTGAGATCACTCCACCAAAACCCTAGAAGAAGGCAGGGGGGAATGCAGTACTTTGCCCTTATTATTATATGCAGGGCCGCCATCAGGGGGGACAAGTGGCCCGGGCATGAAGGGAGGCCCATCAGTGCTGCAGTTTTGAAAAGAGCCAGGCCCCCCTTGAGAGCGCCAAAGCCTGCGGCCATCCCAAACAGCTGAAATGCGGAAGTGAACAGCCGAAGGACCCAAAGCCACGAAAACAGTCGAAGCCGAACTCCTGAAGCGGCGAAAAGACCCGAAGTCACAAAAATAGCCGAAGCCAAAGTCCCAAAGCAGCGAAAAGACCCGAAGTCACGAAAACAGCTGAAATTGAAGTCCTGAAGCTGTGAAAAAACCCAAAGTCACGAGTTCAATTCTACTGAACACCAATGTAGGTTGTTTTTTTGTTTGTTTAATCCCCTGTCCATCAATGTATTATTTTAATATTCTATAGGCCCCTGCCACCAATGTTTTTTTTAAAAAAAATAATTTTTGGGGCCCCAATTATTTTTAATTTGTAATGGGGGCCTGGCACCAATGTTTTATTATAAAATATTTTTTGGGGCCCTAATTTTTTTTTTACTTGAAAGGGAGGCCTTGGCACCAATGGGTTTTTTTTTAACTTATAAGGGGGCCTGACCATCAATAGCTTTTTATAACTTGTGTGGGGGGGGTTACTTTTTTATTTATTTTTTTATTTTTATTATTTATGTAAAATAAGCTTTAAAGGGGTAAAATAATGCAGCTGT
Source organism: Xenopus laevis (assembly GCF_017654675.1). Lineage (NCBI taxonomy): Eukaryota > Metazoa > Chordata > Amphibia > Anura > Pipidae > Xenopus > Xenopus laevis. The sequence continues at coordinate 41,475,936 of NC_054378.1, read as the reverse complement.
AGAGGGAGTAGATCCCGGGGGGGTCACAGGGGGGCCCTGACTGCAGGGTCTGCTGCACTGAAATCTCTGCTCCCCAGCAGAGTTCTCAAGGTAAAATGTGCATGCGCACTGCAGCAGTCGGGCAAACATGGGGCGCAGGTGGGGGGCAGTTTTTTCTGCTGGAGGGGTCCGGCAAACGCTAGTTATGCCACAGGCCAAGACAATCCTCCAGGAGAAACATAAGATTTTTTTTCATAGTAAAAATGTATTGGTTTTTAATTAAACTAAGCTGAAAAAGAAGGATTTCCCCTAGTGCAAGGCAAGAGTCCATTTGGCAGCACAAAAAAGCTTGTCTGCAAAGAATGTTACCAGCTTTACTCCAGCCTTTAATGGCTAAACTAGGACCAAGTGGTGAGTTTGCAATATAATGACTATAATGAGCTGTTTCAATAGATCGATAGTTTTTATCCACAATTTTTAGCTATAGGACAAGACTACCAGATATACAGTCATATGGAAAAGTTTGGGAAGCCCTCTCAGCCTGCATAATAATTTACTCCACTTTCAACAAAAAAGATAACAGTGGCATGTCTTTCATTTCCCAGGAACATCTGAGTACTGGGGTGTTTTCTGAACAAAGATTTTTAATGACGCAGTATTCAGTTGTATGAAATTAAATCAAATGTGAAAAACTAGCTGAAACTGGCAAAATTTGGGTACCCTTGTAATTTTGCTAATTTGAATGCATGTAACTGCTCAATACTGATTACTGGCAACACCAAATTGGTTGGATTAGCTGGTTAAACCTTGAACTTCATCTCATCGGCAGGTGTGTCCAATCATGAGAAAAGTTATTTAAGATGGCCAATTGCAAGTTGTGCTTCTGTCTGAAGAGTGTCAGCATGGGATCCTCAAAGCAACTCTCAAAAGATCTGATAACAAAGATTGTTCTGTATCATGGTTTAGGGGAAGGCTACAAAAAGCTATCTCAGAGGTTTAAACTGTCAGTTACAACTGTAAGGAATGTAATCAGGAAATGGAAGGCCACAGTCTGCTGCTTGTATGCAAAAGCTCATTTAGACAAGCCACAGTCATTTTGGAACAAAGTGCTTTGGACTGATGATACAAAAACTACCGTTTCCATAAGGCATGTTGTATATTAAAAGGAATTTGCTACTTTGAAAGCTCAGCCAATGATAAACAAAACTCCAAAGAATTAAGAGGGGTTCCCAAACTTTTTCATATGACTGTATATCAGATATCCCAACATTTGACAAATGTAATGATGGACAAAAACATCAGTCAATCTTTTTACCATGTCCATTTCACAAAGCTTGGTTATGAAAGTTTGAACACGTTTTAGGGCCATGTTTTATGTTATAACAGTTTTGCTAATGAAGCTGAAATTACCGTTTAAGCTGTAAATCACAGATTCCCCAAGAGACTTACTTATCTTAAATTGTTACAAATGCATCAAAGTGCAGCCACTCAGTGTTCTAGGCTCTCTGCCAAAATGCCTCTTATTTTAAATGTTTGTATCTTTTTCTGGCCTCAGTGCAGGAGATCAAGAAGAAATTCGAGACATTTCCGTAAGAAACCGGGATTGCAGGCTTAGCTGTCAAAATCCGGACTGTCCTGCAGAAAATGGGACAATTGGGAGATATGCAGGTATATGTCAAGTGTTGCATATGTGATTCACTGTTGGTGGGAAAGCATTTGAGGAGATGCGTCCTCCACATATCTTGGCGACTAATCTCCTCATGTGTCTCAAGACAGGTGTTAAGTCCAGGGCTCCCTTCCACCCATTTGCACTGTATGTTGTATGCAAATGTGTGCTGTTATCAGAGCAGGATGAACTGGGCCATTTATGCCATGCACAAGTTATAAGGAATCTGTATACAAGGAAGGACAAGGAAACCAAAACTAAAACCTGGGCAAACAATACTCCACTACGGCCACTTGTCAAACACAATATTTTATTTCACTCCAAACCCCTTCCTTTTACTGCAGCAGTCCTAGTAAAATTCAGTCATTCTTTATGGATCATGGCCGCCATATTGCTTATGCTGACTGCATCTTCCAGCCGCCTTATTTGACCTCCACAATGGCACATAGAATGAGAAGTTTTGGAATGATGCATTAAATCTAGATGGAGCAGTTCTTAGGAAAATGCATCACTGCTGTATACATGAGCTTGACTCTCCTCTTTATTTGGATTCTCTAGACTTATTGGAGTTGTTGGTGCAATGCCTCTACTGTTATCAGAAATTAATATTTACAGCACCATGCATGTGCTGCTTTTACAGATTGCTTTAGTGTAGATGTGCATGTGAGTGAAAGTAGGATGCTTGTAAGACTGATTCATCGACTGTTCACAGAACTTAATGAAAGTTCTCCTTTGATCCTCCTCTATTTCTACTCCCTGATAAAGACAAAGCTGTTCATTGCGGCATTTCCAGCCATCACTTGGCATGGACATGAGACTGCAGAGTGTCATTATTGGGTCTCGTCACACGTGTCTGCAGAGATGGAAGCTCTAAATCACAGATAGCAACAGTAATAAAATCAATGGAAAATGCATTATTAATACAATGACCTTCTTGGAAAAAGCTATGACATTTTCTGCTTTGTCCTTTGAGAAATTTTTGATTGCAGGTAAATGGACAATTTTTATATTGTTTATAGAGGAAAGGTGGCCAGTTACTACTTCTGCTTGTTGTTATTATAATTTTAATAGGAATGGGTATCAAACCATAAACAGGAATCCCTGATGTAGATGGGGCCCATGTCTCATTCATTTCATTCACTGTTCACTGGATAACATTTTTTTAAAAATATTATCCACATCAAGCATATCACAGTGTGATGGCTGGGGGTCTAGTAAGGGAATCCAATATCTCCTTTAGTTTCCAGGCAGACATAGTGGATTAGTTATGGATTAGTGGATAGTTGTTGTTAATCTGGCCACAGATGCTCTTGCCTATAAAATCTCCAGCTCTGTACTCACTTACTGCCCTTTGTAAGTCAAGTTTGTTTGTTCCTTGGTGCTACTGCTGTTGCTTGGTTCCTCCTTCCCTAGTCCTGTCCCTGGTTCTGTTTCATGGTTTTGACACTGGCTTCTTCCTGACTTTGAGTTTTTGTCACAATTCTGTGGTTGAGTTTTGGTACTTGGCCTGCCTGACTACATCTACTTCTATCCTTATTAGCTCCTTCCAAAGTTTACATTTGGCTCCCTCACTTGCCCCTGTGGGAGTCTTTGGGTTCATGTGACATGTTGTATGATCTGGTGGCACCCAAGTGTCTGAGGCTAGGTCTGAGATCAAAGGTGGCGGTTATAGGTATAAGAGTAAACCTATATTAGAACATAATAATGCCCCCCAGGAGTTTGCCATAAGTGACTCCAAGTGCTGGGCCAAATTGCACGTATCAATCATTATCCTACAAGCCAACTTTTAGATTATAATGTGAAACAGGGCCCGGGCCAAGGTCATTTGGCACCCTAGGCAAGGGCTTCAATCATTGCCGCCCAACCGGTCCTGCATTGCAATTTCCCACCTTACCATTCATATTGCCCCCTGTACCTCTCCCAGCACCTATCATATTGCCCCCATTTGTACCTGTGCCAATGGCAGTCAATCCCTTAGATTGCCTCCAAGCCCCCAATCTGTACCTGTGTCAGCAAAAGTCAAAACATCCATCATATTGTTACTCTCAATCTTTACCTATGCCAGCGGCAGCCAAAAAAAATCTATCATATTGCCCCTAATTTGTACCTGTGCCAGCAGGATCCAAAAATCCATTATATTGCCCCAAACATCTGTGTACCTGTGCCAGTAGACACCATATTGCCCCATGTACCTGAGCCTGTAGCAGCCAATCCCTCATATTGCCCCCAATCTGTACCTGTGCCAGCAGCAGCCAAAAAATCCACAATATTACCCCCAGATATGTACCAAAAATCCATCATATTGCCCCCAAAAATGTATCTGTGCCAGCAGCAGCCAAAAATACTTCATATTGCCCCTAATCATCTGTTTACAGTGGCGTAACTACCGGGGGTGCAGGGGGTACGATTTGGACAGGGCCCGCACCCCCCTCCGGGTCCTGCAGCAGCTCGTGCACCGCTGATTTCAGGGTGGAAAATCACGTACGGAGGGGGTTGGGGGCCCGGCTGCATTCCCGCACCAGGGCCCGCCCCTCCCTAGTTACGTTACTGTCTGTTTACCTGTGCAAGCAGCAGCAAAGATATTGCCATAAATATGTACCTGTGCCAGCAGCTGCCAAGAGGGAGGTGGGGAGTGCTTATGCCTGCAGTACAGGTGGTTTATAAAAGTGAAAAATATTAAAGGCCAAGCAAACTAGGTTTCAAAAATAAGAAAAAAATTCCCTTTAAAAGTGCGCCGCCCCCCCCCCCCCCCTCCCAGTGATTGTGCCCTAGGCGGATGCCTACTCTGCCTGCCTCTAGTTCCGGCCCTGCAACGTGAACTGTCCTGTCAAGTTTTATATATTAGCAACTTCCCTCACTCTCTTTCTTATGTTTGGAGGCCTACAATTTTTCTACAAACTGCTATTATAAAAGTTGTTCTCTAACTATAAAAGACCTTGCTATCAGAAATACCTGACTCCTAGATATAAAGTGTAATGGCCAAACAGACACACAGGCTGGGCACACTGAAGGTGGAAATCTCAAACAATAAATAAATAAAGCACACAGCTTGGTACTATTCTTTGAGCTGTATTGACAGAGTAGGCATACAGACAGACATCTGGCAAAAAAATCTGAAACAACATACAGGAGACACATAAACTAAACACATTATGCTGTGCAGGATTATAAAAGACGTGTTCCAACCCTCAGTGGCACAGCTGGTATCCAGAGAGAAACTTGCAGGTGGAATCAGGATGATCATACAGTTAGAATAGAATGTGGCTGCATCGCTAATGGCATTTTTGGCACAAAGGAATATACTCGTAGACATATAAACTGGCAATTGTTAAGCAATAATACATAGCAGGCACAAAAGATTGTACTGGCCCAGCCATTGACTTACACTTTAATATTAAAAGCTGAGATGTACTAGTTAGTGCTGGGGCAGGATCCCTGTTAAATCATTGCCCTCACAGTGGTATGTCCATTAGCTACAATGTGCTTCTTAAATGTATTGTATGGCAGCTTTTGTTAAACTACAGTTTGGCTGTTGTGGACACTGGGAACTGAACTCAGCAGGAGGTTGCCCTGACAGCTCTGATTATTACACTAAACAATCCTGCTATGGCCACCTTATTGGGCTATACAGTGAACATTAAATAACACACCTACTCCTGTATTAGGCAGCTTCTTTTCCTTGACTGACAGCTCTCAAACGTCTAGTTAATGCAGATTTGTTCTGTGATTTTTAACAATCAAATATCCAAATGTGTCAGCTGAACAAATATTATAACATCATATACAGGTATGGGACCTGTTATCCAGAATGCTCGGGACCCGGGGTTTTCCGGATAACGTATCTTCCCGTAATTTAGATCTTCATACCTTAAGTCTACTAGAAAATCATGTAAACATTAAATAAACCCAATAGGCTGGTTTTGCTTCTAATAAGGATTAATTATATCTTAGTTTGGATCAATTACAAGCTACTATTTTATTATTACAGAGAAAAAAGAAATCATTTTTAAAAATGTGGATTATTTCATTATAATGGAGTCTATGGGGGACAGCTATTCCGTAATTCGGAGCTTTCTGGATATCAGGTTTCCGGATAACATATCCAATGCCTGTACTGTAAAGAGAAACAGTATTCTTAGTCAGGGGCATAACTACAGAGGAAGCAGACCCTGAGGCTACAGGGGGCCCCATGAGGCCCTCATTATTGAGCATTCTCAACATATACTGGTAAGACAGGACAACCTCTGGATAAGTTGGGGACCCTAAAATTAAAATTTGATGTGGGGCCCAGTAAGAACTAGGTATGACACTGTTCTTAGCATGTCATTGTATTTTAAAGTGCCCATGCTCACAGCCTATGCTGTGAAACATTCTCACTGGATTATCTATCGTCTGTCACTTCAGAGAGTCACGAATCACCACAGAGCTGCAGTAAAGAACCAGGTGCCAGGCAGTCTGCAATGCAGGCAAAATACACAGTGACCCAACTGATGGATTGAGCATGCATGTTAGAAAAAGGCACAAGCAAAGTGGGTGGTAAAGGGAACTATAGATTATAACATCTTAAAGGATCTTACACTTCTAAATTCCTCTTTATACTAAACGGTAACATTAAGAAAGTACTCAAAAAAGCCTGGAGTGAATCTTTATTGTCGTTATGACATGGGGTTGGTTGATGTTTTTTTTCCCTTTTCCCCAAACACCAAAATCAAAAGAAGGAATTTTTGGTCAGTAAAAAAAAAATGTGTTGCTTTAGCAAAGTAACAGTAAGGTGTTTTTGAATCCCTAGTCCCCAAACAATAAAACTTTCAGCACTTTTGACTAATTTCAAGTCATTTTGCTTATCTCTGGCTCCAGTAGGAGAAAATAAGCAATGGCTGTTTATTTAATTGAAGTTACTATTGCATTAACCAACCCATCATTCATAGCCTCTGTACTTTTTCAATTTACTGTTTAAAATTGTGACGCCTGCAGTGCTACTTACAAAGAGATCTGCCTGTTCCTTAATGATATTGGGTCAGCACACAGATTAATTGACAATCTCTCTAATAATGTCCTCTGAGAACTGAAACAAGCCATATTTGAAGCCAAGGAAGAGATAAATTTAGCTGTGAAGGTGGCAGTTTGTTAAATTTTCTGTTCAATTGGGAGCTGCCAATGAATGGGGGTGGTGTCTGCTTTCAGATAAAGCACAAATGATCCTCCTGTTTTGTGATTATGGGGGCTTGCATAATGTTTGCTTAGCCACAACTGAAGACCCCTCTTGCAGGAACAAGACTTATTTTCAACACTGCTATGTAGAAGTGATGTGCAGGCCGGCCCGATACACACGGGACCCATGGGTTTACGTGTGAGGGTTTACCTGCAGGTCGGACGGGTCGGGCTGACCTCGCACTCCTCTTCGCGGGTGTCAGCTAGGTGTGGGTTGAGCTCTTCTCCTGTTCTCCCCGCCCGCCACGTTGCAGTGCAGGCTTCCGAGTTCCAGGTTCTTCTTTTATAGACGATGCGCCTGCTTGCCCTGCCCCTTTTGTGACGTTGGCGGGCGCGGGTTGAGGGAGGACGGGTTAGGGTCGGATGCAGGTCGGAAAAAACCCAACCCACACATCACTACTATGTAGTCTTTCTCTTCAGTTGTTCACATGCCCCAGTTGCAGTTCACTCTTGCATTTATCTTCTTCTTTTGAATAAGATTAAACTTTTAATGCATTTTTGCTTATTGGTTCACTTTTTCTTATTTTTGCAATCGCCCTACATTTAGTATATTTCCAATGTGCCAAACTTGAAAACAATATTATCAGTCACCAAGACTGGCTTCATATAACTGTTCATTGACTATTCCTGCACTGTTTTATTTTTATTTATTTTTTACAACAGTTCAAGTTCATTTTTAGTGGAAAGAACACATGAATTTCTGTACAATTATATCCAATCAATTTCTACAGTCTGGCAGTTTGACAACGGGGAAACAAAATGTGATTTATATTATAAATTCAATTACACAATTATTTTCAGTAGATCTCACTTTTTTTAATGTTCATACTTGATGCAAAATAGTGTATCAATAAACATTCTTTTTCATAACTGCTGCTGTTCTTTGATTTATTACCAATGAATATATTCCAACTCCTCTTTCAGTAATTTGATGTGGCAATGTTTCGGACTTGGACTTAATTCTATTACATAGATTTTATCCCATGCAGTTTGAGACTCAAGTTATGGCTGGACTTAATCCCTGTAAAGGTTGGGAAGAGTTATTGCTGTAACTATAGTGACATCAGACCCCGTAGCTAGGGATGGGTGAATTTGACCTGTTTAGTTTCGCCGAAATGACGCTGACGCCCATTAAAGTCTATGGGCAGCAAAATTGTTTTATGCCCGTCATTTTTGAGGCGAAACAGGGCGAAAAAATTCGCCCATCCCTACCCGTAGCTATTTGGGAGCTCAGAAGTACAGAGATCCTGGTAGGGGCTTGATTGACATTCTATAAATGCTTCTTTATGTGAAGATGTTACTAGGGGTCTTTAGGGATTAAGTTATGCAACTTGGGGAGGGGTGCACTTAAAATCTAGAAACCGTACAGTTCCAATACTCCAGCAAAAATGATGTTTGCTAAAATAGTATCCTATACTGCATCAAATGTAAAATGGTTTTTGATTCTACTTTAAAAATTGGGAACGATCCTTGCTCTGTAACCCTGCTGCACCCATTTACATATTAAATATGGATAGATATAAGAGTAATCTGTATAGTTTTACCCTTCCCTACAAAGAGGTGACGAATCTGGTCTTGATTATTATTATTGTTAATGATAGTGTTCCCATTAAGAGTCTGGCAGACATTAAGCTAAGTTATTTTGCTATTGTGCTAAAGGCCATTTTCTAATGTATTGGGGGGGGGGGGATGCACCCATAGTGCAATATGCTGTAGGCTCTGATGGCAGTGATCCTGAATACAGTCCACGCAGATTATTACAAGACAATCATGGAGAAATCCCTGTGCTTTGGGAAGCAGCCACATAATGTGATTTAAAGTGCAAAAGTGTCATTCAAGCTAAAATGCAACGACAGCCACATGAAGTCTATGGGATACATGGGCTACATTTAGTAGCCAAGGTGCATTTGCAAGTGGTCTGCAATCAGATTTTTTTTATTTTGCTGCTGCCGACAGGTCTGTGAGTGATAGAGTGGGCATAATTAAGGCTGTGGGAACATTCTGTGCTTATGGAAGAGGTCATGTTTGTACAATTCATTCCCATACATTCTGTATCTGCCACAGTTAGTATGTCCTTGCACATTTCTTTTTTTAAATCTATGTTAAAAAGAGATAGTTAGCCCAGATCCTGCCCTCATTTATAGGATGTATATTGAATCGCCCACTGACAGTAAACCTGCATAAGCATACCGGGTGATTTACCAGCATATATATATCTCGGAACAATAATGTTTACAATCTTATCTTAACTAGAAATACCTGTGGAAATCGCTGAGATACTGCAGTCTCTGTGTTTACATCCAGTCTAGGACGTTTGGTATGCATTTCATTCTGCTTGATACAAAGCTGTTATCATTGTGCACTCATGAATCACTTCCTGTTATAACATGTATGCTGGTCTTTTTAATTTAACTTTTTAACTGTTTTAGCAATGAATTGTTGGTTCAATGACTATTAAAGGTATTCTTCTTCTTGTCTTGCAGGCTGTATTCAACCTCATTTAGAAATCAGGGCTTCTCTCCTTTTTAGAAGGAAGTTCCTTCTATGTGTGTGCAGTAAATATTCTCTGACTTCTTTGTTGTAAGTGCTATAGTTATTGGAGTTGTCTGTAGTCCCAGCACTGATAGGGATGGGGCAGCAGGGGCCAGTTAATGAGAAGGTAAAGGCTGTTTAGTTTTCTTTGGATCTCTCTGCAGCAAGGAATGTGTCTAGTATGCCTCCATGAAGCTCCGAGTCACTGACATGTTTCTTTTCTCTTTCTGCTCTGGTTCGGGTCCAAGATGGAGAACGGAGATAGCTAGCTCGATGAAAGGGAGGCAGTTGCAGACCTTGGGATGAAAAAGAAGAAAAAAAGGGAGGATGATAAAGATTGTTATTGTCTACAGCCAAGTGCATTGTAATGTAACATGAATAACCTCTGCTAGTCTGGTTTGGAACTCCTTACCTTCAAAATCAGCAGTGGTTTGCAGAAGCAATGCTCCGAACTCAACTAAATTATCCTCTTTTGGAGGCTGACGTTTCTTCTTCCAGCCTATTCTCCAGTTGGTGGCTTAATTTAACGCATTCTTATTTGGTAGGTTACTGTCACTAAATCTGCCATATTGTTTTATGATGTAGAGTATTATGTATAGTAGAGCTATTATGTTATACTAGACACAGATTCACATTGGCAGACTTGTTCTTTGAGGAATTTGTTTCAGTTAGAGCCACAAGCTTCTGCAGAGTGCTGACCATGTCAAGTCAAATCTGTATGTACAGTATGGGGAGAATAGATTTCCTTTAATTCTCTCAGTTTCACCTTAATAGCAGTCAAGGTCACGGGATGAATTTGAGAGCTTATTTGAGAACGCACATGCATGTCGCTCTTACTTCATTAAATGAAGGGGATATTAGTAGTCAGCAAGTTGCTGAGTCATCTAGGCTTTATAGTTACAGTTAATGGCTACCAAGTTGCATGTGCTTTTTTTTCTCAGCCTGTGCTCCTGGATTTTAAAGGTCAATCTCACCTGGCGGGGGCTCATTCTGTGGGTTTTCATCATCAGAATCTGCAAAAACTTCAGCTAGTTCCTGGTCAGACATATCTGTGAGTTCTGTAAGGTCCAGGAGGTCAAAATGAACTTCAAGAGATGACACACTGCTAAGAGGCTCTGCAGATATAAGAGGACTAGATTAGATGTAGTAAACAGCATAGTCACATTAGATGGTGCTGTGTACATTTCTTGTGTCAGGGCATTAACATAGGTGCATTAAACCCTTGTGGGGCTACTGTATATAAAAGTCATCTATCATCTATATGGGGGTCACTGATATTCTAATTCTATTAGCAGAATGGGCAACTGAGCACTCCAAAGGATTCCACAAGGGGTCACAAAAAATAAAAGTACAGTATTTTATTCAAAAGTTGCATTAAAAAAAGCATCATCTCCATCTGCCCTACGAGTTGCATGTCCCACGAAACGCTTAGGGCGGATGGAGATTACGTTTTTTTAATACAACTTTGAACAAAATATTTTTATTTTTTGTGACCCTTTTTGGAATTCTTTGGAGTGCCCAGTTCCCCATTCTGCTATTGGTTACGGTTTACCGTACCCAATGCCAAGGGTTCGGGGCAAGTATATCCGGACCATATCTTTTACTTGGTGAGTGTTTCAACATTTAGTCCTGGTTAGCTCTTTCTCCCTATAGTTGGTCTACACTGATGTTCTACACAAGATAAAGCTGAAGGTTCGATATTAATTGATCACAAGACTCTAGAAATAGTGAGTATTCCCTTTCCTTAAAGCTGCTTTAAAAAAAATTAAATGTTCTGAAACATTGCTGTGATTATCATCTTAGTGAGTCAATAAAGTTATCACCTTTATACCACTTTTGTTATGTTTCATATTATACGTTTTACCCTAATGCTCAACATCGTGATCTTTGGGAGGTCTTTCAGTAGGGTCCTTTGCTGTGAGTAGAGTACAGGTTTAATATGGCTTAAGTAGAGTAAAATACAGGTTTAATATGGCATGAATAGGGTTTGTTAATGGCCTGCTTGTCAGATTTTGTACTAGCCTATGTCTTCATCTGTCAAACCCTGGCTCATAAAAAAATGCACACAATTCATGTAATCCAGATGTGTGGATACCAGCTCATGTGCCATGGTGTAGAGTTCTGGAGGTAGTGTCAAGTGTTTAATCTGACTATATTCTATTGTTAAGCAAAAACTAATTTAGCTTCAGCTCAAACTTGCATCATATCTTTCAAAAGGTTTTTTTATGGAACATTGCAGGAGTGCCACCTACATAGCAGTAACACTGTATGTTCATGTTTTCTATTAATTCCTATTATTTTTCTATTATTTCACAACAACTGCAAATAATATACATGGGGCATTATAGCTCTTAGGTGAGTTTGGCTTATTGAGGTGGCTTATTTTTAAAGAGTTGGGGTCGCAAATTCGCTAGCGACTGCTCCGCCCACTTCGCAACACTTTGGCAGGCGTAAATTTGCCAGGACAACATTAATTCTCTAAAATGCAAAGTTGCGTCCAGGGTGCCAAACACTGACAAAGTTGCACTAGCGTTACTTTGGCAAGCAAAGCAAAGTTTCGCTAGCGTTGGCTAATTTGCATATGGTGGAAAGTGAAAGTTGAATGGACGTATATGTTGCAGAAAATACATTACACTACACAAGTCCAGTGAACCTTAATAAAATAAAATAGAGTTGTTATAATGCCCTACACATGAGCCCAGTGAATAGTTTATGTGCCATATGTTGGGGGGAACCCGGTTACCCATAAAAAAAATGTATGGTCTTTTGCAGGCTATCACTCAGAAAAAAGGAAAAGACGCCAGCGTTTTTTGGGACTTAGAACATTTTTCAAAAAAAAAGTCTTATCCACTCCATTGCACTTCACCTGGTCAGAGGTGGCGAAGGCAAGTCTGGCGCAAGAGGTAACGTTAAGTAAAATCTGCATCTTAGCCAGAGTGAAAATTCGCCTGGTATTAGAGTGCGAAGCAACGCTAGCGTCTATCTCCATCGCTAGCGAAGCGACGCCTTCGTCCGTTAGGGAATCCGCGTAGTTATGAAATGATGTTATGCTGGCAAATTTTCGCTAGCGTTACTCCCACACTTAATAAATAGAGCATAAAAATGTTTTAATCAGGTCACCATAAGTCATTAAAATTCTCAGATGAAATGCTAAGGTTCAATGCAAAATGGGAATACGAAAGCTCCTATGAAGAGGTGAAGTGGAATGAAGTAGAGGCCAATATATATTGCTGCAGGGTTGTTGTGTCTATTTCCTACTAGAGGTTACACGTACCGATGCTGCCTAATGCACTATTACCAAGTCACATGAATGAACTCAAACTAAATGCTGGTTTATGATAGCCCTACCTGTTATTTACAAAACATAAATTTAGAGTTGAACATTCCCCTGTTCCATTTGCTATTTTAAGTAACTTACGTCTTCTCTCTGTGACCTGCAGGAAACCAGAAGTGGGTGCCAGGACCCCAGAATCATCTTCTGCACCCTGTGCTTGTTGAGGCCCTTCTACAGTCACCTCAGTGGGGGCAGTAGAATGTGGGTTACCATTGCCCTTTGCTTCATTGCTCTGCGCTGTATAGTTCAGAAAATATAAAGATAACACAGCAAATGACGAAAGGCTAATATCTACCCAGTTCTCCTCACATCCTTTACGCTTGCCTTTATGTTTTATTACATTCTATGCACACAGCTTTACTTATCTACATAAAAATGGTGAAACTGTGAAAGCACAAAGAACAGTGCAAGGCTGCATTTGAATGTATTTTCCATTCCTGGATTCCTACTCCTCGAGTCTCTAGTTAATATTCTGAAGATTACAGCACTATGTCTATGTAATATCTTCTTCTATGCATATTGTGTCTCACTAGCAAAGCTTATTTCATATTATTTCCATTCACATTTTTGTCCATTAACCCTTCCTTCTGTCCACCTTCATTTTAAACCATCACCACCCGGATTTCCCTGCATTGTAGGTGGCTCAGCTCCTGGTTCTTTAGTATTTTGCTCAACACCACATGATTAATAACTAATTCTTGAAACAGAGAATATAGAGACACAGCATCTTCCCTCTACCTACTTGTTTTTTAAAAAGGTAACATTGTTCCTACTGCTATTACTACTAGTTCCTGTGCATTTAAATCACACACATAGAGATGACTGTTCATTTCTAACTTGCAAAGATCAATATTTTTATTTATAAAGCAAGCAGCTGGAGGAGAGACATTTCTTTCCTATTGTTTTGCTGCTGCAAGTACCTCTAACAGCAGCAGTTCAAAGCAGGTTGTAATGCAGGACATGCTATTTAATGGAGGAGTGTGCATGCATGTTAAACAACCACTGTTGTTTGAAAAATATCAAAGTTACATTTGTAAAAGATGGGATTTTTAAAAAAGAGAATGTAAATACAAGACTTTTGGCTGGACTTTCAGAAAATCTAGGGTTAACTGAATATAGCAAGCATATATAGATAGTCAGGATGCTGAAGTTTTAAGAGGGCTAAACTAAATCTTATATTGCAAATATCTCAGAAACAATAAAAAATAAATGTAAATTGTGAAGCACTCTGAGCATGGTTACATCATTCCATTTGTTGGTTTAGATTAACCCTTCTCTAGTGCAACCCTAACTTTAACAGTTGTGCCAACTTGTACTTGTATTTGCAGTTGCATCACTACAAGAACGGTTTGGTGCTCTATAAATAAATAATCCTATTAGGGACTACCTGATCTGTGAGTGTGCATTTCCTGATTAAGAGGCACTGGATACTCTATTTCTTTAGAAGCAACCAATTTAAAGGGGTAGTATCACTCTGCCTTCAATGACCTAAGTTTTTATTATGCCCTCTGCCTCTCCATAGACCACCACTAAAATCCAACTGAATCTAACGTGAAAAATTTTGTTTTAGTGGCTTGCATTTTCCATTTTAAAGCGGACCTGTCACCCAGACACAAAAATCTGTATAATAAAAGTCCTTTTCAAATCAAGGCATTCATATCTGTTGTAAATTCGTTTAAAAAGAAAGTCAATCTTTCACTTTCTATTCAGCACTAGATGTCACTGCTCTCCCCACATTCCCCCTTTATCTTTACCATCCAATTGTGTAACCAGGACATGGGGATGGACATCAGGTCCCCCAATCTGGTGCACAAACAAGATTTTGAGATGATACAAGGCTTGTCTTGATAACAGTGTCCACAAAATGGCACCTGCCTGTTTGCTATAATTATGAATTCCCAGACTGAAGGAAACAATATTTAAATAATTCATATTGTGTAATTAAAGTTTATTTTGCTCGACTAACATAATAAAATAGGACATGGAATATTTTTTTCAGGTGACACGTCCCCTTTAATACCTACATGTGGTAATAGGAGTGTGTCCCAAGATGGTGACCCATTATTACTCTGCTGTGTCTTCAAAAAAGGGAGCATGTAGCGGGGCTATTATTATTTGCTGTACACATATTTTACATTATTAATACAGAAATGTTTCTGGTCACTGTGGAGTGTTACTGATGTGTTACAGAAACATTTCTGGTAACTGTGTGTAATGAAATTTAATAGATATTAATGTTTTTTTCAACAAGGCCTTTTTAAATGCCCTTTTGGTATAATATGTTAAGTCAGCAATCATTTCTTCGCTTTATAATAATAAAGAATAGAATAGAAAGCACAACCTGACCTGTATGAAGCAACTTACCAGGGCCAGAACTAGTGGTCATCAAAAGAGGCACATGCCATGGGCACAACGGTGGTGGTGCTAGGTATCCTGTTATGTTACCTACTCCTAGTCCAGCCCTTGTTTCTTCAAGTAGGTCAATCAGGGGAGTGGTAGGGATGGGGAATTATTTATATAGTGTACTCACTTCACACCAATCAAGGCAGCCGTTTAATCAGACAAAGAATGCGAGGAGGTTAAGTGACTTGACAAAGGTCCACTTAACCTCTAGAGAAGTCCTGGATCTGAGCATGGTTAGGTATACTCAAAAACTTGCACATGCCCCCCATAGTGTAACATTAGCACTGCAATGTTTAACCCTTGTTATTAACACAGTAAATATTGTATCTCAATGTAAAACAGATTCCTGTTCTAATATCCTTTCAGTAGTGATGGGCGAATTTGGGGCATTTCGCTTTGCCTAAACAGCGAAAAATTTGTGAAATGGCGCCGGTGTCCATTTATTTTTGACACTGGCGAATTTTTGTGGCGGTTTCACGAATTTATTCACTGGCAGCAAATCGTGGGAATTCGCCGCAAATTTGCGCCTGGCGAATAAATTCGCCCATCACTACCTTTCAGTACTTGAAGAAAAAGTTTATTTTTTACAATTTTTTCCTGGTCCCCTGAAAAACGTAAAATGGGGGTTCTACTATAGTTGTCCTTAGTGCAGTGTAATTGCTGAATCTTGCCAAAATCATGGCCCATGTGAATTCTATCAATGACTCCCAGCATGAATGTGTTGGTTGCAGCCAGTATTTTTAGATTGAGACATTTCCAGATAAATAATGAATATGAATAATTAAAATAAGGAAGACTGTTTGTGGAACAGATTTATTAAACATCCACTAAAGCCTAGTGATTTTTTTTTATAATGGAGTTCCCCTTTAAAACAAAATGTAATTGTAAAAACGAACACATCAGTACAAAAGTAATGGGTCCCTAGGCATTATTTTCAGAAGACTGAATCTTGGAATCGAATCCTCTTATAACCCTGCCTTAGCCAGTTGTTTCATTCTTTCTCTCAGTCTGTGTAATCATTGTTGGTTATAGAAATCTGTGAGCTGCTTGGTTAGACAGTGAGGTACAACAGTATTCTTGTTTAATTTCTATGCATAATTGACTAAAAAAATAATGTACTGTTTTTATAGACTTAAAGGGGAACTGTCAAGGGGAAAACATTCTATTTTAACAAAATACTCCAGTTAATAGCGCTCCTTCAGCAGAATCCTACACTGAAATCCATTTTTTTCAAACGTGCATACTGATTTTATATATATAATTTTGAAATCTGACATGGGGCTACACATGTTGTCAGATTCCTGACACCTGGTAAATATGAGAACAGCACCCAATAGCAAAAATCCGGCTAATCCAAGTCACGACTCCTTCAGATCCATTGTGTCGGAGAAACAATAGCTTATCTGAAAGCAGTTTCAAAGTGAAGTGCTGACTCTTTCTGAAAGTACATGACTAGGCAATGTGGCTGCCCAGGGCCGCCATTAGAAATCACGGGGCCCCGTACAACAAAATTTTTGGGGCCCCCTGGGCCCCGCCCACACTGACGACCAAGCTCCGCCCCATATCCCGCCCACATCGCAGTTAAAAGACCACACAGACATCAGCGCTAAAAAAGTAACCCCCCCCCCACACAAGTTGTAAAAAGCTATTGATGGTCAGGGCCCCCCAACAAAAAAAATGTAAAAAAAACTAAAAAATAAACAAACATTGGTGGCAGGGGCCCCCTTCTAAGTTAAAAACAAATTGGGGCCCCAAAAAAAAATTTGAAAAAAAATTAATTTTTTTTGAAAAAAAAAAAAACATTGGCGGCAGGGGCCCCCTTATAAGTTAAAAACAAATTGGGGCCCCAAAAAACAAATTGGGGCCCCAAAAAAAAAATTTTTTTGAAAAAAAAAAAAATGGTGGCAGGGGCCCCCTTACAAGTTAAAAACAAATTGGGGCCCCAAAAAAAATTTAAAAAAAAAATAATTTTTTTTTGAAAAAAAAAAAAAACTGGTGGCAGGGGCCCCCTTACAAGTTTTTTTTTTAAAAA
Organism: Xenopus laevis; assembly: GCF_017654675.1. Lineage (NCBI taxonomy): Eukaryota > Metazoa > Chordata > Amphibia > Anura > Pipidae > Xenopus > Xenopus laevis. The sequence goes on along the minus strand of NC_054378.1, from coordinate 41,458,779 downwards.
AAAACCCAAAAAAAAACAATGGTGGCAAGGGGCCCCTTACGAGTTAAAAAAAAAATTGGGGCCCCAAAAACAAAAGTTTTAAAAAAAAGATTGGTGGCAGGGGCCTATAGAATATTAAAATAATACATTGGTGGCCAGGGGATTTAAAAAAAAAAAAACACAAACTGGTGTTCAGTAGAATTGAACTCATGGCTTCAGTACTTCAACTTCGCCTCCTTTCGTGACTTCGGGTCTTTGCGCTGCTTCAGGACTTCGGCTTCGGCTGTTTTCGTGACTTCGGGTCTTTGCGCTGCTTCAGGACTTCGGCTTCGGCTGTTTTCGTGACTTCGGGTCTTTTCGGCGCTTCGTGACTTCGGGACTTCGGCTTTTTCCGTGACTTCGGGTCTTTTCGTCGCATCGGCTTCGGCTTTTCGGCACTTCCGCATTCGGCACTGAAGAGGCAAGACGTACGGCTCGGGCGCTCGTAAGGGGGGCCCGGATCTTCAAAAAAATGCAGCGCTGCCGGGCCCCCCTTCATGCCCGGGCCCGGTACGCTTGTCCCCCCTGTCCCCCCCTGATGGCGGCCCTGTGGCTGCCTACACACCAATATTAAAACTAAAAAGAATAAAAAGGTAGAATGAATTATGTGCAATGTACACAGTTTAATTTAGTGATAAAAATGATACCATTAAATGGGTTGTTCACCTTTGAGTTAACTTTTAGTATGATATAGAGAGTGATATTCCGAGACAATGTGCAATTGGTTTTTATATTTTTATTATTTGTGGTTTGGGTTGTTTAGCTTTTTATTCAGCAGCTCCCAAGTTTGCAATGTCAGCAATCTGGTTGCTAGGGTCCATATCACCCTAGCAACCATGCATTGATTTGAATAAGAGACTGGAATATGAATAGGATAGGACCTTACTAGAAAGATAAGAAATACAAATCAGCCATAACAATAAATGTGTAGCCTTAAAGAGCATTTGCTTTTTAGATGGGGGTCAGTGATGCCCATTTGAAAGCTGGAAAGAGTCAAAAGAAAAAGGCAAAAAAAAAAATATAAACAATAAAGAGTTTGCTTAAAGGTGAACCACTCCTTTAAAGCGTGACAGAATCGTTTTAAGGGTCCTACCCTCTTTTTTCCTTCTTAGTCATAGGCTACTGGATAAGCTGATAGTTCAGAAGACTGAGCATTGCAGAGCTGCAGACATATTGGGTGTGAGGAGAAGAGATGAGAGACAAGACCTGGTAGCAGTTTTATATCTTTTTGGGGGGCAGTGCTAATCTGTAACTATAGCACAGCTTCTAAGATCCAACTGGTTTTACTCCTAAGTACTGTAGCAATTAGTAGGAATATCCCCAGTCACTGCTCTTCTGAGGATGCTGGCTTCTGTATTATTGTGTCTGTCAATTGATAGCTGAAACTCTTTTGCTCACAGAAGCTCACATTATGATAGTCTTATTTTTTTGATAGTAGTAGTAGGATTTTCTATAATACTTTAAGATTCAGTATTAGCTGGAAAAATCATTTGTAAAGGATTTGATATTCGGACAAAATACTGCATCTGGAACATCCCAGACTCTCTTTAGGGTAGGACTACACGGATGTTTTCAGGGCGGTCCGACGCCCTGCGACAAATCGCATGCGCCGAAAATAATGTATGAGATAGAAATGTCGGATAAAGTTGCAGCGTTGATCTGACTCGACATGTCGGATGCAGACGCAGCGTGTGTTTTGTCGCAGCGCGTCGGATTGCGCTGAAAACGTCCATGCAGTCCTACCCTAAATCAGGCAACTATCCTCATTGTATCTCTACATAAAATACATCATTTGACACAGCAGGGAGGTTAAATTAGGGCTAGACAATGTGCTTCTCACAAGCAATTCTGGAGGATGACAGGAGCTCTAGCTTGGATGTCTCTCAGTGTTAGACAGTTGTAGGCCTCTTGGCATAGCCTTGCCTATAATGCATTAATGTATACAAGTTTTGAGGAACAAAAAAACCCACTAGAAAGTACTTTCAAAATCCCATGAGAACCAAACATTTTGAAGGTAATCAGTTATTTATTTCCCCAAAAAGAAAAATATAGCTTTAAAATGCACATCCAACACTGGGCTTCTTCTTATTCCCATCACCATCATTTCCCCAAACTTTGCCACCTGATGAACTGACTCCCAGTGGCTTTTAACAGTTTACAGTCTATACTGTAAGCCAACAAGCTGTAAATTGTCATTTTAGCGATTTAATTTGATTTCTGCATTGTTCACTACAGTTATAGACTTGTTATCTGTATCAATGCCCATTACTAGTACATATACATTTCCTGTCATCACCCAGGCCATGTTGGTGTTTTCTTGCACACTTTTATTCTCATGATAATTTCCAGCTCTGCTCTGCACAGGTCTCCCAGGTATAAATGAGTGTGTCACTCTCAGGGGCATTGCCAGGCTCAGCCTCTGATTAATATGTAGAATGTGACTTCTGTTGTTAATCTTTTAATGTAATATCTGTGATTTCATCCTATAGACAATATCAGGATGGGGGGGTAGTCTGGCATATACATTATAGACCAGATCACCTCCCCTGCCTTCCCTTCTTCCCTGGCTCAGTTGATGGCTAACAGGCTCTGCTCCAGGGATTAATGTGATGGTTTATAGAGTTTAACAAGCTAACAGTATGCGCCTGGGGACTTTCCTGTCTGAATGTCACTTAGCACAAAATCCAGCTGTCACCATCACAGCCGTGTTTGTTGCTATGAGCCATCACTTAAAAGTCACAGGACGTGGCCTTACACGTTTCTAAAGAAGTCCTAACACTACTTTTTTTGCATCATTATTACTTTATGTGAAATTTTAGCAGGGAACTTTACTCTACATACTTTGTTCTATTTTCCCTACAGTGCACGGCTATGGGAACCGAAAAGGAATATGAGATATCTACACCAGCAGTAATGCTGAACCGTCTCTTAGAAACATCATAGAGGAAAGACATGCTGTGATAAGTACATCTTTGTGCATTTTCCCATGATTTCAAAGGCCATGGGGCAAGGGGGCCAAACTCTGACCCAGAATTTCCATCTTCCTAACTGCCCCTTGAGGAAGTTGAAAATCAAAAATAGAAAGGCCATAGTCTCAACATACAGCAGCAACAAGGTTATTTTACCTGAATTACAGAGTAAGAAGAAAAAAGTCATATTGCCAGTTCACGTGTATTCAGCTCCTAGGCCAAAAACATGATTATGTTACTAAAGATAATCCACACTGTATCTTTAAACCCCAGATCTAATGGAATGGAATGCTGAAGATTATTTTATCCCACTTCCCTAACTTGCTCATCCCCTTTCTTCCTACTGGCCCCTCTCAGCTCCAGAAATAGACTGAAATAACAGAAAAGGAATGCCATTCAGTAAAACTTTGCTTTCATTTAGGAAACTAATTGGCATATTCATTTCTGGAAAGGTCATGTGTAACTGTTGCTTTGGACCACAAAAGTTCTGAGTATGTGCCCCTTCTAAGTAGGGAGTAGTGAATCCAGTTTTTGTGTAGCACCGTACAAGTTGCTCTGTTCCATATACAGTAGATTAAAAAACCTTTACTCCAGCTGGGCTGACACCATCTGTGCAATGCGGCACAGCTTTCCTGCGATTTGTGCTGATACCACACAGCAAAGCAGAGCATCACTCCCCCATACCTTATTACTTTCTACAAAGAGCTTAATATGGATAAAAAAACAAAGATGGGGCAGAAAACTTTAGGGGTTATAGGATATAGGGGTGCATCTGCCTCAGCATCCCTCCCATTAATACAAATGGCATCACTCACCTGGTGAAGTAGGCCCTTGCTGGGACTCCATCCAGACAATGAGCAACGGGCTGCGCCCACCTTCAGCTGAGCAAAAAGAGATAGTGTAGTGGGCAGCATCAGCCACAGCCTCCTCCCTGCAGCAAGCAGAAAGCTGAAAGATCTGCAGCACAGACTCACATCCCCAGCCTGAGAGCCCCTGTGGGAAGTAAGCCTTGCATTGCAAATGAGCAGACAGAAAGGGAGTGAGGGGAGGGAGGAATAGATGTGTGTCTGAGTGTCAGAGACGTGTGTGTGTGTGTGTGTGTGTATAGGACTAACTGGCACAAATCCCAGCTTGATGAGATGGGAGGGTGCTGCAGCTCAGTGTGGAGCAATATACATCTGCAGGGCTCCCAGCAAGTACACTTATACATAAAGATATCCCTCTGCACATCAAGATGAACAGCAGCCCATACAGGATCTACAATAGGAAGCAACTAATCCCTACCTGCTTTGCAAAGCTCTGTCTAAATTTGTAATAGAACAAGTGAATGTTTAGTGTTACATGTATATTTATAGGATTATTATAAGCTGATGGAAAGTAACATTAGCTGCAAACACAGAATGTGCGTATAAAGTCAATGCCTCCCGTGTTATGTTGTAAGCTCTTGAGAGCAGGACCCTCAAGTCATATTTTTATTCTGTAATCTTTGTTTGCTAAATCAATGTAAAATCATTGTCTTAAAGGGGTGGTTCACCTCTAAGTAAACTTTTAGTATGTTATAGAATGGCCAATTCTAAGCAACTTTTCCATTGGTTTTCATTATTTATTTTTTACAGTTTCATAATTATGTGCCTTTTTCTTCTAACTCTTTCTAGCTTTCATGGATGTCGCTGACATCCATGAAACACATGTGGGGAGACTTAGAATCCTGATAGGTTTTCCTCTCTCCTGCTCTATTCTGCCTTCCCTATGGTCTTTGTCTGTGCCATAATCTGCTACATATGCTCCCTGTGTGCACACCATACTTTGCCTGACCTATGCCCCCTGTGAGTGCAATACTCTGCCTCCCCTATTTGTGACATACTCTGCCTGCCCTATGCCCCCTGAGTGTGTCATTCTCTGCCTGAGTATGCCATACTCTGCCTGCCCTATGCTCCCTGTGTTTTCCATACTCTGCCTGCCCTATGTTTCATATGTGTGCCATACTCAACCTGCCCTATGTTCCCTGTGTATGCCATACTCTGTCTGCCCTATGATCTCTGTGTGCCATACCCTGCCTTCCCTATGATCTCTGTGTGCCATACTCTGTCTGTCCTACGCTACCTGTGTGTGCCATACTCTGCCTGCCTTATGCTATTTGTGTACCCAATACTCTGCCTGCCCTATGCTACTTGTGTGTGCCATACTCTGCCTGCCCTATTCTCCTTGTGCGTGCCATACTCTACCTGTCCTACGCTCCCTGTGTGTGCCATACTCTGCCTGCCCAATGCTCCCTGTGGGATGAGAACCTTTCTGGGGTTTGTTCTGGGGTTTTGTTAGGATTAGGAATTAGTTGTTAGGGGTGCTATTATTAATTATGTGCTGGGGTGTTATGTTATCCACAGTGGAGGAGGAGGCGTATGGATTTAAGGGTATGTTTTAATATTACTTAAAAGTTTCACATATGAGAGATGAGTGATATCCCTGCAGTGGGCACCAACCATTAGTTTTTTTGGTGTGCTACCACTATAAATGTGGACATGGTCTTGTGGTAACGTGGGTGTGGTTTAAATTGGGTGTGGCTTAATAACAAGGGGTTTTCAACACTGGCTTCCATTATTGGCCCTCCACTAGAAAAATTAGGCCAGAAAAATTCCGACCCTCGTTAACACAGAAGTTGGACAGCACTGCTATAGAGCATGTTTTGAACATATTCAGCAGGGCTTTACAGCAGTTATACATCATTCACTCCATTCACATGTCCTAGAATCAATTTTATCAGAAGTTATCCTGTCTGTATGCTTTGGAGTGTAAAAGGTAACAATACATACAACTTCACTGCAAATATTAGCCTTGGATAGAACCAAACTCTTCCATACGCAAAGGTTCTTACAATGTTTGCACTTCTCACAGTCACATTCAATTGTTTCCGCTTTATCCAGGGAAAGGTGCTTGGATGATGCAGCAATGTGCAGGAATAAGGTCCTGAACACTGTGTATCGGCTGCACTGAAATACATACCAGTTTTGAGTACTGAAACAGAGCTTTGGAACAGACTGTTCTATAATATTATCCAGGGAAATTCAAGCCAAACATATGCCAAGATGATAACCGATACGTTTCATTTTTTGGCCATACATTTGACATAACATTGAATTAACCCCTTTGCTGACAAGTTTTGCAAGCTTACAGTAGAGCTGTGTCCCTGTTGCATGTATAGTATTTGTCTATACTCACTGCACAATGGTTTAACCACTTTTCTGCCAGAGATTATAAAATCTCCCATATTATAATATTGTATAAAACAGACAATTTATAGTACCTCTGCCTATTGTACCATTTTAAAATACAAGACCACAATTGATAAAAGAAAAGCCTATTTCATTTCTTTTTACTAATGTACTAAAGTAAAATCTGTTCTGGAAAGAAAGCCTTTCCAGAAGTCTGGAGATTCCAAATGTTCCTCTAAGAAGCAAGTGTGAATTATTCCTTCCTTTGCAATGGCTAAGGCAGGGGTGTCCAAACTGCGGCCCGAGGGCCAAATGCGGCCCAGGATGCATATGAATGCGGCCCAACTTGGTTCCCGAGGAAACATCATGTCGCAAAGGATATAGGAGGAGGGGGGACTCTGCCCATTGCCCAGTTAGCAATAATAATATAATAATAAGTCTATTTAATATCCAGGTGTCCCATATTCCAGTGTATAGCTCCATCTGGTTATCCAACTGGCATTGTAGTTCTTTTCTGTGTATTTCCTTTACTTTTACAAATCAAACGTGTTTGTGTATTTCATATGTGGCCCCAGACAATTTTTCTTTTTCCAATGTGGCCCTGCGAGCCAAAAGTTTGGACACCCCTGGGCTAAGGCATTTCCTTCAGACCCTAAAGCAAGCTTCATTATAAATCTGATTACACAGTATCACATGCATAGCCAGCACAGGGAAAAGTGTGAAGTGACAATTAATTATAGCACCTCATTTTCCTGGGAACTACAGCCTTATGGTCCATTAACCCACTTGCTGCAATAAATAGCAATGCTCTAATGTTCATGAAAGTTCCAGATTCTTCGGTAAAGCATGGTTGTAGTCCAAGCTTACTATTTTGTTAAATGATAGGCAATAATAAAAGGTGTAACAGATGATCATGTCTGATCAAACGATTGCTAACCGAGTTGGGCTTATTCAACTTACTGGTGCGATCTGAGGTTTTGTATAAGTTTATGGGAGCTACGAAATGGTTAATTAACTTATGTTGTGCATCTGCCTATAGAGGCTTTGGGCTCTTGCATGAGAATTTTTTGTGTCTAAAAACGCATGTCGAGTGTGTCAAGACATATAAATTTCATTTATATGCTTTTTCTTACATGCGGCTAATTGCATTTCTGTTCAATACACACCTCTCTATTTTACAAACAGGCAGAGTACAGGTATAGGATCCCTTATCCGGAAACCCGATATCCAGAAAGCTCCGAATTACGGAATGGCTGTCTCTCATAGACTCCATTTTATCTAAATAATCCAAATTTTTAAAAATGATTTCCTTTTTCTCTGTAATAATAAAACACGAGCTTGTACTTGATCCCAACTAAGATATAATTAATCCTTATTGGAAGCAACCCCAGCCTATTGGGTTTATTTAATGTTTAAATTAATTTCTAGTAGATTTAAGGCATGAAGACCCAAATTACGGAAAGATCCATTATCCGGAAAACCCCAGGTCCCGAGCATTCTGGATAACAGGTCCCATACCTGTATAATGGAATCAGTTTGACTGATACAATTAGATACACTCAAACCTGTGCCTCAAATGTGTGTCAGAAGTACAAAATAAAGCCTTTGGGTAAGAGCCTTTACGTGGGATGATTCTATCCTGTTACACATATGGATCATCCCTTCCTCTTCCTCTATAAATCCATCTAAATATCCAATCCCAAATGCAATCATTGTTCAATATTTTCATGCTCTATACATGTGATGAGGTGACTAATCTGAAAATGACTGATTTGTTTTTCAGTGTTAATCGCATAGGTATCAGAACTAGTGAGCCAGAGGGTCTCAAAATCAAGATCACAGCCTTAGAGATACATTTCAGATAGGAAGCTACTATTGAGAAATAGAGCTTTCCCTGGTTAATATGGCATCCCTTTACAAGAGGGTAATTCCCGCCCCCACATCTGACTGGACAGAGCACCTAACACAGCAATTAAAAAAAACTCACGTGTAGGTTATATAACTGATCCCCTTCCTCCTTGTCTTTTTTCTCTCTGTCACTCATGACTGGCGGAGCAAGATTTTTTTTTTTTTAGCTGCCCACCAAAATAATATTACCCTCCTGTATAATCAACAGCGTAATAATAGAATGCCTGGTGGCCTTCAATGGGCTAAACTCTAAAAGAAGTTTATATAGAAGCTGCAAGAGGCCTATACCTGGTGGTTCGGTACGCAGCAGAGAGATTGTATGAATCAGACCTGTTGGCTGAAATAGCTGTTTCATTTATGCGCTGATATAGCAGTTTTTTTTCTTTAGACGAAGCGCAAAGGACTGCTATTTCCGCAGTGGCACATAGGAGTGACGTCATAGACGGGGATGCGACTTGACGCGCATAAGGAAGTAAGAAGTTGGCATTGGCCTACACGGACATCAGCGTGTTTGAAAAGATTTGCAAGTGAGTGCTATCGGTATGAGGGGTAAGAGGAGAGCCTAAGAGGCTTAATAGCTGCATACTTATGTTAAATATCTTTGCAAGCAATCCAGATGGAATCTCGTCATTCTCATAGCCCAGAGGCTATGTGCAGAGATGATAGGAGGTGGGCAGTTATGTAGTGATGTATTTATCTCAGCAAAAAGATATTTTTCATCATGTGAGAAAATGGAGGGCGCACTAATGTGTGTCTTCCCCAATAAGAATAAAAGAGAAGTCAAGATGTGCGGCATGTGAAAAGACATTCAAAGTTTTGTCCAGCTTGTTCAAAGAAGCTTTCTGGAGAATCGTCAGTAGATTCAGTAGACATTATGTCATGGATTAAGGAGGCAGTGGCACAGGGTATAAAGGAGGCAGCAGTGCCAGGTACTCCAAGACATACAAGGAAGAGAGTTACACAAGGAGAAACAATTGTCAGAGAAGAATCACCTGAAAGAGAAGTATCAGCAGGTGAATTATCAGACAAAGAGGAAGAGGAATTGTCAGAACAGTTTGCTATGTTCGATTTCAATTTTGTAGAACCACTTATAGGTGCAGTAAGAGAAGAATTGAAGCTACCAGAGATGCAGGATAGCCAACCAGCCACAAACAATCCCTTTAAGATGCTCAAAAGGGAAAAAGCCACTTTTCCAATGCATGATGCTATTAAGAAAATAATTACAGCAGAGTGGGAAAAGGTGGATGCTAGATTCACGGTACAGACTAAGATGTAAAGGTTGTATCCATTTACTGCAGAACAAGAAAAGATTTGGGAAAGACCTCCGAAAGTGGATGCAGCTGTGGCCAGATTGTCAAAGAGAACAGTGCTGCCAGTGGATGATGTATCATCTTTTGCTAATCCAATGGATAAAAAGATGGAAACAATTCTAAAAAATAATTATTTGGCCACAGCATCCTCATGTAGGCCAGCCATAGCTTTAACATCAGTGACACGTGTCATGCAGTCGTGGATACATAAGGTAGAAAGGTCACTTAAACAGGGAGTTGACCGTGAAAGGATTATTAGGTCATTAACAGAATTAAAGATGGCAGCGGATTTTATGGCTGACGCATCAATTGATCTAGTGAAGACATCATCCAGAGCGCTAGCCTTATCGGTCTCAACAAGGAGAGCATTGTGGCTTAGGTCCTGGAATGCAGACAGAGCATCCAAGATGAACTTGTGCAATATACCGTTTGAAGGGGATATGCTATTTGGGTCAAAACTAGAAGAAATAATAAAGAAGGTAACAGGAGGTAAAAGTGTGTTTTTACCTCAGGAACGTAGACAAGAATTCTTGGGAGAGCCAACTACAGATAGACGAAGACAGTACTATCAAGACAGAAGATCCTTTCGTGAACAAAAGACATACAGACCAGGCAGAGAATACTCTCAGGCACAGAATTGGAGAAGAGGTCAGAATACAACTGCAAGAACAACCAGAGGCAGGAATTCGTCTGCAAGAGGCACTAGAAGATATTTCTGAGATGCAGGCAGCTCAGACCTTAAAGATACCCAGAAGATTAAAGGAATATTCAGAGGTTTGGGCAAGGTCAATTTCAGATGTCTGGGTGATAGAAATAGTCAGAAGAGGATATTATTAGGAATTTATAGAGATACCAAGGAAGAATCGTTTCATTGTTTCACAGATTCTGCGGAACAAGGAGAAGAGACAGATTTTTCAAGATTATATGCAACAATTAAGGGCACAGAATGCAGTGATCGAAGTACCACATTCACAAAGAGAAACAGGGTTCTACTCGCCAATATTCATGTTGAAGAAGAAGACAGGAGATTACAGGCCAGTGCTAGATCTCAGAAAGTTAAATCAACATTTAATAATAAAGAGATTCAAGATGGAGTCATTGTATACAATAATTCCACAGGTGATGCCAGAGGACTGGATGCTGTCGATAGATCTAAAGGACACATATTTACATATACCAATTGCAAAGGCTCATCAGAGATTTCTTCGATTCACAGTAGGACAACTGCATCATTACCAGTTCACTTGTCTGCCGTTTGGTCTGGCAACATCACCACGGGTCTTTTCTTTAGTCTTTTAGTAGCAGAATTGAGAAAGAAAGGGATCAACATTTTTTATTATCTGGACGACATTCTTGTATTGGCGAAAGATCCTCACATTTTGATGAGACACAGAGATCAGGTAATTACATTCCTTCAAGATCATGGATGGATCATAAATATAGAAAAGAGCCAGCTGTCACCATCCCAAGATTTAATATATCTAGGAGCAAGATTTCAAACAGACAAGGGAATAGTGGCTATGACAGAAGAAAAGAAACAGAAAATAAAATAAAAGATTCAATGGATAAGAAGAAGAAGGAGTTGTTCGGCAAGGCAGTTCATGAGTCTAATAGGATTGTTAACTTCAGCCATACCGATGACTCAATGGGCCAGATGGAACATGAGAGTTCCACAAAGAGAATTTCTTTCCCAGTGGGACAATATAAAATAAGATTGGAATCAAGAGATATTTGTCTCAAGAAAGCTAAAGGCAGCCTTAGAATGGTGGTTAGATGTCAGCCACCTGTCAAGAGGAAGGCTGCTGGGAGATGTGAGATGGGAGGTGATGACAACAGACACCAGTTCCACAGGTTGGGGAGCGATTTGGCAAGAGGAGACAACACAGGGAGTGTGGTCTTTCAGGGACAGTCTGTTACCAGCGAATATAAGAGCAGTAACATTAGCGCTAAAAGATTTTGGACACTTGTTCAAGGACAAGTCATTACTAGTTCAGGTGGACAATGTGGCAGCAATGTCCTACATAAGAAAGCAAGGGGGAACAAAAAGCAAACAATTAATGAAAGACTTGGAACCAATAATGGAATGGGCTTGGAAGAATCTGAGGGATTTATCAGCAGTATATTTGCCAGGAAAAGAAAACAAGACGGCAGATTTTTTGAGCAGGAGCTTAGTAAACAGACACGAATGGGAGTTAAATCCAGAGATATTTCAATAAATTGTCAACAGGTGGGGATTGCCAGAGGTAGACTTGATGGCAACAAGAGACAAAAAGAAGGTGAAAAGGTTCTATTCGAGGTTGTCAGAAAAGACAGCAATGGCAACAGATGCATTGAGACAGAACTGGGAGAAGAGTCTCTTATATGTATTTCCTCCAATTCCCTTGGTGTTCAGAGTATTGAAGAAGATAAGACAGGACCAAGCAAATGTAATAGCAATAATTCCGGATTGGCCAAGAAGTCCATGGTATCCGCTGTTGAGGAGAATGACAATAGACAGTCCAATGAAACTCCCTCTTCTTCCCTGGTTGTTGACACAGGGACCGATTAAGCATCCACAGGTTCACACGTTAACCCTCAAGGCTTGGCGTTTGAGAGGGAGAGATTAAGGATAGCAGGTCTATCAACATCAGTAATCGATACCATGATGAACTCGAGAAAGCAATCCACAAATAAGTCATACCAGAGGACTTGGGGAGTATTTATAAAATATCTGGAAAAGATTGGGATGCAGCTAAAGGATCTCACGATTAAGGAGGTGCTACATTTTTTACAAACAGGTCTGGACAAAGGCCTCAGTATGAGAACCCTAAAGTCACAGGTCTCAGCCATCTCAGCTTTTTCAGGAAAGCCATGGGCACAAGAGCCAGCAATGATGCAGTTTATGGCAGCAGTGCTAAGATTGAGGCCTCCAAGGAAAAATGTTTCACCGTCTTGGAATTTACCTTTAGTATTGGAGGCTTTAATAGAACAGCCTTTTGAACCTCTAGATGAGGTGTCAGAAACAATACTGACATATAAAACAGTATTATTGACTGCACTAACGTCAGCAAAGAGAGTTAGTGTATTAAAGGCATTATCAATTCAACTGCCTTATATGGTTCTATCGACAGACAAAGTCATTTTAAGAACCAATCCATCTTTTTTACCAAAGGTAGTTACACCTTTTCATATAAATACAGAAATTGTATTGCCAGCATTTTTTCCAGAACCTCAGTCTGATCTAGAGAAAAAATGGAGTAAACTCGATCTAGTCAGATGTTTATCTGTATATCTGGAAAGAACATCTAAGTGGAGAAAGTCGCAGCAGCTATTTGTGATCCCTTTCATGAGCAAGAAGGGGACAGGCAGCGGCAGCCTCTACAATAAGCAGATGGATTATTTGTAGTATACAGAAGGCTTATGCTGCAAAAGGAAGACAGATTCCAGTGGGGATTAAGGCACACTCCACTAGAGCTGTAAGTACCTCATGGGCTATTGAGGCAGATGTGGCTCCAAACGAAGTATGCAGAGCAGCAACATGGAGCTCTTTCGCCACTTTTCTAAAGCATCATCAATTACATGTGAAGTCAACATCTGAGGCGTAGTTTGGAGAAAGCCTTTTAAGAGCAGTCCAGTTTGCAGGAAAATAAAGTTTTTTTCTGAAAAGCAAAGATAGTTTTGTTTGTCGATTTTTTGTTTTTAGATATCTGACCCATCCATTATTGCTTGTTAGAACCCTCTTGTAAAGGGATGCCATATTAACCAGGGAAAAGAGAAAATTAATTTCATACTTTCATACTTTTCTTTTCCTGGTTAATAGATGGCATCATTTACAAGACCCTCCCGATAGATGCTTAGTTATAAAAGACAAGGAGGAAGGGGGAGGGGATCAGTTATATAACCTACACGTGTGCTGTGTTATGTGCTCTGTCCAGTCAGATGTGGGGATGGGAATTACCCTCTTGTAAATGATGCCATCTATTAACCAGGAAAAGAAAATTTCGGTAAGTATGAAATTAATTTTCTCTTATATAGCTGGTATAACATCCCAGAATAGATCCCAATGTCAGTATTGTTTGCTGGAGATGCTCATGCAGGCCTATTACACATTTCTGGGAAGTCAAAGCAGGGTTATGTTTTCCACAATGTATATAGGCACTCAAGAGCCCATGGAGCTTCTGGGGCAGGCAGCCCTTGGGTATGTATCACCTAGGACAGTGGATATATATCCAAGCATTGCCAGTAATATTATAGGCTGCAATAGAACAGGGCAGGAAATCACATTATACAGCACAGGGATATTATTTGGTATATCATTAAGTTTGTCTACATTTAACAAAATTCTGTCCCAATTTTTGACAGGCTACCATATGCCCTATGAAAACACAATAAAAATTATTTTTATTATCCATCACCACAGCAGAGTAATATTTAAAAAAAATCTGTAACTCCAAGCCATGCATTAAACAAACCTCTAGGCATGGGCATCGGCAGAACATTTTCCAGGGGGGCAAGGAAGAAAATATATTACACAAATTACTTGTACCCATATTTTGGTTTCTACACAAGCCTAACAACAGCTTTTCTATAAATATATAAAGTAGTAGGTGTTGCACATGTATAGCATTGTCATTCTATTACTGACACAAACTCATTGTTTGCCAGGACAGCACTTGGTATTTTATACTTTTTTAGCACAATTACTAGCCAGTGGTTTGTAGAATGTTATTCCCTATAGTTACAGCTGCATACATACAGTGAAACCTCCATTTTACCTACCCTAATTTCAAGTTTTTTCATGTTATACCTTTTTTGTGGTCCCACCCATATATAATGCATAATACATTTCCCTGACTTTACACCTGTTTTTCCAGTTCCCTGAAAAATATAAAATGGGGGTTGTACTGTACATAAAGTAGAGTAACAACAGCAGGGTGAGGTTGTGCAAAATTTCACTAACATATAATCTATGTTTATACATTCTATTTCAGTCTAGGGGAAAGCTGCTTTGTTCCAAGAGTGGCAGAAGGGTTAAAAGATAACAGACAAAGTGATAATGGCGCACACATCGGTAGTATTCTTGGGATAGATCCAAAAATATATATGAAAGACTGTATAAAATCTTTTCCTTTATTAATGAAAATGATTAAAACCACAAGATCCAAAGTAACAAGGCAGGGGAGTGCATGGCTCTACGCGTTTCGTGACTAGCAAGTCACTTCATCAGAAGCCAAGATAAAAGATAACAGTCATCCAAAAATAAACAATGAGATGGGTACAGGACAGGAGAAGGGGGTAGGTGCCAAAATATATATTATAGATATTTCTATCTATACAGATATATAGAGTGAGGCAGAGGGTTATTAGAGACGGAGAGGTGAGTGTGGGGGTAACTCAACAGAATGAGAAGGGAAAGGGTAAAAGAGGACAGTGAATAGAGTGAGGACTATAGTAGTTAATGTGGCAAATGCACTGGGAGAATGGTTGTAGGCAAAATCCACAGCCAACCTGTACCTATAAGATTTAATAATGAATGTAGTTATACAGCTATACACAGGTTCATTATAGTCTTTATAACGCACACACAGGGTTTGTCATTCCTTCTTAAAACACAGTTGCCCGTACACACATAAACACTAACAGTTTATTTTACACACAGAGTCACAGACATACACATACACTGTCATTCACACCCTAAGCTTAACACAACAGATCTCATTGCTCACACAGTTGAGGAGCAGGAAGCCTCTGAGCAGTAGAAAAGGCATTAGGACGGTCTATTATTTGAAGGGGTGCTGACCACAAGATGT
Source organism: Xenopus laevis (assembly GCF_017654675.1). Taxonomy (NCBI): domain Eukaryota; kingdom Metazoa; phylum Chordata; class Amphibia; order Anura; family Pipidae; genus Xenopus; species Xenopus laevis. The sequence continues at coordinate 41,443,576 of NC_054378.1, read as the reverse complement.
AAGCTTTTTGCAAGTTCTGAATGGTAATTTTAAGAAATGTGTTTATATAAAAAAGAACAACACAATATATATACATATGGCAAGAGAATATCCTTAATTATGAAGTAATTACAGAGCAATCTTTGTATGCTTTGTAAGATTTGTATCAGAGTCAGTGTTTTGAACATCTAGAAAGCACTCAGTGCTATTAATGAGTATTGGTTTATATACATATATAATCATACCTGGTATTAGGCCAAGCCCCTGTGAACCATAGGGGTGGCCACATTAACTCATGAGGAATACTCAAAAGTAAGAACTCTAAAGCACACTCAATGTTATCTATTTATCATGAAAAAAAAGGTAAAACTTACATACATGTATAACAACAATACATGTATAAACAATTCTCAGGATCTATGGCTTGCTGGATAGTGCATTTTCCTGGATTTAAGAGTGCTATGCTATAATATGTTGGCCAATATCTACAGTGAGGGTTCCCATCCTTTTTTACCCATAAGCTACATCCAGATGTTAAAAGTGTTGGGGAGCAATGCAAGCAAAAATGTTCCAGGGCTTGCAGCACAAGTGATTGGCTATTTGGTAACCCCTATGTAGATTGGCAGCATACAGGAGGCTCTATTTGAGAGTGCACCTGGTTTAATGAAACCAAAATATGTCTCCAAGCCAGGAATTCAAAAATAAGCACCTGCTTTAAGGCCACTTGGAGCAACGCCCCAGGAGTTGGTGAGCAACATGTTTCTCAGGAGCCACTAGTTGGTGATCACTGCTCTACAGTATATGATAAACTCTGCAGGCTGACAAACTTGTACAAGGAATCATAAGGAAGCATGGCCATCTTCCATTGTTTCGTTTCTTCAGTGTGACAATAACAATTGGAACTGGGGAGCTTCAACTCATCAGGTCCGTGGCCTAAAGGTATAATGGTATAAAGTACATGTCTAGACAGTCAAAACTGACTAAACTGCACAACCAAATCTGGCAGGTGCTTTATAAATACTTGTTAATAATAAAGTATGGCAGCTTTATGCTGACTGATGAGTCTAAAACTCCTATCTCCTCTTTTTACTTACTAAATTGTCCTTGCTACATATCCAGGTCAGGAAAGGAAGAATGGAATGGGTATAGAGAATGCCACCTACTTCCATATCTGGCAAAGTTTGGCTTTGGGGTAAATTTTACCAGATTGGGAAAGTTGCTGGCCCCTCATCATCCCAGTTTTGAATTTTTATTGTGTGTTCATATTTTCTCTCTCATTTGTCACACAAGCAGCAATCTCACTAATCCAAGACCCAGCACTCTCACTTCTAATGTAACATATTGGTGGTTAGTGTTGAGAAAAGAGGTAGCATTACAACATAAGGAATGAAATGTAACTGCTGAAATCTGTTCTAAAAAGAGGCATCTGGGAACCCGCCAGACTCAAACAAGTCAACTAATAGGTACTAGCATGTGTTTTTGCTAATTAAAAAAGAATAACAGCTCACCAAAAGCTTATAATTTATTCATGACTGCAGGGACCAGTTAAACACAGAGAAATCTCTATTCTTCATCTTATAATTGTTATCACTTTCAAGTAGGGTTGCCACCTTTGCTTCTATTGCTGCCATTTTTTTATGAATATGATGTATCTTTTATCTGCAATAATTTTCTTGTTTCTTTGAACTGTAACATAAGTGCAAGTACCACATAAGTGTTAAAGACAAAGGAAACCAAGGCTAAATCAGGATCATTAAACCATCTCTAAAGGCAGAAGGAGTGAAAAATAGGAAAACTACAAAAATGTATGTCTTATAATTGGTGGACTTTTTCACAGTTTGTTTAAAAATAATAATAGCTAGATTACCACTTCTCCTTTTCTATATGATAGTAGGATATGTATGTAAGAAGGTATAAAAAGGGTATTGTGTCACCCACCCTCCTTGCAAAAAACTATCTCAGTGCTTTGTCCAATGATATAGTTGTCTGCAATAAACCACGAAAAAGAGTTACAGATGCCTGGTTAGTGTCTTCTAGAGATATTATTATTATTATGTCTGTGTGTAAGACCACTTTATTTGCCGATGCACACAGTCCTATGAGCTGTCCCAGAAAACTACTTTTTAAAAATCTCTGATGGCTCATTCTTTTGGCCGCCCACCACTTTTCTTTCTGGGGAGAACAGTGAATAGAATACCTATTTGCAATCATAGGTACTCATGGAAACCATGTCAGTTAGAGTGAGATTTAGGGTAATTCTGGAATCATTTCTGAATGACTGATAAAACAACATCTCTGTAACCTTAATATAACTTAAGGGGTTCCTTGACCACATGCTGTACATGAAATGATATACTTAATGCAAAATTTTTGGGGAGCATTGAGAAGTTTTTCAGCAATGAGAAACTTAGCACCCTTTGTAAATAAAGGTATTAGATCTGTTCATTTTTTTCAAAATGTTCAGGACCTCTCTCAGCTCTTCCAGGCCCTACATTCATAATAAAGGGATTGTCCCAGAGGCAAGCCAGTATTTCATATATCTAAAACCAACATAAATGTAATAATAATGATTCCCCACCGCCTTATGACCATTGTTATTTGCACTGTATGCTAATAGTATATTCTTTTCCCCCTTACCTCCTTTCTCCCCACCATTCCTCCCCCCCCTTTTTTATTACTCCTCCCTATCTTTTCTGTCCCTTTCTTTATATTGTTCTTCATCAGTCATGTGTTAACATGTAACCATTGATAACAGGGTACCGTAAGACGCAGACTACCCATTTCTTGTATACTGAAACTCAATAAAACATGTCAGTTTAAAAAAATGTTCAGGACCTGGGGTTTTCAAGCTAAGGGATCTGTAAATTTGGTTCTCCATAAGTCTACTAAAAATCATTAAAATTTAAATAAACCCAATAGGATTGTTTGCATGCAATACGTAACATATTTTTGTTGGGATCAAGTGCAAGGTACTGTTTTGTTATTATAGACAAAACTAATATATACATTTGGAGAATATATAAATTTGAATATAATCTAGAAATTTGAATTATTTGATTAAAATTGAGTCTATGGGTGAGGACCCATAATTCAGAGCTTTTTAATTGATGGGTTTTTGGATAACGGATCCCATACCTGTATTTAACTACCTAAAAGTGCAGGTTGCATAGTTACAGAAGAACACAGTTGACCGATTACAGAGAGAGAGAGAGGCTGAGAGGCAGAGCATGTGCTCTGACTTTCAAAGTTCATAGCAACACAGAATGAACATATCAGGGCAATTGTGCCAAATCCAGTGACTCTCTGATGTTGCTAAAGTGTTACGCTTAGCAACATATGTCAGGTGATACAAGCCATGGTCTGGGAAAAGCTAAAGCCTATGCAGGGTTAATGGTTGGAATTCTTGGCACAAGAGGTGAATATCATTCAAAGAAGTTAGACAGGGAATATTAGCATTTGAGTGGCAAGTGGGGCAACACAGAAGAACAAGGACTGCATTGGCTGGTGTGTGCCACCTGTGCAGCTACACCATAAGGAAGGGGAGTAAAAGGGAGGGACCATTATCCTTCTGCAGATATCTGTCAAACTTGTGGGAGTGATGGAAAGAGGCAAGATAGTAAAGTCAGACTTGGCCTGTGTTTCAACATTCAAAAATATGCCAAACACATGTGTAATTCTATGTTAAAACAGTGTTATACATAGGGTTGCCACATGGCCGGTAAAAATGATGGTTGATCCAAATGTTATAAATAGGGAAAAAAAGATAAATATATAGGAAGTAGGGATGCACCAAATACACTATTTGGTGAATTTGGTTCTCCATATTTATATTTGCTTATACAAATTAGGGGCAGGAAAGGAAAAAGTGGGAAAAAAAATCTTCTTTTGTGAAGTTATTGTCACGTTATTTCCCTACCCGCCCCTAATTTACATATGCAAATTAAGATTCGTATTTGGTTCGGCCAGGCTCAGAATCCGAATCCTGTTGAAAAAGTCAGAATCCTGGCAGAATGATACCGAACTAAATCCTGGATTCGGTGCATCCCTAACAGGAAGGCCGGTATTTTTTTCCGGAAAAGGTGGCAACCCTAATTATACATATTCAAGGACCAGGCTCAGAATAGGATTCACAATACCTTGGTATTCAGGCCCGGACTGTCAATCTGTGTGTTCGGGCAAATGCCAGAGGGGCTTCTAAAAGGTGCCATAGAAAGTCAGTATTTAGTGGGCTGGTGGGCTGTTTGGGCCTCTGTGGGGTCTGACTGGGCCTCTGTGTACCTGAAATACCAGGGCCTATTTTGACTCTCAGTCCAGACCTGCTGGTATTAGTGAATGTCTGTGGCAGCCCCACTGGTATTTACCAGAATCCACATATTGCCAGTCCAGGCCTGAAGAGGGCTCAGAAGCAAACTGTAACTGAAGTAAATTTAGTAATGGCAAATAGCATGATACAGACACTTTTTTTGGTTATACGTTTCTTTTTATCAATGTGCATTTTTTCAACGCACAGGGCCCTACTGAGAGTTCGTGAATGTCTGCAGAATCAATATGTCTGCCCTTCCCTCTAGGTGCGTATTACAAACTATTGCACAATGCTCTCCATATTTACGTTACACGATGTAGACAAGTTGAAGACATACTTTATTAACCAGCACAAATTATTTCTTTATTTGAGGTTTTTATCAACTTTATTAAACAAGTACGTCAAGCCACTGCTCTCTGATAACACCCGCGTGAATGGGTTGTGTTGCTATAGGAGGTGTGCGTCGGTTGCCACGGGTTACGCCTCCCGTCTCCAGCTCAACCCGGAAGTGCTGAAGGAGACTCTCGTGAGATTTCGATACATTTGTTGCCAGGATACATTGTTGCTTTCTATCACTGAAAAGAGTAGCCAAGATGGTAAGTGGCGTTCAAGCTTTTTCTGAGAGAGGGACGTTTAATAAAGAAAACTAGTTATAGATTATAGAGATAGCAAATGGCAAAAGTAGTTAAGGGGGAGGTGATGGATTTGGAAGGAAAATTATTCAAATGTCCTCAATTAGACATCCTATTGGCTATTCTTTCTTGCTGACCCCCCAGTAAGGTTTCTGCTGCCCACCAACCAGGTGCCTCAAACACATTTTGACATTTGCTAAAGGACAGGCTTCTATTGTGACTAAAGGTCTCCCCCATCTAAAAACTGTTTTTTTTCCCCCATAAAATAAAATGTAATTGCAAGCATCCTTCCAGTATACTTTATTAAACCATGTTCAGTAGTGTGAACGCTATTTGTAAATGTAATTGCAATCTAAAGAAACATCTGTCTGGTGGTTTACATACTTTGCACCGGTGTTTGACTCCTGGAGCACCGTTGAAGACATCTGATTAAAATACCTGCTTTGAAAGTCAGAGAACAGAATAAGATAAACGAATAATGAAGTGTGTAACTCTCGGCCTTATTGTTTGCCTTTAACTGAAATGCACATTTCTCTTTAAGCCACCCAAAAAGAAGAAGGAAGGAGGGAAAAAGAAGTCCGCAAAAGGGAAAAGAAGCCCAGCTGTGGTGGATGGTATTTCCACAGAAGAAATGAGCAAGGAAGAGGTAATGGAAGTTGCTAAACACATGTGCCCTGATTTGTGAGCAAATTCTATGCAGCCATGGTTTTTTTTTAAGTTGCTATTAGTCAAAAGGGTTGTCAGGGGCGATCCTGGTCCTTCCGCCGCCTGAGGCAGCAGCTGAGAGGGCAAGTATACTAGCGCAGAGAGCCTAACTGTGCTCTCTGTGCTAGAAAGTACCAGGAACGGCTGGTACCTAGCGGGGCGCTGCCGCCTGAGGCGACAGCCCCAACTCGCCTCCGTGGGCGTTGTTCATCTTAAAGTAACTTTTGGTTACTTTAACTTTTGGTATGGTGTAAACAAAATTCTGTATAACTCTGCCCCTGCTCTTCAATGGCCTGAAAAGAAAAATAAGCAATAAAGACACAAATAACACTTGACTTGCCGTCAATCAGTTTTTTGATTAATGACCATGACAACAGTACACTAGTTATCAGTTGCTGACAGGAATGAGCCAGAATAGGAATGCTATAATCTTACAATGAGTTAAGACACAGTGCTTAGAAAATTCCCATCTGTAGCATACATAAGATTGATATAAAGACATGATCTGGTCACCATTAAAAATGCACTAGTAAGTTATGTCTGTAAACTGTTGCATATGCTATTTCCTTGATGAATTTAGCTTTCACTCAAGCCCTCAAACATGTTTACTATTTTCTGTAATACAGTATGTAGAGCTATTGTGCAGTCCCTGTTTCCATGTGCACCCAGACAACCAATCAGCAGTTCATTTCCATTCACAATTAGGTATATTTTTTAGGAGTCATTAACCTGCCTGCATTTTTTTGTAGTGATGAAAGAAACCACAAAGAATAAAGAGAATCTCAGAAAACATATATTTCGGGTATGGGCACACACACATTCGGGAGATTTAGTCGCCCGCAGGCCCGGATTTGTGGCGAGGCCACATAGGCTTGGGTCTAGGGCGGCAAAATTTTTGGGGCGGCACGCCGCCCAGCCGCATCTTTGTAACACTGGGGACTTAACGCTCCCCAGCACTTCTGCCTCAGCGAACGCCACAGCCGGCACTAGGATCCTGCGGACACAGGACGGTGCGACCGGAAGCAGCAAGGGTATGGATCGTGCGGCCTTGGGGCGCCGCTTCGTTAAATCCGGCCCTGGTCGCCCCGCAACTAGTCACCTCTTCTTCTGGGCGACAATCTCCCCGATCTGCCTTCCCCTACCTTCCCGCCGGCTATAATGAGAAATCACCAGCGGGATGGCACTCACATCGCTTCATTTTCCAAAGTACCCGAAGTTCCTCTTGAGGAAAACATAGCGCTGCGAGTGCCACACCAATGTTAGAATGGATTCAACAATGATAAATATAAACATATGGAAACCTATAAAGCACCACTCTATACTCAAAATGTAAAAAATCTATTTACATAGGTAATATAATCAAATATTATTAATATATATTAACGTCTGAAGCAGGCATACCACAAAACTGACACAAATGTATTTACATAGGTCAAAAAAATAGATAAGGCTTACGGCAAAGTGGTTTATCTGCTTCATAGGTTTCCATATGCTTTAGAAAGATTGCTTTGAAACTTTTAAATTAAAAACAATTCATTATTTGTATTCACTTTTCCCGTGTTACCATATTACATATCAGTCAGCTAATGGTTTCTTATTGAATGACATGGGTATTGAGTCTTACTCTACTTATAGTAGGCGTGTACTGTTCATGATTATTGTTCATGATTATCCCTTTCCTACTATTTTTTTTTTGGTAGCTGGAGGAACATATTGTTCGTCTGCGGGAAGAACTAGATCGGGAACGAGAGGAACGTAATTACTTTCAGCTAGAACGTGATAAGATTCACACCTTCTGGGAGATCACAAGGCGTCAGCTGGAAGAGAAAAAATGTGAACTACGTAACAAAGACCGTGAGATGGAAGAGGCTGAGGAGAGGCATCAAGTGGAGATAAAGGTGAGGGTTTTTTCCTTTTTTACGATCTGTGCCATTTTTTTATTAGTTGTTTTCTCTCAGATAAAGAACATGGAAACTATTAATTAGTGTGCTTATAAAAAAAAGACAGTCATTCAGTTCAGAAAATTCAGCATTCATTTTTTATTTTAGACAAATGTTCTTATGATATCGAAAGAATATTCTTTTTTTAGCATAGAAAGAAAAACAAAAAAAAATGTTTATAGAAATTTTAGTACTCTTACATTCACTGTAATTTATTTTTTTCCTAAAGATTTATTTAGCGGTACCTGAGCTTTGTACAATATAATTTCACTTTAAAGTATAATTGCTAGGTATGTCTCATATTTAATTTTTCATTTTTCCATAAATAACTTTTGCGTTGTTTTATGAGGAAAAGAAGCTGATGTTTCTCAGCAGTAAAAAGTAAACATTTTTGTTTGTTTGTTTTTCTGCTTAATGCTGGACAGTGGCTCACACTACAGGATGATAATTAACTTTTAATGTCCTGTGAAGAGGTTTAGCAACCGCTGATTTCTCTTTTGGCTGGACATTTGATTAGATTGTGTTATGGGCACATAAGCCTGTGTATTTTTGCAGGCTGAGATAAACAGATCTTCTCAGTGCCCCTGCTCTGTTGATTTGAATCTGATCAGCCTGTGTGTGTTTACACAGAGTGGAGCTGAAGCTGAGGTCAGCCCAAATACACCAAAGGCGGCTTTTCTGGATAGACCTCAGCTTTAGCTTTGCTGTGTGTGAGCGCACACAGGCTGATTAGATTCAATTCACTGGTGCAGGGTCACTGAGCATTTCTGCTTCTCTCAGACTGAAAAAAGATGCTATAATATGCAGCCTGTGTGCCCATACATAGCCTACGATTTTTTGGACAGAACGGACATCATTTTTGTGAATCACTTAAAAAATACTAGCATTTACCGTAGTTTATTTATTATCTTTTATGTGCTACAATCGATGCAGAACTGCTCAACTGTTAATGCCATACAAGATCCTTGTACTTTGCAACTTGCATATAATTCACAAAAACATGTGAGCTAGATGGCATGTGTATTTGGCACACAAACTGTTTTGCTCTCGAATTCTTGAAAAAAAGCCTTGTATTGTGGGTTTAAAACATGGCATGTTATGTCTGAAAATAGTATTTTGCACCACATCATATTTATAATTGAGCCTTTATTTATCTGCTTACACTAGCCAATTGCTATTGAAACAGAATATGTTTCTAAAGTTCAAGCTGTTTTGTGGACTATATTTTATTTTCAAAATGAAAATATGATGCCCATTTCCTCTTTAGGTGTACAAGCAGAAAGTAAAGCATTTGCTGTATGAACATCAAAATAACATTTCTGAGCTAAAGGCAGAGGGCAGTGTATCCATGAAGCTGGCTCAGACAGATCACCATACTCAGGAGAGTTTGCTACGTAAGGATATGCGTGGGCTAAAGGTGGAAATCAAAGAGCAAGAGTTGGCCAATGAAATGGTGGTCAAGAACCTTAAAATGGTAAGTGAAGAAAATTAACTTCTTACCAGTTTAATCCTTTGAAATTCTCTTGTTTATGTATACCTGCTACTTTCCTTATTCTGGTGTATATTTTTCCTATTTATTGTTTTTTTTTGCACCAAAAATGACAAAATCAAATTTGATTTTCTGAACTGTGAATTTTAGAGATTTACTTAGTTCAAAAAGCCTAAAAACTTCAATATAAACATTAATCTGAATGTAAAAAACATCTAAACACTAGTGAGTTCACGTAGAAGTCAATAGGAGTTGTATTGGCAAAATTCAAGCTATTTTTGCACTTGAGTTTTCAAGATTAATTCGAAATTTGGCATACTCAGAAATGATGGGTAGAATATTATTTCTGTGTATGCTTTTCTTTAAATAGCTAAGACTAATGTACTATTTTCTGGAAGAAATGTATGAATACTAAGGGGGCAACCGTCTTATTGCTCATTCAGGCAGCACTGCCCTGGTGGATTGCCAGCATTGTCCTTACCACCTGCCATAGGACAGGCTTTAAAACAGGACCCCAGTAGCAGCCTGCCTTATTCCCTGTAACCTAACTTGCACATCTGAACGATGCATTAGTTAGGGGGCTGAAGGGGGACACCCCCTTGCCTCACCCCATGTACCCTCTTGAATAGGATGCTGCCAAACACAGGCATAGAACAGAGCCTACGGCAAAACAGCAAAAATGGAATGCATCATTCAAAGTAAAGAAAAGAAAAGGACACTGCCTTCATTGCTGTAAATAACTCCTTTAAATGAGATTTGAATTCCCAAAGCATAGCTTTATTATGTTCTGTGCACATTAATGATTTTGTTGCTCTTTCTATTTTTTTGTTAACCACATTTTCCATCAACAGAAACAAGATGAAGAGATCACTCGTTTAAGAAATGACTTTGAAAGACAAGTACGAGGTCAGTGATTATACACTTTATCTTTTTAAAAGCCAGTAGACAATATCGAACTAAAACAGAAAAATATTTGCATTTTAAAAAGATTAGTGCTGGTGAATAGAGAGAAGAGGGTGTCTAATGTTGAAGGTATGATTTAGATCAGATGTTACCTGGTACAACTTTTCCTCCTTTCCTATGAGGAGAATTATCATTGGAATTATTGCTTTATTAGGCATTTTTGGAATATGAGCATATGTGGATTCATTTACAATGCGATCAGTTGTACATATGTAACTGTAGTTACTCTATCATGGTGTCAGCTGGGATACAAGATAAATATGGGTTTTACAGTAACTTATTCTTGTGCACTCTATCATGGTGTCAGCTGGGATACAAGATAAATATGGGTTTTACAGTAACTTATTCTTGTGCATAATACAGATACATATCGAATATTTGAACCTGCCATTTTTTTGTATATTTAGAAATTTGCATCTGTATACTTAATTTCTTCCATTTATTACTCCTTAAATGCTTTATAATGGTATAGGTTATTTTGCACACAGCATATAGAAATGTATACAAATGGGTGTAAGCTGCACCCCATATTTCTCATATTTTAGTGCAGTGGTTGTCGATATTTTACCCAAGTGGATTTGGGTTTTAAGCATTTATTTCTGAGAAAATATATAAAGCAGTAGTGACTTGTATTTGAGGGAAATCATTATTTTAGGTTAATTATTTATAATTTTACATTGTACTGGTAAAACATATGTCATCAATCTTTGTCAATTAAATTGACATATAACATGCTTGGTTTCCTGTTTTGTAAATATGGCTGACACACTCAGAAACACTTTACAGCACTATGTATGCTCACAGCCCCCATGGGAAAATTGTACTCCATGCTAAACTGACTTTTCACTTCCTGCTTGGAATACATCCTTTGAGCTCCATAACTTATGCAAAAATGCACTGCCAGCAAGCTGACTACTAGCTTGTTTATTACAGTGAGCATTCATGTCAGTGAAAGGTGCACATCATTTGTATTATAAACATGTACACTCTAAAAATAGTAACACTGCATTTAATAGCATTTCTGTGTCTGCCAAGTTGACTGTCCATCATTTTTTGATATAGTGTCATCAAGTATTGCGGTGCAATAATATTTATTAAGTGCACATAATCTTTTGATACAGGTCTTTTCTGTTTGTCTTTCTCACAGAAATTGAAGCTAAGTATGAGAAGAAGATGCGCATATTGCGAGATGAGCTGGAGCTACGCAGGAAGACAGAAATCCATGAGATTGAGGAAAGAAAAAATGGACAGATCAACACACTCATGCGTAACCATGAAAAAGCATTCAGTGACATCAAGAACTACTACAATGACATCACGCTCAATAACTTAGCACTTATCAATTCACTTAAGGTAAGCAGGGACAAAAATTCTAGTATGTTCAGTTTGTTCTATACTTCTGCGACACACAAGTGAAAAATTTGCCCACACATGTAAATGTGTTATACACTGATTAATTAACAATAGATACAATGATAAAATGTGTTTTACTCGTTGCTTGTCACTCTGAAAATGCTATATTTATTATGCTGTGAAAAATGATTCCCGCAGCAACTCGTCTTGTTATTTATATCTCTTTATAGCTATATAAGTATATTGAGTGCTACAGTCCGTGTCTCATAAACGTTATAGCCAAAGTAGCTGACCCAGGAAATGATCCCCTGACCCCCTGGGTCCAGTGTCTATACTACTGAGCTTCTTCCCTTTCAAATCAGTAAATGGATATATTCTTCTAGGCTTTTTTAGGCTGAAATAAACATGGTATTGGTTTAGCCAAGTGTTTCCCATTGAAGGCTAGCATGAGCCCTTTCTCAGCTTTCTCGTGTGACCTTGATAACAGGTGTTTATGTCCCCTCTCACAGGAACAGATGGAAGAGATGAAAAAGAAAGAAGATAGGATGGAAAAGGAGATGGCTGACTTACAGCTTCAAAACCGTCGTCTGACTGAACCTCTGCAGAAGGCCCGTGAAGAGGTTACTGAGCTCAACAGGCAGCTGGCCAACTATGAGAAGGACAAGACAGCACTGGCAGTGAGTCCATGGTATTATTACTGGGGGGAATCTTTATGCAAGTATATATATTTCTTTAACTCCCTGTCTAACGTAAAACTGGCCATAGACGTGCAGATATAACCTTCGTATCGGATGATCGTTCGGTGCCATCTTCCGACCTGCCACTAACCATTCAGATCAAATACAGTAGTAAAAGTAGCAAAGGGAACAAATCAGACAATACCCTACCCGTGACAGCAATCATACCAAAGTTATGTCCGACAAATTATAGGGACAAATCCCCATTTGATATTGTCAGATCGGCATTACATGCAGAGATATTATCGTTAGCCGACAGAAATCTTTTAACCTGTCCAATCGATCAAACAACCGATCTCCATGGTACAAAAAATGTTGGGACTCTCCACACACGGTCTGAAAATCATACCAATCTAGGATTCATACGATTATATCTGCACGTCTATGGCCACCTTAAGGCAGACTACCAACGTATGCACCAACTACCAACATTTTTTTTATAAATGTGACTACCGTCTACGTTATTGCAGCCCATTAAAATATTTATGTGGCTCTCAGGTACACAGCAATCAGTAGCCTATCAGCAATGCATGGACCTAACCCAAAGCCATGAGCTTCACTAGAATGCACTCCCCCCCCCTATTTTAGTGCAAGTAGCAACCTATCTTAGCATTTATGAAAAATAAGTTAGAACAAGTTAATTTTTTCCTAAAAGACAAGTGTGGGTTTTGGGGCCAAGCAGGGGGTAGCCAAGGGATAAGAAAGTTACTTTCATTAATTATTTGCTTTTCTTGTAAGAAGACAGATATGGCTTATGGAAATTGGAAAATTAGTGTTTCCTAAGTAATTAGAGAGTGCCTCTAGGGAAATGCTTTAAGCAGTATTCACTGCAGGATCTGATGACAATTGATTGTGTAACTGTCATCATATGGTTCTATTGACTTGATTTTCAATTATTTACACTGGATTTAATAGAAAGAGAAAACCATCTTTAGAGCCACAGCTCTATAGATATTTTGTATAAAGCAATGTGTATTGTAGGTTTAGTGTTTTGCTTGAATTGCTTCATGTGAAGAGCTCTTCCCAATAATCACCAGAGACTAATTATCTCTTTGGTGTATGACAAAACCCAGGAGGAAGCAGATGCAGTGATTCATGTAAGCATTGCCTTGTAAAACAAAAGGATTCTATATGCTTTTACTGTAGAAAGCTTTTTTATTTTGATTTATGCGTGTGAATGCATGACTAGAATACACCATTTAGTGCTTAATTATCTTTTGTATAATACTTGTAAAAGGTAAGTACACAGTGTGTTTTTAATGTACATACACTACAATTAGGGCCTCTTAATATACAACGATTGCAGTGTACTTGGGGGTATGTCCAGCTAACCAGATAAACTACCACAGGAGAAATGGTCATTGCATTGCAGGACTAGCGGTACAGAAAAAAGTAATAAGTGAGTTAGAGCATCCATGTCAGATTGTTTACTTGAACCCATGACTAATTACCATGTAGGTACGAAACGTGCAGGGCCTATGGAGATGCATTTATACTTTTAATTATGATCAATAAATGTGCTTTTTAACTTATGCTTCTGGCCCTGTGGATCCTTCTGAGTGCCGGATAGCCCTATCTCTTTGTTCTGTAGATTGTTTACTAGACCCATTTGCAAGTAAGAGAAGGGATTTTGAAATATGTGTTGTGCCTTCCCTCCGTGGCTTTCACCACAGCCCATTTAGCCTTTCAAAGCACTGAATGTTTTTAGATGAGACTGAAGTAGAGACCCAAAAAATAGAAGAATATCGATTGACCTGTCTGAACAAGAATATATGCCAGCAGAAACATGGATATAATTGTTTTTAGTTATAGCAAATATACATTAAAACAAATTTTTTTCTAATAACAGTATTGTTTTATAATTCTTGTCTCCTTAATACTACAGAATACAAAGGCTCGACTGAAAGTAACAGAGAAGGAGCTAAATGACCTGAAATGGGAGCATGAGGTGCTAGAACAGAGGTTCCTAAAGGTGATTATGTTGGCATATTTATAATTAACTTTATTTAGTGCCAATCAAATGAGCAGGGTTTGAACATATTTGGTCTCTTATTTAGGATGCTGTGCCTCTTGTGCACTTTATGCAGGGTTTAGCTCTTTTGAAAGAAAATGAAACCTTTAATAAAGAATTGTCCCACTCAGTTACAATTCTTCTTCATAAAAGTGTCACCAAAAACATCTTGATATAAACTTGCTCTTTTTTTTCACACCAAATGTGATTGGACTGGTTGCTCTGTGCTAAAAGTGATCATTGATATAAAAGAAAATATACGCACACTCTTTTATTAATAACTTACACATACATGATAAGTAATAAAGCTTCTACTATAATAACGCTTCTCATTTTAACAGGTGCAGACAGAGCGGGATGAGCTTTATAAGAAATTCACAGCTGCCATTCATGAGGTTCAGCAGAAAAGTGGCTTTAAGAACCTCTTACTGGAACGCAAACTGCAGGCTCTAGGCGATGCTCTAGAGAAGAAGGAGGCACAACTTAATGAAGTGCTTGCTGCCTCCAACCTAGATCCCACCGCACTTGCAGTTGTCACCCGCAAGCTGGAGGTATTACCATTCGGTCATACATTTAGTTTTGTTTATATGTGGAGTAGTAGGTAGGATTAATAAAATAAATAAATCCACAACAAAAAGTCCACATTTAGTTTCTAATAATAATAATAATATCATTTTTATATTAAATATTCAGCTACTATATAACTAAGGAAACATGGCTGAAGCTTTTCAGGTCTTCTGGATGTTAATCATATGTTGTTTTTTTTTTTAAAAAAAATTTAAGTATTTCTTTATTGAAAGGTAAGGGTGGGAAGCAATGGGATTAGACAACAAGAACTTAGTCCATTGCTATAACAACACAAACGTTTGTCAAGGTACAGTGAATGAGAGAAATGCAAAGTATCACCAGAGACAGCGAACATATTAAACTTGCCAATACAGCCTAACTAACAATATACAGAGATGGAGCTGAGGCACTAGGCATCCCCAAGTATTCCATGATGTATCTCATAATCATATCCTTTATAATCTCCCATATAATCTTTATTTTTTATTTCCTACAGGATGTTTTGGATTCAAAAAATGGTGCCATTAAGGACTTGCAGTATGAGCTGGCAAGAGTTTGCAAGGTAAAAATCTCGGTTTTCTAAAAATGCCATATATTGAAGTTGCTGACTTTCCAGGAATCTTCAGTAGTTAATAATAATATACTTCAATTATTACACCACTGCAACCTACCTAGACTAGCTGACACAGACTGGATAAACTTAAGTTTTACTATAAACTACTGTATATCAACATCATTTAATCATGGTTATAGAGGATTGCAGCAATGATAAGCAAGCAGTGGTAACTAGGTATGGCTGATGTTTTCTATTAGGGAAGCATGCAGGCTTTAGATTGTTTAAACTTTAATGTGTGCTTACAGGGGAACTATTGTGAAAATGAAAATGTAATATAAGCTTCCTCAGTAAGAAACTTTCCAAATACAATCAATTAAAAATTCTGCATTGAAATAATCAAGTTTATCTTCACTATCCCTCTCATCATCTGTTTCTCTTCATTCTCTCTTCATGCAGCAGTTGGATGTCAGGTGAATGATCCAATATATCTTATAGGGGGCTCCCTTTTCCTAGCAGATGTATTAGAGCTCACTCAAATAACTGATTCCAGTTCAAACAAAATCTAACAAACCTACATGTAGAGAGACTTGATTTCTGGTGATTTTAATAGAGTGAGCTCTAATTCATCTTCTAGGCAAAAGCTCTAATACATCTGCAAGGCAAAAGGAGCCCCCCTATAAGATATATTGGATCATTCCTCTGACACCCAACTCCTGAATGAAGACAGAATTAGGAGAAACAGATGCTGAGAGAGGATATTGAAGATAAACTTGATTATTTCAGAAACAGTACAGAATATTTAATTGATTGTGTTTAGAAAGTTTCTTATTTCAGTATGCTGAAGCTAATAATACATTTTCATTTTCGCGATAGTTCCCCTTTAACAGGAAAGAGTAACTGGCTGCCTTACCTCCTCCCCGCTTTGCTGTTAAGAACATCAGAGCTTACAGTATATTTATATGATACACTTTTCCTCCTATTTTTCCAGGCACACAATGATCTTCTCCGAACATATGAGGCGAAAATGAGAGCCTTTGGGCTTCCAGCTGATGAGATGGGCTTTAGACCATTAGAAAGCCTTGTGCCTGGGCAGAATTTTGGGCAAGGCCCTGCAGGACTGGTGTCTGCTCCTACGTAATGCAGGGGTTCTATCTCCATTGTGAAACTGTCCCTTGTTTCCTTCTGTCTATATCTTACAATACAAAGAATATCTGTTTCTTGTGGTCTTGTGAAGTCTCTAACGTGGATTGGGAAAATCAAGAAGTAATTTGTGGCAGCAAGTGCAGTGCAACCAATCAAATATTTGCTTTCATTGTTCTTCCAATATCTGTTTTGTTGCTGTGTGTTGTTGTCCAGGAGCAAATTATCCTACGGTGAATAAGTTAGTACAGTGTAGCAACCTGTAAAGATTTTTTACAGTCCTGCACTAGTTAAAATGAGGGACTGTATTTAATTGCCACCTGTTATCCACAGAGCTGCAGCATCTCAACAGCACTGTGCCACTGGTGTCTGCACTTAACTGCTGTTCTGTAACTGAATATACAACTTTGTTGCACATCACCTTCACTACACAGTGTTCACAAAGAGCACAGAAAATAATGACTTCAGTTGCTTGCTGGGTTTTGTTTTACCATCTTTATTTGTGTTTTAAAAATGATTTTGTTTTATTCATCTCTCTTATTTCCTGTAGTAGATCAGTAATTTGGTCCACTACACTAAACTGTTACAGTGTGATACATTAGTGGATGGGGAGCAGACTCATCAGGGGTTGGAGCTGCTTCTGCTGCTGTTAAGTTGGTGACCAAGCTTACAGTGTTGCTACTGGGAAACAGGAGATGGAGGGAACACATTGGTTTTTTTTTATAAAATGTAAATATTAGAAAAATAGTTAAAAATTAGAAATTAACAAAACAAGCCATTATTTAAGGTCTCTTTATGAATAATAATTTCTGCCACCCTGAACTACCCCTTTTTTGATTATCAGGAAACAAACCAATTAAAGAAAAACTATACCCCAGAACAATGCATATATATACAGTATATATATATTCCAGTTTGCCACTTAATATTATATAATTGTGAAGGTATAATTTCCATTAAAAAAAGAACTAACATTCAACAGTAAGTTAGACTAGATATGGAGTGTCTTAAGCAGATGGTTAATGCAAAAGAAGATTCCATTCCATCAAATTGTCCCCAGCAGAGATATCAACTTCCAACTTAAGCTGACATGGGGAAACTGCAGAGCCCAAAGAGCACCACCAAAATTTGTGGGCATGGCCGACTGCATAGACCCAGATATGGGACAGAACTCCAGACTGGGAAATTTAAAAACGGGGATCACAATACATTGGCCTTTCTCTTCTTAGATGGGCTTCTCCCTTCTCCCTCCAGTTTTTCGTGCTGCTTAAAGTCTGAATAAAAAAAGTACTCCATCTCCAATCTGCCGAGTTCATATAGAAGTCAGTGGCAGATCCCCCGGTTACAATTAGATGATATCATGATCTGCGTAATCTGAGGAATCTGAAAAATACGAAAAAATCTGTGTTTTGTGGCATCAAATCTGAAAAAAATCATACGATTCCGATTTTTTCACGATTTTATTGTCTTTTCCCGCACCAGATTTTTTTGGAGTAAATTAAGTGATAAATATGATTTTAAAAAAATGGGAGTTTGGTCAAAGTGGTTTTAAGAAAATGAGAATTTTTCAGATTTTAGTAAATAACCCTCAGCATTATCCAAGTACAAAGTGTGAGGAAAAGTAGCATATAAAATCTTCAATCACATATTCAGAATAGAATAGATTACAGGAGACCCAGACAGAGTTGGATGCACAAAGCAGTAGAAAACTTGTATTTTATTTGAAGAAATATAGCTCAAAAATATTTGGAGTTATTTTGGCTTAATGTGGGTTAATACTGAAATATGTGCAAGGCATCATGGGAGACGTAGCTGCTTAACTGCCCCTGTAGGTGGTGTACGAAAATGGACTGAGCAGCAGAGGCACGTGGTATTTCTGCTTCAGGTCTGTGATTGTAAATACGATCTGTATGGAGACAGAATACAAATGACAATACAACTTCAGTCTGAAGATGAGTTCACCTTGATTTCATTCATCATTTTAACCGCTATTGCCTTAAGGCCCCTTTCTCTAAATCGAACCCTGGTATATTTCAATTGTTACAATTTGGGATCCCCTTTTTCTAGAATTTCTATTTGCCATTGTATCTTTAATCTCTTTTCATTACATATTCTATTAAAATACACAAATACAATGTGTTATATTTATACATTTGGGACATTTTTTACTTAGTTTGGTGACATTGGTCTAGGCACCGCCTTTGACTGGATGAAACACTCAGCTGCCATCAGGAATTACAGAGGCCCTGTCTCCATGGTCACTTGGGCCCCTGGTTGGCAGTTCCCTGTTACAAGTATAATAGGGCCCCAATGATGAATTAAAGGCCTGTGCATGCACAACCATACCCCTGATCCACCCAGCTCATATCCATATATATATTATGTCAAAAGCCCATCTACAATCCACCTAAACTCTGCCTGCTCCCCACAAGCCCCATCCACTGCATGGCCTGCAATCACACTTTACCAACATTTGGGGTCCCCCAGACCCTGTGTTCTCCCTTAATGGTGACCCTGGAAACACTACAAAATTATTTGTGCACTGATGCATTTTCTGATGCAGCCCTGAAAGTGACTTCATCTGTGCCTGATATTAATATGAAGATGAGTTTGGTATGTAGAGCGTGACAGCAAAATAGGGTATATCAGATTAGTTCTTAGAATAGCAATATGGGAGAAATACAATATAAAATTCTGTAGCAGCCAGGGCCTTGTGCATAATTCTAAATATAATTTAAGAGCAGTCACCCAAGTTATAATCCACCCGTAACCGTTCCGCATAAATACTAAGGAATACTGGGTGTTGGGTTCAAAGGAGGTAATACTATAAACGCAAACTACAACTCCCAGCATCCTCCATTAGATTGAACCACAATTTAAATGTATAAAAGGCAATCTTAGGCTTGTGCATAATTCTCAGCTCATAAGGTATGCATAAAACAGGGTTATTTGTTTGCCTTCATGGTGGACAACGTTCCAACATGCTCCAGTACTGTGTGGCTGTATTTATAATGCTCAATAAAAAGTTGGACTCTGTGTAATCTTGGATATGTCAGACAAAATAGCATTGATCTATTTTTCAGCATTGTGCCGGACTATCCTGCAGTCATACAAAATGTGCAGCTTCCATCCAAATTCTGAGGTTTGCTTCTGTGTACTTAAGGTCCATTGACATTTGGTGCCAAATGAGTTTTTACCCACAGAAAACAGCTTGGATATCTCAACATTAGCAGCTTGTATAATGAGATAATAGTTATGGGTCCCTTATCTGGAAATCCATTATTAGGAAAGCTCTGAATTACAAGAAGGTCATTTCCATATTGAGCAAATAATTTGGGGTTTGTTTTTGAGACTCTGCCACACGTACCTCAACATAAGGGTAAAAGGTCTCCTTGTGCATTTGCTTCCAGTAGTCCCCAGTATCAAAACGCAGTTGGTAAGTGCCTGCACAAAGGGCCTCCCCACGCAACAGGCCTGGGCAGCGACCATCTTCATTGGTGACACTGTGGGAGGAGCATGTGATTAGTAGGAGAATAGAGATAAGGCATTTACTCATTAAAAAGGGGCTTACCCCATTGGGATATATACGCACACTAGGAGAGGTAACCAATGCCGGGGCACTGCTGCCCAGAAACCAAATCAAGCACACCAGAACTGGAGAACTACTTCCCTGGTTCTCATACCTACAACTTCAGCAGCAGTTCCAGAGGAATATAGTGCCCTTTACACTCACTAACATTGAAACCACTCTCTGAAACCCCTCTTCTAAAAACTTGATCACCTCTCTGTACTCGATGCTTCTTTCCAGGTGCCACTCAGAGGTATCGTAAATGGAAATAAGAACACAATACATTGTTGAACCAATGTTGTATTGTTTAATGTTGTTTTTATGTTATAAGTGCATAAATAAAAACCTTTTAAAAAAAAGGGGGCTTACCTTCTACTCATTTGCACCCATTTCCCTTGAGTGGAATCATGCCTTAACAGGGTCATTGTTAGCCCCTTAGCAGGGATCCCTTCTGCAATGTTCAGGACATGGGTTGTTAGCTGATTGACACTACCTTCAGACATTCCCTGAAAGAAAAAGTATCATTACTGCTAAAATGTAGTTATTCATAATATACCTGCAATCCTGTGGATGAACCTTGTGGTTACTTGCAGATAATTTGTACAGTTATGTCAATGAACCCCAACCAGTGGCTTGTGAGGAACATGTTGCTCACCAACACATTTGATGTTGCTCCCAGTGGCCTCAAAGCAGATGCTCATTTTTGAATGCCCTCCTTGAAGGTATGCTTCAGTTGCATGCTCCTGTAGGCTGCCAGTGCACATAGGGGTTACCAATATCCAATCACAGCTCATACTTGGCTACTCGGGAACTTATTGCATGCTTGTGTTACTTTTTTTTACATCTGAATGTAGCTCATTAGTAAAAAAAGGTTGGGGATCCCTGAGCTATGGGATCCATTATGCAGAAACATACACTGCTATGATTTTATTTGATAACTAAGCTGCAGAAACTATACTGGTGGCAAAACAGTCCTGTTGAGTTTATTAGCCTTTAGAAGTGCTGCTTCAGCCATTGCAGCTAATAAACCCCATGCCCATACAGGTGTAGTATTTGTGTTTACAAGTGACACCAGACTATAGAATAATACATTCTCTGTATCGCCGTTGTAGTGGAAACTGGGCATCTAAGTGGCAGAGGAGATTCAGAATCAACAAATGTTGTATATACTGTATGAGTTTTAAAAATGTGCCTACTCCTGGTGCAGGAGGCCATACTGGGGCATGCATATGTGCAAAGTAAGCCAGACCCCACAGCCAGGACATTCAGTGGATATGTGCATGCATGTGCATGTGCAGAGGTAGTGGGAGCACCTTTTCAATTAAAGGGATACTGTCGGGATTTTTATGGTGTTATTTTTATTTCTAAATTACACTACAAATAATTCACTTTACCATATAAAATCTTATTCCTGAACCAACCCCTTGGATTCTGCTCCCAGTGACCTAAAAGTAGGTGCTTATTTTTGAATTCCAGGCTTGCCAAAGAAATGTACTGCCAAAAAGAGCCTCCCATGGGCTGCCTGTCCACATAGCCAATCATAGCCCTTATTTGACACCCCCAGGAACGTTTTAATGCTTGTGTTGCTCCACAACTCTTTTTACATTTGAGTGTAGATCACAGGTAAAAAAGGTTGGGATTCCTTCCACTAGGTTTTCCAACTTTGCCAATGGTGACTGATCAATGACGGTGGTAGGCAGATGTTATGGCAACTGGGTTGATTTCTGTCCAGTTGAATGTTGAAAACTGGGAAGAAAAATTTTAACTGGTCAGCCCCAGCAAAAACCAGGCTGTCCATTTAAAAACTGGACAAGTGGCAACTCTTTTGATGGACCCAGCGGCTAAAAGCATTGTTAGTTATAACTGAGTTTCTGTAGTAGCATGAAGGACTGTGAAATAGCCAGGACTAGCTAAACATGCTTATGCTGATTGGTGCAACTAGATGTTACTGGGCCCCACAGCAAATTATGAAATTACTCATTAATTAGGGCCTCATGGGCCCCCTACAGCCACAGGGTCTGCTTCTTCTGTAGTTATGCCCTTTCTGTGCTCCGCACAGTACGTATATGAGCCCAAGTGAAAAGATCTACAACTGTTTGGGTTGCTATCACTGAAGGAATCTGGTACACTGCGGCTGAAAAACCTGCATTAACTTTTATAAAACTGTCGTTATTCTCTTTTGTGTACAAGATGGCTATTTCGTTTACTCTGGATACTAGTGTATTAGGTAAAGTATGGTCTTTACTTGTATTATATTTGCTGAGAAATTTGTTGTTCCTGTTAATGACCATTCCTTCAACTTTCTTCTGAAGTTGCATGTGAGTGTTATAGTTCGGCTACAACATCCTTCCCTCCACCATTCCTGCAGGGACCCTGCTGAGCTGTGTGTACCAGCTGCAAGCTTTTAGAGGGATTTAATTTGACTTCCCCCCAGGGTGCTGCACAGACGTGTGCACAACACTTCCTACATTATTAGGCACATGCAACCAGGGCTGGTCCTATCAAATGTGGGGCCCAATTGGGACCATGTTGGCGGGGCCCCTAGACAAAGTGTTGCTGGCTACTGACACACCAAGTATTTAGGAAAATAAGGGCATACAGGCACAAAATAGAAAGGAAAGGGGCAGACAAGGTAACATAATAGGGGCACACAGGGTAAGAGAGAGAGGGAGGAAATAGGAGAGTGGACTGGGCCAATTAGTTTGGGGCTGGGCCGATTCAGCTTGGGAGCAGGCTTGGTTAGATTGGGGGCAGGCAGGGCCTATCAAGGTTGGAGGAAAGCTGGGCCTATGAGAGTTGGGGGCAGGCTAGACCTATGGATTTGGGGATGGGCTGGACTCTCAAAGTTGGGGGCAGGTCAGGCAGCATCATGTGCTGAGTGAAATATTATCTGTGCTGCCCTGTGGTGCGGGGCCCCCCAGAGGTGCGGGGCCCAATTGGGCCCAATTGGTCCAATTGGCCTAAGGCCGGCCCTGCATGCAACTACAATCCTCCTATCCTACAGTTACTCCTATATCATTTTAATGTACTACTCTACTGCCCACAGTTCCACAAACATCTGCTGCTAAAGAAAACCACGTTTTCAGGACTCACCACACACTGTCGCATTCAGCTTAGGATAAATCCTTCTTTACTTCCTGGTAATGACTGAGCAACCCTCAGATGGCGCTGTTGCGAAAACAAAATAATAGGGAGGGGTGTGCAGCACACATACACACCTGGGAGCTTGGGATTGATACAATACATACAACTGTATGGAATTCAGTTAGGGCTTTAAACTGACCATGTATGCCCTGATTTGGTTGTGCAGTTAGGTCAATTTAGGCCATATAATGCACTTTTTATTTAAGGAACTAGGAAAGTCATTAACTTATGAAAAAGCATTCAGTGTCGAGTGCAGTAGGTAAAGGGGTTAACTTACCCAGAAAAAAGGGGGGTCCGTGTGCTTAAGCCCCAGACCTTCAGCTCAGGGAGACAATTGATGCAAATGGATAATACAGGGCTGGCACATACCAGACCACACTCCGTTAAAATGTAGTAAAAAAGTATTTATATAGCAAAAAAACATCACAGCAAAGCTTTACGCTTTTCGTGCCTTACAGGGAACTTAATAATAGGCCTATGACTAAGTGGCCCTAAGGCACGGAAAGCTTAAGGCTTTGCTGTGATGTTTTTTTGCTAAATAAATACTTTTTTACTACATCTTACGGAGTGTGGTCTGGTATGTGACAGCCCTTCATTATCCATTAGGAAAGTCAGTGTGACAATTAGTTACACACACA